>NC_072421.2:68447500-69072500 GCF_028858775.2 Pan troglodytes
TATCTGGAAAATATTAACCAAAGTGTGGATATATTAATATCAGACAAAAATGACTTTAAGGCAGAAAATAATACTAGATATAAAGAAGATCACTGCATAACAATAAAACTTCAACAAACAAATATATTACAGTACTAATTTTGTATGTATAAGTAGTATGGCCTAAAATATATAAAGCAAAAATGATAAAATTAAATGAAGAAATAGATCAATTCAAACCATAAAGGGATATTCCAGCACCTCATCTCAGTAAGTGATAGAGTAAGTACACAAAATATGAGTTTTGATACAGAAGATCCAAATAAAATGAACAAACAATCTAAATTTATACATGTGTGTATATAGGTGGTCTCTGTCTTATGAGTTTTTGACTTTACCACGGGTTTATCAGGATGTAACCACATCGTAAGTCTGGGAGCTCCTTACAACTTATGACAGGGTTATGGTTTCTACTAAATGTATATTGCCGTTACATCATTATAAAATCAAAATATCATTAAGTCAAACCATCATAAGTTGTAGATGCCTGCCATTTTGCCAGCATTAACTGCATTTTCACCTTACGATATTTTCAACTTATGATCAATTTATTGGGATATAACTCCATCGTAAGTCAAGGAACATCTGTACATAAATGTACATACACAGTGCCTAAAAACTGCAGAAAACACATTTTTTTCAAGCACACACAGAATATTTACAAAAAGTGACCATTTACCTAACCATTAAGCAAATCTAGTCTAGGAAGAATCCTCTACTAAAGTCTTCAGAGAGAGCATAGCTTTATCGACACCTTGATTTTGGACTTCCAGCCTCCAGAACTATAAGTGTATACATTTCTGTTGTTTTAAGCCACACAGTTTGTAGTGCTTTGTTATAGCATCCCTAGGAAACTAATACCATATATATACAACAACAACACAAAAAAACCCTAAAGCAAACATCATATTTAATGGCAATTTATGGTAGCTTTCCCTTTTAAATCCAAAACACCACTTTAATTCAACATAGTGGTTGAATTATTAGACAAAATAAGACAAGAAATATATAAAGCATATTGAAAAAGAAGAAACACAATTGTCAATTTGTATAATTGAATATGTAGACAACCCAGAAGAATTTATAAGCAAATTATTACAATTATTAAGAGACTTTAGCAAAGGTAGCTGTGTATATATATATATATATATATATATATATATATATATGCCATATGAGGCTGGGCATGGCTGATCATACCTGTGATCCCAGCACTTTGGGAGGCTGAGGTGAGAGGATCATCTGAGTCCAGGAGTTTGAGACCAGCTTGGGCAACATAGTAAGACCCCCGTCTCAACAAAAAAATTTTTTTAAATTAGCCAGGCATGGTGGTGCATGCCTGTGGTCCCAGCTACTCAGGAGGTTAAGGTAGGAGGATTACTTGAGCCCAGGAAGTTGAGGATGCTGTGAGCTGTGTTTACACCACTGCACTCCAGCCTAGGTGACAAAGTGAGACCCTGTCGGTAGGTAGGTAGGAAGAAAAAAAACTATACAAAATGATTCTGGAAATATGTGGTAGAGGTAACATTTCTCTGAATTCTCATGAAAAACAACTGAGCATGCAGATGGCAAAACCAAAAACCACAGACAGCGTTTATAACAAAACTGAGTGACAAAGTATCCCGAGGCATTAAGAAACACAAGTGGGTGGAGAAAAAGCAACAACAGCTACAAGACCTGCATTATGTCAGCATCTGTACAGGATGAAGAAAAAAAAGGAAGTAATAGGGAAGCGTCTAATGGACTATATAGAAAAGGAGGACCCCAAAATTGGCTTGTAGAAATCAACTGAATAGCATGATGGGGAAACTGGAGAATAGCAGTTGAAATTGGGAGATAATTTGCTTTCTCCATTATTGAGTGAGTGCAAGGACCTCATATCAAAGATGTACTAAAGAAGCGATAGTAGTCTAGGCCCTATGAACCCTTAAAGCTTACCCACTAGAGCTCCCCTCTGAGAGGCTCCACACTAAGGAGAAACTGCTGAGAGTACAATAAAAAACTGAACAGGACAGTGACAACAAAGATGAAAGAAAAAGTATAGATTAGTGTTGTCCAATAGAGTTCTGTGATGGTGGAAATATTCTATATTTGTGCTATTCAATAGAGTAGTCATTAGCCACACATGGCTATTTAGCACTTGAAATGTGGCTACTGCAATTGAAGAAATAAATTTTTATAACTTTATTTAATTTTAATTAATTTAAACTTAAACGTACATAGCCACACATGCCTCATTGCTATCATATTGGACAGTGTGGGTGTACACCAAAAGACAGAGAGAAGCAGAGCCAGGAAATCTCAGAATAAAAGCTGCCTTATTTTTAAACACTAACAAACCAAACCAAACCAAAAACAAAAAAGGGAGCTCTGTGAAGTAGTAACACTTTCTAAATGTCTACCTTTTTATAAGTTAAGGAAAACTAATTTCACATCAAAATGAGAAACAGTAAAGCTTTAAGGTAAATACCCTAAAAAGTTGTAAAAAAATTAAAAAAAAAAAAGCAGCAGCAGCAGCAGCAGCAAAGTATCCCCACAGAAAATGAAAGCATGTCAGAAAAATGTGCTCAAAAAACAGGTCAAAATCATAACCGACTATTTAAAAATGAGCTAAACACATTTAAAAATAAATCATGCTGCTATAAAGACACATGCACACGTATGTTTATTTTGGCACTATTCACAATAGCACAGACTTGGAACAAACCCAAATGTCCAACAATGATAGACTGGATTAAGAAAATGTGGCACATATACACCATGGAATACTATGCAGCCATAAAAAATGATGAGTTCATGTCCTTTGTAGGGACATGGATGAAATTGGAAATCATCATTCTCAGTAAACTATCGCAAGGACAAAAAACCAAACACCGCATGTTCTCACTCATAGATGGGAATTGAACAATGAGAACACATGGACACAGGAAGGGGAACATCACACTCTGGGGACTGTTGTGGGGTGGGGGGAGGGGGGAGGGATAGCATTAGGAGATATACCTAATGCTAAATGACGAGTTAATGGGTGCAGCACACCAGCATGGCACATGTATACATATGTAACTAACCTGCACAATGTGCACATGTACCCTAAAACTTAAAGTATAATAATAATAAAAATAAAAAAAATGATACAAGATATGAAAGATCAACCTAAATAAGAATTAGCGGCGGGGCGTCGTGACTCACATCTGCAATCTCAGCACTTTGGGAGGCTGAGGAGGGCGGATCACCTGAGGTCAGGAGTTCCACCTGGCCAGCCTGGCCAACATGGTGAAACCTCGTCTCTACAAAAATACAAAAATTAGCCGGGCACGATGGCGGGTGCCTGTAATCCCAGCTACTCGGGAGGCTGAGGGAGGAGAATTGCTTGAACCTGGGAGGCGGAGGTTGCAGTGAGCCGAGATAGCACAACTGCTCTCCAGCCTGGGCGACAGAGCGAGACTCAGTCTCAAACAAACAAACAAACAAACAAAAAAACCCATAGTAATAATTAGAAAAACTCAGAAATGAGGTGGTAGAGCTAAGGAAAATATTAAAAGTAAAAGAAGTCATTTCAGAAATGAAGACTAACAAGAAGAAAGTCAAAAGTAAATAAATACAGCCAATAATGCCAAAAGAGACTAAAAGTCAAAAACAAGAAAAAATTTGAAGTTAAGAAGGAATGAAGATAATGTATATTTTACCACAGTAAAAGATAAACACTGAAAAATGAAGATACCCAAAGTGATCTACAGATTCAATGTAATCCCTATGACAATTCCAAGGGCATTTTTTTTTCATAAATAAAAAAACCCATCCTAAAATTCATATGAAGTTTCAAGGGATCCTGATTTCAAGACTTAGCTATGAAGATATAGTAATCAAAACAGTATAGTACTGAGATAAGGACTGACATGTAGACCAATGGCATATAATAGAGAGCCCAGAAATGAACCCTCACATATATGGTGAAATGGTTTTTGACAAGGGTTCCCAAACTATTCAATGGGAAAAGGACAGTCTTTTCAACAAATGGTGCTGGGAAACCAGGATATCCACATGCAAAAGAAAGAAGCTGGATCTTTACCTTATATCACACATAAAAATTAACTCAACATGGATTAAAGGTGTAAACATAAGAGCTAAAACTATACAAGTCTTAGAAGAAAACACATGCGAAAATCTTCATGACATTGGATTTGCAAATGACTTCTTGGATATGACACCCAAAGCACAGTCAACAAAAGAAAAATCAGATAAATGGGCCTCATCAAAATTTTTTAAAAATCTACTGTTCTTCAAAAGACACTAAGAAAAAGACAACCCACAGAATGGGAAAACATATTTGCTAATCATATTTTGGTAAGGGGTTAATATCTGAAATATATAAATAATTCCTACAATTCAACCACTATAAAATACAAATCCCAATTAAAAATGGGCAAAGGACTTCAACAGATGTTTCTCCAAAGAAGATACACAAATGGCCAATAAGCACATGAAAATATGTTCAACATCACTGGTCATTAGGGAAATGCAAATCAAAAACACAATAAGAGAACTTCAAACCCATTAGGATGGCTTTTATCAAAAAACTTAAAAACAGTGAGTGTTGACCAGGATGTGGAGAAATTGGAACACTTGTGCATTACTGGTGGGAATGTAAAATGGTACAACCATTGTGGAAAAAAGTATGATGATTGTTCAAAATGTTAAATACAGAATTACCACATGATCCAATGATTATATTATTAGGTAAATACTCAAAAAAACTGAAAGCAGGAACTCAAAAAGATACTTGTAATATCTATGTTCATAGAAGTATTTATTCATAATAGTGAAAATGTCAAAGCAACCCAAGTGTCCAATGAATAGATGAAAGGATAAACAAAATGTGGTACAGTCATGTGTCACTTAACAACAGGGGTACATTCTGAGAAATGTGCCATTAGGCAATTTCATCTTTGTGTGAACACCATAGTGTACTTACACAAACTTAGATGGTATAGCCTACTATACACGACTATATGGTATAGCCCATTGCTCCTAGGCTACAAATCTCTACAGCATGTGACTGTACTGAATACTGTAGGCAATTTTAATGGTAAGTATTTATATATCTAAACATATCTAAACCTAGAAAAAATACAGTAAATATAGGGTATAAAACATAAAAAATGGTACACCTGTATAGGGTACTTACATAAATGGAGCTTGTAGGACTGGAAGTTGCTCTGGGTAAGTCAGTGAGTGCTGAGTGAATGTGAAGGCCTAGGATATTACTGTATACTACTGTAGACTTTATAAACAGTGTATACTTAGGCTACACTCAATTTATAAAAGGATATTTTTCTTTCTTCAATAATGGAGTTTACTGTAACTTTTTAACTTTATAAACTTTTTAATATTTAAAAAACTTTTTAAGTATTTTGTAATAACACCGAGCTTAAAATACAAACATTGTACAGTTGTACAAAAATTTCCTTTTTATATCCTCATTCTACAAGATTTTTGATTTTTAACACTTTAAAATCTTTTTTGACTTTTCAAACTTTTTGTTAAAAATTAAGACATGAGCAAACACATTAGCCTAGACCTACACAGGCTCGGGATCATCAGTATCACTGTCTTCCACCTCCACATCTTGTCCCACTGGAAAGTCCTCAGGGGCAATAACATGCATGGAACTGTCACTTACTATGATAATGCCTTCTTCTGGAATACTTCCTGAAGGACCTGTCTGAGGCTGTTTTACAGTTAATTTTGTTTTATAATTTTGTTTTATATACTCTAAAATAGCAATAAAAGGCTGGGCGTGGTGGCTCACGCCTGTAATCCCAACACTTTGGGAAGTCAAGGTGGGTGGATCACCTGAGGTCAGGAGTTCAAGACCAGCCTGGCCAACATGGTGAAATCCCGTCTCTATTAAAAATACAAAAATTAGGGATGGAGCCAAGATGGCCGAATAGAAACAGCTCCAGTCTACAGCTCCCAGTGTGAGTGACACAGAAGACAAATGATTTCTGCATTTCCAACTGAGGTACTGGGTGCATCTCACTGAGGATTGTTGGACAGTGGGTGCAGGACAGTGGGTGCAGCGCACCGAGCGTGAGCCGAAGCAGGGCGAGGCATTGCCTCACCCGGGAAGTGCAAGGGGTCAGGGAATTCCCTTTCCTAGCCAAGGAAAGGGGTGACAGATGGCACCTGGAAAATCAGGTCACTCCCACCATAATACTGCGCTTTTCCAAGGGTCTTAGCAAACGGCACACCAGGAGACTGTATCCCACGCCTGGCTCAGAGGGTCCTACGCCCACAGAGCCTCGCTCATTGCTAGCACAGCAGTCTGAGATCAAACTGCAAGGCAGCAGTGAGGCTGGGGGAGGGGCGCCCGCCATTGCCCAGGCTTGAGTAGGTAAACAAAGCAGCCGGGAAGCTCGAACTGGGTGGAGCCCACTGCAGCTCAAGGAGGCCTGCCTGCCTCTGTAGACTCCACCTCTGGGGGCAGGGCATAGCCAAACAAAAGGCAGCAGAAACCTCTGCAGACTTAACTGTCCCTGTCTGACAGCTTTGAAGAGAGTAGTGGTTCTCCTAGCATGCAGCTGGAGATCTGAGAATAGACAGACTGCCTCCTGAAGTGGGTCCCTGACCCCCAAGTAGCCTAACTGGGAGGCACCCCCCAGTAGGGGCAGACTGACACCTCACACAGCCGGGTACTCCTCTGAGACAAAACTTCCAGAGGAATGATCAGGCAGCAACATTTGCCTGATATCCACTGTTCTGCAGCCTCCGCTCTGATACCCAGGCAAACAGGGTCTGGAGTGGACCTCCAGCAAACTCCAGCAGACCTGCAGCTGAGGGTCCTGTCTGTTAGAAGGAAAACTAACAAACAGAAAGGACATCCACACCAAAACCTCATCTGTACATCACCATCATCAAAGACCAAAGGTAGATAAAACCACAAAGATGGGGAAAAAACAGAGCAGAAAAACTGAAAATTCTAAAAATCAGATTGCCTCTCCTCCTCCAAAGGAATGCAGCTCCTCATCAGCAATGGAACAAAGCTGGATAGAGAATGACTTTGACGAGTTGAGAGAAGGCTTCAGATGATCAAACTACTCCGAGCTAAAGGAGGACATTCAAACCCATGGCAAAGAAGTAAAAAACCTTGAAAAAAGATTAGACAAATGGCTAACTAGAATAACCAATGCAGAGAAGTCCTTCAAGGACCTGATGGAGCTGAAAACCATGGCACGAGAACTACGTGGCGAATGCACAAGCCTCAGTAGCCGATTCGATCAACTGGAAGAAAGGGTATCAGTGATGGAAGATCAAATGAATGAAATGAAGCGAGAAGAGAAGTTTAGAGAAAAAAGAAAAAAAAGAAATGAAAAAAGCCTCCAAGAAATATGGGACTATGTGAAAAGACCAAATCTATGTCTGATTGGTGTACCTGAAAGTGACGGGGAGAATGGAACCAAGTTGGAAAACACTCTGCAGGATATTATCCAGGAGAACTTCCCCAATCTAGCAAGGCAGGCCAACGTTCAGATTCAGGAAATACAGAGAACGCCACAAAGATACTCCTCGAGAAGAGCAACTCCAAGACACATAATTGTCAGATTCACCAAAGTTGAAATGAAGGAAAAAATGTTAAGTGCAGCCAGAGAGAAAGGTCGGGTTACCCACAAAGGGAAGCCCATCAGACTAACAGCTGATCTCTCGGCAGAAACTCTACAAGCCAGAAGAGATTCTCTAAAATTCTAAAATTGAGTGAAAGAAGCCAGATTTTAAAAAAAGGTAAAGTACATACCGTGTAATTCCATTTATATGAAACTCTAGGAAAGATAAATCTAACCTGTAGTGATAGAAAGCATACCAGTCATTGCCTGGGGCTGGAAGTGGAGGTGAGGATTGACTGGGAAGGAACACAAGGAAATCTCTCGGGATAATGGAAGTCTTCTATATCTAGACCATGGTAGTGGGTAAATTTGGGGTATAAAGTGGTCAAAATTATTGAACTATACCTAAAATGAATGCATTTTTGTATGTAAATTATATTTTTATAAATTCATTTTAAAATAAATTAGTAATGACTTGCAAGGGTTCCTTTAGTTTTAAAATTCAGTGATTAATGAGCCTAGTCCCCCACAAAATCCTCTTTGACTATAATACATTTTATCAGGTTATACTGATATTTCAGAAAAATGTGGGCAGAAGATACCTCAAAGTTCTCTTAGTCAAAAAATTCTTCTGATGCTTGAATCTCCTCTATAACATTTATACCAAGTCATTCAGTCTTTACTTAAATATATTCAAGAAGACAGAATTCACTCTATTTTAAGAAAATCCATTTCATTGTTTTGGTAGGTCAAATAATTAAGAAAGGGTTTCCTTATGATAATCCAAAATCTCACTCCTTGTAGGTCTCACCCATGGAAACACTCATGAAATAAATTTAATTTCTTTACTCCCTGACAGCCATTCAAATATTGGAAGAAAGCTATCGTGTTTCTCGTAAATCTTCCATTTCCCAAGTTTAACATCCACACTTCCTTTATTCTTCAAATTAGATGATTTTTAGTGCTCTCACCATCCTCAGTGCCTTCCTCTTGGCACACTTGGGTTTGTCAATATCCTCCTTCATAAGTGGTGCCCCTCAATCCAATACAATACAGATGCTCCTCAACTAATGATGGGGTTACATCCTGATAAACCCATGGTAAACTGAAAATATCCTAAATAGAAAGTGCATTTTCAACCTATGACGGATTTATCCAGACATAACCCCATGGTAACTTGAGGAGCTTATTGAATGAGTATTGCTTTCATACTATCATAAGATTGATAAATCCTAAATCGAACCCTTGTAAGTCAAGGGCTGTCTATACAGTTGTTCCTTCGTATCTTTAGAGGATTGGTTCCAAGACACCCTCGGATATCACAATCTGCAGATGCTCAAGTTCCTTATAGTAGTTGCATATAACCTACACACATCCTTTTGTATACTTTAAATAATCTCTAGATTACTTACACCTAATGCAACGTAAATGTTCTGTAAATAGTAGTTACACTGTATTGTTTTATATTTGCATTATTTTCTATGTTGTATTGCTATTTTCTAAATTGCTTTTTTTCTGAATATTTTCAGTCTGTGTTTGATTGAATCTGTACTTCAGATATATTCTAACCAGAGCAGAATAGAGGGTGATTGCCACTTTTTCTCCTTCTATACATTAAATCTCTATTGATTCAACCTAATTTGAGTAAACTTTCTTAGTATTTTTGGCTTATGCAGTGCTTATAGTCAATAAAATGTACCAAGTGACTCACATATGCTGCTTTTAAAGCCATATTTTATCTACTTTGTTCTTGTACAATTGGTTTTGGGATCCAATTACAGGATGTTTTGTTGTTTCCTGTTTGTCTTCGTCTTGCTAGAATAGGCTCATCATTTCAACCTATTAAGGTCCCTTCAGATCTGACTCTATCTTCTAACAAATCAGTTACCCTTTTCAGCTTCACATCATATGTACATTCAATCAATATTCACAAATGTCCTCATCTATATATTCCTATTCTAAGTTCATATGGTACATACCACACAATGATGTGTGATTGAACAGCCTTTTATTATTTTCTAATTATTTTATATATGTAAATATTGTTTCCGCATTAATATTTTAGGCTCACTTACAGAATAGATCATGTCTTCTACTTATTCTATAGTGCTTGGCACAGATTAGGCATTTAATATTTGTTGACTTGGAATCTCAGTCAGGGTATTTTTACAGTATAGCTGTATCAAATGAGTCACAGCTGACCTTCATCTTATGTTTCTTTAGTGGTTTTTTTTTTTTTTTACATCCATATAGATGCATTTGTAGGAAAGGTACATCTACCTAAGAATTACAAAAAAAAAAAAAAAAAAACCCTCAGAATCAGTCAAGCACAAGCTGATGAAGTACAGAGGCCACAGTGCCATCTAGTGAATATCACTAGTTTATGTCTGCTGGTCCCAAGCTCATTTTTCGAACTTTATATGGTAAAGAGAAACAATATATAAGCAGCACATGAGACATAACTGTCTTCACTTTAGGTCACATAAATATTCTATGAATAGTCTCATCTTTGTGTCTGTTGTAAGTCTTACAGCCATTCTGTGGTTTGAGAGTGTGGTTCAGTTTTATCAAACTATAGTAGTGCTAATGACATTCATGTACCTAAACTGCAGTTGCAAGCTGAGGATGGGACTTCTGTACTGAGTTAAAGAGTACCCAACTGTGCATTCCCATTAACTTACACAGACTATCACCAAAACAAGTCATTATCCATCTGTCAACTAACATTAAGGTTTTATTATGGTTTGCAGCAAAATCCCATTATATCAAGGTGTGATAAATTGCTTCTGTATTTAGAACCCAAGCTCATTTCCTTCATCCTTAATCCATTCAAACCTATGACTTGCACAAACCAAATATTTTTAAATCCTCAAAAATAATATAGCAAAATCAGGATACCAGGCTTAAGGCACTACAAACACCTCAAAGGCAGAGTTGATATCTATGAAACGACATTGTTTAATATTGTCTCATGCAAAGTACTGAAGATATCTGAATGGATAATAGCAATTTAAAAATTTTTATTTATACAATTTAGAAAACAAACCAAAGAAATGATCTATAATTGGCATTGTTATCTCAAAAAGAGGTTGCCAAGTGTGCGAGCTAATGAATCTGTAACCTAATCTACTAAAAAGTTCAAGGGAGTCTATTTCTCAACTCCTTTGGCCTGCCCAAATTAACTTCTGACCTATGATTCAATATTTCATTTTAAATCAAAATAAAATGCGTTCTCACCCTCAAAAGAGAAAAGAGCTGAGCTGGAGAAAGTTATAGTGGGATGATTTTTAATAATATAATCTCATTCAGTTCTGATAATCAAAGAGCACTCACAGATCTTAATCACTATTAATTTCCAAATTATGCATAGTAGCAAGGACAGAAATAGCATGAGGAAATGGAATTCCTATATTAGAGGAAGTTGATTGACAGGTATTTATTGAGTCTTTATAACTATTTTTAATGTAATGAGCATCTACTATGCATTAGGCACTATGCTGGGTACAAGGGCAAATAAAGATAAGATATGGTCTCTGTCCTCAAGGAGGTGACTGACAGTCCAATAGATGACTAAGGCAGGTATAGAAATAACTAAAATATAATGAGAAAACAAGTATCTAGGGATAAACAGAACTGTTACAAAGTCTTGGAGGAAAGGCAAGACAAGGAAATTTCCTCAGGAAGCTAAGAATGTCATTAAGAGTTAGGCTTTGAAAAAGGGAATTTTAAGCTAGGCTTTGAAAAGGGAATTTTAGGGATGCAGGAAAGAGGTAATTTGCAATGAAGAAGCATGAAAAAAGATACTGAGGTAGAAAACATAGATCATGGCTAGGAAGCAGCAAGTACTCCAGTTGAGGACAAAACAGTTTCCATGAAAGTAGGTTGTTACAAAGCCAGAAAGCCCCTTGGATTATGTCTCCTGGCATGAGTCTACTTCCCTTTGACTTTCTGCTATGTTTTGATCTAGCACAAAAGCCCTCACCAGAAGCCAAGCAAATGCCAGCACCATGGCCCTTGAACTTCCCAGCCTGCAGAATCATGAGCTTAAATAAACCTATTTTCTTTATTAATTACTCAGTCTTAGGTATTCTGTTATACCAACACGAAACAGACTAAGACACCACTACTTCCCTGATCACATCTCCTAATTCCCCTAATGTTCCCTCAGCTCCAGCCACAAAGGTCTCTTTGCCATTCTTTAAATACCCTAGGGCCTTTGCAGTTGTTATTCCCTCCATCTGGAATGCTCTTTTTCCTCAGGTCTCTACTTAAAAACAATCTTCTCAGTGAGGACTTCCCTGACCACCCTATCTAAAAGTTCAACCATTCATCCGCCTCCGAAACATTTAATATCACCC
This sequence comes from Pan troglodytes, assembly GCF_028858775.2. Classification (NCBI taxonomy): domain Eukaryota; kingdom Metazoa; phylum Chordata; class Mammalia; order Primates; family Hominidae; genus Pan; species Pan troglodytes. The sequence goes on from NC_072421.2 coordinate 68,459,499, forward strand.
TTTCCTGCTTAGTTTTCTCCTTAGCACTTATCAATATTTAATATACCAGGAGTCAACAAACTATAGCCTTTGGGCAAAATCTGGCTCACCATATTTTTTGTACAGTTCATAAGTTAGAACAATTTTACATTTTAAGTGACTGAAATAAATCAAAAGAATCATATTTTATGACACACAAAAATTACATGAAATTCAAATTTCAGTATTCCAAAACATAGTTTTATTGGAACACAGCCACACCAATTTGATTACATACTGTCTATGGCTATTTTCAAGGCACAACAACAGAGTTGATTAGTTTCAGCACAGACTGTATGGCCTGCAAAACCTAAAATATTTACTGTGGTTCTTTACAGAAAGTTTGTTGACCCCTATAATATAACATAATACTTATTTATCTTTTTATTGTTTGCCTCTCCTAGTGGAAAATAATGGGGACAGCAGTATTTGTCCATGTGGATAAAGGTTTTTATATATTTTGTTCATTACTATATCCCCAATGCCTATAACAGTACTTAACACATAGGAGACAATAAATAAATATTTTTGAATGAATGAACACTAAAAAATTGGATTAGAAAGTTTGGCAACAAAAAGGACACAGAACTGAAGTTTGAGGAGGATTACAAAGTTGAAGGAAGGTTTTTGGATAAAGAAGACTTCAAGGTAATTATAGTGACAGGAGAAAGAAACAGTAGGCCGGGCGCGGTGGCTCACGCCTGTAATCCCAGCACTTTGGGAGGCCGAGGCGGGCAGATCATGAGGTCAGGAGTTCGAGACCAGCCTGGCCAAAAAGGTGAAACCCTGTCTCTACTAAAAATATAAAAAATTACCCAGGCGTGGTGGCCCATGCCTGTAATCCCAGCTACTCAGGAGGCTGAGACAGGAGAATTGCTTGAGCTCAGGAGGCGGAGGTTGCAGTGAGCTGAGATAGCACCATTGCACTCCAGCCTGGGCAACAAGAGTGAGACTCTGTCTCAAAAAAAAAAAAAAAAAAAAAAGAAACAGTAGAGAATGATTAAACAGCTAGGGTTGAGATCTGTGGAGTAAGGTCCCCAGACAAAGTTACTTCTTTCTCGTAGGTAAGAGAAAAGAAAGGATGGGTGAAGAGGTGAGAAATTGATGAAGTTCATGTCAGTGGCTACAAGCTCAGCAAATCACACGATAAGATCTTTTGCTACAACAAAGGAGAAAGCATGGGTGCTTAAGGACAGAAAAAAAATGTTTTGGAATTATCACTGTGGGGAATGTGATAAAAACTCAACAAGAGTCAGTATTATTGACTACCTAGCTGAAAAACCATGAAATTTTAGCAAACCCAATAAACATGGTTTCATAAATTTTCCCAACAATGCTCAAGCAACTCAAAGGAAGGAGTGAAGAAAGACAATGAAAGCTAACAGAGGTTAGACACTGGCGAGGTGGGATTATTAAAATATGATGGATTGTGTATTTTTTTCACCTTTCTGTCTGTCCTAGTGCATAAGAGGATATTCATTGCATATGGAGGGTATCCAATCAATGTCTGCTAAATTCAAGACAAGGATGAAATGGAGAAATATACTAACAGTAATCAACAAAGTTACCTTGAATATATTCAAAATATCCTTTGGTTTCACCACTAATCTGGCCATAAATGATACAGTTACATATTGAGTACGCACCATTAAAATACACCTGGTTTACTGTTCTCCTATTCTTCCTAACCTCACTATTAATACCATTTGAATTTCCAATTATAAAGTCAGTGCTATACTAGGCTCTAGGACCAAACTTGACATTAGAAGAGATGTAAGTAGCATTGCTTAAGTCTCAGAAAACTGTATCTAGTCAACTTGTATTCCTCTTCTGGTCATTGCTTCCCAGTTTGGCTCCCAATGCAGAGGCTCTGCTCTTAAAAACAGCCTCATATCCTGGCCCCTTTAGTTGTGGAGATCTACTTTGCTCTTTCTAGTATGTCTGCACACACTCCTATTCCTCAAAGATTTTGTGTACTGTCTCAGAGTCCAAATATCTGTGATTGAAACCCTGTTCCCTGCTGTTATGTTTATGTGATGCCAACCACCTGTGTGCCTGACTTACAGACTATTTCCAACATTTAGATTTCTCTCATTGCCATGCTCTGCTTATCTGCCCATTAGGATACCATGATGTCAGCTGCTTGGGTGAGTTGAAGGCAACTATACTTTGTTCATCTCTGTAACCTCAGAGCCTAGCATAATGTCTGGTACTGTGTTCTTTCTTTCTTTCCTGACTGGCTGATTAGATATCCTCCCTTAGCCTGCAAATGCATCCATTCCCCAACTAGCATGTCTACATCCAGATATAGGTCCTTCCCAAGCTGCCTAGCTCACTGTGTCATAAATCATGGAAGTTATAAAGGCTCTGTGGTTGCCTTCTTTATTAGTCTTTAAGTAAACAGTAGGCAACTACCTTTCTGAAATAGTGCTGTCCTGTGCAGAATTAGGTAACAAAATCTACATGATCATCTTCCTTTTAGATCTTAAACTGTAGGTAACTATTTTCTGAAACAGTTAAATGCTGGCCTGTACAACATTATGATGAATTAAGTAACATTTCAAGTTCTCTTCCAGGGCTGTGACTTTATAACATATAAACTAAATAGCAAATATTTTCTTGAAAGAAAATCTAAAGTATTTAAGTCAGATAAACAACTCTTCAAAAATAAACCTTCAAAGAAAACATCTGGAATCACTACCCTTAATCACCTAGGTGAACAAAGGTTAGACCTGTCATTAAAACTTGAAAGGCAACAAAAACCTTCATATTTCATTTGGGTTCACACTTGTCCTTCTAGTTCTTTGTCCTTCTAAGAGCCAATACCCCTCATTACGTGCATACCATATGATAACCAAAGGAAGAAATGTCCTAATTGCTTTGGAAAGTATTTCCGTTCTATCTTTAAACAAGCTTTTATCTTCTTTGCCTTCTAGAATTTTGTCCTGATAAGAAATCAGTTAAAGAACATTTTCTAGGGTGGTTGGAAAGGCAAGAGATAACAACCTAGAAAGTGAAAGAATGGCCACTTCATTCAAGTATTTGGTCTCAATGAATGCTTGACAAAAGTGTGTACTTCAAAATTTAGCTTGCTGCAAAGGACAATATTACAGATGGTTAGTAGCAGATAACTTTGTTCAGGAGTTCCAATGATATATTACCTTTCAGAATAGGTGTGAAAAATAAAGGGTAAGTAATAGAATTAATGGTATTCAAAATTCTCTCTTTCTTTGGGAAGTTTCACTCTATGTTTACAGTGTGCAAATCAAGAAAATGTCAATTTGACCTTGTTCTATATGAGGGAACTCTCAGACATCCTAAACTAACAGCCAAGAAGTCACAGCATGGCATCTATCTCTCTGCCACTGCACATAAGAACATTTGCTACCTCTGAAAATAGATAAATCAAAGGACCTTATCAAGTTGTTGCAAATTCAGGTAACAGCAAGCCATGTTCCTCTGCAGCTTGGTGAAGTCCAGATCCATTTCATCCGTTGAATAAAACCTCAGAGAATAATAGTACCATTGTAGGGCATCAGTGTAATTTTGTACCTAAAGTTTAAAAAGAAACAACAAAATCACAGCGATGTCGCTACCCTATCTTTCCCAAGTCACCTCTAGAAACAAATAAAAGATGCTGTTGGTTTCTTTTTTAGGCAATCAAAACACAATATCCTTTATATAGGGTTCTAAGTGCATTTTATTATCAGTCTTGGTCAACATAAGTTTTAGATAAGGTGGCAATCAGTATTCTTTCTTTTTCGTACACATTAGAAATTTCACACATAGGATGAAGAGTCTAAGAGTGTAGTAAACCACCCCAGAAATCTTAAAATCTATTTTAAAAGTTATTAAAACAACAACGACAAAAATTTTAAAAGAGAACACCCATAATTCACCATGCTAATGCAGCTATTTTCATTTATCTATGTTCAATTTTAACTGTATTCTTTTGTATATTTACCTAGTTGTAATCGTAGCTTATATAGAATTTCATGTTCTATTCTTTCCATTTAATTGTGTTTTATACATATTAATCTATGTTGCTATGTAGTCTTCACAGTAATCAATTTTAGGAGATACATAACATTTAATCAAGTATATAATGATTTTCTTAATGTTAGCTATTTAGTGAATTTGCAGGGTTTTTACTATTGTAATTGATGCTGCTGTATTTGTATACAAAAATACATTTTTCTCTTGAGTAAATTTAAAATTTTCAATGGTAAGAAGCTAGCTAGGGAAAATCTGATAGGAATAACCTGGATAATTATTTCTTAATCTAAGAAAACTGAGACTGCTTATAAACCAAGGTAAGGTAAATGATTCCCTTGTACCCTATCAAGAAGCTTCATATTTTTCAATTAAGAATAGGAGCCATTAGGACCTTCAAGGAATAAAACACCCTCTTCAACTAGAAACAATTGTGCTGAATAGGTAAAACACTGCCTTTGACTATTACATTAGTCATAGTAGATTAGAAATATGTCATATTAGAAATAGTCAATTAGAAATAAGATTACATTCCTCTCCAGTGTTGGAAGTGGATGTTTTAAGAAAATTATTCAGCAAGACTGGAAAATGAGAGGAAAGAAAAAGAATCAATAGAAGAATGGGAATTCTGAAGTAGTTCTTCACCTATTCAGTAAAAAAATAAATAAAGGCCTTATAAAAGAGAATACGAATATCATTCTATCTTGTGGTACCTGACCATAAGACCTAGGTTTCTACATGCTCCTATAAGGGATTCTCTTTCCTTCTCTTGGGTCTAATTCTTTGTTTCTCAGATTTTGTTCCCTTTTTTCTCTTCACGTCTTTCTCCTACAAAACCTACCGTAACATTTTTTGGAAAACAGTTTTATTGAGGTACAATTGACATATGAAACACTATGAATATTTAAACTGTACAATTGTTTTGATATATATATATATATACACACACACACACACACACACACACACAGCTAAAACCATCAACACAGTCAACGGAGTGAACACATCCATCACAACCATTTTTTCTTTGTAATCCCTCAATCCAGTTCATTCTGGTCTCTCATACCCCAAGCAGTTATGGATGTGCTTTCTATAATTTTCTATAACTATTAATTTTTATTTTATAGGCTTTTATACAATGGAATCATCTAATATGTATTAATACTTTTTTGCCTGGCCCCTTTCGCTCAGCAAAACAGTTTCTAGATTTATCCCCATTATTGCATCTATCAATAGTTCATTCCTTTTCATTGCTGAGTAGTATTTCATTGAAGGACATACCAGTTTGTTTATCCACTCACTTGTTGATGGACATTTGGCTGTTTCCAGTTTTTAACTATTACAAATAAAGCTGCTATCAGCTTTTACATGCAAGTTTTTGTATGGATAAATAATTCCTTTTCTCTTGAGTACATACATAGGATTGAAATGGCTGGATCACATGATAGGGGCAAGTTTAACATTTTAGAAAACTGCCAAACTATTTTCCAAACCGTCTGTACTATCTTATATTTCCACCATGAAGTTCCAGATCCTCAACATCTTCATCAGCATTTGGTATGGTTAATCTTTTCCATTTTGGCTATTCTAAGAATTATGTATTGGTATCTCCTTGGGGTTTTCATTTGCATTTCCCTAATGACTCATAAGTCATCTTTTTTTGTGTGCTTATTTTCATGCATATATCCCTTTTTGGTGAAATGTCTGTTCATATCCTTTGCTAATTTTTGTATTGTTTTTCTTTGTACGTTGAGTTTAGAGAGTTCTTTCTATGTTTTAGCTACTAGCCCATTATTGTATACATGGTCTGAAAATTTTTCTCCCAGTCTCTAGCTTTTTTCATCTATTCAACAGGATCTCTTTTTTTTTAAAGTATAATTTTCACTTTATTTTCTTCAGAGGATAGCTTTTTTTTCAGTCCTTAAGGACTCAGCTCCATATGTAGGCTTTGGTGGAGGTTGGTGGGCAGCACCCATAGGTCTAAATCAGGGTTGGGGTGTTTGGTCCTTACCGGCTTCACGAGATTGATTCTGGACTACCTTGCTGTGAATGGTGCAACTCATGCAGTAATGTAGCTTCACAAACAGCTTGGGAAGCACATAGACATCAAAGACACTGGCTTCAGCTATGTCCCTGATAGCTGTGGCCTCTACTATGTTTTGTTGTTTTCTTTGTTTTTAGCTTTTGAGACAGGATCTTGCTCTGTGACCCAGGCTGGAGTGAAGTGGCATGATCACAGCTCACTGCAGCCTTAAACTCCTGGGCTCAAAGGATCCTTCTGCTTCAGCCTCCTGAGTAGCTGGGACTACAGGTGCATGCTACCACACCAGGCTAAATTTTTTATTTTTGTATAGATGGTGCTCCTTTATATTGCCCAGGCTGGTTGGTCCCAAACTCCTAGGCTCGAGCAATCCTCCTGCCTCAGCCTCTCAAAGCACTGGGATTACAGGCATGAGCCACCACACTTGGCTTTCTACCATACTTTGAATGATAAACTTCTTAACATCCTTGTCTTTCGTCACATATCAAGTGCAGTTCATGCAGGGAATAGGCTGCACATGACCTGGCCTAGATCCTGAAGATTTTCTCCTATGTATTTTTATTGCACATTTTACATCTAATTTTATAATCTATTTAATTTTTGTATAAAATGTGAAGTTAAGGTCAAGGGTTTTTTTTTTCTATGGATGTCCAATTTCTCCAGCACCATTAGTTGAAAACACCATCTTTTTCCATTGAATTACTTTTGTGCTTTCTCAAAAATCAGTTGAGCATATTTGTGCGGGATTATTTTTTGGTTTTCCATTCTGTTCCATTGATCTATGGATCTATGTCTCTAATGATACCACACAGTCTAGATTACTGTAGCTATATAAAAAGTGTTTAAATTGAATAGGGTAATTCTTTCTGTTCTATTCTCTCTCAGGTTGTTTTGGCTATTTTCTTTTTATAATTTTTATTTTAGGTTTAGGGGTACAGGTGAAGGTTTGTTACATAGGTAAACACATGTCACAGGGGTTTGTTGTACATATTATTGCATCACCCAGATATTAAGCCCAGTACCCAATAGTTATCTTTTCTGCTCCTCTCCCTTCTCTCATCCTCCACCCTCAAGTAGACACCAGTGTCTGTTGTTTCCTTCTTTGTGTTCATAAGTTCTTATCATTTAACTCCCACTTATAAGTGAAAACATGCATAATTTGGCTTTCTGATCCTGTGTTAGTTTTCTCAGGACGATAGCTTCCAGCTCCATCAATGTTCCCGCAAAAGACATGATCTTTTCTTTTTTATGGCTGCATAATATTCTACGGTGTATATGTACCACATTTTCTTTATTCAGTCTGTCATTGATGGGCATTTAGGTTGAGTCCATGTCTTTCCTATTGTGAATAGTGCTGCAATGAACATTTGCATGTATGTGTCTTTATGATAGAATGATTTTTATTCCTCTGGGTATATAGCCAGTAATGGGATTGCTGGGCCAAATGGTATTCTGCTTTTAGTTCTTTCAGAAATAGCCATACTGCTTTCCACAGTGGTTGAACTAATTTACACTCCCACCAACAGTATATAAGTGTTCCTTTTTCTCTACAACCTTGCCAGCATCTATTATTTTTTGACTTCTTAATAATGTATCTTGGCTATTTTCATTCCATTGTTTTATATATAAATTTTAGAACAATCTTGTCTCTCTATATTTTTCTGATGCTTTTGTTTATAACCAATTTGTATCTTTATGTTTAAAGTACATTTCTTTTAAGCAGTACATAAACTTGGGTCTTGCTCTTTTATCCAGTTTGACAATCTCTGCCTTTTCACTGGGGTCTTGAGGTCATTTTCACTTAATGTGATTTTTTTTTCATATGCTTAGATGTAAATCTATCATCTTGCTATTTGTCTTCTATTTGTGCCATCTTTTTTGATCCGTCTTTCCTTTTTCTGCCTTATTTTAGATTATTTGAATATTTTTATGATTTGATTTTATCTCATTTTTTAAAAAAACTCTTTGTTTTGCTATTTTAATGGTTGTTTTAGGGTACATAGTATACATGTTTAACTTATCATAGTCTATCTTCAAGTGATGTTATACCACCTCACTTATGGTATACTTCCATTTCTTTCTTCTTGGCCTATATGTTCTTGTCATGCATCTTACTTTTACAGGTTATAAACTGCAGAATACAATGTTATTATTTTTGTTTAAGCAATAAACTATCTTTTAAAGAGACTGTAATAGTAAGAAAAAAATCTTATCAATTACTCATATAATTACCATTTCTGGTATTCTTTATTCATTTGTATGGATTCATATTTCCATCTGGTGTAAGTTTCCTTCTGCTCAGAGGACTTCCTTGTAATGTAGATCTTTGAGTGATTAGTTATTTCAGCTTTTAAATGTCTGGAAGACTATTTTGCTTTCATTTTTTAAAAACATATTTTTATTATGGTAAAAAACACATAGCATAAAATTGACTACTCTGCAACCAATCTCCAGAACTTTTTCATCTAGTAAAACTGAAACTCTATACTCATTAAACAACTCCACATTTTCCCCTCCTCCTAGCCCCTGGAAACCACCTTTCTTTCTTTTCTTTTTCTTTTTCTTTTCCTCTCTCTCTCTCTTCTTTCTCTTCTCTTTTCTCTTCTCTTCTCTTCCCCTCTTCCTTTCTGTTTCTTTTCTTTTCTTTTTCTCAGAGTCTCGCTCTGTTGCCCAGGCTGGAGTGCAGTGGCACAAACTTGGCTCATTGCAACATCTGCCTCCTGGGTTCAAGTGATTCTCCTGCCTCAGCCTCCTGAGTAGCTGGAACTACATGCGTGCGCCACCACACTTGGCTAATTTTTGTATTTTTAGTAGAGACGGGGTTTCACCATGTTGGCCAGGCTGGTCTCGAACTCCTGACCTTAAGTGATCCACCCGCCTTGGCCTCCCAAAGTGCTAGGATTACAGGTGTGAGCCACCGCGTCCGGCCCATTCTACTTTATTTCTCCACGGATTTGACTACTCTAGGTACCTCATGTAAGTGGAACCATACAGTATTATTTTTTGTGACAGGTTATGTCACTTAGCATAATGTCCTCAAGGCTCATCCATGTTATAGCATGTATCAGAAGTCCTTGCTTTTTAAGGCTAAGTAATATTCCATTGTTTGAGTATACCCCATTTTATTTATCCACCATTTGTTGATGGAACTTGGGTTGCTTCCACCTTTTGGCTGCTATAAACATGGGTGTGCAAATATCTTGCTTTTAATTCTTTTGGATATACAAGCAAAAGTGAAAATGCTGCATCATATGGTAATAACATTTTTAATTGTTTGAGGAGCTGCCATACTATTTTCCATAGTGGCTACACTATTTTACATTTGTACCAACTACTTTCATTTTAAACAATACTTGTGCTGGATACAGAAATTTTGGCTGACAGGTTTTTATTTTCTTTCATTATTTTAAAGATGCTGCTCCACTGAGTTCTTGCTTGCATTACTTCCAACAAGAAATCTGACGTTCTCTTTAATTTATTCCTCTGTATATAAGGTGTCACTTTTATCTGGCTGCTTTTAGGACATTCTCTTTATCACTGGTTTTGAGAATTTTGATTACGTGCGTTGGTGTCGTTTTGTGTTTCTTGTGTTTGGGGTTTGTTAAGATTTTTCTATCTGTGCATTTAGAGTTTTCATTAAGTTTTGAAAGTTTTATTTCTTCAAATATTTATTATCTCCATCCTCATTTGGGAATCCCAGTTACCCGTATATTAAGCTACCTAAAATTGTCCCTAACCTCACTGAACTCTTTTAATTTTTTTAAGGGTTTTTTCCCTGTGTATTTCATTTTCAATAGCTTCTTTGCTATAACTTCAAATTCATCAGTCTTTTCTTCTACAATGTCTAATATGATGTTAATACTATCCAATGTGCTTCTCATCCTAAACAGAGTTTTCATCTTTATAAGTTTGATTTGGGTCTTTACATATCTTCCATGCCTCCACTTAACTTTCTGAATGCATGAAATACAATTATAAGAGATGTCCTCTGTTAATGCTAACTTCTATGTCAGTTCTGGGTCAGTATCGATTGATTGCTTATTCTCCTCATTATAGGTTGCATTTTCATGCCTCTTCACATGCTCAGTAATTTTTTTGCTGGATGCAAGACATTGTAAACTTTATCCTGTTGGGTGCTGTACAGTTTTATATTCCTATAAATATTCTTGAACTCTGCTCTGGGAAGCAATTAAGTTCCTTGGGATCAATTTGATCCTTTCACACCATAGGTTTATAATTTTTAAGGTAGTTCTGGAGCAGGACTTAGTGTAGGACTAATTATTTCCCTCTTCTGAGACAAGACCCTTCTGAGTTTTCTTCCCAATGCCCCATGAATTAGAGGTTTTCCAGACTGGGTGATAAGAACAGGCCTTATTCTCAACCCCATGTGAGTGCTAGGCACTGTTCCCGCTAATATTTTTAGATGGTTATTCTCCTAGCTTCAGGTAATTTTGCTTCATGTATGTCCTGATCAGAACTCTGTTAAACATTGGAAGAGGACCCTCATCTCACTGAAGCTCTTTTAAGTCTTTTATTCAGTGTGTTTAATTTTGAATAGCTTCTTTGCTCTGACTTCAAGTTTATCAATCTTTTCTTTTACAATGCCTAATCTACGCTATGTGGTCCTCTTCAGTACTTTGTCTTATAAATTCTGGCTGCCTTGGTCTCCTCAGACTCAGCTGCATCTCAAATCAGGACGCTTGCCAGGCTCTGCTTCAGATCCCCTTCTTGTGCTATACCCTGGAAACTCAAAGCAGTAAGCTGCACAATTGTAATGCTCACTTTCTTTCTTTCTTTTCTTTCCTTTTTTTTTTTTTTTTTTCTGAGATGGAGTCTTGCTCTGTCGCCAGGCTGGAGTGCAGTGGCGCGATCTCGGCTCACTGCAACCTCTGCCTCCCGGGTTCAAGTGATTCCCCTGCCTCAGCCTCCTGAGTAGCTGACACTACAGGCGTGTGCTACCATGCCCAGCTAATTTTTTGTATTTTAGTAGAGATGGGCTTTCACCATGTTAGCCAGGATGTTCTCGATCTCCTGACCTTGTGATCTGCCCACCTCAGCCTCCCAAATTGCTGGGATTACAGGCGTGAGCCACCGCGCCCGGCCAATGCTCGCTTTATTTCTTATCTCCCAGGGACCATTCTCCTTCATTGCCTGATGTTCAGGGTCATAAAAGCCTTTTTTTTTCTTTTCGTCTATTTTGTCTTGTCCTTTGTGGAGAGGGGCTTGTTGTTCAAGAAGGGACATAAAACAGTCCCTGTTACTACATATTAATTGCAAGTGGAAGCAAACACAACTTTTTTTTTAATGGTACGTCCCATCTGATTTATATACACAGGGACACAAATGTATAATACACAAAGATTAGAAGGAAATATACCAAAATTATAAATGATTGTTCTTTGCTTTAAAAAAACTTATCTTTAGGTTTACAGGAAACCTGAGTTGTCTTGTAAAGGTTTTTTTTTTTTCCATTTTTTATTACACCATTAAGTTTTTAAAGGGAATAAAACTCTTTCTCAGCCCTCATGTTAAAAAAATTACATTCTTATATCTTAATATCAGCGATGACATTTCCCTACACTGTAAGCTCTCAATGGAGAGGAATCATGTCTTATTATTTTTAATAAACTCTTGCACAATGCTCATTAACACTCTATATTGTGAATATTTAATAAATATATGGTATCTAAACAGAGATTATTGAAGTATTTGATGCTCTTTTATTTTTATAGTGAATGCACTATTTTTTGTTGCAGTGGAGAAATAATATAAAGAATGAAAAAGAGATTATTCTCAAACCTCAAAACTACTGGCAGCTTTTCTCCACAGAATGTTGTGTAACCAGTTCATTGATTCTGCTGTCAGTTGTCTTCCTGTTTGGTGAGCTGAAAAAAAAAAAAAGCTCTGAAAATAAGAATCTCGGTCTATTACATTAAGTAAAGAGAGCTAACTATACTCAGAACCTATAATCTTTAAGTAATGGCTACACACAAAAAAATTCAGACAGGTTTTCATCATCAATTTTAGGTTTACTACCATAATTGATAATATAATGCAATCAGAGTTTGCTAGAATCACAGTAATTCTCCCATCAATCTGTGATAGTTTTCCAGCCTACTCTCTTTTTAACTGATTTTCCACATTCCAAATTAGATCATCATCTGGTGCCTTAATAAGGTTATTGTGAATGAGCAGACAGCAATGCCAGAAATCATTAATAAGAAGTGCTTATACTATTATGTGCTAAATAGATCAGATCAAGTTCACAAGAAAGGCCAATTATGCCTTAAAGCCTTTGTAAAATACTTTAAGACCATGCTTACACATAAACTTTATTACTTTAAATCTTAACTTGCGTTGATTGTTTCTGGTCTAGACATTTACAGAGTTCAAATACATTAGCACATTAAGGTAAAGTCTAAACTATAATAGAATTCTGCACCTCCTCTTCTGCCCTTTGGCATAAACTATCAATTTCCACAAAAGTCTTGACTAGAACATTAGGAATCTCTGACCCTCTAGCCCAGTCAGCAAATGTAGTTTGTTCCATGACTTACTTAAAAATACTCACATGAGAGTAAACAGCTACTAAATGTATCTACCTGAAATATTATAATACTTTGAGAGTGTAAGTGTAACTTAGATGTCACAATAGAACAGTCTAAGTGGAATTTTAGGAAAATGAGTTATTCTGTGTAATCAAGTTTTCTGGTCAACTGGCAGTTTACTTTCTTTAAATAAAAATCACTTCTGAATTTAAAAAGTCTGAATATTTTCATGAAAGTTCTTAAATTTTCTAAAAAGTAAACAAACTTCCTACTTTTCTTAAGCATAATTCAACTTTTTCTTGACCACTTGAGGTCAACATTAACAACTATTTTATTTTATTGTACTATTAATATATCACAGTGATGCCTTTGGGAGTTGTTATACAGTACAGATTGTTGTATTAAAAATTTGAATCTGTTTTATAAAATTGGTAGAGTTTTTTTTCCTCCCTATGGTCAGGCTATCTGTATACTTCCCTTTAAACCTTTTCTCTATTTGCAAAGTGCTACCATTAAAATGTTAAGAGTAGGAAAACCGGATAACCAAGTTTATCAAAACTGGGTCTAAAAATAATTGGTAAATGCCTGGAGGGAGGGTGTTATCAGTAAAATATGGTTCTTAGAGATCATCTACTCAGATGACTTCCTTTAAAAAATTAATGACTTTGTTTTTATAGAAACATGAATTGTGCTTATAAAAATTCAAACAATATGGTAGAGTATTTAGAAGAAAGCAACACGTCACCTAAAATGCCACCATTCAGAATAAACCCCAGTGTTAACATTTAGTGACTATCACTCCAATTATATCTCTACATGCACTTAGTTGGAAGGACGAGGTGGTGAAGAGAATTTTCTAAGAAAGGGATCTTACTATCTGTGTTCTCAGGGTACAGAAGTTCTGCAGGGAGGCAGAGGATTAGGGGAATGCTGAGCAGATTTGGCTCCACATCTCTGCTTTAACCAGAAAAACTCTAATCTATTTCATTCTGGGTGGGGTTCATATAAGATTGCATCACAAAAGGATGCTGCTGCTGAAAAGAAGTTAGAAACCAGGAGTTTAGTTCACAATCATCATTTTATAGTTGAAAAAAAAAATCAAGGTCCTTTGACTTGCTCAAAGGTACACAGCTAAATTGAGATCAAACTAGAGATATTAAATTAGGCTTGTAACCTCACAATATTCCACCACATGTGAGCTTTAAGCTCAGAAGTTTGTCTGTTTTCAATGATGTTTTCTTATTTTTGCTTAGTTTCTCATTCCACTTGCCCAATTTGTGGGATGTGGACAGGTGAGGTGTTACTGTTAAAAGACCATTAGGGAGGAAGGAAAAAAGGAAGTGGAAGAAATCCATTGACTTGAGGATTTTGCTATTACTCTGACATCTAAGAATTATACACAAATTAATACGTTTCTAAAACACTTGCGAAAATCTTACTGACCTAAAAAGATTTCTTCAATCTTCTCCTTGGCAAGAAGTTCTTCCTTCCTTTGTAAAAGCATGTCAGTATGGAGTATCAGAACTTTTCCAATATTTTCTGATGACTTAAAACGTTCACGAATAATCGTCAGGAAATGAAACCCAACAGAGTCTCTGTACAATGAGACACAATTTTAAGCAATGCGAACAGAAAAACTGGTTATTGATCAATGGGACTAAAATGTATTTCAGTGTGAGCAAAATAAGCCAGATAAAAGCATATCTGAACTCAGGTAATGTTATTAAATGTCTAAATAAGCTTAATTTGTCAATATTACATGATTTAATTTAATTTCAGTTTATTAAGCCATAAACATTTTCTATTAACACCTATAGTCAGATAATCATTTCTCTCCTAATATCTAATTTATGTTTTTCCCAGAGCTGATTGCAAGCTTTAAAAATTGGTTACCGAGATCCAGTGAAGTTACATGAAAAGACATGAGAAATTTACTAGTTCCTCGGCCAAAACCTCTTTCTAAAAACTTGTTTATGTTTGATTACACAAATAATACACTAGTATCTTCTATTTAAAAATGTAAACAGTTCACGGGTTGGAAGACTAAATATTGTTAATGTGTTGATATTCCCAAAGTGATCTACAGATTTGCAGATATTTATCCCTATTAAAATCCCAGGCCAGGTGTGGTGGTTCACGCCTGTAATCCCAGCACTTTGAGAGGCTGAGGTGGGCAGACTGTTTGAGCCTAGGAGTTTGAGACTAGCTTGGGCAAGATGGCAAAAGCCTGTCTCTACAAAAAATTGGCAGCTGTGATGGCGCATGCTTGTAGTCTCAGCTACTAGCAAGGCTGAAGTGGGAGGACTGCCTGACCCTGGGAGGTCAAGGCTGCAGTGGGCTGTGATCGGGCTACTGCACTCCAGCCTGGGCGACAGACTGAGGCCCTGTCTGAAAAAAACCCCAAAATCCCAATGATGTGTTTTGCAGAAATGGAAAAAATCCATCCTAAAATTAATATGGACTTTGCTCAAGGGACCCCAAAAACCCTAAACAAACTTGAAAACAAAGAGCAAAATTAGAGGATTTGTACTTTCTGATTTCAAAACTTATTACAAAGCCATAGTAATGAAAATGTGTGGAACTGGCATAAAGATAGACATATAGACCAATGGAATGGAATAGAGAACGCAGAAATAAATCTTGTTATATATCATCAAATTATTTGTGACAAAGGTGCCAGGACCATTTAATGGTGATAGGACAGTCCTTTCAGCAGATGGTGATAGGACAGTCCTTTCAGCAAATGGTGCTAGGAAAATGGGATTTCCACATGCAAATGAATGAAATTGGATTCTTATCTCATATCATATACAAAAATTAATTCAAAATGGATCAAAGACCCAAATGGAAGAGCTAAAAAACTGTTTCCATGGGACCAAGTGATCCTATATACAGAAGACTCTAAAGACTCCACCAAAGAACTCTAAGAACTAATAAATTACTTCAGTAAAGTTGCAGGTTACAAAATCAACATACAAAACCCAGAAGCGTTTCTTTGTGCCAACAATAAAATATCCAAAAAGGAAATCAAGAAAACAATCCTATTTACAATAGCATCAAAAATATATAAAATAGTTGGGCACAGTGGCTCACGTCTGTAATTCCAGCACTTTGAGAGGCTGAGGAGGGTGGATCACTTGAGGTCAGGAGTTCGAGACCAGACTGGCCAACATGGTGAAACCCTGTCTCTGCTAAAAATGCATAAATTAACTGGGCATGGTGGCGCATGCCTGTAATCTCAGCTACTCAGGAGGCTGAGGCAGGAGAATCACTTGAACCCAGGAGGTGGAGGTTGCAGTGAGCCGAGATCTCCAGCCTGGGTGACAGAGTGAGTGAGACTCCATCTCAAATATATATATATATGTATATATATATATATATATATATATACATATATATATATGAATAAAAGTAACCAAGTAGGTGAAACATCTGTACACTAAAAACTATAAAACATTGATGAAATTGAAGAAAACAAAAATAAAATAGAAAGATATCCTGTGTTCATTGATTGAAAGAATTAGTATTATTAAAATGTCCACACTACTCAAAGTGATCTACAAATGCAAGGAAATCCCTATCTTAAGTCCAATGGCATTTTTCACAGAAATAGAAAAGCTAATATTAAAATTTGTATGGAACCACAAAAGACTCTGTGCCAAAGCAACCTTAAAAACAAAAACAAAATTGGAGGCATCACGCTTTCTGATTTCAAATTATACTACAAAGCTATAGTAATCAAAGCAGTATGGTACTGGCATAAAAACAGACACATAGACCAATGGAACAGAATCGAGAGCCCAGAAAAAAACCCCAAAAAACCAAGTATATATAGCCAACTAGTATTTGACAAAGGTGCCCAAAATACACAATGGAAAAAGCACAGTCTCTTTTGTGCTTGGGCTGGGTGCAGTGGCTCACTCCTGTAATCCCAGCACTTCAGAAGGCCGAGGTTGGTGGATCACTTGAGGCCAGGAGTTTGAGACCAGCCTGGCCAATGTGGCAAAACCCCATCTCTACTAAAAATACAAAAATTAGCCAGATGTGGTGGCACATGCCTGTAATTCCAGCTATGTGGGGAGGGCTGAGGCACAAGAATCACTTGAACCCAGGAGACACAGGTTGCAGTGAGCCAAGATCATGCCACCACACTCTAGCTTGGGTGATGGAGTGAGACTCTGTCTCAAAAAAAAATGTGTTTGGACAACTGGACATCCACCTGCAAAAGAATAAATTGAACACATCCTACGGCACACACACAAATCAACAGAAAGTGCATTAAAAACTTAAATGTAAGACTTGAAACTCTAGAACTCCTAAAAGAAAAAAATAGGGAAGAAGCTCTTTGAAATTGGCCTTGGCAAGGATTTTTTTGTATAGAACACCAAAAGCAAAGGCAAAAAAAATTTTTAAAGCAAAAACAAACAAATGGGACTATGTCAAACTAAAAAGCTTCTGCACTGCAAAGAAAACTTCAATAAAATGAAAAGTCAAACTAATTTACATTCCCATCAACAGTGTAAGTGTTCCTATTTCTCCATAGCCTCGCCAGCATCTGTTGTTTTTTGACTTTTTAATAATTGCCATTCTGACTGGTGTGAGATGGTATCTAATTGTGGTTTTGATTTGCATTTCTCTAATGATCAGTAATGCTGAGCTTTTTTCCATATGTTTGTTGGCCACATAAATGTCTTCTTTTGAGAAGTGTCTGTTCATATTCATTGCCTACTTTTTGACAAGGTTTTTTTTTTCTTGTAAATTTAAGTTCTTTGTCAATTCTGGATATTAGACCTTTGTCAGATGGGTAGATTGCAAAAATTTTTTCTCATTCTGTAGGTTGCCTGCTCACTCTGATGATAGTTTCTTTTGCTGTGCAGAAGCTCTTCAGTTTAATTATACCCCATTTGTCAATTTCAGCTTTTGTTCAACCATTGTGGAAGACAGTGTGGTGATTCTTCAAGGATCTAAAATCAGAAATACCATTTGACCCAGCAATCCCATTACTGGGTATATACCCAAGGAATATAAATCATTCTATTATAAAGATATATGCACACGTATGTTCATTGCAGCACTATTCACAACAGCAAAGACATGGAACCAACCCAAATGCCCATCAATGATAGACTGGATAAAGAAAATGTGGTACATATACACCATGGAATACTACACAGCCATAAAAATGAATGAGATCATGTCTTTTGCAGGGACATGGATTAAGCTGCAAGCCATCATCTCAGCAAACTAACACAGGAACAGAAAACCAAACACCACATGTTCTCACTCATAAGTGGGAGTTGAACAATGAGAACATATGGAGACAGGGAAAGGAACAACACACTCTGGAGCCTGTCGGGAGGTGAGGGTGAGGGGAAGGAGAGCATCAGGACAAATAGCTAATGCATGTGGGGCTTAAAACCTAGGTGACAGGTTGATAGGTGCAGCAAACCACCATGGCACACATATACCTATGTAACAAACCTGCACGTTCTGCACATGTATCCAGAACTTAAAGTAAAAAAAAAAAAAATACAGAATGCCCCAGTAAAATTAGAATTTCAGATAAACAAAAATTATTTTTTTAGTATTAGTGTGTCAAGTGCAATAGCTGGGATGTGCTTATTCTAAAATACTAGACATTGTTTATCTGAAATTTCAAATTAACCGAGTCTTGTATTTTATCTGGCAACTCTATTCATGAAACACCAGTTGCAAGAGATCTCGCCTTAATAAAAAGAGACCCATAGTTTAAAAAAAAGAAGTACCTTATTTATACATAGGTAGACATCCATTTACAAGGGTTATGATTAGATCGGTTTACTTTGAATCAATAAGTATTTCCTTAACTCTCTGCTACACAAATTTCAAATATATACCAAAGTGGAGAAAATAATGTAATGAACCTACACATCATTATTATCAGGCTGTAACAACATCAAAGCCAATTTTATTTAACCCATCTTTCCACCTCATTCACACACAGAGACACACACACAGACACACACACACACTCATGCTTTTGAAGTAAATTCAAGACATCCTATTAATCCACTTCCTAGTATTTTAATTATCTATCTCTTAAAGATAGAAACTATTTTTTGTAAAAATCATAAACATAATACTATCATTACAGTTTAAAACTTAACAAGATATCCTCAATATTCTTAAGTATTTAATTACTGTTCACATTTATGTAACTGTCTCATACATTATTGATTTTAAGTGTTTGACTCAGGATCTGAATAAGACTCATACATTTCAATTGATTAAAATATCTAAGTCTTTTTAATCTAAAAAAAAAAGCCAACAAATACCTTGATTTTGGACTTCTGGCCTCCAAAATTGTGAGAGAATAAATTTCTGTTGTTTTAAGTCATCCCATCTGTGGTAATTTGTTACAATACTCAGAAAACTAGTATATACAATAACCAAAATCTTAAAAATAACTCAACAGATGAGCTTACAGCAGAATGGAGAGGACAAAGGAAAGAATAAGTGAATTTGAAATAAAGTAGAGTTATGTGCAGTGGTTGGTGCCTGTAATCCCAGCTACTTGGCAGGCTGAAGTGGGAGGACTGCTTGAGTCCATGTGTTTGAGGCTGCAGTGAGCTATGATTATACCACTGCACTCCAGCCTGGGCAACAGAGTGAGACCTTGTTTCAAAGAAAAGAAAGAAAGGAAAGAAAGGAAGAAAAAGAAAGAAAAGGAAGGAAGGAAGGAGAAGGAAAAATAAAAAAGTAGAAATTACCTCGTCTGAACAACAGAGAGAAAACAGACTGAAAAAAAAACTGCATGGAGCCTCAGCGACGTGTAAGACAAAAAATGTACATTATGTCATCAGAACCCTGGAAGAGGAGAAGAAAGGTAGGGCAGAACAAATAAATATTCAAAGAAATAATGTCTCAAATATTTGGGAAAAAACATAAACCTAGAGATTCAAAGAGCGGTGCAAACTCCAAACATGATAAATCCAAAGAAATTCCATCCTAAGACATGTCATAGTCAAATTCCATCCTAAGACAAAGAAAAAAGTCTCGAATGCACAGAAAGAGAAATGATACCTTACCTACAGGAGCCATTTCACTGCTAGGAATTTACCCACTTGATTTGAAAACTTAGATCTACTCAAAAATCTTCCCGTGAATGTTTACAGCAACTTTATTGATAATCACCAAACACAGGAAGCAACCAAGATGTCCTCCAATAGGTAAATAGATAAACAAAGAGATGAGCTATCAGTCACAAAAAAGACATAGAGGAACCTGAAATCCATATTGCTAAGTGGAAGAAGCCAATCTAAAAAGACTACATACTGAATGATTCCAATTATGTGACATTGCAGAAATGGCACAAAAGCAAAAAGAAGGGCCAGTAAGAAAAATAGAGAGTGAAAAGATGTGGTTGCCAGCATCTCAGGAAGATGAAGAGATGAGGCACAGAGGATTTTTAGGATGGTGAAAATACTATGTGTGATACTATAATAGCAGATACGTGTCATTATGCATGTCAAAATCCACAGGACTTTACCACACAACAAGTCAATCTCAATGCATACAAATTATATATATAATTATATATAACTAGGTATTATATATATTATATATAATTTGATATTTTATATATATATATAATTTGGGAGGTTGGGGGAATCCTCAGATGTAATAGAGACTGTGACAAGAGACTCTAACAAATGTGTGGAACAACTTCACTAAAGGAAATAGGAGGACTAGATACTGATCTAAGTAACTCTGGAAATAAGTAGAGTCTGTAAGAATAAAGGCAAAAAGAACTGCACATAAGCACTGTACTCTAGTTGACAAAGTTGTTTCTCATGAGGGTACAGGTGAACAATTCTGATACTGCTTTACATGTATACTAAAATTGAACAATTAAAAAATTAAGTAAATGAATGATGGATGGTAAGAGCCAGGTTTCCCACTGTTGGATTGGGAACAGATAAGCAAGGGTAATCTGCAAGCAAGGCTAGAATGATCTAAGTGCTAATGAATTAGAATAGGAAACATCAGTAATAACTTATGTTTAACTTAATATAGATACAGATGTTTACATACCAAAATATTTATATATATATGTCTATATACTCAGATTAGTATACACACATATATTTTCTTTGCTCTGTCAACTAATAAGGCCTAGAAGAAATGACACCCCAGTAGCAACAAGCACAACTAACATTCAGATCTTGGTTACTAATATACTTTGCCAGTGAGAGGAACTAGATCTCCTAGGAGAAATGGTTGATTCCAGGATTGGGGCAAGAAATGTACAAGATGAACCTAGAACATTCTATGTTGTCAGAAAGAAAGGAATTGCTTATAAAAAACAAAACCACCCACACTGATTGGGGTATGTCAAAAGGGTGCAGGAGTCAATTAAAAGAGCTCCCAATGGCCAAAGCTAAAACAATCTGAACAACAAAAATGTAGTATTGAATTATAACCTAAAGAATAAAATACATATTCCCAAGTCCGTATTGATATAAAAATGGTTGAACAAATTAATGAATTAGGGAGAAGAGACAAATTTCCCATGTAGAAGAATTCAAAATAATTTATCTAGATAAGTATGCCTTTAAGCAGGGGAGCATAACTCCACAACTGCAAAGAATATAGTATGTAAAAAGGAAAAATGGATAACTTCAAGGTGTAAACACTTGATGAATACTCAGCCAACTAATCAAGGCTAATATCAACATACATAAATCATATTGACAGTATATACCCTTGATAACGATGTAATGAAAATGGTACTTTATCTGACTGATCTTCCTCCCCAAACCCATAACCCCAGTCTAATCATGAGAAAAATATCAGAAAAAATCTAATACATAGGTATCCTACAAAATACTTGATGGGTAGTCTCAAGACTGTCAAAATCATCAAAAAGAAAAATATATCTAAGAAACTACTATGGCCAAATGAAGTCCAAGGAGATATGACAACTAAATGTAATGTGATATCACAGGTAAGATTCTGGAATAGAAAAAGGATATTAGGTAACAACAAAGGAAATTGGAATTAACGATTGATTTTAGGTTAATAATAATGATGTATCAATATTGGTCCATTACTTATGACAAAGGTACTATATAAGATGGCAATACTAGGGGAAACTGTGTAGAGTGTATATGGCAACTCTTTGTACTATCTTCTCAATTTTTCTGTAAAACTAAAAGTAAACTAAAATATAAAGCAGAGGTTAGGTACAATGGTTCACGCCTGTAATTTCAGTGCCTTGGGAGGCCAAGACAGGAGGATCAATTGAGGCCAGGAGTTCGGGACGAGCCTGGGCAACATAGTAAGACACCTTGTCTCTACAAAAAAATTAAAAAGAAAAAGAAAATTAGCTGAGTGTGGTGGTGTGTGCCTAGGGTCCTGGCTACTCAGGAGGCTGAGGCAGGAAGATCACTTGAGTCCAGGAGTCTGAGGTTACAGTGAGCTACAATTGCACTCCAGCCTGGGTGCTAAGAGTGAGGCCCTGTCTCTAATAAATAAACATTTTTAAAAAGGTTTTAAAAGTGTATATAGATCAGAAAATAAAAATTTAAGTGGCAAGCTTAAGCTGTAACACATCAATAATTACAAATAATGTAAATGGTCTAAATATGCCAATTAAAAGAAAGAAATTGGCAGCATAGACTAAAAAAAATACACCAAGAAAACAATCAGCAAAATCAAAAGGCAACTTACAGAATGGAAGAAAATATTTGCAAACCATATATCCAATAAGAGGCTAATATCTAAAATTGTAAGGAACTCATTTAACTCAAGGGGAAAAAAATCAAACAACCTGATTTAAAAATCTGCAAAGAACTTGTACAGACATTTTCCCAAAGAAAACATACAAACAGCCAAAAGATATTAAAAAGATGCTCAAAATCACCAACCATCAGGGAGATGCAAATGAAAACTACCTGTTAGGATGGCTATTGTGAAAAAGTCAAAAGATAAGTGTTGGTGAGGATGTGAAGAAATTGGAACTCTTGTGCACTGCTGGTGGGAATGTAAAATTGTACAGCCACTATGGAAAATAATATGGCAGTTTCTCAAAAAAAATTAAAAATAGAACTACCATATGACACAGCAATATCACTTCTGGGTACATATCCAAAATAATTGAAAGCAGGGTCTCGAACAGATATTTGTGCACTCATATTCATAGCATTATTCACATGTGCTAAAATGTGGAAGTAACCCAAGTGTCCATTGACAGATGAATGGATAAGTAAAATGTGATCTATATACATACAATGGAATATTATTCAGCCTTCAAATGAGAGAAGCCTGTGATGTGCAACAAAGTGAATAAACGCGGAGGACACTATGCTAAGTGAAATATGTCAGACACGGAAAAACAAATACTACATGATCTCACTAATATGTGAAGGCTAAAAAAAAGTTTAAACTCATAGTAATAGATAATAGAATGGTGGTTACCAGAGTTTCATGGGTGGGGGAATGGGGGAGATGCTGGTCAAAGGATATACACTTTAAGTTAAA
This sequence comes from Pan troglodytes, assembly GCF_028858775.2. Taxonomy (NCBI): domain Eukaryota; kingdom Metazoa; phylum Chordata; class Mammalia; order Primates; family Hominidae; genus Pan; species Pan troglodytes. The sequence goes on from NC_072421.2 coordinate 68,482,620, forward strand.
AATTGATTAAGTTCTGGAGACTTAATGTACAGCATGGCGACTATAGTTAATAATAATGTATTATACACTTGAAATTTGCTAAGAACAGATCTCAAGTATCCTCTCTATAAAAAAAGGTAACCATGAAGTGGATATGTTAATTAGCTTGGTTGTGGTAATCATTTCACAATATGTAGGTATATCAAAACATCACATTAAATATACACAATTTTTAATTGTCAATTATATCTCAAAAAGGTAGGGGAAAGTCCCAAACATGTCCTAACTGTAGAGTGTGTACAAGAAACTTACTTCAAAAAAACTGATATAGGAGGGTTGAAAATAAAAGTTTGGAAAAAAATATACCATGAAACCATTAATCAAAAGTAGGAGTGGCTATATTTCTTATTTTTATTGTGGTATAGTTGATATACAATAAACACTGCACATGTTTAATGTATACAATTTGATGAGTTTGACATATGTGCACACTCAAGATATCACCACAATCAATGTAATAAATATATCCGTCACCTCCAAAAGCTCCCTTGGGTCTCTGTGCTTTTTTTCTTTTGTTTTTTGGTGTAAGAATTCTTAACATGATATCTACCCTCTTAACACAATTTTGAGTGCACAATACTTTATTGTTAGCTGCAGGCACTACATTGTACAGATCTCTAGAACTTTTTCATAACGTGTAACTGAAACTTTATACGTATTGAGCAACAATACCCCCTCTCCCCCACCTCCCAGCCCCTAGTAACCACCATTCTATTCTGTTTCTATTAGTTTTACTATTTTAGATACCTCACAGAAGTGGAATCACACAGTATTTGTCTTGTGACTAGCTTATTTCACTTAACAAAATGTCCTCGAGGTTCATCCATGCTGTCACAAATAGTGGGATTTCCTTCTTTTTAAGGTTGAATAATATTCCATCATATATATGTATCTGTATACGTTTGCGTGTGTGTATATAAATATGTATATATATACATATCACATTTTGCTTACCCATTCATCCACTAATAGACACTTGGGTTGCCTTCCACATTTTAGTGAATATGAATAATGCTGTAATCAACATGGGAGTGAAGATATCTCTTTCAGATCCTACTTTCAGTTCTTTGGGGTATATAACCAAAAGTAGAATTCCTGGATCATATGGTAGTTCTATCTTTAATTTTTTGAGAAACTGCCATACTGTTTTCCACAGGGGTTCTACCATTTTACATTCCCACCAGCACTGTACAAAAATTCCAACTTCTGGCAGGGTGCAGTGGCACACGCCTGTAATCCCAGCAGTTTGGGAGGCCGAGGCAGGTGGATCACCTGAGGAAAGGAGTTCAACACCAGCCTGAATAACACGGTGAAACCCCGTATCTACTAAATACAAAAAAATTAGCTGGGCATGGTGGTGCACGCCTGTAATCCCAGCTACTTGGGAGACTGAGGCAGGAGAATCACTTGAACCCAGGAGAAGGAGATTGCAGTGAGCAGAGATTGCACCATTGCACTCCAGCCTGGGCAACAAGAGCAAAACTCCATCTCAAAGAAAAAAAAATTCCAACTTTTCTACATCCTTGCCAACACTTGTTATCTTTTCTTAAAAAAGGTATCTATCCTAATAGGTGTGAGGTGATATCTCATGTGGTTTTGATTTGTATTTCCTTGATGATTAGTGGTTAATGGTTTAAAAAATGTGGTATATATTTATATACAATGGAATATTATTCATCCTTAAAAAGAAAGAAATTCCCTCATTTACAAAAACATGGATGAACTTGTAGGGATGTTATGTTAAGTTAAATAAGCCAGACACAGAACAACAAATACTGCATGATTTCACTTATATGTGGTCTCTCAAAAAGTCAGACTCATTGAAACAAGGTAGAATGGTGGTCATCAAGGGCAGTAGTGGCAGGGTTGGGGTGAGGGGTGGGTAGGAAGATTTTAGTTAAAGGGTACAAACTTGCAGTTACGCAAGATGAATAGGTTCTGGTGACCTAATGTACAGCATGGTGACTATAGTTAACAATAATATATTATGTACGGAAATTTGCTAAGAGAGTGGATCTTAAGTATTCTTACCACACAAAGAAGTAACTATGTGAGGTGATGGATATGTTAATTAGCCTCATTGTGGTAATCATTTCACAATGTATACATATATCAAAATATATTGTTCACCTTGACTGTATACAATTTTTCAATTATACTTCAATAAAGTTGAAAAAGGATCTTGTTTACAAAATATTGAAAGGAAGTTTTCCTGTATAACAAACCTGCACATGTACTTCTGAACCTAAAATAAAAGTTAAAAAAAAACCCAAATATTGAAAGGAGTTTCATTTTTCTTTTCTTTTTTTTTTTTTTGTGAGATGGAGTCTCACTCTGTTGCCAGGCTGGAGTGCAGTGGTGCGATCTTGGCTCACTGCAACCTCCACCTCCTGGGTTCAAGTGATTCTCCTGCCTCAGCCTCCTGAGTAGCTGGGACTACCGGCGCACACCACCATGCCCAGCTAATTTTTGTATTTTTAGTACAGACGAGGTTTCACCACGTTGGCCAGGATGGTCTCAACCTCCTGACCTCGTGATCTGCCCACGTTGGCCTCCCAAAGTGCTGCTATTACAAGCGTGAGCCACCGTGCCTGGCCTGAAAGGAGTTTCTAACTCAATACTTAAAACAAAACAAAACAAACAAACAAAACAGGGCAAAAGATTTGAACAGGCATTTCACAAAAAGGGATACACACATGAAAAGCAAATGAAAAAAATGCTCAACATTATTAGTCATTATAAAAGTGCAAATTAAAGCCACAATGAGACATCATACCTATTTAAAAGGCTGACTATACCAAATGTGGGTCAGGATGTGGAGAAACTGAAACTCTCAAACACTGCTGGTAGGAATGTTAAATGAATGTTGTAACTACTTTGGAAAAGCTTGGCAATTTCTTGAAATTTTAAATACATAGCACTGTATTAGTCTATTTTGTGTTGCTGTAACAGAATACCTAAGACTGTGTAATTTATAAAGAAAAGTTTATTTAGCTCACAGTTTTAGTATGATAGCGTGGCCCTGACTTCTAATGAGGGCTTTTGTGCTACATCATAACTTGGTGGAGAAAGTTCAAAGGGGAAGCGGATAGGAGCAAAGAGGCAAAACCCAAGTGATATCCTGGCTTTATAACAACCCACTCTCCTCAGAACTGATTCATCCCTGTAAGAACTCATCCAGCCTCTTGAAACGAGAACTCACTCACTACTGCAAGAACAGCCCCAAGTTATTCATGACCTCCATGACCCAAACACCTCCCAAGTCCTAACACTGCCACATTGGAGAACAAATTTAAACATGAATTTTGCTGGGGACAAACCATATCCAAACCATAGCACTACCTACCATCCAAACCAGACTTTTCACTTCTATGTATTTACCAAAAGAAATGAAAGCAAATGTCCATACAAAGAGACACACGTGAATGCTCACGGCAGCTTTATTTGTAATGTCCTAAGACTGAAAACAATCAAAATGTCTATGAACAGCTGAATAGATAAACAAATTGTAGGCTATCCATACAACAGACTACTACTCAGCAATAAAAAAGTATAAACTATACAGATATATGCAACAACATAGGTGGACCTCAGGGAATCATACTGAGTTAAAGAAGCCAGACTAAAAAGTATACTCAATTTCATTTATATAAAAATCTAGAAAATACAAATGAAGCTATAGTGACATTCAGTGATCAATGGCTGTCTGATGAAGGAGAGGTAGGGAGAGATTACAAAAGACCACAAGGAACCTTTTGGGGGTGGTAAATATGTTTATTATCCTGATTGCGATAATGGGTTCATAAGTATGTATGTGTAATCAAAGCTTATTGTACACTTATTCCAAATATATGCATTTAACTGTAGGTTGATTACACCTTCATAAAGCTGTTTTAAAAAACAACAATATAACATAAAATTGGGCATTTCTTTGCATAATTGCTAGAGGTGGGTGGGAAGGCCAGCTAGAATTATCATTATAAATTTAGTGTCAACTTGCATAGAGAACCCTGGAGATTGCTCTAAAGAGGTTTACATCTCTAAGGAATGTACTATTCATTTCCAGGTTTTACTGGAATCTCAGCTCCTTGGAGTTAGTTTCATAGAAAACAAAGAGTATGTTTGCCAAATATAGCAAATTGTGAGAATTCACTATGTATTAGAAATATGGGGTACATAATTGATTCTTTAAAAGAATAAGAACTGTAAATTGTTATAATGCAAATACAGACACCACTGACCTTCTAGTTTAATAATAATGATCATTTTTCCATTTCAGGGTATGAAAACTGTGCACATATAAAGTCACTTTTTCATTGATTCTTAGTTTCAGGATCTACCTGAAAAACCTTAACCCTGGTTGCAACCATTTGCTTTGCAGTTGCAAAACCCACTCCAATATCTATCTGGTTGATCTGCCACTATGGAGTCCCCTAAAACTTTAGCTTTGCCATATTCATATGTATCCTTGAAAGTGCTCACGTATATATGTGTGTGTACGTGTGTGTGTGTCCATACTACTTATGGTTGCTGGACTTTAGCTCACAAACTAGCAGCTGAATAAGAATCTTGCAATCACAGAATTTAGAGCTAGAAGGAACCTTAAAGTTCATTTATTCTGACTTCCTCCACACTGCCTCCTACCCCATCATTTACAAAAGGAACTAAGGCCTCATATTAGTTTTCTATTGCTGTTGTAAAACATTGCCACAAACTTAGTGATTTAAAACAAAACTCACCAGGTGGATGGCTCATGTCTGTAATTCTAACAATTTGGGAGGCCAAGACAGGAGGATCGCTTGAGCCCAGGAGCTCAAGACCAGCCTGGGCAACACAGTGAGATCCTGTCTCTACAAAAAAAAATTAAAAATAGCTAGGTATGGTGGTGTGCGCCTGTAGACCCAGCTACTCAGAAGGCTGAGGTGGAAGGGTCACCTGAGCCCAGGAAGTCAAGGCTGCAGTGAGCAGAGATCACGCCACTGCACTCCAGCCTAGGTGCCAGAGCAAGACTCTATCTCAAAAACAAACGAACAAACAAACAAACAACAAAAAAACCCCAAAATACTCACTTATTATTTCCCAATTTTGTAGCTCAGAAATCCATTCAGGCTTAGGCTCACACAAGGCCAAAGGCAAGATACTGGCCATCCTGGGCTCTTATATGGAGGCTTTGGGGGAGAATACATTTCTAGGCTCATTCAGGCTATTGACGAAATTCAGTTCTGTGAGGTTCTAGGGCTGAGGTCCCATTTCCTTGCTGGCTGTTGGCTGGGATCTGTGTCAGCTCCTAGAGGCCACTTGTATTCCTTGGCTTATGGTTCATTCTCTCTTCAGAGCCAGTAATGGTGTGCTAAATACTTCTTGTGCTTTGAATCTATCTGACTACTTTTTCTGTATTCCTCTTCTGCTTTTAAGAGCTTGTGTGGTTATACTGGGGCTACCTAGATAATCCAGGATGATCTCCCTATTTTAAATTCAACTGGTTAGTGACTTTAATTACATATTCAGAATCAATTTTGCCATGTAAGGTAACATATTCACAGCCCCAGAGATTAGGGCATGGAAGCCCCTTTGGGGACATTATTCTGCTTGTCACTGGCCCTGAGAAGCTAAATGACTTGTCTGAGGTCGCATGGTCATTCAGTTAGTAGCAAGGACTCGTTCCAATATACCACATGTCACCTCTTGCTAACATATACTCACTGCTCATGCTAAATGGTGTTTTAGCAATCATCACTTTAATGCCTGTAAATGGGCTCAGTGTTAGTAAAACTGTCTTGCAATTTACTCTTAGACATAGCTCACAAGTGCTGATAAAACTGCTAAAGAAGCTAAATGCAGCATGATCATGTCCAGGAATACTAACCTTATGTAAAATGATGGATTTGAATTCTATTCCACAGACATACAGCTCAACTTGGAATGAAATATTATGTTTATTGTATTAGTTCTAATACTTTTCCAGAAATGATAACAGCTAAAGTGTTGGATGCTTATCATATGCCAGGAATTTTACATTCCTTATTTAATCTTCAGAAAACCCCAACAGGTAAGTACTATTCATGAATAGTAAACTGAAGCATATATAGTTTAAATACTTTGCATAAGGTTAAGCATCTGCAAAGTGGAGGAACAAGAACTTGAAAACATGTAATCTGACGCCAAAGTCCACATTTTAAAATTATTCTATACTGGATGAATAGTTAATTTTTATTTATTTATTTATTTATTTCTGAAGAAGCTTGTTTAGATTTACATTTTATTTTTATTTTTTATTATTATAAGTAAATAATATGTACATTTTTATAAGTACATAGTATGTACACACTTATGGGGTACATACAATAGTTTGACACAAGCATACAGTGTGTAATGATCAATTCAGGGTAATTGGGATACCCACCACCTCAAGCATTTATCATTTCTTTTTGTTGTGAATGTCCCAATTTCACTTTTAGTTGTTTTGAAATATACAATAAATTATTACTAACTATAGTCACCCTATTGTGCTACTGAATGCTAGATTTTATTCCATCTATCTAACCTTCAGTTTAAAACAGCAGATTGAGTACACTTATTTACCTCAAAAAAATAGAATGAATGTAAGAATAAATCTATAGTAGAGCCAGAGAGCAGGAAAATATATTGTCTTTGGTAAGAAACTTTAAAGAATTTCTATAATTAAAAGCAATCAGACTGATGGAAAAATCAAGAGGTGAGAATCCTGAAACCCAACAGAAGCCAAAAAGGAGGCCATTGAAGAAATAGATAGGTTCCCCCCAGCAAAAAAACAAAAAACAAAAAACAAAAAAAACACCCTAGGAAACTCCACAAAATTAGAAATTAATTAGTAGGGGACAGGAAAAATTTGTGATGATCCTAGAGGAACTGAAGAAACTATTCCAATTCTCTGTTGTGCATGCAAGGAGTAGAGGCCATTGATGTTTGACCCCAGACTCTGCTGTCAAACCTTCTAAATGATTTAAGGGATCAGTTATGGGAACCTCCCAGCTTGAGCATAAGGGACAGGAAGACTGTAGATATGAGAAAAGGAGTAAAGAGGAAAATCAGTCAGCACAGTAGTGAAAATCCTTATATGGCAAGAGAACTAATTTCCTACTTTGCATATCAAGATGGAGGTGGGGGCTAGTGTCTCTAGCCCACTGTAATAGCTAGTCTCTAAAGATGTACTCCCAATAAATTATGCTTCCTAGTATTCATGCCCTTGTAGTCCTCTCCCCTTGAATCTAGACTGGCTCTGTGACTTGCTTTTAACAATGCATGACTTCTAATAAGACATAAGCCTTGCAGTATCTGCCTGGTCTCTTGGAACTTTGGATGAAGCTAACCATCAGTAAGAAGTCCAACTACCCTGAGGATGTAACACTGGGAGGAATTCTAACCTAGACACATGAAGAAAGAGACAGAGATGTCTGGGTAGCATCCAGCCGTACCAGTGACTTCCAGCCTAGACAACAGACACATGAGTGAAGAAAACATAGAGTGTTCAGCCCATCCAAGCCTTTAGAATCTAAAATTTAGATGACTCTAACACCAGCCACTATCTGACTGCAACCATGTAAGACTCCAGGCAATAACCACCTAAGTTGAGCCCAATCAACCCACAGCACCATGAGATAATAATAAACTAGTGATTCAAACTGCTAAATCTTAGGGTGGTTTGCTACACAACAATAGATAACCCAAAGACCCAAAGAAATCCCACCTGTCTACATGACAGAGTGGAGACACCTGCAGCTAGCCGGAACACTCATGTGGGAAGTTATTCCAAAGGATGTCAAAGGATCAAACCACAAACTATTGGTAGCAGATCTTTTCTTTTAAAAATATGAAGAGAATCAAGATCATCTGAAGAAACTAGACATTTGAAGAAAATGAACAACCTTAAAGAGAAGCACCAAAATGAACAAAGTGACCCATGAGGAAAGAAAGTAAATGTAGAAAACAGACAATAAAAGCCTTTAAACTGTTTGTCACCATGCACTGGATCTGTTTATGGTCATCATCATCATCATCATCATCATTTTCTAATAGATTGTTGCTTGAGATACCTTTTATCATCTTGGTTTACAAAAGGCCTTTCTAGGCATGACACAAAATCCACAAGTCATAAAAAAAGAAGGCTGACAATTTAATTTCATCAAAACTTTGTTAACTTTTACCTTTGAAATAACTATAGATCCACAGGAAATTGCAAAAAAAAGATGTATAAGGAAATCCCATGTACCCTCACCCAGTTTCCTCCTATAGTTAAATCTTATATAACTATAGAACAATATCAAAGCAGGAAACAGCACTGGTACGATGTGTGAACAGGCATACTTCATTTTATTGCACGTCTCTTTATTGTACTTTACAGTTACTAGTTTTTTGTTTGTTTGTTTGTTTTTGAAACAGGGTCTCACTCTGTCACCCAGGCTGGAGTGAAGTGCTGTAATCATAGCTCACTGCCGTCTTGATCTCCTGGCTCAAGCCTCCTGACTAGTCTCAGCCTCCCGAGTAGTTAGAACTATAAGCACGTGCCACCAGATACTGTTCTGTTTGTTTGTTTTACAAATTGAAGATGTGTGGCAACCCTGAATCAAGCAAGTCAAGTCTACAGGTACCATTTTTCCAACAGCATGCACTCTATTTGTGTCTCTCTGTCACATTTAAGTAATTCTCGCAATATTTCAATTTTTTTCATTATTATTATAACTGTAACCAGTGATCTTTGATGTCAACATTGTAATTGTTTTGGGGTACCATAAACTAAGCCCAAATGTGTGTGTTCTAACTGCTTCATTGACTAATTATTCCCCATCTCTCTCCCTTTCCTTGGGCACCCCTATTCCCTGAGACACAGCAATACTGAAACTAGGCCAATTAATAACCCTACAATGGCTTCTAAGTGTTCAAGTACAAGGAATATTCGCATATCTCTCATTTTAAATCAAAAACCAGTGATGATTAAGCTTGGTGAGGAAGGCATGTTGAAAGCCAAGCTAGGCCAAAAGCTAGGCCTCTTGTGCCAAACAGCCAAATTGCGACTGCAAACAAAAAGTTCTTGAAGGCAATTAAAAGTACTACTCCAGTGAACACAAAAATGATAAAAAAGCAAAACATCCTTATTGCTAATATGGACAAAGTTTTAGTGGTCTGGATAGAAGATCAACCCCAGCCACAGCACGTTCTTGAGCCAAAGCCTAATCCAGAGCAACGTCCTAACTCTCTTCATTCTATGAAGGCCTAGAGAGGTGAGGAAGCTTCAGAAGCAAAATTTGAAGCTACCAGAGGTTCGTTCTTGTGGTTTAAGGAAAGAAGCTGTCTCCGTAACATAAAAGCGCAATGCAAAGCAGCAAGTTCTGATGAAGAAGCTGCGGCAAGTTATCCAGAAGATCTAAGATCACTGATGAAGGTGGCTACACTAAATAATAAATTTTCAACATAGATGAAACATTCTTACATTGGAAGAAGATGCCATCTAGAACTTTATAGCTAGAGAGAAGTCAATACCTGGCTTCAAAGCTTGAAAGGTCAGGCTCACTCTCTTGTTAGAGACTAATGCAGCTGGTGGCTTTAAGTTGAAGCCAATGCTTATTTACCATTCCAAAAATCCCAGGGCCCTTAAGAATTATGCTAAATCTTCTCTGCCTGTGCTCTATAAATGGAACAACAAAGCCTGGATGATAGCACATCTGTTAACAGCATGGTTCACTGAATAGTTTAAACCCTCTGTTGAGAACCATTGCTCAGAAGAAAAGATTACTGCTCGTTGACAATGCATCTGGTCACCCAAGAGTTCTAAGGGAGATGCAGAGGGAGATTAATGTTGTTTTCATGCCTGCTAATACAACATCCATGGATCAAGGAGTAATTTAGACTTTCAAGTCTTGTTATTTAAGAAATACATTTTGCAAGGCTATAGCTGCCATAGATAGTTATTCCTCTCATGGATCTGGACAAAGTACATTGAAAACATTCTGGAAATTATTCATCATTCTAGATGCCATTAGAAACACTTGTGATTCATGGAAGAAGGTCAAAATATCAACATTTAACAGGAGTTTGGAAGAAGTTGACTCCAGTCGTCAAGGATGACTTGGAGGGGTTCAAGACTTCAGTGGAGGAAGTAACTGCAGATGTGGCGGAAATAGCAAGAGAAATAGAATTAGAACTGGGGCCTGAAGATATGATTGAATTGCTGTAATCTCATGATAAGACTTGAATGGATGAGAAGTTGCTTCTTATGGATGAATAAAGAAAGTGGTTTCTTGAGATAGAATCTACTTCTGGTGAAGATGCCGTGTACATTGTTGAAAGACAACACAGGATTTAGAATATTATAATATTTAGTTGATAAAGCAGCGGCAGGGTTTGAGGGAATTGACTCCAATTTTGCAAGAAGTTCTACTGTGGGTGAAATGCTAACAAACAGCACAACATGCTGCACAGAAATATTTGATTAAAGGAAGAGTCAATCAATGTGGTAAACTTCACTGTTGACTTATTTTAAGCAATTGCCATAGCCACCCCAACTTCAGCAACCATCATCCTGATCAGTCCGCAGCCAACAACATCAAGACAAGACCCTTCATTAGCACAAAGATTACAACTCACTGAAGGCTCAGATTATTATTTTTTTTAGCAATAACGTATTTTAAAATTAAAGTATGCACATTTGGTTTTTAAGATATTATGCTATTGCATACTTAATAGACTACAGTATATAGTAACCTAACTTTTACATGCACTGAGAAATAAAAAAAATTGTGTGACTCACTTTATTGCAATACTTGCTTTATTGCAGTGTTCTGGAACCAAATGCATATCTCTGAGATGTTTGCCTGCATATAGTTCTATGCCATTTTGTCACACATGAAGATTCATGCAACTACCATGGCAAACAAGAACTGTCTTATCACCACAAAGATATCCCTCATGCTACCCTGTTACAGTCACATCTACTTCTCTCCTTCTCCCCACCATCCCTAATTCCTGGCAACCATTAATCTGTCGTCCATCTCTATAATTTTGTTGTTTCAAGAATGTTACATAGATTCCTATAATGTCACCTTTTGAGATTGGCCTTTTTTTTCACTCAACATCCTCACCAAATTGTAAGACCTCTGTAGAGTAAAAGACAGAAAGGGGAAGATATTTGCAATACATATAACAGACAAGGTTTATTGTCCACTACGTATGAAGGGCTCCCCAAATCATAGTAGTAGCAAACTTTATATAGTGGCAAACTTTATATAGTGCTTATTATGCATCAGGCACAATTCTAACACTTTGCAGATATTAATACATTTAGTCCTCACAGTAACCTTATGAAGTAGGTACTTTGATATCTCCATTTTTAAAATGAGGAAACTGAGGCACAAAGAAGTTAAAAACTTACCTAAAGTCATACAGCTGGTTAATGGTGGAACAAGGATTCAAATCTAAGCAGCATACTCATGACCACTACACAATATTGCCTCTCAACAAATAATAATCAAAAAAGTTAATAATTAGTGAATACCTATCATAGTTTATAACTTCTACATATTTTATGTACATAATCTCTTGTAATCTGACAACAACCCTAGAAAGTGTTATAATATCATATCTCATGTTACATATAAGAAAGCTGCAGATGAGGAAAGTGAGGCACAAGCAACCTGCCAGCTAGTAAAGAGAATTGCTAGGATTTGAAACCAGGCCTACTGATCCTAGAGCTAGTGCCCTCTCCCTATCAGTATACTACTTCCATTATATATTAGGAGCTTGAACTTTCTCAATTACACCTTCTTTTTAGCCCTCTGGATACCTCCCTCCATACAGGATTCTTTTCCTCTGCCTTGGACATGCACAATCTCCCCTATACTGGTGTTAGTGGGGTTGGATTTTCCCATTTGTCCCTCTACCATTTTTATCCTTTCTTTCCAATTTACCGCCAAAATATTCCAAACAGATAGGTGATCTACTACAGCTATCTCTAATTCCTAACATCTCATTTATCTCTTGCATTTCTCCTGTCTGTTCTACATTTGCTTTAGATAGGCCATATGTATCGCACTGCAATTAAGAGTACAGGTTCTGAAACTTGCCAGCCTGGGTTTGGATCCTTGCTCCACTACTTACTAGCTCTGTGACCTTGGTCAAGTTTCTTAACTTCCCTGTTATGGTTTGGACATGTGTCCTCACCCAAATCTCACGTTCAATTGTAGTCTCCAGTGTTGGAGGTCGGGCCTAGTGGGAGGTGATTGAATCATGGAGGTGGATCCTTCATGAATGGTTTAGCACCATCCCTTTGGTGCTATTCTCATGATGGAGTTCTCACGAGATCTGGTCATTTCAAAGTGTGTGGTATCTCTCTCTCTCTCTCTCTCTCTCTCCCTCCCTCCCTCTCTGTCTCTGTCTCTGTCTCTCTCTCTCTCTCTCTCCTGTTCTGCCATGTAAGATGCCTGCTTTTGCTTTGCCTTCTGCCATGAGTAAAAGTTCCCTGAGGTCTCCCCAGAAACGGATGCTGCCACACTTCCTGTACAGTCTGTGGAACCATGAGCCAATTAAGCCTCTTTTCTTTATAAATTACCCAGCCTCAAGTATTTCTTTATAGCAGTGCGAGAATGGACTAATATACTCCCCATCTGTATAATGTGGAAGATGCTAATAGTACCTACCTCACAGTGTATTTGTGAAAGGTTAAATAATATATTAAATTAAAAGCCCTTAGAATAGTGTCTGATACAAAGTAAGCATTCAGTGAATGATAGCTATTATAAAGATATTTGAAGTTACTACTGAGTCCAGTACTCGAAATCATTATTCTTTTTCTCAATCTTCATTCTTTACTGTTCAAGTACATTGTATACATACATTCTATACTATTTATACCAGCTCCTCCAGGACACTGCATCATCTTGAGTCTGTTGCCATCTATCTATCCTCTTCTGTCTCCCTGTTCCCCACCTCCTATACCCAGTTACATATCTTCTTTATTCTTCCATCATAATGTCTTTCACTTCCATCACTTCTTTCCATTTCCTATTCTGGAATCTGAGAGAAACATTCCTTACTTTTATCGTTTATGACAAGTGCTAATTTGTATGACTTATGGCTTTACTAGGAAATGTTTAAAAAAAAAAGATAGGTCCTTTAGACATGAAGTCCTTGCCCATGCCTATGTCCTGAATGGTATTGCCTAGGTTTTCTTCTAGGGTTTTTATGGTTTTAGGTCTAACATTTAAGTCTTTAAGACATCTTGAATTAATTTTAGTATAAGGTGTAAGGAAGGGATCCAGTTTCAGCTTTCTACATATGGCTAGCCAGTTTTCCCAGCACCATTTATTAAATAGGGAATCCTTTCTCCATTGCTTGTTTTTGTCAGGTTTGTCAAAGATCAGATGGTTGTAGATGTGTGGTATTATTTCTGAGGGCTCTGTTCTGTTCCATTGGTCTATATCTCTGTTTTGGTACCAGTACCATGCTGTTTTGGTTACTATAGCCTTGTAGTATAGTTTGAAGTCAGGTAGCGTGATGCCTCCAGCTTTGTTCTTTTGGCTTAGGATTGTCTTGGCAATGCAGGCCCTTTTTTGGTTCCATATGAACTATAAAGTAGTTTTTTCCAATTCTGTGAAGAAAGTCACTGGTAGCTTGATGGGGATGGCATTGAATCTATAAATTACCTTGGGCAGTATGGCTATTTTCACAATATTGATTCTTCCTATGCAAAAGCAATGGCAACAAAAGCCAAAATTGACAAATGGGATCTAATTAAAATAAAGAGCTTCTGCACAGCAAAAGAAACTACCATCAGAGTGAACAGGCAACCTACAGAATGGGAGAAAATATTTGCAATCTACTCATCTGACAAAGGGCTAATATCCAGAATCTACAAAGAACTCAAACAAATTTACAAGAAAAAAACAAACAACCCCATCAAAAAGTGGGCAAAGGATATGAGCAGACACTTCTCAAAAGAAGACATTTATGCAGCCAAAAGACACATGAAAAATGCTCATCATCACTGGCCATCAGAGAAATACAAATCAAAACCACAATGAGATACCATCTCACACCAGTTAGAATGGCATCATTAAAAAGTCAGGAAACAACAGGTGCTGGTGAGGATGTGAAAAAATAGGAACACTTTTACACTGCTGGTGGGACTCTAAACTAGTTCAACCATTGTGGAAGACAGTGTGGCGATTCCTCAAGGATCTAGAACTAGAAACACCATTTGACCCAGCCATCCCATTACCGGGTATATACCCAAAGGATTATAAATCATGCTGCTATAAAGACACATGCACACATATGTTTATTGCGGCACTATTCACAATAGGAAAGACTTGGAACCAACCCAAATGTCCATCAATGATAGACTGGATTAAGAAAATGTGGCACATATACACCATGGAATACTATGCAGCCATAAAAAATGATGGGTTCATGTCCTTTGTAGGGACAAAGATGAAGCTGGAAACCATCATTCTCAGCAAACTATTGCAAGGTCAAAAAATCAAACACTGCATATTCTCACTCATAGGTGGGAATTGAACAATGAGAACACTTGGACACAGGAAGGGGAACATCACACACTGGGGCCTGTTGTGGGGTGGGAGGAGGGGGAGGGATAGCATTAGGAGATATACCTAATGTAAATGACGAGTTAATGGGTGCAGCACACCATCATGGCGCATGTATACATATGTAACAAACCTGCACTTTGTGCACATGTACCCTAGAACTTAAAGTATATATAAAAAAAGATAGGTCCTAAGGATAGTGTGCAGCTGGCAAGTCAGTCAAAACTGTATTAATTCTAATGCCAAATAGGTAGGCAAGAGGTAGAATAGTTTTGTCTTCATAAATTATCCTCTAACCCCCCCTTTTATGGTATAAAAATATTCTGTGATTGTATTTGTTTCATAATTTTGAGCTTATCTTCCCCATTAAGTAGTGATATCCTTGAGACCACCAGGGACATGCATATTATTTTATCTCTGCATCTTCAATGCCTAGCAACAAAATGACTGGTACATTGTAGGAACTCAAACGTGAAAGAATGAATTTCCACTGCTATCAACCTAGTTTCAGGCTCTTATTACTTCATATTTGAGCTACTTACAACAACTCAATTAATCTCCCTATCTCTCAAATTCTTGCATATTATTGCTATTAGCATGTCACTATCCTATTTGGAAACCTTCAGTGGGTCCCCATTTGCCTATATCATATAGTCCTTTAACCCAGTATCAAGGAATTTAATAAATGACTCCAATTTACTTCTCTAACTTTATATTTCATTATACTCCTTATATAAAACTTATGCTAAATCCTCTCGGATTCATTAGTCATCATATTCTAAATAGACCATGTTGTCCCCATATCTACTTATGCTATAGTCCCTACCACAGGTGTCCTAACTCTTCCTTTCCACTATTCTAAATCCTACCCTACCATCAAAGGCCAGCTCAAACCTCACCTTCAAATAAGACTTTCGGATGTTCCTAGTCCATGATGGTCTAGGCTTCTTCTGAATTCCTATACCAATTTGTCACTTATCCACATTTTCCATGTGCTGTCTTATATTATTATCTTTACATATACTCTCTTTCCAGTAAGACTTGTAAATTCTTTGCAAGTGGTGCCTATGTTTTCCACATGGTACCCTTTGCATAAACGATACTAAATACTTTATTGGACTAAATTATTGTCCCCACACCTGCCTTGTGCTCACTCTGATCTTCCTGCTAGTAATTCCTACTCCTTCACCTATGCAAATCTTATCCATTTCTAAGACCCCACCTCCTCCATCAAGCATTCCCTGACTAATAGAGCTAACAGTGATCTTTCACTCTCTCTGAATTCATATACTGTTTTTGCCTATACCATACATTTCTCATATTCTGAATTTTATTGTTACTCAACTGATCAAGCATATATATGCTTAATTTATTATAGTAGGCTATAAATTCACTAGGGAAATGTGTGTTTGTTATATTTCTTGTATCTACAACCAGACCCTAGACAACATGTTGCACTAGGTACAATTTTTGTTGATAAAATGAATGTCAGTGCACACAATGAGGTAAGGAAAATTGAACTCTTTCTCCAGGAGCAACCAACCTTTAAAAACCTAGGAAACACCCTTCTTGACATTAGCCTTGGCAAATAATTTTTGGTTAAGTCCCCAAAAGCAATTGCAACAAAACCAAAAATTGACAAGTGAGACTTACAATTCTTTAGTCTTGTAAAGACTTACAAGCTCTTTACACTAAAGAGCTTCTGCACAGCATAAAAAAAATCTATCAAAAGAATATTAAAATATTCACAAACTATGGATCTAACAAAGGTATAATATCCCAGAATCTATAAGGAACTTTAAAAAAATCAACAAGCTTGTCAGAAAGGTGATTTTTTAAAAAAATCAACAAGCAAAAAACAAATAACCTCATTAAAAAATGGGCAAAGGACATGAACAGACGCTTCTCAAAAGAAGATATACAAGCTGCCAACAAACATGTGAAAAAATGCTCATCAGCACTAATCACAAGAAAAATGCAAATCAAAACCACAATGAGATACTATCTCACACCAGTCAGAATGGCTATTATTAAAAAGTCAGAAAGCAACAGATGCTGGAGAGGCTGCAAGAAAAGGGAACATTTATACACTATTAATGGAAATGTAAATTAGTTCAGCCACTGTGGAAAGCAGTTTGGAGATTCCTCAGAGAACTTAAAACAGAGCTACCATTAGACCCAGCAATCCCATTACTGGGTATATACCCAAAGGAAAATAGATTATACAAAAAAAACCTCACATGCACTCATATGTTCGTCACTGTGCTATTCACAATAGCAAAGACAAGGAATCAACATAGGTGTGCCTCAATGGTGGACTGGATAAAGAAGATGTGGTACATATATACCATGGAATACTATGCAGCCATAAAAAGAATGAAGTCATGTTCTCTGCAGCAACATGGATGTAACTGGAGGCCATAATCCTAAGCAAATTAAAACAGGAACAGAAAACCAAATACCACATGTTCTCACTTATAAATGGGAGCTAAACATTGAGCACACATGGACATAAACATGGGAATAATAGACAACGGACTAGTAGAGGGGGGAGAGGTGAAGGGCATGTAGGTTGAAAAACTACCTATTGGGTACTATGCTCACTACTAGGGTACAATATACCCATGTAACTAGGCTGCATATGTGTCCCTTGTATCTAAAATAAAAGTTGAAATAATTTAAAAAAAAACAAACTCCTTTTCCCATCTCAAGAACCCTAAAACCAATCCCCCTAGGGAAAAAACCTACAAACTTATCTATTTCAACAAAACTTATCTACACTGAAGATTCAGGAACTGAGTGTGTATTCTGTACCACCTTCATTTCCTACAGACTGGAACTATGATTCCTAAAAATAAACTCATAATGTAATGTTCATTACAACAAAAAATACGAATGTCCTACAAAATACATTACAGGGATATTCAACCTGAAACAGGAGAAGAGAAAGATCTAGGGTGATACCAATCATCAATACTGAGCTCAGATAGTGGCTGTTACATGGGAATATCTGAATAAACATGATTAATTAAAATCTCAAGGGTCAGTTGATGTTTGCTTTTATTTCTCAGTGGCTGATAACCTTTTAGATCTATCCCAGAAAGGAATTATTATTGAGTATGAGGTCTTCAATATTGTACCTATCTCTTTTTCTATATTATCAGGATATTCTCACTCAGCTAGCATGCCATTTCTGCAACTCACCTCAAGTATGTATTATTACATTATCATAAGAATGTATTTCATTTAAACATATAATTGTAAAATTCTGCTACATTCCTAAGCATAATTTTATTATATCTTAGAGCCAAACATTTTTTGGAGGTAAATCATTTTATTTGTATAGTGTAAGTTTATGGAAAAATAATACCATATCAAATTTTCTCTGAACAGAACTTTTCAGGAACTCATTTAATGTGTAGAATCTAGATAGCTCTGAAATATTTTATTATAACATTCAACAGTGTGTTCAAAAACTATTATATTAATAAAACAATATCAGGCTTTATGCAACAGGAAAGCTGGGAATAAAATGGTTAAGATGCAAGGCTTTCTGGTCTTTCTTTTTACTTGATGAGCCTGAACAAATTGCTTCCCTGTATCTCTTATCTGACTTCCAAGGATTCTGATCTTGACTTCACAAGCCTGCTGCTGCTCTCCTCTCTTCTTCATTTTAGTTTGGCAATGTCAATCTGATCTCCCACATTCTTGTTCTGTATTTTTATTTGGTGCATTGACTTTCCTAGATCACTATCTCTAGGTTTCTGATTCTATCTTGGTACTCTAACTGCAATTCAAGATCCCTTTGTTTATTTGATTTAGTATTCTTGTCACTGGAATAAACAGTAACTGATTAAGCTTACCTAATCAGCATCAAAAAAAGGGGGGCCTGACGCCTTTCACCAATAACAACATAAATGACAAATGCTAACATTATAACTAGGAAAAATTATGCACCAATACGCATAAGGAATTAAAGGAAAGAAAAAACTAAAAGCAGATTGTTAGGATAATAATATTAGATGTGATCTTTTTTGTTTTAAATTTTTCATTACAGTCATAGCATGTTTGTAGAATTTTTTAAATAGATACAAAATTCTAAAAGAGGATTAAAGTCCAAGGTTAGGAGTAAAAGTAACTTAGTTGCCATAAAAGTGTTCAGGACCCCTGGATCAAATAAATTTACATCTAGGACTAAGATAATTTGTAGATGAGACTTATACATTAAAGAAGTCTTTCAGGAATTACGGATAAATGGAGGGGTGATGAAGACTGGGGACAGGAAAAGTTCTGATTTTTTTTTTTTTTAGGAGGCAGTGGATTCCCAAACCATACTACTCTGAGAAAGAGCCACAGACCAACAGCATTGACATCACCTGCGAGCTTCTAAGAAATGCAGATCAGGTCCCATTCCAGACCCACCAAATCAGAATCTGCATCTTAACACGATCTTCAGCTGATCTAGCCAATCATATACACATTAAAGTTTGAGAAGCACTAACATAAAGCAACAAGGATTCACTGAGAAAGATATAGCAAATTAATTTTTTTTATACTTTAAGTTTTAGGGTACATGTGCACAATGTGCAGGTTTGTTACATATGTATACATGTGCCATGCTGGTGTGCCGCACCCATTAACTCGTCATTTAACATTAGGTATATCTCCTAATGCTATCCCTCCCCACTCCCCCCACCCCACAACAGGCTCCAGTGTGTGATGTTCCTCTTCCTGTGTCCATGTGTTCTCATTGTTCAATTCCCACCTAAGAGTGAGAACATGTGGTGTTTGGTTTTTTGTCCTTGCGATAGTTTGCTGAGAATGATGGTTTCCAGCTTCATCCATGTCCCTACAAGGGACATGAACTCATCCTTTTTTATGGCTGCATAGTATTCCATGGTGTATATGTGCCACATTTTCTTAATCCAGTCTATCATTGTTGGACATTTGGGTTGGTTCCAAGTCTTTCCTATTGTGAATAGTGCCGCAATAAACATACGTGTACGTGTGTCTTTAGAGCAGCATGATTTATAATCCTTTCGGTATATACCCAGTAATGGGATGGCTGGGTCAAATGGTATTTCTAGTTCTAGATCCCTCAGGAATCGCCACACTGACTTCCACAATGGTTGAACTAGTTTACAGTCCCACCAACAGTGTAAAAGTGTTCCTATTTCTCCACATCCTCTCCAGCACCTGTTGTTTCCTGACTTTTTAATGATCGCCATTCTAACTGGTGTGAGATGGTATCTCATTGTGGTTTTGATTTGTATTTCTCTGATGGCCAGTGATGATGAGCATTTTTTAACGTGTCTTTTGGCTGCACAAATGTCTTCTTTTGAGAAGTGTCCGTTCATATCCTTTGCCAACTTGTTGATGGGGTTGTTTGTTTTTTTCTTGTAAATTTGTTTGAGTTCTTTGTAGATTCTGGATATTAGCCCTTTGTCAGATGAGTAGATTGCAAAAATTTTCTCCCATTTTGTAGGTTGCCTGTTCACTCTGATGGTAGTTTCTTTTGCTGTGCAGAAGCTCTTTAGTTTAATTAGATCCCATTTGTCACTTTTGACTTTTGTTGCCATTGCTTTTGGTGTTTTAGACATGAAGTCCTTGCCCATGCCTACGTCCTGAATGGTATTGCCTAGGTTTTCTTCTAGGGTTTTTATGGTTTTAGGTCTAACATTCAAATCTTTAAACCATCTTGAATTAATTTTAGTATAAGGTGTAAGGAAGGGATCCAATTTCAGCTTTCTACATATGACTAGCCAGTTTTCCCAGCACCATTTATTAAATAGGGACTCCTTTCCCCATTTCTTGTTTTTGTCAGGTTTGTCAAAGATCAGATAGTTGTAGATATGTGGCATTATTTCTGAGGGCTCTGTTCTTTTCCATTGGTCTGTATCTCTGTTTTGGTACCAGTACTATGCTGTTTTGGTTACTGTAGCCTTGTAGTATAGTTTGAAGTCAGGAAGAGTGATGCCTCCAGTTTTGTTCTTTTGGCTGAGGATTCACTTGGCAATGTGGGCTCTTTTTTGGTTCCATATGAACTTTAAAGTAGCTTTTTCGAATTCTGTGAAGAAAGTCACCGGTAGCTTGATGGGGATGGCATTGAATCTGTAAATTACCTTGGGCAGTATGGCCATTTTCATGATATTGATTCTTCCTACCCATGAGCATGGAATGTTCTTCCATTTGTTTGTATCCTCTTTTATTTCATTGAGCGGTGGTTTGTAGTTCTCCTTCAAGAGGTCCTTCATATCCCTTGAAAGTTGGATTCCTAGGTATTTTATTCTCTTTGAAGCAACTGTGAATGGGAGTTCACTCATGATTTGGCTCTCTGTTTGTCTGTTATTGGTGTATAAGAATGCCTGTGATTTTTGCACATTGATTTTGTATCTTGAGACTTTGCTGAAGTTGCTTATCAGCTTAAGGATATTTTGGGTTGAGATGATGGGGTTTTCTAGATATACAATCATGTCATCTGCAAACAGGGACAATTTGACTTCCTCTTTTCCTAATTGAATACCCTTTATTTCCTTCTCCTGCCTGATTGACCTGGCCAGAACTTCCAACACTATGTTGAATAGGAGTGGTGAGAGAGGGCATCCCTGTCTTGTGCCAGTTTTCAAAGGGAATGCTTCCAGATTTTGCCCATTCAGTATGATATCGGCTGTGGGTTTGTCATAGACAGCTCTTATTATTTTGAGATACATCCCATCAATACCTAATTTATTGAGAGTTTTTAGCATGAAGAGTTGTTGAATTTTGTCAAAGGCCTTTTCTGCATCTATTGAGATAATCATGTGGTTTTTGTCATTGGTTCTGTTTATATGCTGGATTACATTTATTGATTTGCACATGTTGAACCAGCCTCGCATCCCAGGGATGAAGCCCACTTGATCATGGTGGATAAGCTTTTTAATGTGCTGCTGGATTCGGTTTGCCAGTATTTTATTGAGGATTTTTGCATCGATGTTCATCAGGAATAATGGTCTAAAATTCTCTTTTTTTGTTGTGCCTCTACCAGGCTTTGGTATCAGGATGATGCTGACCTCATAAAGTGAGTTAGGGAGGATTCCCTCTTTTTCTATTGATTGGAATAGTTTCAGAAGGAATGGTACCAGCTCCTCCTTGTACCTCTGGTAGAATTCGGCTGTGAATCCATCTGGTCCTGGACTTTTTTTGGTTGGTAAGCTATTGATTATTGCCTCAATTGCAGAGCCTGTTATTCGTCTATTCAGAGATTCAACTTCTTCCTGGTTTAGTCTTGGGAGAGTGTAAGTGTCAAGGAATTTATCCATTTCTTCTAGATTTTCTAGTTTGTTTGTGTAGAGGTGTTTGTAGTATTCTCTGATGGTAGTTTGTATTTCTGTGGGATCGGTGGTGATATCCCCTTTATCATTTTTTATTGCATCTATTTGATTCTTCTCTCTTTTCTTCTTTATTAGTCTTGCTAGCGGTCTATCAATTTTGTTGATCTTTTCAAAAAACCAGCTCCTGGATTCATTGAGTTTTTGAAGGCTTTTTTTGTGTCTCTATTTCCTTCAGTTCTGCTCTGATCTTAGTTATTTCTTGCCTTCTGTTAGCTTTTGCATGTGTTTGCTCTTGCTTCTCTAGTTCTTTTAATTGTGATGTTAGGGTGTCAATTTTACATCTTTCCTGCTTTCTCTTGTGGGCATTTAGTGCTATAAATTTCCCTCTACACACTGCTTTGAATGTGTCCCAGAGATTCTGGTATGTTGCGTCTTTGTTCTCATTCGTTTCAAAGAACATCTTTATTTCTGTCTTTATTTTGTTATGTACCCAGTAGTCATTCAGGAGCAGGTTGTTCAGTTTCTGTGTAGTTGAGCGGTTTTGAGTCAGTTTCTTAATCCTGAGTTCTAGTTTCATTGCACTGTGGTCTGAGAGACAGTTTGTTGTAATTTCTGTTCTTTTACATTTGCTGAGGAGTGCTTTACTTCCAACTATGTGGTCAATTTTGGAATAGGTGTGGTGTGGTGCTGAAAAGAATGTATATTCTGTTGATTTGGGAGGGAGAGTTCTGTGGATGTCTATTAGGTCCGCTTGGTGCAGAGCTGAGTTCAGTTCCTGGATATCCTTGTTAACTTTCTGTCGTGTTGATCTGTCTAATGTTGACAGTGGGGTGTTAAAGTCTCCCATTATTATTGTGTGGGAGTCTAAGTCTCTTTGTAGGTCACTCAGGACTTGCTTTATGAATCTGGGTGCTCCTGTATTGGGTGCATATATATTTAGGATAGTTAGCTCTTCTTGTTGAATTGATCCCTTTACCATTATGTAATGGCCTTCTTTGTCTCTTTTGATCTTTGTTGGTTTAAAGTCTGTATTATCAGAGACTAGGATTGCAACCCCTGCCTTTGTTTGTTTTCCATTTGCTTGGTAGATCTTCCTCCATCCCTTTATTTTGAGCCTATGTGTGTCTCTGCACGTGAGATGGGTTTCCTGAATACAGCACACTGATGGGTCTTGACTCTTTATCCAATTTGCCAGTCTGTGTCTTTTAATTGGAGCATTTAGTCCATTTACATTTAAGGTTAATATTGTTATATGTGAATTTGACCCTGTCATTGTGATGTTAGCTGGTTATTTTGCTCGTCAGTTGAGGCAGTTTCTTCCTAGCCTTGATGGTGTTTACAATTTGGCATGTTTTTGCAGTGGCTTGTACCGGTTGTTCCTTTCTATGTTTAGTGCTTCCTTCAGGAGCTCTTTTAGGGCAGGCCTGGTGGTGACAAAATCTCTCAGCATTTGCTTATCTGTAAAGGATTTTATTTCTCCTTCACTTATGAAGCTTAGTTTGGCTGGACATGAAATTCTGGGTTGAAAATTCTTTTCTTTAAGAATGTTGAATATTGGCCCCCACGCTCTTCTGCCTTGTAGAGTTTCTGCTGAGAGATCAGCTGTTAGTCTGATCGGCTTCCCTTTGTGGGTAACCCGACCTTTCTCTCTGGCTTCACTTAACATTTTTTCCTTCATTTCAACTTTGGTGAATCTGACAATTATGTTCTTGGAGTTGCTCTTCTCGAGGCGTATCTTTGTGGCGTTCTCTCTATTTCCTGAATCTGAATGCTGGCCTGCCTTGCTAGATTGGGGAAGTTCTCCTGGATAATATCCTGCAGTGGTTTCCAACTTGGTTCCATTCTCCCTGTCACTTTCAGGTACACCAATCAGACGTAGATTTGGTCTTTTCATATAGTCCCATATTTCTTGGAGGCTTTTTTCATTTCTTTTTATTCTTTTTTCTCTAAACTTCTCTTCTCGCTTCATTTCATTCATTTGATCTTCCATCACTGATACCCTTTCTTCCAGTTGATAGCATCGGCTACTGAGGCTTGTGCATTTGTCACGCAGTACTCGTGCCATGGTTTTCAGCTCCATCAGGTCCTTTAAGGACTTCTCTGCATTGGTTATTCTAGTTAGCCATTTGTCTAATCTTTTTTCAAGGTTTTTATCTTCTTTGTCTTGGGTTTGAACTTCCTCCTTTAACTTGGAGTAGTTTGATCATCTGAAGCCTTCTTCTCTCAACTTGTCAAAGTCATTCTCCGTCCAGCTTTGTTCCATTGCTGGTGAGGAGCTGCGCTCCTTTGGAAGAGGAGAGGTGCTCTGATTTTTAGAGTTTCCAGTTTTTCTGCTCTGTTTTTTCCCCATCTTTGTGGTTTTATCTACCTTTGGTCTTTGATGATGGTGACAAACAGATGGGGTTTTGGTGTGGATGTCCTTTCTGTTTGTTAGTTTTCCTTCTAACAGTCAGGACCCTCAGCTGCAGGTGCATTGGAGTTTGCCAGAGGTCCACTCCAGACCCTGTTTGCCTGGGTATCAGAGTGGAGGCTGCAGAACAGCGGATATTGGTGAACAGCAAATGTTGCTGCTTGATCGTTCCTCTGGAAGTTTTGTCTCAGAGGAGTACCCGGCCGTGTGAGGTGTCAGTCTGCCCCTCCTGGGGGGTGCCTCCCAGTTAGGCTACTCGGGGGTCAGGGACCCACTTCAGGAGGCAGTCTGTCCATTCTCAGATCTCAAGCTGCGTGCTGGGAGAACCACTACTGTCTTCAAAGCTGTCAGACAGGGACAGTTAAGTCTGCAGAAGTTTTTGCTGCCTTTTGTTTGGCTATGCCCTGCCCCCAGAGGTGGAGTCTACAGAGGCAGGCAGGCCTTCTTGAGCTGCGGTGGGCTCCACCCAGTTCGAGCTGCCCAGCCTCTTTGTTTACCTACTCAAGCCTCGGCAATGGCGGGCACCCCTCCCCCAGCCTCGCTGCTGCCTTGCAGTTTGATCTCAGACTGCTGTGCTAGCAATGAGCGAGGCTCTGTGGGCGTAGGACCCTCCAAACCATTCGCGGGATATAATCTCCTGGTGTGCCATTTGCTAAGACCATTGGAAAAGCGCAGTATTAGGGTGGGAGTGACCAAATTTTCCAGGTGCCATCCATCACCCCTAGGAAAGGGAATTCCCTGACCCCTTGTACTTCCCGGGTGAGGCCATGCCTTGCCCTGCTTTGACTCAGGCTCAGTGCACTGCACCCACTGTCCTGCACCCACTGTCCAAAAATCCCCAGTGAGATGCACCCGGTACCTCAGTTGGAAATGCAGAAATCATTCGTCTTCTGCATCGCTCACGCTGGGAGCTGTAGACTGGAGCTGTTCCTATTCAGCCATCTTGGCTCCACCTCCAATTAATCTTATCTTTTGCAAGTTTACTTAAATGTTAATGTCAGAGAGTAAATAGATATAATCTAACAAATTCAGAAAAATGATTCAATAACAGTATCAAGCCATTCACCTGCTTTTCTAGAATCCAAAGCCTATGCTCTTCCCTTAAATAATACTGGATATTACTAGGATCTAATAAGTATATAACCTGGAATTGTCTGCTCTCTGTCTCCTAATGAAGCTTGACTGTAAAAGGTGAAATTTCAAAAAAAAAAAAAGATCGCTTAAGAGACATAGTATTTCCATCCATTCTATATATTCAAAATTTTATCCTTGCATCAAGATGGATCATCAGAAAACTAGGTCTGAACTACATTAGCTTAGTCCATTACAGAACTTCATTCACTTTCTTTTCTTTTTTTTTTTTTTGAGATGGAGTCTTGCTCTGTCGCCCAGGCTGGAGTGCAATGGCGCGATCTTGGCTCACTGCAACCTCTGTCTCCTGGGTTCAAGCAATTCTCATGCCTCAGCCTCCCGAGTAGCTGGGATTACAGGCATGTGCCACCACACCCCGCTCATTTTTGTATTTTCAGTAGAGACAGGGGTTTGCCATGTTGACCAGGCTGGTCTTGAACTCCTGACCTCAGGCGATCCATCTTCCTCAGCTTCTCAAAGTGTTGAAATTACAGGCGTGAGCCACCACACCTGGCCACTTCATTCACTTTCTAACAGTTAATGTTCTGCATGCTTAGCTTTCATTGCTTAAAAAAAAAAACTTTACTGTGTAAAATATACTTATGCTCTTGCTATAAAATTACTAAAAGCATTGTCCATTATATAATGCAACTTCCTACACTGTCTACAGAAGCCAAATATGTAACATAAATGAGTGAAGCAGACTGTAAAAAAATCCACTGCCAGATATGTAATTAAACTTTATCATTAACCGAACGATGGTATAAGCACATTAACAAATAGTATGAACAGGTAGGAAAAGAGCAGCTATATTTTAAATTTGAAATCTAAAAATATAAATAATTTATCAAATTTTCCTTTGAAATTGATTACTTTGTTGACTTGTAAATAGAAAGCTAAAATCCTTTCTTCTACACCAATGTCAATGTCCACATGGGCTGATAGGGAGAAGTAGATACTTAAGTGGAAATTCGGGTACTGTATCAAGAGGAAAGTGGAATGAATAAAATGATGGATGGCCAAAAGCAGCAAATGTCTACTACATACTGATATTCCAAAGTTGTCTAATTAGGATTCAGTACCACACTACAGTGCAGTTCAATTTCTTCAATTTGTAGTTCTTTATTGACATTAGTAAAATTAATTGAAAAAGACAAAATAGGCAATATTTTTAATTGCCACAATGTTGGAAATCAGAAAACTTCCTTTTTGGAATTCACTCTTTAAACCTGCAATTGTGAATACGTAGTTTAAGTAATCACTTCCATCTCTGGACACCAATTTCAGCACAGAAAAGTAAGCTGGATTATTCCTTGCCAAAAGCATTTCCCCAAAAAATGACTTCACTAAGAACATGTGAATTAAATTTTACATTTGTGTAACTACTTATGAGCAATTTCGCGAGA
The DNA here is from genome assembly GCF_028858775.2 of Pan troglodytes. NCBI lineage: Eukaryota > Metazoa > Chordata > Mammalia > Primates > Hominidae > Pan > Pan troglodytes. The sequence continues at coordinate 68,509,492 of NC_072421.2, forward strand.
AAGATTCAGAGTGTTTATATGGATTATCATATTCACCAAAAAGGTCAGTCACTGAACTGAGTCAGGGATTTTCCCTTGGATGACATGAACAAGTTGAATTCTTTCAACAGTTCAAAAAATATATCTTCAGCACCTGACATAAATGCTGCACTACATCCCGAAACTCCCCTTCAGAACTGAAGTATTTATTCCCCAGTTGCTCTTTAGGAATTCGCTAGGCTGAAAAAAGCTACCAAACCCAAGGTCATTCTCCTTTCCCAGGGTAACTGGCATACAGAGACTAGTCAACATTGGGCTATAAGGACCGGCCCTCTGACCTTAGCTGAGGACAATTTGGAGGGACCATCCCAGCTTCAGAGCTCCCAATAAGTAAGGCTGAGGCCTTCTGACTACATCTAGGCCAACTTCTCCCATTAGTTCAGCTGCATCCCCTTCCCTTCACAGGTGCTGATCCTGAAAGAACCCTTTAATAAATTATCTTCACGTTAACCTCCATCTCAAAATTTGCTTCCAGGGCAACCCAACCTGTGACAACACCACATACAACTAAGCCCCCTAATCTACAAGAAGCAGAAGCAACTACTGTATTGTGCATCCAATTCATCCAAAAAAGCAATAATCTCGGTTGAGGCCACAGAAGAATATCTAGTATACATATATTGTTACTATATACACGTTTCATTTTTTATCTTTTTAGGACAGTGTTTCCTGGTGAATTATACAATTAATACACTGAAGTTTTTTATCTTTAAAAACACTGCCACTTTGGATTTAAGTTTCATATCAAGTCTTGTGTTAACCATTGCAGAAATATCTTCTGTAGTCATACTTAAGTTATTTTGACCAGTCTACATTAAACTTAAGACACAGGCACTATGTTCAAAAGTTCTATCATATCAAAATTCTCATTGACACCACAAATAAATATGCTTCACTGGGCATTATTATTTATGTCTATGCAACAGAAAACACCAAAAGCAATGGCAACAAAAGCCAAAATTGACAAATGGGATCCAGTTAAACTAAAGAGCTTCTGCACAGCAAAAGAAACTACCATCAGAGTGAACAGGCAACCTACAGAATGGGAGAAAATTTTTGCAATCTACTCATCTGACAAAGAACTAATATCCAGAATCTACAAAGAACTCAAACAAATTTACAAGAAAAAACAAACAACCCCATCAAAAAGTGGGCAAAGGACATGAACAGACACTTCTCAAAAGAAGACATTTATGCAGCCAAAAGATACGTGAAAAAATGCTCATCATCACTGGCCATCAGAGAAATGCAAATCAAAACCACAATGAGATACCATCTCACACCAGTTAGAATGGCGATCATTAAAAAGTCAGGAAACAACAGGTGCTGGAGAGGATGTGGAGAAATAGGAACACTTTTACACTGTTGGTGGGACTGTAAACTAGTTCAACCATTGTGGAAGACAGTGTGGCAATTTCTCAAGGGTCTAGAACTAGAAATAGCATTTGACCCAGCCATCCCATTACTGGGTATATACCCAAAGGATTATAAATCATGCTGCTATAAAGACACATGCACACGTATGTTCATTGTGGCACTATTCACAATAGGAAAGACTTGGAACCAACCCAAATGTCCAACAATGATAGACTGGATTAAGAAAATGTGGCATATATACACCATGGAATATTATGCAGCCATAAAAAGGATGAGTCCCTGTCCTATGTAGGGACATGGATGAAGCTGGAAACCATCATTCTCAGCAAACTATCGCAAGGACAAAAAACCAAACACTGCATGTTCTCACTCATAGGTGGGAATTGAACAATGAGAACACTTGGACACAGGAAGGGGAACATCACACACTGGGGCCTTTCATGGGGTGGGAGAAGGGGGTAGGGATAGCATTAGGAGATATACCTAATGTAAGTGAGGAGTTAATGGGTGCAGCACACCAACATGGCACATGTATACATAAGTAACAAACCTGCATGTTGTGCACATGTACCCTAGAACTTAAAGTATAATAAAAAAAGAAGGTACTAAAAAAAAAAGAATACATTTTGTGACTCAGTAGACACTTTTTTGTAAAGTTGTCATCTGTAAGAGAGCTAATGCCTGGGCAATCTTTTCCCTTAATATATAACTACATAACTGCATTTTACAACATTTTACAACAGGATTGCTTATTTTATTCACTTTCCAAAATAAACCCAGTTGAAATTTCAGTCCTTTTCTTGAATTATTTTTCATTACACAGATTTTCTATGTATATATTATATACATATATATAATATATATATATATGAAAACCATATTTTTATGTGAAATTTCCTGAATGTTTAATGTTGGCAACTAATTCAACTATATGCAACACATCTCTCGCCACACCCAGCCCATAGTCCACCACTTTGTAAACTTTTTCTAGTGATTAATTGATTTGGAATGTAGTATTGAATGTATTCCTTCTACTACAGTAATAAAAAGCGTGAGCTCTGCAAACATATTTAAATTCCAGCTCTGCTCCTTCCTAGCTATGCAATTGTGGGCAAATTACCTTTTCTATCTAACCCTCATTTTTCTCACCTGCAAAATGGGGTTAATCAAATTACCTTAGAGGTACTTCATAATTTATAATGTAAGGAATTTAGAATAGTGCCTAGTAAAAAGCAAGTATCAGTAAATGTTAGCTTTTGTTATTTAATAATGAAAATTGTATAAAATATCACATTGCCCCTTTTCCCTGGCTGCAAGAAAGCTTACCATTAAATTGAATGCTCTACCACAGCAACTATATTAGCCATTGTGTTTGGTATGTTTGCTTCCTCCTTTTCAGGGTTTTGATTGTCTATTTCAATTTTCAGAGCTTTATTATACACTTGAATATAAGAAGTTTCAAATTCTTTTTGGAAGAGGGAAGGATAAAAACAACCAAAACTTTAAAAAATAAAAATTAAGTTCCATGAAATTTTTGTGAACAACATGAAGGAAATTAGGTCATCTAGCTCTATAATTAGGTGGATTTATAACAGGTTCAATGATTGTACACTAAAAAGTATCAATTAATGGATTGCTGTTAACCTGGAGATTAATCTATGCTGCCACGAAGGTTCTGGCCTCAGTTTTGCTGTTTGTCAAATTATCTGGAGTTAGAAAACTATGGCCTGCAGTCCAGCTGCTCTACTTGTTTTTATGAATAAAGTTTTACTGGAATAAAAGCCACACACATTTGTTTATGATTAGTCTATGGCTACTTTTGCACCACGACGGCAGAGTTGACTAGTTGTGACAGAGACTGTGTGGCCCACAAGCCCAAAATGTATACTTATATCTTAACCTGTAAGAAAAGTTTGCAGACCCCTGAATTAGATGAAGACAGGTGGCAATACCAAATTTGAAGATGACACAAACTGGGAGGAATAGTTAATACACTGCATGATAGAAGTGAAATTCACAAAGATCAGAAGAACTGAAAAAATAGGCTGTAACAATCAGGCTGAAATTTAATAGTTTATAAAGTATGGTTAATGGGTTCTTAACCATAAAAGTGGAGGATATGAGGCATATAGTTTCATAAGTCCAGGAAATTAACCATATGATGTAGCTGCCAGAAAAGAACTATTTTAAATGTTGTCTGCATTAAAAGAAATACAGGGTCTAAAACAGTGCTGCCCAATAGAACTTCCCTGTGACAATGGAAATTTTTTTAATCTGTAATGTCCAATAAGGCAGCCATTAGCTACATGCAGCTATTTGGATTTGATACATGGCTAGTGTGAAGGAGGGACTAAATTTTTAAAATTATTTTTGAGAGAGTCCTGCTCTGCTGCCCATGCTGGAATGCAGTGGCACTATCATAGTTCACTGTAACCTTGAACTGCTGGGCTCAAGTGATCCTCCCGCCTCAGCCTCCCGAGTAGCTATGACTACAGGCACATGCCACCATACCAGCCAATTTTTTAAAAAATATTTTGTAGAGATGGGGTCTTGCTATGTTGCCAAGGTTGGTCTCAAGCTCCTGGGCTCAAGGGATCCTCCCGCCTCAGCCTCTCCAAGTGCTGGGATTCTAGGTGTGAGCCACTGGTGCCTAGCCAAAAACTGTCAGTCTTTAGAGAAAGGGAAATCAATTCTGTACCTTTCATGATCCATCAGCAGTTTAGCAATGTTCAGACAGAAGTCCAAGGACATGTCAACATGTAGTATTTCCATGACAGCTAACAAGATGAAAAAATGAAATAATTACCAGTTTAATTTTTGAGGAAGCTTAGTTATTTTCAATAATTTTCCTCTATTCAAAATCTACTTACTAAATGTTTGCCATATACCATGTTTTGCCTAAAAATTTATCAAAATCTTCTTTTAAAGTATTAACATCCAATGCTGGAGAGTGTCATGACACAAGCACTCTTGCACAGATAGCAAAGTAATCTGGTGCAATCCTTTCAAAAAGCAACTTGGCAATACTATACGCTAAGAACACTGGGGTAGAGAGCTTGGTATCTGAAGTCAGACAGATCTAAATTTGAAACCACTTGCTACTTGTATGGCCATAGGCAAGTTAAGCTCTCTATACCTTAGTTTTGTCACCTGTAAAATGGAGAATATACCACCAATTTCTCAGGGTTGTTGAGAGGATTACCTGAGATAATGTATGGAAATTATATAGCAAAGAACCTAGCACTTAGTAAGCATTTAATAAATGGCAGCTGCTATTATTATTCCCTTTAAGAAATTGTGCTTCTGAAAAGTCACCTGGAATAAATATGGGGAAAGTTTATGAACAAAAATATTAAAAGCAGTGTAGATTATAATAATAATAGAAAAGAAGTATACACTGTATGTCTATTTCAGGGTAGCAATAAACTATTGTGCAACCATTAAAACTGTTGAGTATGAAATAAAGTGGAAAAAATGAATATACACTAATATGAAAAATGTATAAGATTAGTAAGTGAAAAATTAGAAAGCAAACTTTTATGTACTATATAGTTACAATTCTGTAATAAAAGCAAAATAAACTAAGAGAAAAAATACTGAAAATAAGTGATCAAATTTCTAAAAGTGATTGTGTTTAGATTCTATTTATTTGACAAATATTTAATGAGCATATTATCTGTACCAGGCATTGTGCTTTGTGCTGAGAATCTAGCAGTGGATAAAACATAACAAATATTCCTGCTGTCAAGGAGCTTCTAGTGGATGGTAGGACCATGAGAATTTTTAGTATTTTCCAAAAATGTCTTAAATTATTATGTGCTATTCTTTCACAATGAAAAATGTTTATTTTTAAATTTCAATCTTTCTACTACAAAAAATATCAGTGCAATAATGCCGGCAGTTAGGTTGACCATTTTAAGAGTAAAGTATTTTCACCAGCAAAGCAACAAACAGAATATAAAAATGCAAGTTTCATATATTCTTTCAATGCAAAATCTAGTATTTTTAAATATAAAAAACTTGGATTTGGGTTAGCCTCCTAATCTGTAATCAAACTATGACTGACATTGCAACTTCGGGAGTATCTAGATTGAGTTAAGTAAAAGGAACCTGTGAATAAAGAACAATTTCATTTTAAACTCTGCTTCTTACCTACATTTGGATAAACACTGTCATAAGGAATTATCATCCCAAACTAATGTACTTCAACTTGGTGACTCCAATCATCTCTCTGGTCTTCCTATGTTGTCTTAGTTGGAGTAAGTGTATTATTTTAGTTGGTTAGTTGGTTTGTTTATTCCCCCAATGCAAAAAAGTAGAGTTGTCTTCCTGGTTTCTAACATTTTTCAATCTGTGTATGCTGAGGTGATACTGTTGCCTAGAGATGCAGAATCCCCAATACATTTGAGCTTCTGAGGTCTCTTAAGTGATTGGCTAAAATTCTAGAGGCCGCCGAAAGATTCAGTAGTACTAAATTTAGGGCTACTGCCAAATTGAATTATAGTTCTAACTATAACAAATTGTTATTATTTATTGGATAATCAGTAACTATACTAACATATAATTTTGTATAGTACAAATAATGCAGCTCTTAAAGATTACTAAAAAGCATGTACAACATTAAAAGAATTAGAGTAAATAATTTTTATGACTAAACAAAACTGAAATGTTAAGGGCTAGTGTGCATAGTTTTGCTTCATGTAATGCATCTATATAGTAGTAATAACAGTAATAATAATAACTACAGTAATAGGTAACATATATTGCACACTATGCACCAGGTATGGTGTTAAATGCTTTATACACATTTTCTCACAAGATTCTCAAAACAACATGATGAGATAGATAATAATAATATCTCTTTTGCTAAATGAAGAAACAAAGCAAAGTTAAGTGACTTGCCCAATGACCAACTTTTGTGCAGTGTACATTCTGGTCCTTGGAGAATTATGAAAAATAAATAGCAATGTTTATAAACAAGTAATTATAAAAATCACAGCATTACAAAGGCTTTTCCCATTAATAGGTAATCTTTCTTTCTTCATGGTGGTAGACAACTTCAGAAGGGTTGGGTAGCTACAGTTCTCTGCTGGACTAAAAGAAAACTGATTGCTTTTATTCAGCTTTTTTTTTTAAAAAAAAAACACTTTTTAAATTTGCTACTATTTTTTCTTCTTTCTCTCTTTCTTCCTGGGTGACAATATTTTCCCTTTCCTGGGTGATCATTTTCCTTCTCAGCCACCATCAAATTACACCTATTGTTAGTATACTACAAAAGATCTTATATTTAACAAATTGTAGTGATGTTTCAAAATGGTGTGCTCTTCACATACAGAGATCATACCTTCAAGGAGTTCTTCATTAGATGTTTCGCCTTTCAAGAGGATTTTCATTTTTAAGAAAAGCCCAGGAGAACTTAAATGTTCCTATTTTAAACAAAGAAATCACAATGATATTAAAATTGTGGAATGTAAAAGACAATTTTCAAGTAATTGCCTGCTTTATTCAACCACCTTGGGATAACTCATAATCAAAGGAAATCGAAATTACAGAAGATCATATCATAACATTTGTTCTATCCCTGAGGATATTTCCCAATATTTTTTCAATCTAAATGAAATAATATATGGAAAAGAACATGTAAATATTTCCAATGAGTGACAAACATTTAATGACAAGATTAATACTCAAACTGTACAAATCTCAGGCCATATTCTTTGTAAGCAAAACCACAAACCGGCTAGTTTTATTTTCTTTTGAGATTTATTAACTAAGGTCCTTTGCAAACAATGGCGGAATAAAATAGAAAATGTATTGTCTTTTCCATAAGATATGCCTGTTGTGTTTACCATTAATAACAACGTTATTTCTAAATCATTGTTAGTTGGCCCTAAGCCATCTGTGATCTTCCTGGTTCCACTTTCGCCTGACAGGGTACATCTTTAAACAACTTTCTAAGACTAAAAGTACAGTCTAGGCCCACAGAACAGAACTTTTCTCTCTACAAAGCCAATTAACCCCTACATGAACACCGTACTGATTAGCTCCATACTCTGCACATAATTACAGGTATTCATATGTGAGATGCCTTAAAAATAGAAAGTTGGAGAAAGTAAGCACTGGTATTAAAAGGGCTTGCAAATATAGATGACACTAGTACAAAGAATAAACTGAAGTTGCCAATTTTGATTTATTGCATTACCATCTTTCCTGTAGGTTTGTTGAAGTATGTATTGGATTCAATTCCCTTTTATCTTCAGAGACATAGAGGTCTTCCAGATCTTGGCAACATCTGTTTTCCTTGAGTCTGCTATTCTCACACAAATTTAACATTCTGTTTTTTTTTTACCAAACAATTCCAGATATGATTTTCACTGATTTCATTACCAAACAACCCCAGATAATGGACATTTTACTTCTGTTATCATCATGTCTTCACTTCTGTAAACATTTGCACCGTATATTGTCCATCCTTATTGTCTCTTAAAACTACACTTCCAGAAGTCATGAAGATTGCCTGCTAAATCCATCAGCTTTCTCCCTACTATCAAAATCCTAGTCTTCTCTGTAACTTTTCTCACTGTTATTTCTCATTCTTCATAGCTTTGTTTGTTTGTTTATTTATTTATTTATGATGGAGTCTCACTCTATCGCCCAGGCTGGAGTGTAGTGGCACAATCTCGGCTCACTGCAACCTCCGTCTCCCAGGTTCAAGCAATTCTCCTGCCTCAGCCTCCCGAGTAGCTGGGATTACAGGTGCACTCTACCACATCTGGCTCATTTTTGTATTTTTAGTAGAGACGAGGTTTCACCATGTTGGCCAGACTGTTCTCGAACTCCTGACCTCAAGTGATCCACCTGCCTCAGCCTCCCAAAGTGCAGGGATTACAGGCATGAGCCACCAGGCCTGGCTGCTTTTTTTTTTCATTATTTGAGACAGAGTCTCACTCTGTCTCCCAGGCTGGAGTGCAGTGGTACAAACACGGCTCACTGCAGCCTCCACTTCCTGGGCTCAAGCAATCCTCCTGTCTCAGCCTCCCAATGTGCTGGGATTATAGGCATGAACTACCATGCCCGGCTCCCTTCCTTAGATTTTTGTTTGCTGATTTTTTTCTTTTCACCAGTTACTGAGAAACAGGCTCCAGGTACAACAAACATACAAGATAAGTATTGTGAATCTTGTTTTGCAGGGCCAGATAAAGTTAAGTAACTTACCCATGGTCACACAACTGGTAAGTAGTAGAGCTGAAATTTGAATTCAGATCTCTCTGACTCTAAAGGACATAATCTTTCCATTACAATATGCTGCCTCCCTTGAAGCTCTGTCTATCATGGCAGGCATTACTACACTATCTGGATATTTTGTAAGCTCTAAAGATAATGTATTCATTTCTAGTGTGAAGTGTATCATACACATACACACATACACACACATGAGTATATAAACATATGTATATGCAATGTATATGTATAGTTTACAGAATAATAATAAAACAAACACCAGTGTCCTCACTACCAAGGTTAAGAAACAGATTATTGCCACATAAAAAGCCTCAAATGTATCCTTACCCATAGGCATCCTCCTCACCTCACAGAGGTAAACACCATCCTGAATTTTGTGCAGTAATTCCCTTGCTTTTCTTTATATATACACAATATACAGTTGCTATGGACCGAATGTTTGTGTCTTTCTAAAATTCATATATTGAATATCTAATCCCCAATGTGATGGTATTTTGAGGTGGGGGCTTTGGGAGGTAATTTGGTCATGAGGGCTGAGCCCTCATGAATGGGATAAGTGCCCTTATAAGAAAAGACATGAGAGAGATGAGAGATGATCTCTCTCTCTCTCTCTCTTTCTCTGCCAAATGAAGATATAGAAAGAAGGTGGCCATCTTCAAACCAAGACAAAGGCCCTCACCAGGAACCAAAAAGGCTGGTATTTTGATCTTGGACATCTCAGTCCCTAGAAGTGTGAGACATAAAGTTCTGTTGCTTAAGCCACCCAGTTTATACTATTTAGTTATAACAGCTCAAGCTAGCCAACACAATTATTTAGTTTTGCCTACATTTGAACTTCACTTAAACAGAATCATAATGTATCTAAGTTCTTCTGTGATTCCTTTCATTCAAATCATGTTTTTTCAGATTCATCCATGTAGATATGTGAAACTTATTTGTTTTCATTACTATATAGCATGGCTGTCAAAGGGAGGTCCCTGAATCAGCACCATCTGGGAACTTGTAAGAAATGCAAGCCATGGGTTGGAGCCAAGATGGCTGAATAGGAACAGCTCCAGTCTACAGCTCCCAGTGTGAGCAACGCAGAAGACGGGTGATTTCTGCATTTCCAACTGAGGTACTGGGTGCATCTCACTGGGGAGTGTTGGATAGTGAGTGCAGGACAGTGGGTGCAGTGCACTGAGCATGAACCGAAGCAGAGCGAGGCATGGCTTCACCCGGGAAGTGCAAGGGGTCAGGGAATTCCCTTTCCTAGTCAAAGAAAGGAGTGACAGATGGCACCTGGAAAATCGGGTCACTCCCACCATAATACTGCGCACTTCCAACGGTCTTAGCAAATAGCACACCAGGAGATTATATCCTGCGACTGGCTTGGAGGGTCCTACGCCCACAGAGCCTCGCTCATTGCTAGCACAGCAGCCTGAGATCAAACTGCAAGGCAGCAGCGAGGCTGGGGGAGGGGCGCCCGCCATTGCCGAGGCTTGAGTAGGTAAACAAAGAGGCTGGGAAGCTCGAACTGGGTGGAGCCCACCGCAGCTCAAGAAGGCCTGCCTGCCTCTGTAGACTCCACCTCTGGGGGCAGGGCATAGCCAAACAAAAGGCAGCAAAAACTTCTGCAGACTTAACTGTCCCTGTCTGACAGCTTTGAAGACAGTAGTGGTTCTCCCAGCATGCAGCTTGAGATCTGAGAATGGACAGACTGCCTCCTGAAGTGGGTCCCTGACCCCCGAGTAGCCTAACTGGGAGGCACCCCCCAGGAGGGGCAGACTGACACCTCACACGGCCGGGTACTCCTCTGAGACAAAACTTCCAGAGGAACAATCAAGCAGCAACATTTGCTGTTCACCAATATCCACTGTTCTGCAGCCTCCGCTCTGATACCCAGGCAAACAGGGTCTGGAGTGGACCTCTGGCAAACTCCAATGCACCTGCAGCTGAGAATCCTGACTGTTAGAAGGAAAACTAACAAACAGAAAGGACATCCACACCAAAACCCCATCTGTTTGTCACCATCATCAAAGACCAAAGGTAGATAAAACCACAAAGATGGGGAAAAAACAGAGCAGAAAAACTGGAAATTCTAAAAATCAGATTGCCTCTCCTCTTCCAAAGGAGTGCAGCTCCTCACCAGCAACGGAACAAAGCTGGATGGAGAATGACTTTGACGAGTTGAGAGAAGGCTTCAGACGATTAAACTACGCCAAGCTAAAGGAGGAAGTTCGAACCCATGGCAAAGAAGTTAAAAACCTTGAAAAAAAATTAGACGAATGGCTAACTAAAATAACCAATACAGAGAAGTCCTTAAAGGACCTGATGGAGCTGAAAACCACAGCACAAGAACTACGTGATGAATGCACAAGCTTCAGTAGCCGATTCAATCAACTGGAAAAAAGGGTATCAGTGATGGAAGATCAAATGAATGAAATGAAGCGAGAAGAGAAGTTTAGAGAAAAAAGAATAAAAAGAAATGAAAAAAGCCTCCAAGAAATATGGGACTATGTGAAAAGACCAAATCTACGTCTGATTGGTGTACCTGAAAGTGACAGGGAGAATGGAACCAAGTTGCAAAACACTCTGCAGGATACTATCCAGGAGAACTTCCCCAATCTAGCAAGGCAGGCCAGCATTCAGATTCAGGAAATACAGAGAACGCCACAAAGATAGGTCTTGAGAAGAGCAACTCCAAGAACATAATTGTCAGATTCACCAAAGTTGAAATGAAGGAAAAAATGTTACGGGCAGCCAGACAGAAAGGTCGGGTTACCCACAAGGGGAAGTCCATCAGACTAACAGCTGATCTCTCGGCAGAAACTCTACAAGTCAGAAGAGAGTGGGGGCCAATATTCAACATTCTTAAAGAAAAGAATTTTCAACCCAAATTTCACGTCCAGCCAACCTAAGCTTCATAAGTGAAGGAGAAATAAAATCCTTTACAGATAAGCAAATGCTGAGAGATTCTGTCACCACCAGGCCTGCCCTAAAAGAGCTCCTGAAGGAAGCACTAAACATGGAAAGGAACAACCGGTACAAGCCACTGCAAAAACACGCCAAATTGTAAAGACCATCAAGGCTGAACTGCATCAACTAACGGGCAAAATAACCAGCTAACATCACAATGACAGGATCAAATTCACACATAACAACATTAACCTTACATGTTAATGCGCTAAATGCTCCAATTAAAAGACACAGACTGGCAAATTGGATAAAGAGTCAAGACCCATCAGTGTGCTGTATTCAGGAAACCTATCTCACGTGCAGAGACACACATAGGCTCAAAATAAAGGGATGGAGGAAGATCTACCAAGCAAATGGAAAACAAACAAAGGCAGGGGTTGCAATCTTACTCTCTGATAATACAGACTTTAAACCAACAAAGATCAAAAGAGACAAAGAAGGCCATTACATAATGGTAAAAGGATCAGTTCAACAAGAAGAGCTAACTATCCTAAATATATATGCACCCAATACAGGAGCACCCAGATTCATAAAGCAAGTCCTGAGTGACCTACAAAGAGACTTAGACTCCCACACAATAATAATGGGAGACTTTAACACCCCACTGTCAACATTAGACAGATCAACACGACAGAAAGTTAACAAGGATATCCAGGAACTGAACTCAGCTCTGCACCAAGCGGACCTAATAGACATCTACAGAACTCTCCATCCCAAATCAACAGAATATACATTCTTTTCAGCACCACACCACACCTATTCCAAAATTGACCACATAGTTGGAAGTAAAGCACTCCTCAGCAAATGTAAAAGAACAGAAATTATAACAAACAGTCTCTCAGACCACAGTGCAATGAAACTAGAACTCAGGATTAAGAAACTGACTCAAAACCGCTCAACTACATGGAAACTGAACAACCTGCTCCTGAATGACTACTGGGTACATAACAAAATAAAGACAGAAATAAAGACGTTCTCTGAAACCAATGAGAACAAAGACGCAACATACCAGAATCTCTGGGACACATTCAATGCAGTGTGTAGAGGGAAATTTATAGCACTAAATGCCCACAAGAGAAAGCAGGAAAGATCTAAAATTGACACCCTAGCATCACAATTAAAAGAATTACAGAAGCAAGAGCAAACACATGCAAAAGCTAACAGAAGGCAAGAAATAACTAAGATCAGAGCAGAACTGAAGGAAATAGAGACACAAAAAAGCCTTCAAAAACTCAATGAATCCAGGAGCTGGTTTTTTGAAAAGATCAACAAAATTGATAGACTGCTAGCAAGACTAATGAAGAAGAAAAGAGAGAAGAATCAAATAGACGCAATAAAAAATGATAAAGGGGATATCACCACCGATCCCACAGAAATGCAAACTACCATCAGAGAATACTATAAACACCTCTACGCAAATAAACTAGAAAATCTAGAAGAAATGGATATATTCCTCGATACATACAACCTCCCAAGACTAAACCAGGAAGAAGTTGAACCTCTGAATAGACGAATAACAGGCTCTGCAATTGAGGCAATAATCAATAGCTTACCAACCAAAAAAAGTCCAGGACCAGATGGATTCACAGCCGAATTCTACCAGAGGTACAAGGAGGAGCTGGTACCATTCCTTCTGAAACTATTCCAATCAATAGAAAAAGAGGGAATCCTCCCTAACTCATTTTATGAGGCCAGCATCATCCTGATACCAAAGCCTGACAGAGACACAACAAAAAAAGAGAATTTTAGACCAATATCCCTGATGAACATTGATGCAAAATCCTCAATAAAATACTGGCAAATTGAATTCAGCAGCACATCAAAAAGCTTATCCATCATGATCAAGTGGACTTCATTCCTGGGATGCGAGGCTGGTTCAACATGTGCAAATCAATAAATGTAATCCAGCATATAAACAGAACCAATGACAAAAACCACATGATTATCTCAATAGATGCAGAAAAGGCCTTTGACAAAATTCAACAACCCTTCATGCTAAAAACTCTCAATAAATTAGGTATTGATGGGATGTATCTCAAAATAATAAGAGCTATCTATGACAAACCCACAGCCAATATCATACTGAATAGGCAAAAACTGGAAGCATTCCCTTTGAAAACTGGCACAAGACAGGGATGCCCTCTCTCACCACTCCTATTCAACATAGTGTTGGAAGTTCTGGCCAGGGCAATCAGGCAGAAGGAAATAAAGGGAAAGAGGAAGTCAAATTGTCCCTGTTTGCAGATGACATGATTGTATATCTAGAAAACCCCATCGTCTCAGCCCAAAATCTCCTTAAGCTGATAAGCAACTTCAGCAAAGTCTCAGGACACAAAATCAATGAGCAAAAATCACAAGCATTCTTATACACCAATAACAGTCAAACAGAGAGCCAAATCATGAGTGAACTCCCATTCACAGTTGCTTCAAAGAGAATAAAATACCTAGGAATCCAACTTACAAGAGACGTGAAGGACCTCTTCAAGAAGAAGTACAAACCACTGCTCAATGAAATAAAAGAGGATACAAACAAATGGAAGAACTTTCCATGCTCATGGGTAGGAAGAATCAATATCATGAAAATGGCCATACTGTCCAAGGTAATTTATAGATTCAATGCCATCCCCATCAAGCTACCAATGACTTTCTTCACAGAATTGGAAAAAACTACTTTAAAGTTCCTATGGAACCAAAATAGGGCCTGCATTGCTAAGACAATCCTAAGCCAAAAGAACAAAGCTGGAAGCATCACGCTACCTGACTTCAAACTATACTACAAGGCTACAGTAACCAAAACAGCATAGTACTGGTACCAAAACAGAAATACAGACAAATGGAACAGAACAGAGCCCTCAGAAATAATGCCACACATCTACAACTATCTGATCTTTGACAAATCTGACAAAAACAAGCAATGGGGAAAGGATTCCCAGTTTAATAAATGGTGCTGGGAAAACTGGCTAGCCATATGTAGAAAGCTGAAACTGGATCCCTTCCTTACACTTTATACTAAAATTAATTGAAGATGGATTAAAGACTTAAATGTTAGACCTAAAACCATAAAAACCCTAGAAGAAAACTTAGGCAATACCATTCAGGACATAGGCATGAGCAAGGACTTCATGTCTAAAACACCAAAAGCAATGGCAACAAAAGCCAAAATTGACAAATGGGATCTAATTAAAATAAAGAGCTTCTGCACAGCAAAAGAAACTATCATCAGAGTGAACAGGCGACCTACAAAATGGGAGAAAATTTTTGCAATCTACTCATCTGACAAAGGGCTAATATCTAGAATCTACAATGAACTGCAACAAATTTACAGGAAGAAAACAAACAACCCCATCAACAAGTTGGTGAAGGATATGAACAGACACTTCTCAAAAGAAGACATTTATGCAGCCAAAAAAACACATGAAAAAATGCTCATCATCATTGGCCATCAGAGAAATGCAAATCAAAACCACAGTGAGATACCATCTCACACCAGTTAGAATGGCGATCATTAAAAAGCCAGGAAACAACAGGTGCTGGTGAGGATGTGAAAAAATAGGAACACTTTTACACTACTGGTCGGACTGTAAACTAGTTCAACCATTGTGGAAGTCAGTGTGGCGATTCCTCAGGGATCGAGAACTAGAAATACCATTTGACCCAGCCATCCCATTACTGGGTATATACCCAAAGGACTATAAATCATGCTGCTATAAAGACACACGCACACATATGTTTATTGCGGCACTATTCACAATAGGAAAGACTTGGAACCAACCCAAATGTCCAACAATGATAGACTGGATTAAGAAAATGTGGCACATACACACCATGGAATACTATGCAGCCATAAAAAATGATGAGTTCATGTCCTTTGTGGGGACATGGATGAAGCTGGAAACCATCATTCTCAGCAAACTATCGCAAGGACAAAAAACCAAACACCGCATGTTCTCACTCATAGGTGGGAATTGAACAATGAGAACCCATGGACACAGGAAGGGGAACATCACAACCGGGGCCTGTTGTGGGTTGGGGGGAGTGGGGAGGGATAGCATTAGGAGATATACCTAATGTTAAATGACGAGTTAATGGGTGTAGCACACCAACATGGCACAAGTATACATATGTAACATACCTGCACGTCGTGCACATGTACCCTAAAACTTAAAGTATAATTTAAAAAAAAAAGAAAAAAAAAGAAATGCAAGCCCCATCCAAAACCTACTAAATGAGAAACTCTGGGAGTATTGCCTAGCCAATTGTATGTGCATGTGTGGGGGAAAATGTGTAAAATAATTATTATTGATTTGCATTATGGAAAGTTTCCAATTCAACATAAATTCTATTATCTGTTTAGTAAGGTAACAAATGAGCAAACTGTGTTTAACAGACACTCTAGGTAATACTTACACAAGCTAAATTTTAAGAACAACTGTTGTATAGTACTCTGTTTTATGAATAATTCACACTTTATTTGCACATTCTACTTTGGACATTTAAGCTGTTTCCAACGCAATTGCTATTATGAACAATCCTGGAATCAGCATTCTGTATACCTCTCCTTGTATACAAATGCTAGCGCTTCTCTAAAGTATATACCTAGGAGTGAAGTTGCTGGGTGGTCCAGTATGATCAAATTTTATTTTATCAAGTAACTTCAAACTGTTTTTTAACGTGGTTGTACAATTCTCAAAAAACTAGGAATGAAGGGAGCTTCCTCAACCTGACAAAGGGCATCTATACTAAACCCACAGCTAACACCATACTTAATGGCAAAATACTGAAAGCTCTCTAAGATTAGGGAAAGATACTGCTCTTGCCAATTCTATTTAACATAGTAATGAATGTTCTTGCTAGAAAAATTAGAAAAGAAAAAGAGACAAAAGGCACGCAGGTTGGAAAGCAAGAAGTAAAACTATCTTTATTTACAAAAAATATGATTTTTTTTTTTGAGATGGAGTTTTGCTCTTGTTGCCCAGGCTGGAGTGCAATGGCACAATCTTGGCTCACTGCAACCTCTCCCTTCTGGATTCAAGTGATTCTCCTGCCTCAGCTTCCCAAATAGCTGGGATTACAGGAGTGCACCACCATGTCTGGTTAATTTTGTATTTTTAGTAGAGATGGGGTTTCACCATGTTGGCCGGGTTGGTCTCGAACTCCTGACCTCAAGTGATCCACCCACCTCAGCCTCCCAAAGTACTGGGATTACAGGTGTGAGCCACAGCGTCCGGCCAGAAAATATGATCTTGTGTACAGAAAATCCTAAGGAATCCATTAAAAAACTATTAAAGCTAAAAGAACAAGTACAGGAAGATTGTAGGATATAATATCAGTATTTTTTCAATTAATGGCATTTCTATATACTAGCAATGAACAATCCAAAAGTCAAGAAAATAATTCCATTTATAAAAGCATAAAGAAGCAATAAATTTAACAAAAGAAGGACAAAACTTATTTATTGAAAACTACAAAACAATGAATAAATGTTCCTGGATTTGAAAACTTAATATTGTTAAGATAGCAATAATTCCCAAATTGATCTGCAGATTCAACAAAATTCCTCCCAAATTCCCAGCTGTCTTCTTTGCAGAAATCAACAAGCTGATTCCAAAATATGAAAATGCAAGAGATTCAGAAGAGCCAAAACAATTCTGAAATAAAAACAAGTCGGAGGGCCATACCAGTGGATGTAAAGTGGTTTCTCATTGTGCTTCTAATTTGCATTCCCTGATAACTAATGATATTGAGTATCTTTTTGTGTACTTATTGGCCACTGGTACGTATTATTTGGAGAATGTCTATTGAGCTCCTTTGCCTCCTTAGCCCATTTTCAATTGGGTTGTTTGTCTTCTTATTGAATAGTAAGAGTTCTTTTTTATATTATGGTTAATAGACAACAGATATATGATTTGCAAATATGTTCTCCCATTCTGTTGGGAGGATCCTATGGATTGTGTCTTCATTTTCTTGATGATTTCCTTTGAAGCAAAAAAAATTAATTTTAATGAGACTTAATTTTACCTAATTGTTCTTTTTTGCTTGTGCTTTTGGTGTAGTATCTAAGCACCTATGCCTTTTATATTTATTTCATTGCACTAATACATTTTCAAAGGTAATTTTGTGAAACAACATAGGCATACCAAATTTTAATTTCTCCTTTAAAAATTTACTATCAGATTCAGTTCCAGCAGATATGAAGCAAGACAACTAAGCCTATACCTTCTACTAATTACAACTAAGAACTCTGAACAAGATATAAAAAGCAACAACCTGAGGACTCTTAAAAGTAAACAAAAACAAAGATTGTAGTGAGGCAACAAAACTTGGAGAAGTGAACCATATGGAGGTGGTAAGTTTCCTGAGTTTTTTTCTTTTATCTAATGGCATAGGAAGTTTGTCTTCTAGCTAAGCTCTGAGTGAGGCAAAAAAAAAAAAAAAAAAAAAAAAGTTTGTGTAGATAAGTTTTTTGGTTTAGAGAATTTTTTAATGGGCTCTGCCTTCATGTAGATACAGAGTTCAAATTTACATTACTCATGTGGTCCAAAAACCTCCAACCTGAGAAAGTAAAATAAAAGTAACCAAAAGAGTGGTAACTCTTTTACATCTGGCTGATGCCAATAAAAAGTTTCTCTGCAGGGCCGTGCTCTCAATCCAGGTTGAATAGGATTCTAAAAACTTAACACTCACTGAACATAAATTAACATATCCATAATTACAAAACAAAGAAGGAAATATTTCATACTAAGCAAGAGTCAGGAGTTCACATGAACAACGGGATCAAATCGTTTCCAAATAACTTGCCTGTTTCCCATAATAAAGTTCAATAAGATTTATAGTATTACAAAAATATCCAGCAGCCAACGATGTAAAATAGTTGGCACCCAGTGAAAAACAGAGCAGGCAAAAACAATCAATAATGGGGAGACAATAGATGGAAACTAATCTAGAAGTGACATAGATATTAGAATTATCAAAGAAAGACATTAAAAGAGTAAGTATAACTGTATTTTGTATGCTCAAAAATTTAACTAGAGACTTGGAAGATATAAAAATAAACCAAATCAAACTTCTAGAGATAAAAACTACAAAGTCTGAAATGAAAAATATATGGGATGAGATTAACAGATGATTAGACATTGCAGAAGAAAGATTAATGAACTTAAAAGTAATAGCAATACAAAACAGTCCAAAATGAAACAAAAATAACAAATTATGTTTTAAGTGAAAAGAGTATAAGCAAACTATGGCACAACTTCAGGCAGCCTAATACATGGTTAATTAGAGTACTTGGGGGAAAGCAGAAAAAAAATTTGAAGAAATACTGGAACTTTTCAAACATAATGAAAATTATGCTCCTAGACATCCAAAAAATCACAAAGAGCCCCAAGCACGAGAAACATAAATAAAATTACTTAAAAGCATAACATCAAGTTGCTCAAAACCAATGATAAAAAATCCAAAACTTATTCAGAAAAGAAGACACGCTATATAAAAAAGAACAAACATAAGAATGGCACCATATTTCTCAACAGAAACAACAGAATGAGAATACAGTGGAATGAAATATTTAAAATACCCCCCCCCCAAAAAAAGCTGTCTGGTTTAAATTCTATACCTGGAAAAAATATCATTCAAAAAACAAAGGTGAACCTAACACTCATAATGATGTCTATTATTAAAAAATAGAAGATAACAAGTGCTGCTGAAGACGTGAAGAAATTGCAACCCTTGTGCACTATAGATGGGAATTTAAAATGATACAGTTGCTAAGAAAAATAGTATGGCTGATATGCAGAAAACAGAAACTGGACCCTTTCCTTACACTTTATACAAAAATTAACTCAAAATGGATTAAAGACTTAAATGTAAAACCAAAACAATAAAAACCCTAGAAGAAAACTTAGGCAATACCATTCAGGACATAGGCATAGGCAAAGACTTCATGACTAAAACACCAAAAGCAATTCTAACAAAAGCCAAAATTGACAAATGGGATCTAATTAAACTAAAGAGCTTCTGCACGGCAAAAGAAATTATCTTCAGAGTGAACAGGCAATCTACAGAATGGGAGAAAATTTTTACAATCTACCCATCTAACAAAAGTTTAATATCCAGAATCTACAAGGAACTTAAACAAATTTATAAGAAAAAAACAAACAACCCCATCAAAAAGTGGGCAAAGGATATAAACAGACACTTCTCAAAAGAAGACATTTATGCGGCCAACAAACATGAAAAAAAGCTCATCATCACTGGTCATTAAAGAAATGCAAATCAAAACCACAATGAGATACCATCTCACGACAATTAAAATGACAATTATTAAAAAGTCAGGAAACAACAGATGCTGGTAAGGTTGTGGAGAAATAGGAACGCTCTTACACTTTTGGTGGTAGTGTAAATTAGTTCAACCATTGTAAAAGACAGTGTGGTGATTCCTCAAGGATCTAGAACCAGAAATACCATTTGTCCCAGCAATCCCATTACTGGGTATATACCCAAAGGATTATAAGTCATTCTGCTGTAAAGACACAGGTACACGTATATTTATTGCAGCACTATTTACAATAGCAAGGACTTGGAACCAACCCAAATACCCATCCATGATAGACTGGATAAAGATAATGTGGCACATATACAGCATGGAATACTATGCAGCCATAAAAAAGAATGAGTTCATGTCCTTTGCAGGGACATGGATGAAGCTGGAAACCATCATTCTCAGCAAACTAACACAGGAACAGAAAACCAAACACCGCATGTTCTCACTCATAAGTGGGAGTAGAACAATGAGAACACATGGACACAGGGAGGGGAACATCCACACACTAGGGCCTGTTAGGGGGTGGGAGGCACGGGGAGGGAGAGGATTAGGACAAATACCTAATGCAGGCAAGGGCTTAAAACCTAGGTGACGGGTTGATAGGTGCAGCAAACCACCATGGCACATGTATACCTATGTAACAAACCTGCACATTCTGCACATGTACCCTAGAACTTAAAGTAAAATTAAAAAAAAGAAAATATTCCTGTCTATAAATATTTCTACATTAATTTTTTAATTTTAATGTTGAACAAGTTTTTCAGCATTAAATAACCCCATCCACATGACATAAGTTTCAGGAAAATATAGTTCAAGTAAATGCTCTGTTTGAGAAATTTAACATTCTGGTTGATCGAGCTATTCATTTTCATGCTTCCACTCTGTTGAAAAAAACCTTTCTAAAGTGTATCAGTATATTTAATTGCCTTATTAAGTAAAACACATTGATCCTAATTGAATCTCTCTTATTTTATTTTATTTATTTATTTATTTATTTATTTTTTGAGACGGAGACTTGCTCTGTCACCAGGCTGGAATGCAGTGGTGCGATCTCGGCTCACTGCAACCTCTGCCTCCTGGGTTCAAGCGATTCTCCTGCCTCAGCCTCCCGAGTAGCTGGGACTGCAGGCACACGCCACCACACCTGGCTAACTTTTGTATTTTTAGTAAAGATGGGGTTTCACCATGTTGACCAGGATGGTTTCGATCTCTTGACCTTGTGATCTGCCTGCCTCAGCCTCCCAAAGTGCTGGGATTACAGGCATGAGCCACCGCACCCAGCCTGAATCTATTTTTAAAGGGTCACCAGCCTTTCAGTGTTCCTTGTCCAGGAGTGTAGATATATACACATTTTGTTTTGTTCGTTTTAGAGATGGGGTCTTGCTATTATGTTGCCCAGGCTGAAGTGCAGTGACTATTCATAGGTGCAATCATAGTGCACTGCAGCCTTGAACTCCTGGCCTCAAGCAAATCTCCCACATTGGCCTCCTGAGCAACTGGGAATACAGGCATGTGTCACCACGCCCGCTTTGTATTCATGTTTTTAGGTATGTGTGAACATGAGCTGAAAGTCAACCACTGGAGTTGTTTTTAAAATTAAATCCCATTATTCTGCCTATTTTATCATTTACTTCTTCATCCTAAAAACTCACAGTAGAGAGATCCCTGTTTCACAGAAAAGAAAATTTTCTCAAAAATCTCTGGTGTTCAAAGAAGTATATTTGTTTTAGTCTGTTCATGCTGCTATAACAAAATACCATAAACTAGATACTTTACAAACAACAGATATTGATTTCTCACAGTTCTGAAGGCTGGGAACTCCAACATCAAGGTGCTCGCAGATTCGGTGTCTGGTGAGGGCCTGCTTACTCAAAGATAGTGCCTTCTCATGTCCTCACATGATAAAAGGGGTGAACAAACTCCTGTGGACCTCTTTTATAAGGGCAGTAATACCATTCAAGAGGGGTTTGCCCAATGACTTTATCATCTCCCAAAGTCCCCACCTCTTTTATTTTTACGTCCATTCTACACCAAAAAGTCCCCACCTCTTAATATCATCACTTTGGGGGTTAAGATTTCAACATAGGAATTTGCGGGGACACAAACATTCAGATTATAGCAATATTTTATTTTTCCTTTCTGTGCTATAGAAGAGATTATAACAATCTGTGAGAGTAAATGCTGAAGCAAATGTCTAAACTGGATTTCAAAATGTGATCAAGACTTCAAAAAATACATTAAGTTAGTATTCAAAAATACAAGCCCCATACCTTGTTTGCTAGGTTTACAGCATTGAGAGCCTTATCATAATATTTGGTGTCATCCCAATCCAAATAATTCGTGGCTAATAGCCGTAGAACTTTAGCCTGTAAGAAAAAAAAAAAAAGAAGAAAAGCACATATCTGATGGTTAAACTTCAATACAACAGCTGACTAGCACTCCCACAGTGACAGGCATCTTCTCAAACATAAATCATCTTTATGAAATAGCATTTCCTTAAGCGACCACAGTCTTGGAATATGTCTCATCATTATGCTACCCATATAAAATATTGTCTAAGAATGTTACAGTAATGGCTATATTCCTGGCTTATTTAAATTTAATATAATTATGTTAATATAATTATTTTCTTAACAGTATTTAACGTATTTTATCATCCCCCTTTTAAAATAAGGAAACTGAGGCAGAGCAATATTTCATTTAATCAGCTTACCACCACATTATTATCGTGGAACAACTCTAAGAATTTATAAGCTCCCCCAAATGACTTTTATGGAGTAAATATGGCATTTCTGAGAAATACTGTAGCTATTTCATAATAGTGAAAGTGTCAAATCATCCAAAAGACGTAACAAAATGAACGAATCTCACAATGTATGTTTTAAAAAAGCCAGACATAAAACAGGACAACTGTATGATTCCATTTATACAAAGCTCAAAAACAGTCAAAAATAATCTAGAGTAGTAAAAGTCAGAATGGTGTTTTTTTGTTCTTGGAAGTAGAGGTGGGTATTAACTAGAATGGGGCCAAGGGAACTTTTGGGGGTGTTGGGAAGTTTTTGTATCTTGATCTGTATGGTGTAATATACAAGACTACTATATATTAAAACTCATCAAGCTGTACACTTGAGACTTGTGAAGTTTACTGTATATAAATTACACCTCAAATAAATGACTGCTGGCATGAAATAAAAAATTACTGCATAGTATTACCTCACTAAACTTACAATATGGAATATGAATATTCCATTTAATCAAGCTTGTATCCTATCTTCCATCCTTATTTCCTTCTTAGACATCTCCCATCTAGATCCCTTGCCTGGAGTCATTTTCTTCCTCCCTTTTAACTGTGTGGACCCCAACAAGACCTGTCTCCTACCAAAAGGCTCCTACAACTACTCTAGCTAATCTTGATAATCTCCTTTTCTACATGCACTTCTGCATACTTCAGGTCAGTACCACAAAGTTTATCATTATCTTCCCAAATTGTTTCACTTCTAGTAGTGTTTTTTAAATTCTATTTTTCTTCATTGAAGTATAAAAGACATACAGAAAAGTATAAAAATCTCAAGAGCTCTATGCTCTTATGAATTCTAGGCTCTACGAATTTTCCCAAAGTAAACACATGTATGTTAACAACAAAAAAGTTAAGAAACAGAACATTAACAGCAACAAGCCCACTCATGCTTCTTTTCAGACCCTGTTTCAAATAGGGGTAACCAATTCCCTGATGTCCAACACCATATATTCATTTTGACTGTTCTTGGCATTTACATTTATGGAATCATACAGTAAGTACTACTTTGTATCTTGCTTCATTTATTCAATATTATAGGTGAGAACATCCATATCGTTGCAATTATTATAGTTAATTGAGTCTCACTGTTATATAATAAGTGACAATGTCACTATATATAAATATAAATATTATATATTTATATATAAATAATTTATTTTTAATTGTGGTAAAATACACATAACATAAAATTGACCATCTTAAACTTTTTTTAAAATCTTAGGCCAGGTGCAGTGGCTCATGCCTGTAATCCTAGAACCTTGGGAGGCCAAGGTGGGAGGATCACTTGAGGCCAGGTGTTTGAGACCAGCCCAGGCAACAAAGTGAGACCCCCATCTCTATAAAAAACTAAAAATTGGCCAGATGTGGTGGAGTGTACCTGTAGTCCCAGCTACTCAGTAGGCTGAGAAGGGAGGACTGCTTGAGCCCAGGAGTTTGAAGGTTACAGTGAGCTGATCACACCACTGCCCTCCAGCCTGGGTGACAAGACCCTGTCTCAAAAAAAAATTTTTTTTGGAGATGGAGTCTTACTATGTTGCCCAGATGGAATGCAGTGGCTATTCACAGGCATGATCACAGCTCATTGCAGCCTCAAACTCCTGGTTTCATGCAATCCTCCTGGGTTAGCCTCCTGAGTAGCTGGGACTACAGGTACACACCACTGCACCCGGCTCCATGACCATCTTAAACATTTTTAAGTGTACAGTTCAGTAGTATTAAGTATATTCACACTCTTGTGCAATCATTACCAGCATCCATCTCGAGAACTCTCTTACCTTGCAAAACTGAAACTCTATACCCATTAAACAATAGTTCCCAATTCTCCCCTCTCCCTACCCCCTAAAACCACCATTTTACTTTCTGTCTCTATGAATTTGACTACTCTACGTACCTCACGTAAGTGGAACCACACATTATCTGTCTTTTTGTGACTGGCTTGTTTCACTCAGCATAGTCTCCTCACAGTTAACCCATGTTGTAGCATGTGTCAGATTTCTTTCTTTATTAAGCCAGGATAATATTTCATTGTAGTCACTTGTACTAGTTTTATCCTTTAATCATAAGTTCCTTAAGGGCAGAAGCTACATTTTATGCTTCTCTTTTATTCCCCATATATTACAGTGGTAAATACATTAAAAAGGTATCCAGTTACATTTTGATTAATATGCTGTAATAGTAAGAATCAAATGGATATTCAAAAAATTCCATTTTGCTATAGAATGTAGTAATTTTACATCACATTTATTTACACAATCACATTTTGCTTGATTACATATTAAGATTAATTTCCATATCCAAGCACGTTCTGTCTGGGCAGTTGGGGAAAAATCTGCAACTTCAAAATATGCAATAAGAAAAGTTAAAACTAGGCCAGGCACGGTAGCTCACTCCTGTAATCCCAGCACTTTGAGAGGCCAAGGTGGGCAAATCACCTGAGGTCAGGAGTTCCAGTCCAGCCTGGCCAACATGGCAGAACCCCGTCTCTGCTAAAAACACAAAAATTATCCAGGTGTGGTGGCTCATGCCTGTAGTCCTAGCTACTTGGGAGGCTGAGGCTACAGAATCGCTTGAACCTGGGAGGCAGAGGTTGCAGTGATCCCACCACTGCATTCCAGCCTGGGCAACAGAGCGAGATTCTATCTCAAAACACACACACACACACGCACACACACACAGAGAAAAGAAAGTTAAAATTTACATACCCAAACATTGTTCAAAGCACTCTACATATATTAATTCATGGGTACATGCCTATGAGTTAGATTATATTATTATATAAATATACAAAAACAAATACACTGAGATGTTAAATGTTGTGCCCAATAGCTAATCTACTCATAAATGGGGAGTACGCTATTATAATTTTATAACAATAAAATAAAGCAGGTTATTCAACCTATTTCTACAATATTTAACATGATCCTTACCAGCATTTCTGGCCCAGTAGATTTCTTATCCATCTTCCCAATATCATAGCTTTGGCTATCATTAAAAAGGAAAAAAACATATATATATATATAAAAACATATATCCATTTCAAATTATATATAATTTTCAAGATTATATATTACTAAGAAGACATGGTATAAGCATACTTTATTCCAACTTTTCTGTTTTGCACTACAACAGATTATTATCCATATGATATAATGATATAAAGCAATACTTTCTAACTGTAGAAAACAATTTCCTTAGGAGATACCCAATAAATCAACACTACAATTATATTGATGCCTTTTTCCATTTGGCTATATATATAGCATTGAATATATATAATATATACTGCACTAAATAGGTATAATTTAATATACTGCCTTAAATATATATAACTTAATATGCTACATTAAATATATATAATTTACTGCATTAAATTATTATAATACATACTGCATTAAAATACTTTACAAGTGTATACAAGCTCTTAGTTGTCCATTTAAAGTTGAAGGAATATAAATATATATTTATTTATTAATGATTTACTTAGTTATTTTCGAGATGGAGTCTCATTCTGTCACCCAGGCTGGAGTGCAGTAGCACGATCTTGACTCATTGCAACCTCCATCTCCCAAGTTCAAGCGATTCTCCTGCCTCAGCCTCCCAAGTAGCTAGGATTACAGGAACTCATCACCATGCGTGGCTAATTTTTTTTTTTTTTGTATTTTTAGTAGAGATAGGGTTTCACCATGTTGGCCAGGTTGGTCTCGAACTCCGGAGCTCAAGTGATCCACCAGCCTCAGCCTCCCAAAGTGTTGGGCCCGACCCCGAATAAGTATAAATATATATTTAAAATAAAACAAATACAGTTGTTTTCACAGAAACAAACGCTTTAGCAATATTCATTAAGTCTCACACCACCCTTCTGAAGCACTATTAGCTCCATTTTGCGGCTGACTAAACCAATATAGAAATAAAATTATTTCTGATATTTCCTAGATTGGTACCGAAAATGAGGGTGAGGGGTTGGGGAGCAGAGAAATTTGATTTTCAGTTCTCTGCTTTAATTATCAAACCATATTATCTATGGGACATTCCAGTAACCACAAATAATATATTAATACTAGTTTCAAGGTTTCAAAACCTAATACCTACAAAGCAAATCAAAGATTATTCACCATAAAATTAGTATTCCAAGGGAGTATGTCAATAAAATGTTGGTGAACTGAACTAACTTGAAGACAATACTTTGAAATATTCCTTAAAAAAAAAAAAACTCTAGGCCAATGACAGTGGCTCACACCTGTAATTCCAGCACTTTGGGATCCTGAGGCGGTTGGATCACTTGAGGTCAGGAGTTTGAGACAAGCTTGGCCAACATGGTGAAACCCCGTCTCTACTAATAATACAAAAATTAGCCGGAGTGATGGCACATGCCTGTAATCTCAGCTACTTGGGAGACTGAGGCATGATTATCGCTTAAACCTAGGAGGTGGAGGTTGCAGTGAGCCAATACTGTGCCACTGCACTCCAGCCTGGGCGACAGAGTGAAACTGTGTCTCGAAATAAATAAATAAATATAAATAAACATAAACTATAAATGACCCAGAACTATCAAACTGAGTTTTCAGATTGCTAACAAAGATATAATGCTGGCTTAGTCATTGTAAGCCCTATTTCATAGAGGTCTCCTTTAGTACATTAACCTTATACTTCCAGTTTTTTAAATAACCAGTGAGGGGTGGAACTTCTGCAATGGTGATATAAGGAGCTCTTTAGACACTCTCCCCAGTGAAACAACCACTCATCTGGAAAATTCATTAAAACAACCACTTAGTCTCTGAAAATTGAAATTGTCCTAAGGGCACACAGAAAATGGGAAAACATTTATTCATGAAAATAAACTAAATCTCAGTATAACCAGTGAGAGTCTATGGCATTTGAACTATAAACTGCTCCCATCTATACTGGCTCCATGTGATGGAAGCTGCTCCAGATGGGTGCAGCCAAGAAGATAGGAATTCTCTCTCCCGCCAGCTCCTAAAATCCTAGGCTATGGTTTCACCTGCGGAGGAGCAGGCTGCCAGACTATCTTGCCATTCTCAGGCCTGTGTCATGGAAGTGTTCTGGGCAAGTACGATGGAGAGGACTGGCTTTTCTTTGCCCACTCAGCTCTCACTCTTAGGGTAAGGATTCTACCCCAAATGTGACAGGTCAAGAATACTGAGATCCTGGTCATCTTTACTCCAGCTGGCTCATCAGGCAGAGGTTTCATGTCAAAAGGGCACACTAAGAAGACCAAGGGCTACCATACCGCCAGAATTTACTAATTTACTAATATGGTAGGGGTGCCATTTCAAGAGAAGCATGCCATGAGCCCAGCTCTAGTCGTGTGGCACAGAGGTTCTGACCAGAAGGAAAGAACAGAAGCAAAGAGGAAGAACTCTGCATCTCTTCCTGAGGGGAATGATGTATTTAAAACAGAGCATGGAGAAGATCATGTCTAAGGACACTGCTGAAAACAATGGAGCAATTAAGTGATAGTGAGCAATTAAGAGGGAGCTGGTAGCTCCATGATAATGGTAGCAATAAGGGAAACAGCAGACCAACCAGAAGGTTACCAGAGAACCAGGGAAACAGCCAAGAAGAAAACCTCTGGGGTCACACTTATCTCTAGGGGTCCAGAAGACTGTGCACATGTGCCATTCTGCACCCACTCACGCACAATCAGAGAAAGTGTTGGGGCAAACTGAAAAGCATTACCCAAGGCATAAACAGATCTATCAGCAAAGTACCTTGAGCCTCATTGGCTCAAGGGGCTTAAGCAGATCGTCTGACCAAACACCAACTGAAAGGTAAGCTAAGATCCAGGGAACCCAGCTTAAAAATCAAATCGACCTCATACTGAGGGATCTGGGAGACTGTGCATATGCTCAAGACTGCTTTCTTGGGTATGAGCAGATAAAGAATCTACAAGCTATTAGTCCCCAACTGAATTAGTCTCTCCCGGAACTATAAAAGCAGTCTCTAAACAAACATACATCCAGGAAAGGATGAAAAAATCTAACTGGCTAAGTGAGCTTCAGCACAACCTTTAGCCAGTAAGTGAACTATGTGGATGCAGGGGTGACTCCATAAGAAGTCATGAAAAGATAAAAACAAGGGGAAAAATTCTGAGCAGGAATATTAGAGGCCACACAGTGTGTGGAAAATAAATTCCACCAAATTAGTCCAGCCAAGTGACTGAACAAATAAATGACTAAACAAACAATAAAAACAATAAGCCCCAGAAAGAGGAGAAACAGTATCTAGACTTGCTACAATATATTTTCCAAAATGTCTAGTGTTTAACAAAACATTGTAAGACATACAATTAAAAAGTGTGACCTACACAGAAGAAAAAAAGCAAAAGAAACTTCCTTTGAGGAGGCCCCAATGTTGCACTTAATAGAAAAAGACTTCAAAGCAACTTTTATAATTACGTCCAAAGAATTTTTTTAAATCGTGTTTAAAAATTAAAGGAAGGTCTGATAACAATGACTCATCATATGGAGAATATGAGTGTATCAGTTAAGAGATAGAAATTATTTTTTTATATATTTTTTATTATACTTTAAGTTCTAGGGTACATGTGCACAACCTGCAGGTTTGTTACAAATGTATACATGTACCATGTTGGTGTGCTGCACCCATTAACTCGTTATTTACATTAGGTATATCTCCTAATGCTTATTATTTTTTAAAAAAGAAACAAATGGAAATTCTGGAGTTGAAAAGTACAATAACTGAAATGAAAAATTCAGCAGATTGGAGCAGGCAAAAGAAACAATAAACTAACCTGAAGAGCAATAGAAACGATACAAATCTGAGGCACAAACAGAAAAAAAAAATGAAGAAAAATGAACATGGGCTCAGAAAAATGTAAGACACCATTAAGCACACCAACATATACACAATGGGAGTACCAGAAGAAAAGAAAGAAAAGGACAAATAAATATTCAAAGAAATGATGGTCTTAAAACTCTCCAAATTTGATGAAAAACAATAATCTACACATCCAAGAAGCTCAATGAAATTCAACAGGATAAGCATTAAAAAAGCTACATCCAGACACATGATGAGCGAAAATTATTGAACATCAAAGATGAAGAGAAAATCTTGAAAACAGTAAGAGAAAAATGACTCATCACATAAAGGGGAGTAACAATAAGATTAACAGCTGACACCCCTCAGAGTTCATGGAGTAAAGAAGGCAAAAAGGATGTATTCAAAAATCTGTGAAATTTGTTGCCATTGCTTTTGGTGTTTTAGACATGACGTCCTTGCCCATGCCTATGTCCTGAATGGTAATGCCTAGGTTTTCTTCTAGGGTTTTTATGGTTTTAGGTCGAACATTTAAGTCTTTAATCCATCTTGAATTGATTTTTGTATAAGGTGTAAGGAAGGGATCCAGTTTCAGCTTTCTACATATGGCTAGCCAGTTTTCCCAGCACCATTTATTAAATAGGTAATCCTTTCCCCATTGCTTGTTTTTCTCAGGTTTGTCAAAGATCAGATAGTTGTAGATATGCTGCATTATCTCTGAGGGCTCTGTTCTGTTCCATAGATCTATATCTCTGTTTTGGTACCAGTACCATGCTGTTTTGGTTACTGTAGCCCTGTAGTATAGTTTGAAGTCAGGTAGTGTGATGCCTCCAGCTTTGTTCTTTTGGCTTAGGATTGACTTGGCAATGCGGGCTCTTTTTTGGTTCCATATGAACTTTAAAGTAGTTTTTTCCAATTCTGTCAAGAAAGGCATTGGTAGCTTGATGGGGATGGCATTGAATCTGTAAATTACCTTGGGCAGTATGGCCATTTTCATGATATTGATTCTTCCTACCCATGAGCATGGAATGTTCTTCCATTTGTTTGTATCCTCTTTTATTTCCTTGAGCAGTGGTTTGTAGTTCTCCTTGAAGAGGTCCTTCACATCCCTTGTAAGTTGGATTCCTAGGTATTTTATTCTCTTTGAAGCAATTTTGAATGGGAGTTCACTCATGATTTGGCTCTCTGTTTGTCTGTTGTTGGTGTATAAGAATGCTTGTGATTTTTGTACATTGATTTTGTATCCTGAGACTTTGCTGAAGTTGCTTATCAGCTTAAGGAGATTTTAGGCTGACACAATGGGGTTTTCTAGATATACAATCATGTCGTCTGCAAACAGGGACAATTTGACTTCCTCTTTTCCTAATTGAATACCTTTTATTTCCTTCTCCTGCCTAATTGCCCTGGCCAGAACTTCCAACACCATGTTGAATAGGAGTGGTGAGAGAGGGCATCCCTGTCTTGTGCCAGTTTTCAAAGGGAATGCTTCCAGTTTTTGCCCATTCAGTATGATATTGGCTGTGGGTTTGTCATAGATAGCTCTTATTATTTTGAAATACGTCCCATCAATACCTAATTTATTGAGAGTTTTTAGCATGAAGGGTTGTTGAATTTTGTCAAAGGCTTTTTCTGCGTCTATTGAGATAATCATGTGGTTTTTGTCTTTGGCTCTGTTTATATGCTGGATTACATTTATTGATTTGCGTATATTGAACCAGCCTTGCATCCCAGGGATGAAGCCCACTTGATCATGGTGGATAAGCTTTTTGATGTGCTGCTGGATTCGTTTTGCCAGTATTTTATCGAGGATTTTTGCATCAATGTTCATCAAGGATATGGGTCTAAAATTCTCTTTTTTTGTTGTGTCTCTGCCTGGCTTTGGTATCAAATGGGATCTAGTTAAACTAAAGAGCTTCTGCACAGCAAAAGAAACTACCATCAGAGTGAACAGGCAACCTACAAAATGGGAGAAAATTTTCGCAACCTACTCATCTGACAAAGGGCTAATATCCAGAATCTACAAAGAACTCAAGCAAATTTACAAGAAAAAAAACAAACAACCCCATCAAAAAGTGGGCAAAGGACATGAACAGACACTTCTCAAAAGAAGACATTTATGCAGCCAAAAGATACGTGAAAAAATGCTCATCATCACTGGCCATCAGAGAAATGCAAATCAAAACCACAATGAGATACCATCTCACACCAGTTAGAATGGCAATCATTAAAAAGTCAGGAAACAACAGGTGCTGGAGAGGATGTGGAGAAATAGGAACACTTTTACACTGTTGGTGGGACTGTAAACTAGTTCAACCATTGTGGAAGTCAGTGTGGCGATTCCTCAGGGATCTAGAACTGGAAATACCATTTGACCCAGCCATCCCATTACTGGGTATATAGCCAAAGGACTATAAATCATGCTGCTATAAAGACACATGCATACGTATGTTTATTGCGGCATTATTCACAATAGCAAAGACTTGGAACCAACCCAAATGTCCAACAATGATAGACTGGATTAAGAAAATGTGGCACATATACACCATGGAATACTATGCAGTCATAAAAAATGATGAGTTCATGTCCTTTGTAGGGACATGGATGAAATTGGAAATCATCATTCTCAGTAAACTATCGCAAGAACAAAAAACCAAACACCGCATATTCTCACTCATAGGTGGGAATTGAACAATGAGATCACATGGACACAGGATGGGGAATATCACACTCTGGGGACTGCTGTGGGGTGGAGGTAGGGGGGAGGGATAGCATTGGGAGATATACCTAATGCTAGATGACGAGTTAGTGGGTGCAGTGCACCAGCATGGCACATGTATACATATGTAACTAACCTGCACAATGTGCACATGTACCCTAAAACTTAAAGTATAATAATAAAAAAAAATATATATATATATATATATAAAAAAGTCAGGACACAACAGGTGCTGGAGAGGATGTGGAGAAATAGGAACACTTTTATACTGTTGGTGGGACTGTAAACTAGTTCAACCATTGTGGAAGACAGCGTGGCGATACCTCAAGGATCTAGAACTAGAAATACCATTTGATCTAGCCCTCCCATTACTGGGTATATACCCAAAGGATTATAAACCATGCTGCTATAAAAAGACACATGCACACCTATGTTTATTGCGGCACTATTCACAATAGCAAAGATATGGAACCAATCCAAATGTCCAACAATGATAGACTGGATTAAGAAAATGTGGCACATATACACCATGGAATACTATGCAACCATAAAAAACGATGAGTTCATGTCCTTTGTAGGGACATGGATGAAGCTGGAAACCATCATTCTCAGCAAACTATCGCAAGGACAAAAAACCAAACACCACATGTTCTCACTGATAGGTGGGAATTGAACAATGAGAACACGTGGACACAGGAAGGGGAACATCACACACCGGGGCCTGTTGTGGGGTGGAGGGAGGGTGGAGGGATAGCATTAGGAGATATACCTAATGTTAAATGACGAGTTACTGTGTGCAGCACACCAACATGGCACATGTATACATATGTAACTAACCTGCATGCTGTGCACTTGTACCCTAAAACTTAAAGTATAATAAACAAAAAAAAGAAAAAAAATCTGTGAAATTAGAATCTTATATCTAGAAAAGCTATCTTTCAAAATTAAGAGTAAATAAATACATTCCCAGGTAAGCAAAAAGTGAGAGAATTTCTTGTTAGCCAATCTGTCTTATAAGAAATACAAAAGGAGGTTCTTCATGCTGAAAGCAAGTGACACTAGAGAATAATTTGAATTCATATGAAAAAATAAATAGTGCTAGTAATTATGGAGGTAATTATAAAAGAAAGTATGATTATATATGTCTTCTACTTTCCTTTCTTAATTTATTTAAGAAGCAACTGTGTAAAAAAATTCTTAAGGTGTATTACTGGGGCATAACATTTGTAATATATTCGATAACGTTTAACACAAAGGAGTAGATGGGGTGGGAAAGAAATTAAGGAAATTACCCCAGATGGTAATTCAAATCTAAAAGAAGAAATGAAGTGAACCAAAAGTTATAAGAAGGTTGAAAATTTAAAAACACAATAAATATGTTTGTGTTCTGTTTTATGTCTAATCTTTAAAATACATAAGATTTTGCAAAGCAATAATTATAACCATGCATACTTGAGTTTTTAAACATATATAGACATAGTAAGTATAATAATAATCACCAAAAAAGAAAAGAGAATAAAGCTATGAAGTAGTAAAGCTTTTATCACCTGAAGTCAGGAGTTGGAGACCAGCCTGGCCAGCATGGAGAAACCCCTTCTCTACCAAAAATACAAAAATTAGCCGGGCGTGGTGGCACAGGCCTGTAATCCCAGCTGTTCGGGAGGCTGAGGCAAGAGAATTGCTTGAACCCGGGGGGCGGAGATTGCAGTGAGCCGAGATGGCACCACTGCATCCCAGCCTGGGTGACAGAGCGATACTCTGCCTCAAAAAAAAAAAAAAAAGAAAAGAAAAGAAAAGAAAAAGACAAGAAAACGTAATCCAAAAAATGTTACACAAATTAAAATAGTATACTATAAAATATTCACCTAAGATCAGCAATTCCAGAGGTGGAACAAGAAGATGGAATAGAAGGCTCCACCAATCGTCCCTCCTGCTGCAAAGACACCAATTTAACAACTATCTACACAAAAAAATCACCTTCCTAAGAACCAGAAATCAGGTGGAAACTCACAGTACCTGGTTTTAACTTCATATTGCTAAAAGAGGCACTAAAGAGGTAGAAAAACAGTCTTGAATCGCAGAAGCCACCCTTTTCCCATCCCCTGGCAGTGGCGGTGGTGCAAAGAGCATTGCTGTATGCTGGGGGAAGGAGAGCACAACAATTATGAGGCATTGAACTCACTGCTGCTCCATTATAGCAGAAAGAAAAGCAGGACCAATCTCAGCTGACGCCTGCCCGTGGAGGGGGTGTTTAAACCAGCCCGAGTCAGAATGGAATTGCTGATCCTAGCAGTCAGACCTTGAGATCCCACAAGCCCCGCCACCGTGGGCTGAAGTACTGTGGGTCGGTAAATGAACTTTAAAGGCAGCCTAGGCCACAAAGACTGCAACTCCTAAGAGAGTCCTAGTGCTGAACTAAGCCCAGAGTCACCGGAATTTGGGTGGGGGGTGGGCGGCGAGGGGGGCGGGGAGGGCGTGCAAACTACTGAGACACCAGCCAGGGTGGCTAGAGAGTGCTGATATCACCTCTCTCCTAACCCCAGGCTGCACAGCTCAACAAGACTCCAAAAGAGACCCCTTCCTTCCACTTAAGGAGAGAAAATCGAAGAGTGGGGAGAACTTTGTCTTGCATCTTGGATACCAGCTCAGCTACAGTAGGATAGGGCATGGGTCAGGGTTGTGAGGCCCCCTTTCAGATCCTAGCTCCTGAACATTTCTAAACAAATCCTGGGCCAGCAGGGAACCCACTGCCTTGAAGGGAAGGACCCAGTTCTGGCATCATTCATCACCTGCTAACAAAGAGTCCTTGGGCCCTGAATAACCAACAGTGACACCCAGGTACTACATCAAGGGCATTAAGTGAGCCTCAGACTGGCTGGCTTCAGGTGAGACTCAGCGCATTACTAGCTGTGGTGGATATGAGGCGAAACTCCTTTTGCTTGAGAAAAACAGGGGGAAAAATAAAGGGGACTGTGTCTTGCACTTCGAATACCAGCTCAACCACAGCAGGATAGGACAAGGGTCAGGGTTGTGAGGCCTCCTCTCCAGGTCCTAGCTCCCAGACATTTCTGCACAAACCCTGGGCCAGAAGAGAACCCTCTCTTGAAGGAAAGGACCTAGTTCTAGAATCATTCATCATCTGCTAACCAAAGAGCCCTTGGGCCCTGAATAACCAGCAGTGATAGTCAGGTCCTACGTCGAGGACTTTGGGTGAGACCCTGAGACTTGCTGACTTCAGGTGAGACTCAGCACATTCCCAGCTGTGGCGGCTTCAGGGAGAGGCCCTTCTGCTTCAGAAAAATAGAGGGAAACGTAAAGGGGACTGTGTCTTGCATCTTAGGTACCAGCTCAGCCACAGGGAAGTAGAGCACCAAGCAAGCTCCTAGGGTCCCCAATTCCAGGATTGGCTCTTGAATGGCATTTCTGGACCGTGAGTGAGAAGGGAGCTGGGTGTTGTGAAGGGTGAGTCCCAGACCAGGCAGCATTCACCAAAAGCTGACTGAAGAGCCCTTGGGCCTTAAGGAAACAGTGGTCAGCAGTAGTCAGGCAGTACTCCTTGTGGCCTGGGATGGCAGTTGCCACAAGGTGAGGTTCCTCTGCCTTTGGAAAGGGGGAGGGAAGAGTGGGAGGGATTGCATCTTGTGGTTTAACTGACAGCTCAGTCACAGTAAAATATAATAGAGCACCGGGTAAATATCTAAGGTTTCTAACTCTAGTCCCTGGCTCCCAAATGGCACTTCTGTACTCTTCTGTGGTGTGGGGGAACTCACTGCCCTGAAGGGAAGAACACAGGCCTGGCTGGCTTTGCCACCTACTGACTATAGAGCCCCACAGTCTTGAGCAAACATAGGTGGTAGGTAGAGAGTGGTTACAGCAAACCTTGGGTGAGACCCAGTGCTGTGCTGGCTTCAAGTATGACCCAGCACAGTCAAAGTGGTAGTGCTTGTGTCACTAAACCCCAAGTTTCAGGTAGCTCAGGAGAGAGAGAGAGAGAGAGAGAAAGAGAGAAAGAGAGAGAGAGAGAGACTCTGTTTAGGAGAAAGTAAGGGAAGAAAACAAGAGCCTCTGCTTGGTAATCCAGAGAATTCTCCCAGATCTTGCCCAAGACCATCAAGGTAGTACCTCTATATGTCTACAAGAACCAGAGCATTAGTGGGCTTGGGATGCCCCCTAAAACAGATATAGCTCAGATCACAACACCCAAGTCCTTCTGAACATGGGGAAAGCCTTCCCAAGAAGGGTGGATACAAACAAGCCAAGACTGTGAAGTCTAAAATAAATACCTAACACTAAAATGCCCAGACACTGAAGAACATCTACACGTATCAAGACAATCCGGGAATACATGGCCACATCAAGTAAAATGCACCAGAAACCAATCCTGGAGAAACAGAGACATGTGACCTTTCAGACAGGGAATTGAAAATAGCTGTTTTGAGGAAACTCGAAGAAATGCAAGATAACACAGAGAAGGGATTCAGAATCTTATCAGATAAACTTAACAAGTTTTTGTTAAGTTTTAACAGACAAATTTATTTGAAATTAAAAGAATAAAGCAGAAATTCTGGAGTTGTGCAGAAATTCTGGAGTTGTAAACTGCAATTGGCATAATGAACAAGACTGCATCAGAATCTTTAAATAGCAGAATTGATCAAGTAGAAGAAAGAATTAGTGAGCTTGAAGATGGGCTATTTGAAAATATACGGTCAGAGGAGACAAAAGAAAAAAGAATAAAAAACAATGAAGCAGACCTACAAGATCTAGAAAATAGCCTCAAAAGGGCAAATCTAAGTATCATTGGCCTTAAAGAAGAAGCAGAGAAAGAGATAAGATTAGAAAGTTTATTCAAAGTG
Source organism: Pan troglodytes (assembly GCF_028858775.2). Lineage (NCBI taxonomy): Eukaryota > Metazoa > Chordata > Mammalia > Primates > Hominidae > Pan > Pan troglodytes. The sequence goes on from NC_072421.2 coordinate 68,546,592, forward strand.
GGGAGGCTTCCAAGATGGCTGAGTAAAAACAGCTCCGGTCTGCAGCTCCCAGCAAGATTGACGCAGAAGATGAGTGATTTCTGCATTTCCAACTGAGGTACCTGGTTTATCTCATTGAGACTGGTTGGACAGTGGATGCAGCCCACGGAGGGCGAACCAAAGCAGGGCAGTGCATCGCCTCAACCGGGAAGCACAAGGGGTCTGGGGACTTTCCTTTCCTAGCCAAGGGAAGCCATGACAGTCTGTACCTGGAGGAATGGTATACTCCTGCCCAAATACTGTGCTTTTCCTAAAGTCTTCACAACCGGCAGACCAGGAAGTTCCCTCCCGTGCTTGGCTCAGCGGGTCCCATGCCCAAGGAGCCTTGCTCACTGCTAGCGCAGCATCTAAGATCAACCTGCGACTCAGCAGCTTGGCGGGGGGAGGGGTGTCGCCATTGCTGAGGCTTGAGTAGGCGGTTTTGTGCTCACTGTGAAAACAAAGAGGCCAGGAAGCTCGAACTGGGCGGAGCCCACTGCAGCTCAGCAAGGCCTACTGCCTTGCTGTAGATTCCACCTTTGTGGGCAGGGCATAGCAGAACAAAAGGCAGCAGATAGCTTTGGCAGACCTAAACGTCCCTGTCTGACAGCTCTGAAGAGAGCAATGGTTCTCCCAGCATGGTGTTCAGGTTCAGAGAACGGACAGACTGCCTCCTCAAGTGGGTCCCAGACCCCTGTGTAGCCTGACTGGGAGACACCTCCCAATAGGGGCTAACAGACACCTCACACAGGTGGGTGCCCCTCTGGTACAAAGCTTCCAGAGGAAGGATCAAGCAGCAATATTTGCTATTCTGCAGCCTCCACTGGTGATCCCAGGCAAACAGGGTCTGGAGTGGACCTCCAGCAAACTCCAACAGACCTGCAGCTGAGGGGCTCGACTGTTAGAAGGAAAACTAACAGAAAGGAATAGCACCAACATCAACAAAAAGGACATCTACACCAAAACCCCATCTGTAGGTCACCAACATCAAAGACCAAAGGTAGATAAAACCACAAAGATGGGGAGAAACCAGAGCAGAAAAGCTGAAAATTCCAAAAACCAGAGTGCCTCTTCTCCTCCAAACGATTGGAGCTTCTCACCAGTAAAGGAACAAAACTGGATGGAGAAAGAGTTTAACAAGTTGACAGAAGTAGGCTTCAGAAGGTTGGTAATAACAAATTTCTCCAAGCTAAAAGAGCATGTTCTAACCCATCGCAAGGAAGCTAAAAGCCTTGAAAAAAGGTTAGACAACTGGCTAACCAGAATAAACAGTGTAGAGAAGACCTTAAATGACCTGATGGAGCTGAAAACCACAGCACGAAAACTTCATTACACATGCACAAGCTTTGATAGCTGATTCAATCAAGTGGAAGGAACGATAACAGTGATTGAAGATCAAATTAATGAAATAAAGTGAGAAAACAAAGTTGGAGAGAAAAGAGTGAAAAGAAACGGACAAATTCTCCAAGAAATATGGGACTATGTGAAAAGACCAAATCTACGTTTGATTGGTGTACCTGAAACTGACGGGGAGAATGGATCCAAGTTAGAAAACACTCTTCAGGATATTATCCAGGAGACCTTCCCCAACCTAGCAAGGCAGGTCAACATTCAAATTCAGGAAATACAGAGAATACCACAAAGATACTCGTTGAGAAGAGCGACCCCAAGACACACAATTGTCAGATTCACCAAGGTTGAAATGAAGGAAAAAAACATTAAGGGCAGCCAGAAAGAAAGGTCAGGTTACCCACAAAGGGAAGCCCATCAGACTAACAGCGGATCTCTCAGCACAAACCCTACAAGCCAGAAGACAGTGACAGCCAATATTCAACATTTTTAAAGAGAAGAATTTTCAACCCAGAATTTCATATCCAGCCAAACTAAGCTTCATAAGTGAAGGAGAAATAAAATCTTTTACAGACAAGTAAATGCTAAGACATTTTGTCACCACCAGGCCTGTCTTATAAGAGCTCCTGAAGGAAGCACTAAACATGGAAAGGAACAACTGGTACCAGCCACTGCAACAACATGCCAAATTGTAAAGACCGTCTATGCTAGGAAAAAACTGCATCAATTAACAGGCAAAATAACCAGCTAACATCATAATGACAGGATCAAATTCACTCATAACAATATGAACCTTAAATGTAAATGAGCTGAATACCCCAATTAAAAGACACAGACTGGCAAACTGGATAAAGAGTCAAGACCCATCATTGTGCTGTATTCAGGAGACCCATCTCATGTGCTGAGACAAACATAGGCTCAAAATAAAGGGATGGAGGAAGATCTACCAAGCAAATGGAAAGCAGAAAAAAAAGCAGGGGTTGCAATCCTAGTCTCTGATAAAACACACTTCAAACCAACAAAGATCAAAAGAGACAAAGAAGGCCATTACATAATGGTAAAAGAATCAGTTCAACAAGAAGAGCTAACTATCCTAAATATATATGCACCCAATACAGCAGCACCCAGATTCATAAAGCAAGTCCTTAGAGACCTACAAAGAGACTTAGACTCCCACACAATAATAATGGGAGACTTTAACAACCCACTGTCAATATTAGACAGATCGACATGACAAAGTTAACAAGGATATCCAGGACTTGAACTCAGCTCTGGACCAAACGGGCCTAATGGACATCTACAGAACTCTCCACCCCAAATCAACAGAATATACATTCTTCTCAGCACCACATCGCACTTATTCTAAAATTGACCACATCATTGGAAGTACAACACTCTTCAGCAAACACAAAAGAAAAGAAATCACAACAGTCTCTCAGACCACAGTGCAATCAAATTAGAACTCAGGATGAAGAAACTCACTCAAAACACACAACTACATGGAAACTGAACAACCTGCTCCTGAATGACTACTGGGTAAATAACAAAATGAAGGTAGAAATAAAGATGTTCTTTGAAACCAATAAGACAGAGACACAATAAACCAGAATCTCTGGGACACATTTAAAGCAGTGTGAAGGGGGAAATTTATAGCACTAAATGCCCACAAGAAAAAGCAAGAAAGATCTAAAATTGACACCCTAACATCACAATTGAAAGAACTAGAGAAGCAAGTGCAAACAAATTCAAAAGCTAGCAGAAGGCAAGAAATAACTAAGATCAGAGCAGAACTGAAGGAAACAGAGACACAAAAAACCCTTCAAAAAATCAATGAATCCAAGAGCTGGTTTCTTGAAAATCAACAAAATAGATAGACTGCTAGCAAGACTAATAAAGAAGAAAAGAAAGAAGAATCAAATAGACACAATAAAAAATGATAAAGGGGACATCACCACTGATCCCACAGAAATACAAACTACCATCAGAGAATACTATAAACACCTCTACGCAAATATACTAGAAAATCTAGAAGAAATGATAAATTCCTGGGCACATAAACCCTCCCAAGACTAAACCAGGAAGAAGTTGAATTTCTGAATAGACCAATAACAGGTTCCAAAATTGAGGCAATAATTAATATAGCCTACCAACCAAAAAAAGTCCAGGACCAGACGGACTCACAGCCAAATTCTATCAGAGGTACAAAGAGGAGCTGGTACCATTCCTTCTGAAACTATTCCAATCAATAGAAAAAGAGGGACTCCTCCCTAACTCATTTTATGAGGCCAACATCATACTGACACCAAAGCCTGGCAGGGACACAACAAAAAAATAGAATTTTAGACCAATAGCCCTGATGAACATCGATGCGAAAATCCTCAATAAAATACTGGCAAACCAAATCCAGCAGCACATCAAAAAGCTTATCAATCAGGACCAAGTCAGCTTCACCCCTGGGATGCAAGGCTGGTTCATGCAAATCAATAAATGTAATCCATCACATAAACAGAACCAACAACAAAAACCATATGATTATCTCAATAAATGCAGAAAAGGCCTTTGACAAAATTCAACAGCCCTTCATGCTAAAAATTCTCAATAAACTAGGTATTGATGGAACATATCTCAAAATAATAAGAGCTATTTATGACGAACCCACAGCCAATATCATATTGAATGGGCAAAAACTGGAAGCATTCCCTTTGAAAACCGGCACAAGACAAGGATGCCCTCTCTCACCACTCCTATTCAACATAATGTTGGAAGTTCTGGCCAGGACAATCAGGCAAGAGAAAGAAATAAAGAGTATTCAATTAGGAAAAGAGGAAGTCAAATTGTCGCTGTTTGCAGATGACATGATTGTATATTTAGAAAACCCCATCCTCTCAGCCCAAAATCTCCTTAAACTGATAAACAACTTCAGCAAAGTCTCAGGATATAAAATCAATGTGCAAAAATCACAAGCATTCTTATACACCAAGTACAGACAAACAGAGAGCCAAATCATGAGTGAACTCCCATTCACAATTACTACAAAGAGAATAAAATACCTAAGAATCCAACTAACAAGGGATGTGAAGGACCTCTTCAAGGAGAACTACAAAGCACTGCTCAACAAAATATAAGAGGACACAAACAAATGGGAGAACATTCCATGCTCATGGATAGGAATAATCAATATCATGAAAATGGTCATACTGCCAAGGTAATTTATAGATTCAATGCCATCCCCATCAAGCTACCAATGACTTTCTTCACAGAATTGGAAAAAACTACTTTAAAGTTTATATGGAACCAAAAAAGAGCCCACATTACCAAGACAATCCTAAGCAAAAAGAACAAAGCTGCAGGCATCATGCTACCTGACTTCAAACTATATTACAAGGACACAGTAACCAAAACAGCATGATACTGGTACCAAAACAGAGATATAGACCAATGGAACAGAACAGAGGCTTCAGACACCACACATCTACAACCATCTGATCTTTGACAAACCTGACAAAAACAAGAAATGGGGAAAGGATTCCCTATTTAATAAATGGTGCTGGGAAAACTGGCTAGCCATATGTAGAAAGCTGAAACTGGATCCCTTCCTTATAGCTTATAGAAAAATTAACTCAAGATGGATTAAAGACTTAAACGTAAGACCTAAAACCATAAAAAACCCTAGAAGAAAACCTAGACAATACCATTCAGGACATAGGCATGCGCAAAGACTTCATGACTAAAACACCAAAAGCAATGGCAACAAAAGCAAAAATTGACAAATGGGATCTAATTGAACTAAAGAGCTTCTGCACGGCAGAAGATACTATCATCAGAGTGAACAGGCAACCTACAGAATGGGAGAAAATTTTTGCAATCTACCCATCTGACAAAGGGCTAATGTCCAGAATCTACAAAGAACTTAAACAAATTTACAAGAAAAACAGCAACAACCCCATGAAAAAGTAGGCAAAGGATATGAACAGACACTTCTCAAAAGAAAACATTTATGCAGCGAACAGACATATGAAAAAATGCTCATCATCACTGGTCATCAGAGAAATGCAAATCGAAACCACAATGAGATGCCATCTCACACCAGTTAGAATGGTGATCACTAAAAGGTCAGGAAACAACAGATGCTGGAGAGGATATGGAGAAATAGGAACACTTTTACACTGTTACTAGGAGTGTAAACTAGTTCAACCATTGTGGAAGACAGTGTGGCGATTCCTCAAGGATCTAGAACTAGAAATACCATTTGACCCAGCCATCCCATTAGTGGGTATATACCCAAAGGATTATAAATCACGCTACTATAAAGACACATGCACACATATGTTTATTGTGGCACCATTTACAATAGCAAAGACTTGGAACCAACCCAAATGTCCATCAATGATAGACTGGATTAAGAAAATGTGGCACATATACACCATGGAACACTATGCAGCCATAAAAAAGGATGAGTTCATGTCCTTTGTAGGGACATGGATGAAGCTGGAAACCATCATTCTCAGCAAACTATCACAAGGACAGAAAACCAAACACCGCATGTTCTCACTCATAAGTGGGAGTTGATCAATGAGAACACATGGACACAGTGTGGGGAACATCACACAATAGCATTAAGAGAAATACCTAATGTAAATGACTAGTTGATGGGTGCAGCAAACCAACATGGCATATGTATACCTATGTAACAAACCTGCATGTTGTGCACATGTACCCTAGAACTTAAAGTATAATAAAAAAAGAAAGAAAGTTTATTCAAAGGGATAATAATAGAGAACTTCCCAAACCTAGAAGGAGATATCAATATCCAAATACAAAGCAGTTATAGAACACCAGATTTAACCCAAAGAACGCTACCTCAAGTATTTAAAAATCAAACTCCTAAAGCCCAATGATAAAGAAAGGATCTTAAAAGCAGTAAGAGAAAAGAAAAAAACAACATACAATGGAGCTCCAATACATCAAGCAGACTTTTCAATGGAAACCTTACAGGCCAGGAGACAGTAGCATGATGTATTTAAACTGTTGAAGGAAAAGAACTTTTACCCTAAAATAGTATATCCAGCAAAAATATCCTTTAAACATGAAGGAGAAATGAAAACTTTCCCAGACAAACAAAAGCTGAGGAATTTCATGAACACCAGACCTGTCCTGCAAGAAATGCTGAAGAGAGTACTTCAATCAGAAAGAAAAGGATGTTCGTGAGCAGTAAGTAATCACTTGAAGATACAAAACTCACTGGTAATATAAGTACACAGAAAAACACAGAATATTATGACACTGTAACTGTGATGTGCAAACTACTTTTATCTTAAGTAGAAAGACTAAATAACGAACCAATAAAAAATAATAACTACAACAACTTTTCAAGACACAGACAGTACAGTAAGATATAAACAGGAAAAAAACGTTTAAAAGCAGGGGGTCGAAGCTCCTACAGCAGGAACCGGGCTGCACAGCAGGAGATGAGTGGCGGGCAAGTGAGCATTCCTGCCTGAGCTCCACCTTCTGGCAGATCAGCAGCAGCATTAGATTATCATAGGAGCACGAACCCTATTGTGAACTGCGCATGCAAGGGATCTAGGCTGCACACTCCTCATAAGGATCTAATACTTAATGATCTGAGATGAAAGAGTTTCATCCAGAAACCATTCCCCACCCCCAATCCCCCACCGCCGCTCCGTGGAAAAACTGTCTTCCACGAAACTGGTCCCTGGTGCCAAAAAGGTTGGGGACTGCTGCCTTAAAGAATTAAAATGAGGGCCAGGCATGATGGCTCATGCCTGTAATCCCAGCACTTTGGGAGGCTGAGGGGGCAGATCACTTGAGCTCAGGAGTCCGAGACCAGCCTGAGCAACATGGAAAAATCCCGTCTCTACAAAAAATACAAAAATTAGCCAAGTGTGGTGGTGCGTGCCTGTACTCCCAGCAACTCAGGAGGCTGAGGTGGGAGGATGGCTTGAGCCTGGGAGGCACAGGTTGCAGTGAGCCAAGATCGTGCCACTGCACTCCAGCCTGGAAGACAGAGCCAGACCTTGTCTCAAAACAAAAAACAAAGCAAAACAAAAATCTAAAATTAGAACTACCATTCGATCCAGCAATCCCACTACTGGGTATATACCCAAAGGAAAATAAATCATACGAAAAAACACATACACATTTTTATAGCAGCACAATTCACAATAGCAAAAAATATGGAGCCAACCTAAATGACCATCAACCAACGAGTGGATAAAGAAAATGTATATACACCATAGAATACTACCCAGCCATAAAACAGAACAAAATAATGGCCTTTGCAGCAACTTGGATGGACTTGGAGGCCATTATTCTAAGTGAAGTGACTCAGGAATGGAAAACCAAATCTCGTATCTTCTCACTTATAAGTGGGAGTTAAACTATGAGGATGCAAAAACATAAGAATGATATGATGGACTTTGGGGACTCAGATGGAGGAAGATGGAAGGGGGCTTAGGGATAAAAAAATTACATATTGGGTACAGTGTACACTGCTTAGGTGTCGGGTATGCCAAAATCTCAGAAAAAACACTAAAGAACTTGCTCATGTAACCAAAAACTACCTGTTCGAAAAAAAAAACTATTGAAATAAAATAAAAAATTAAAAAAAATAGTTATAGTGGTGGGTGGCAGAAATATCTCATGCCAATGGACACCAAAAAAGAGCAGGAGTGCTGATATTTATATCACACAAAATAGGTGTCAAGACAAAAACTATAAGAAGAGACAAAGAAGGTCACTATATAACGATAAAGGGAACAATTCCACAAGAGGATATAACAATTTTAAATATATATGCACCCAACACTGGAGCACCCAGATATATAAAGCAAATATTATCAGAGATAAAGAGAAACATAGACTTCATACAATAATAGCTGTAGATGTCAACACCCCACTTTCGGCATTGGACAGATCTTCCAGACAGATAATCAAAAAAGAAGCATCAGACTTAATTTGCACTATAGAACATATGGATCTAATGGATATTTACAGAACATTTCATCCAACAGCTGCAGAATACACATTCTTTTCCTCAGCACATGGATCATTCTCAAAGACAGACCAAATGTTAGGTCACAAAACAAGTTGTAAACACGCAAAAATTCAAAATAATACCAAGCATCTCTGACCACAATGGAATAAAATTAGAAACCAAAAACAACAAGAATTTTGGAAACTATACAAATACATGAAAATTAAACAATACGCTCCTGAGTGACCGTGGGTCAATGAAGAAATTAAGAAGAAAGCTGAAAATTTTCTGGAAACAAATAATGGAAACATCACATACCAAAATGTATGGAATACAGCAAAAGAAATGCTAAGAGGGAAGTTTATAGCTATAACTCCCTACATCAAAAAAGAAGAAAATTTTCAAATAAACAACCTAACAATACACCTTTAAGGACTAGAAAAGCAAGAACAAACCAAACCCAAAATTAGCAGAAGAAAAGAAATAATACAGGTCAAAGCAGAAATAAATAAAATTGAAATAAAGAAAATAACACATAAGATCAATGAAACAAAAATGCGGTTTTTTGAAAAGTTAAACAAAATTGACAAAACTTTAGCCAGACTATCTAAGAAAAAAATACAGAAGATACAAATATTAAAATCACAGATCAAAGAGGAGACACAACTGATACCACAAAAATTCAAAGGATAATTAGTGGCCACTGTGAACAGCTATATGCCAATTAATTGAAAAATTTAAAGAAATGAAAAAATTTCTAGAAGCAAACAACCTACCAAGTTTGAAGCATAAAGAAATCCAAAACCTGAACACACCAACAACAAGTAATGAGATCAAAGCTATAATAAAAAGTCTCCCAGTAAAGAAAAGCTGGGGACCCAATGACTTTACTGCTGAATTCTATAAAATATTTAAAGAACTAATACTAATCCTACTCAAACTGTTCTGAAAAATAGAGGAGGAGGGAATATATCCAAACTCATTCTACGAGGCCAGTATTACCCTGATACCAACCAGATAAAGATGCATCAAAAAAAGAAAACTACAGGCCAATATATCTGATGAATATTGATGCAAAAAATCCTCAACAAAATATTAGCAAATCAAATCCAGCAATATATGGCCGAGTGCGGTGGCTCACACCTGTAATCCCAGCAGTTTGGGAGGCCGAGGCAGGCGAATCACTTAAGGCCAGGAGTTCGAGACTAGCCTGGCCAACATGGTGAAACCCCATCTCTACTAAAACCATAGAAATTAGCTGGGCGTGGTGGCACAAGCCTGTAATCCCAGCTACTCGGGTGGCTGAGGCACGAGAATCACTTGAACTCAGGAAGCAGAGGTTGCAGTGAATGGAGATCATGCCACTGCACTCCAGCACTCCAGCCTGGGTGACAGAGCAAGACTTTGTCTCAAAACAACAACAACAACAACAAGCCCAATATATTAAAAAGATCATCATGACCAAGTGTGATCCACCCTTGGGATGCAAACATCGTTCAACATATACAAATCAATCAATGTGATACATCATATCAACAGAATGAAGGATAAAAACCATATGATCATTTCAATTGATGCTGAAAAGGCATTTGAGAAAATCCAACATCCCTTCATGATGTAAACCCTCAAAAAAACTGGGGATACAAGGAACATACCTTAACATAATAAAAGCCATATATAACAGACCCACAGCTAGTATCATAAGGAATGGGGAAGAACTGAAAGCCTTTCCTCTAAGATCTGGAACACAACAAGGATGCCCACTGTCATCACTATTATTCAACATACTACTGGAAGTCTTAGCTAAAGCAATCAGAAAAGAAGAAATGATCAACATCCACTTTGGAAAAAAATAAGTCAAATTATCTTTGCTTGCAGAAGATATAATGTCACATTTGGAAAAACCTAAAGACTACACCAAAAAACTATTAAAACTGATTTAAAAGTTCAGTAAAGTTGCAGGATACAAAATCAACATATAAAAATCAGTAGCATTTCTATAAGCCAAGAGTGAACAATGTGAAAAAGATATAAAAGAAGTAATCCTATTTACAATAGCCACAAATAAAATTAAACACCTATGAATTAACCAAAGAAGTGAAAGATCCCTATAATGACAACTATAAAACACTGAAGAAATAAATTGAAGAGGACCGGGCATGGTGGCTCACACCTGTAATCCCAGCACTTTGGGAGGCTGAGGAAGGCAGATCACTTGAAGTCAGGAGTTCCAGAACAACCTGGCCAACATGGTGAAACCCTGGCTCTACTAAAAATACAAAACTTAGCTGGGCATGGTGGTGCATGCCTGTAATCTCAGCTACTTGGGAGGCTGTGGCAGAAGAATCACTTGAACCCAGGTGGTAGAGGTTGCAGTGAGCTGAGATTGCGCCACTACACTCCAGCCTGGGTGACAGAGCAAGACTCTGTCTCAAAAAAAGAAAAAAAAAAAAAGAAAGAAGCTCCATCTCAGAAAAAGAAAGAAAGAAATTAAAGAGGACACCAAAAAGTGGAAAGATATTACATGTTAATGAATTGGAAGAACCAATACTGTTAACATGTCCATACTACCCAAAGCAATCTACAGATTTGCTGCAATCCCTATCAAAATACCAATGACATTCTTCATAGAAATAGAAAAAAAAAATCCTGAAATGTATATGGAACCACAAAACACCCAGAATAGTCAAAGCTATCCTAAGCGAAAAGAACAAATCTGGAGGAATCACACTACCTGACTACAAATTATACTAAAGAGCTATAGTAACCAAAATAGCATGGTACTGGCATGAAAACAGACACATAGACCAATGGAACAGAATAGAGATCCCAGAAACAAATCCACACACCTAACAGTGAACTCATTTTGAGTGTCAAGCACATACACTGGAGAAAAGAAAGAGTCTTGAAGAAATGGTGCTGGGGAATCCAATATGCAGAAGAACGAAACTAGACCCCTATCTCTCATCATATACAAAAATCAAATAAAAATAGATTAAAGACTTAAATCTAACTCCTCAAACTATGAAACTACTACAAGAAAACATTGGAGAAAATCTCTATAACATCAGTCTGGGCAAAGATTTCTTAAGTAATACCCCACAAGCACTGACACAAAAGCAAAAATGGACAACTGGGATCACATCAAGTTTAAAAGCTTCTGCACAGCAGAATAAATTACAAGGGGAATTAGAAAATACCTTGAGATGAACAAAAAGGAAAATGCACACACCAAAACTTAGGAGGTACAACTAAAGCAACAGTTAAAGGAAAATGTATAGCTATAAACATCAGTAATTTTTAAAAGATCTCAAATCAATATGCTAACCTTTCACCTTAGGAAAAGGGAAAAGGAAGAGCAAACTAAGCATAAATCAAGCACAGAGGGGGGAAATTATAGATTACAATGGAAATAAATGAAATTGATCACTAAAAAACAATAGAGAAAAATCAACAAACTCAAAAGTTTATGCTTTCAATATATCAAAAAATGGACACCTTTAGCAACATTGACCAAGAAAAGAAGAGAGAAGGCTCAAATTACTACAATCAAGAATAAAAGAAAGGACATCACTACTGACCTTTAGAGAAAAACTATTCCTAAAAGACTAGAGATCTATTGTTCCAACTATGTGCCCTCAAACAAGTCTCAAGCTCCCTAAATTTAGATTTCCTTATCTGTACAAAGATGAGTTAATCTAAATCAGTCATTTTCAAACATTTTCTAAGAAGGTGAATCATTTTTTCAAACAAAATCTTACAAGGACATATATAAAAAACTGATTAAACCTAACTTGTCTATTTGAAGCAACATGAGAATCTTAGAGAATTGTGGAAAAGACTCTTCTTTCTCTTAAAGGAGGTCCTGAGGCTCTTCTGGTAGAATCTAAGGACACCACAGAACATAATCTCTAAATTACTAAATAGGTGATCTGTAAGATTTCTTCCAGCTCTAAAGAGTTATCTATATTAAATTATTTTCCGTATTGAAAATGCTATTATACAATGCATTATGTTTCCACTAGATGGTGCTAATACCTACCTCTCCATTAAAAATAAGCCTTGTATAGGCTGATTTTTAGTTAATAATTTTATCACCGTATATGTAAACCCTTAGCTTTTCAAAGAACTACTATATTTCTTCTGTTATCCTCATTCCATGCCTGTGACACACATAATATTGCACCTATTTTTCAGGTGAGGATATTGTGGTACATAGTAGTTAACTGAGTGATTCAAGGTCACAGTTTATCATTAACAAATTTTCTGCCAGCTCTGAGAGCTTCCCTTAGATCACATTGCCTAATAATGTCAGATTCTCAGGGCCTCAGGCTGAGAAGAGAAGGGAAAATAAAGGAATGAACATTAAGTACATTAAAACTGGTACAAACATCCTTTGGCCTTGTGTGATGGAACATCAATATTTGTGCACGTAAATACATTTATAATTTCTTTGTTATTTCCTTTGTTTCTCAATATAAGACCTCTGGTGATATATATTCCTACCTAAATATAGTAAAAGCAAAACAATAATAAATAAACATATCCCCTATTTAAATACTATCCTTAGGGTAAATATAATAGTTCTTTTAAATGCAGTATAGAAATTACATAATCTGGGAGAGGGGAGGGATAGCATTGGGAGATATACCTAATGCTAGATGATGAGTTAGTGGGTGCAGCGCACCAGCATGGCACATGTATACAAATGTAACTAACCTGCACAATGTGCACATGTACCCTAAAACTTAAAGTATAATAATAAAAGAAAAAAAAAGACAAATATTTAAGTTCATGGATATATATCCCAATTACATTGATTTGATGTTTTACAAAGTATATAAATATATTAAATTATCACATGTTCCCTGAAAAGATGTATACCTGTTATGTACAAATACAAATTAAAAAAAAAAAAAAAGAAATTACGTAATCTAGGTTTACTAAACCTAAGCACTATGAATTTAGAAAGCAACAGTATATTTTTTTCTGGGTTTTTCTTTTAATTCAAAGAGGTATACAATAAGTTTTATACAGGCAGAAAAGAGACACACTTCCCTCCAAACTCAGAGATATTCCGTCAAGAAAAAAAACTATTCCTGACCAATAGAAAGCAACTCACATTACTTACCAACAGAGACAGGTTTCAGATTAGTATTTAGATAATTTTAAATGGTGCTGGAAAAGGATCTCAAAAATTTACTCCTCCCCTAACATACTGCCTACACAATCGTTTACTAACATCCCCAAAATCTAGCAACAATAAATTTACGTGTTTGTTTAAAAAAAGATAACATAAACTGTAACCATAAAAGAAGGATGCTGAAAAAACTATGATCTGGTTGTATCCCTATTAGGAGAAAAGCAGCACAGAGCTCCCTTTCTCTGCATTGAGAAATACTCTCATTTTTGTTAACCTACAAAGAACTCTCTTCTTCAAGAATTTATAAGCATAAGGACCTAGTCTCTAACCTATAAGTCAAAGAAGTAATGTCATTAAATCTCATTTATTATGGTCAATGTTATATTATTTTTTACAGAACATCTTCAGGGTTTTATCCAACTCTCTTGGATGTTGTCCAATTCAAATGTCTTCTGTTATTTTACCAATTTATCTCATTGTCTCTAATATAACAGGAGATCACCAATTACAAATTTTCCTGTGTATACTCTTTGGCTTTACTTCATTCCATTAATCTTTTTTAAATGCAATCTATTTTGAAAAAAAACTTAAAAAAAACTCCTTAAATCTTCCAAATCCATTTCAATGATTCTGTTTTTGAGTGTGGAATAGATGCTCACTTTACAATCCATAATACATATTTTTGTGATGCTTAAGATTTTATGACAACCACAAATAACTTTTTTAATAAGCAAAGAAGTTTTAAACTATATTTTTACTGTATCTATGTCTGGAACTCTTCCATTTTGACTGTTCCCTACATTTAATTTACCATAACTAGAAAATAGGAGGTCTTAGGCCCACCACTATGGACCCAGACTTCAAGCCTGCCCCAGCACCAAGTTAGCTCCTATTGCCCAAAGCTCCAGGCTTGCCTCATGAACCCAGCCTCCAGGCGTGTCCCAGTTATGGACCCACCCCCATAGCCCCAGGCTCTAGGCTTATCCCAACAGGAGACTGACCACATTAGCCTCAGTGCTAGATCAGTCCTCATGGCACGAAGCTTTATGCTGGCCTCTTACCCGAGTTCATGGCCTGCCTCAGTGCCAGGATGGACCACACAAACCCAGATTCCAGGCTGGCCATGCAGACACAGGCACTAGGTCAGCATACCTGAGAACTCCAGCAGAAAATTTGCCCATGGTCTTCATGAGATGACCCACCCAGAATCACTAGACAGGCAGACTGGTAAAGGGCTTTCCCTGCTGAAGCAAGTCTGTAAATATTGAAAAAGTGTGCCTATTTGTTTAAATGTGCAGATACCAACGCAAGGCCACAAAGATAAAAAATAATCAAGGCCAGGTGTGGTGGCTCATACCTATAATCCCAGCACTTTGGGAGGCTGTGGTGGGAGGATCACTTTAGTTCAGGAATTCAAGACCAGCCTGGGCAACTTAGGGAGGCCCCATCTATACAAAACTTTAAAAATTAGTCAGGCATGGTGACGCACACCTGTGGTCCCAGCAGATATGGGAGGTTGAGGTGGGAAGATTCTTTGGGCCTAGGAGGTTGAGGCTGCAGTGAGTCGTGATCACAACACTGCACTGCAGCCTGGTGACAGAGTGAGACCTTGTCTAAAAAAATTCTTTTTAAATAATAATCAAGGAAACGACACCACCAAAGGAATAAATTAAAGCACCAGTCACCGATTCTAAAGAAATGAGTATCTATAAACTGCCTGAAAAAGAATTCAAAATAATCACCTTAAAGGAGCTCAGTTAATTACAAGCGAACACAGACAACTAAACAAAACCAGAAAATATATAAGCAAAATAAGAAGAGGTTCAAAAACAAGAAACATAAAAAAGAATGAAACAGAAATTCTGGAGCAGGACAATACAATGATGAAACTAAAAACGGCCATACAGAGAGCTTCAACAGAAGACTCTCTGAAGCAGAATAATCAGCAAACTCAAAGACAGGCCATTTGAAATTACCCAATCAGAGGGACAAAAAAAGAATGAAAAAGAGTGAAGAAAGCCTATGGAATTTATGGGACTCCATAAAGGAAAACAAACAAGCAACAACAACAACAAAAAAACACTATAGGAATCCCAGGAGGATTCATAAAAAGGATATAGAAAGAGAAAGGGTCAGACAGCTTAGTTAAGTAAGGGAATGACAGAAAACTTCCGCAATCTGGACAACAAAGAGAACATCCAGACCATGAAGCCCAAAGAAAGCCAAATAAATTTAATGTAAAGAGATCTTCACTAAGACATAATATAACCAAATTAATAAAAGTCAAAAAAAGGGAGAATCATGAAAGTAATAAGAGAAAAGTGACATATAAAAGGCAATCTCCATAAGACTATCCATAAGACTATCACCAGATTTCTCGGCAGAAACCTTGCAGGCCAAAAGGGGTTGGGAATGACACATTCTACATGCTGAAAGAAAAAAAACTGCCTAGAAGAATATTGTAATATAGTCAGTAAAGCTATGTTTCAAAAATAAAGAAGAAATTATTTCCCAGACAAACAAAAAGCTGTGGGAGTTCATCACCACTGTCCCACAAAAAATGATGAAAAGAGTTCCTCAAGTTATTAATAAAAGAAAAAGATGCTAACAAACAACATGAAAACATATAAATGTATAAAACTCACCATAAAGGTAAGAATATACTCAAACTCACAATATTCTAATATTGTAATGGTGGTACATAAATCACTTTTAACTATACTATGAAAGTTAAAAGATAAGGAGCTTCAAGATGGCTGACTAAAGGCATCTCATACTCACCTCCTCCACTAATAAGAACCAAAATAGTACATAATAATACTTCAATAGATCATCCAAGAGAGAACACTGAAATTCAACAGAGAAGTTACAGGAAAAACCTAAAGCAAAAAAGGAGACAGAGGTGAGGCAGCTTGCTTGGCCAATATTGGCTGCGAGCTGAGAGAGAGACTCCCCAATGCAGAGAAAGAGTGAGAGACCCCAAATGGACCACATCCCCATTGTGGACTCTTGCAATCCTAGCCACAGGAAAGCCCCTAGACCCTTGTAGGCCCTGAAAATAACATAGAGAGCTGCCTAGAAACCACACAATAGCACTGTTCCAGACAGGGAACTTGGCTGGGTCCCACACTCCTAAATCAGGAGCAGATACAGCAAGATATCACTTTGAAAGCCCAGCCCACAACAGACTGCACACTGTCCTGGGGCCCAGCAGCACCAGGGCTCGGGTGGGAGTGAAGCACAAGCTACAAAGAATAAATGTACCTCAATGCGATAAAGGCCATATTTGACAAACCCACAGCTAACATCATAAAAAAAAAAAAAAAACTGGAAGCTTTTCTTCCAACAACTGGAACAAAACAAGAACGTCCACTATCACCACTCCTATTCAAAATAGTACTGGAAGTTGTAGCCAGAGCAATCAGGCAAAAGAAAAAAATAAAAGGCATCCAAACTGGAAAAGAGGAAGTCCTTGCTGATGATATGATCTTATGTCTAGAAAAACCTCAAGACTCCATAAAAAACTCCTAGATCTAATAAATAACTTTGGTAAACTTGCAGAATACAAAATCAACATACAAAAATCAGCAGCATTTCTATACAACATTAATGAACTAGCTGAGAAAGAAATCAAGAAAAATACCCCATTTAAAACAGCTACAAAAAATGCCTAGTAATAAATTTAATCAAGGAGGTGAAAGTTCTCTACAAGTAGAACTAAAAAGCACTGGTGAAAGAGTTTAAAGGAAACATTTAAAAAAAAGACATCCCATGTTCATGGGTCAGAAGAGTGTATATTATTAAAGTGACCAAACTGTCCAAAGTAATCAGATTTAATGCAATCCCTATCAAAATACCAATGTCATTTTTCACAGAATTAGAAAAAATAATCCTAAAAAAGAACTTGAATAGCCAAAGCAATCCTGAGCAAAAACAACAACAACAACAACAACAACAACAAACAAAGCTGGCAGCATCATATTACCTGACTCAAAATATATTACAAACCTGTATTAACCAAAACAACATGATATTGGTATAAAAACAACACATAGACCAATGGAACAAAACAGAGAATCCAGAAATAACTCCACATATTTACAGCCAACTAATTTTTGACAAAGCAATCAAGAACATAAATTGGTCTCTTCAATAAATGGTGCTAGGAAAATTAGATATCCATATGCGGGAGAAAAAAATTGAACCCCTGTCTCTCACCATATACAAAAATCAACCCAAGATAGATTAAAGACTTAAATGTAAGACCTAAAACTATAAAACTACTAGAAGAAAACATAGGGAAAATGCTTCAGGACATTGGTCTAGGCAAAGATGATATGGCTACAACCTCAAAAAGACAACAAAAACACGAATAGACAAATGGTACCATATTAAATTAAAAGGCTTCTACACAGCAAAAGAAACAATAACAAATTAAAGAGACAACCTGTTGAATAGGACAAAAATATTTGCAAACTATTCATTCTACAAGGGACTAATATCTGGAATATACAGCATATTCAAACACCTCAACAATTAAAAAAAATCTCATTAAAAAGTGAGGTAAAGGACATGAACAGACATTATTCAAAAGAAGACATACAAGGCTGGGTGCGGTGGCTCACTCCTGTAATCGAGGAGTTTGAGACCAGCCTGCCCAGCACGGTGAAACCCCATCTCTACTAAAAATACAAAAATTAGCTGGGTGTGGTGACGCACGCCTGTGATCCCAGCTACTCAGGAGGCTGAGGCAGGAGAATCGCCTGAACCCAGGAGGTGAAGGTTGCAGTGAGCCGAGATCACGCCACTGCACTGCAACCTGGGTGACAGAGCGAGACTCCGTCTCAAAAAAAAAAAAAAAAAAAAAAAAGGCATACAAATGGCCAAACAAGTATATGAACAAATTTTCAATATCACTAATCATGAGGGAAATGCAAATCAAAACCACAATGCAATATCATCTTACCCCACCCAGTCAGAATGCCTATTATTAAAAAGACAAAAGTTAATGGATGGTGGCAAGGATGCAGAGAAAAGGGAATTCTTATGCACTGTTGATGAGAATGTAAATTAGTACAAGCACTATGGAGAAGAGTGTGGAGATTTCTCAAAAAAAAAAAAAACTTATAATAGAACTATATATGATATAGCAATCCCACTACTGGGTATTTATCTGAAGGAAAGGAAATCAGTATATCAAAGGGATACTTAAACTTGCATGTTTGTTGCAGCACTATTCACAATAGAAAAAATATGTAATCAACCTAAGTGTCCATCAACAGATGAATGGATGAAGAAAATGTGGTACATATACACAACAGAGTACTATTCAGCCATAAAAAGAATAAGATCCATGCCTGTAATCCCAGCACTTTGGGGGGCCGAGGTGGGTGGATTGTTTGAGTCCAGGAGTTCGAGACCAACCTGGGCAACATTGTGAAACCCTGTCTCTACTAAAAATAGAAAAATTTAGCCAGGCGTGGTGGTGCACGCCTGTGGTCCCAGCTACTCGGGAGGCTGAGATGGGAGAATCATCTGAGCCCGGGAAGTTGAGGCCACAGTGAGCCAAGACTACATCACTGTACTCCAGCCTGGGCAACCAGCGTGAGACCCTGTCTTGGAAAAAAAAAAGAAGAAGAAGAATGAGATACAGTCATTTGCAATAACATGGATGGAACTGGAGGTCATTATGTTAAGTGAAGCCAGGCATAGAAAAATAAATATCATATGTTCTCACTCAGAAGTGGGAGCTAAAAATGTGGATCTCATGGAGGTAGAAAATAGAATGATAATACCAGAATCTAGGAAAGGTGTGTGGGTGGGAGAGGGGAGAAAAGGGGAGGTTGGTTAATGGTTACAAATATATAGTTGGAAGGAATAAGTTCTAATGTTCAATAGCAGAGTCAGGCACCAATTTCAGATAGCTAGAAGAGAAGACTTGAAATGTTTCCAACATATAGAAATGATAAATACTCAAGGTGATGGATACCCCAAATACCCCGACTTTATCATTACACATTCTATGTACGTAACAAACAGTTACATGGACCCCATACATATGTAAAGTGTTATATTCTTTTATTTATTTATTATTATTATTATTATTATTTTGTAGAGATGAGGTTTTGCCATGTTGCCCAGGCTGGTCTTGAACTCCTGGGCTGAGGCATTCTACCTACCTCAGTCTCCCAAAGTGCTGGGATTACAGCCAGGAGCCACCATGCCCAGCTTATGTTCAATTTGTTTAAAATTCAAAGAAAAAAGTATTTAAAGTAACTACAGTTACATTAACTTGTTCATTAATACAAAATATGATGTTAACTGTGACATCAAAAAACAAAATGTAGAGGGGAAGGAATAAAATGTGGAGCTTTTTATGTGATCATAATTAAGTTTTTATCAGCTTAAAATAAACTGGTGGCCAGGCGCAGTGGCTCACGCCTGTAATCCCAGCACTTTGGGAGGCCGAGGCAGGAAGATCACCTGAGGTCAGGAGTTTGAGACCAGCCTGACCAACATGGAGAAACCCCCGTCTCTACTAAAAATACAAAATTAGCTGGGCGTGGTGGCGCAAGCCTGTAATCCCAGCTACTCAGGAGGCTGAGGCAGGAGAATTACTTGAACCCAGGAGGCAGACGTTGCGGTGAGCCGAGATCACATCATTGCACTCCAGCCTGGGCACCAAGAGCAAAACTCCATCTCAAAAAATAACAGCAATTATAAATAATAAATAAATAAATAAACTGGTATAAGATGTCTTACATAACTGTCATGGCAACCACAGGCAAAATATTATAGCTGATACACACAAAATAAAGAAGAAGGGATCAAACCATACCACTATAAAAAAAAAATCAAGTCACAAAGGAAGACAGCAAGAAGGGAAGAGCAAAGAAACTATAAAACATTCAGGAAACAACTAATAAAATGACAATAGTTAAGTCCTTACTTATCAATAATTAATTTAACTGTAATGGATTAATTTCTCCAACCAAAAGACACAAACTGGCTGAATGGATAAAACAACAAATCTATTTCCTTCCTACAAGATACTCACTTTAGCTTTAAGGACACACATAGGCTGAAAGTGAAGGGATGGAAAAAATACATTCCATGCAAATAGCAACCAAAAGAGAGCAGGGTTGGGTATACTTATATCAGAAAAAAATAGAATTTATGTCAAAAACTGTCACCAGAGACAAAGAAGGGCATTATATAATGATAAAGGAGTCAATTCATCAAGAGGATATAACAGTTGTAAATATATATCTACTTAACATCACCTAAAATATAAACCAAGTATCAACATGACTGAAGGGAGAAATAAGCAGCAATACGACAATAGTAGGAGACTTCAGTACCCCACTTTGAAAACAGAATAGATCTATGAAAAAGAAAATCAGTAAGTACTAATGGTCTGAATGTTTGTGTTCCCCCACAATTCCTATGTTGAAATCCTAACCACAAAGATGATAGTATTAGAAAGTGGGGCTTTAAAACAAACAAACAACAACAACAACAAAAAACAGGGCCTCACTCTGTTACCCAAGCTGGAGTACACTGACACTATCATAGCTCACTGTAGCCTCAACCTCCCAGATGCAAGCAACCCTCCCATCTCAGCCTCCCGAGGAGCTGGAACTACAGATGCAGGCTACCACACCAGGCTATGTTTTGTTTGTTTGTTTTTGTTTTATGTTTGTTTGTTTGTTTGTTTTTCTGGTAGAGACAGGGTCTTGCTACGATGCCTAGGCTGGTCTCAAACTCCTGGGCTCAAGCGATCCTTGAGCTTTTAAAATTTTGAAATTTAAAAAAAAACTAAAATCATATCAAGTATCCTTTCTGACCAAAATGGTATGAAACTAGAAATCAATAACAGGAAGAATTTTGGAAAAATCACAAATACATGGAAATTAAACACCATGCTCATGAACAATCAGTAGGTCAATGAATAACTTAAAAGGGAAATTTAAAAGCATCTAGAGGTGGCTCATGCCTGCAAGCTCATCATTTCAGGAGGCCCAGGCAGGAAGCTTTCTTGAGATTAGTCTAGGCAACATGGCAAGAACCTGTCACTACAAACATATATATATGTATGTACAAATTTTAAAAATTAAAAAAAAATTTTTAAGTACCTTCAGACAAATGAAAATAAAAACAATCCATACCAAAACTAATAGGAAGCCGGGCATGGTGGCTCACGCCTGTAATCCCAGCACTTTGGGAGGCCGAGGTGGGTGGATCATGAGGTCAGGAGTTCAAGACCAGCCTGGCCAAGATGGTGAAACCCCGTCCCTATTAAAAATACAAAAATTAGCCAAGAGTGGTCATGGGTGCCTGTAATCCCAGCTACTCGGGAGGCTGAGGGAGGAGAATTGCTTGAACCCAGTAGATGAAGGTTGCAGTGAGCTGAGATCATGCCACTGCACTCCAGCCTTGGCAACAGAGCGAGACCCCATCTCAAAAAAAAAAAAAAAAAAGAAAGTTTACAGCAATAAATGCCTACATCAAAAAAGAAATATCTCAAATAAACAACGTTGCTCCTCGAGGAACTAGAATAAGAACAAAGCCCAAAGTTAACAGGCAGAAAAAAAATAAAGATCAGAGCAGAAATGAATAAAATAGAGGCCAAAAAAATACAATAGATCAATGAAACTAAAAGTTGGTTTTCTAAAAGGATAAAATTGTCAAGCATTTAGCAAAACTAAGATATAGAGAGTAATCAAATAAAATCAGAAATGAGAGAGGAGATGTTACAACTGATATCAAGAATAAAGAATCATAAGAGACTACTATGAACAATTACAATTATACATCAACAAACTAGATAACCTAGAAGAAATGGATAAATTCCTAGATATATACAACATATCAAGATTGAATCAGAAAATCTGAGCAAATAATGATTAAAAATTAAATCCAGTAATAAAATGTCTTCATTCAAAGAAAAGCCAAGGACCTGATGGGTTCACTGCTGAATTTCTAAAATATTTTTTAAAAAACTAATTATAAAACATATATTAAAAACATTTGGCCAGGCGCAGTGGCTCATGCCTGTAATCCCAGCACTTTGGGAGGCCGAGGCGGGCAGATCACGAGGTCAGGACATCGAGACCATCCTGGCTAACACGGTGAAACCCCGTCTCTACTAAAAATACAAAAAATTAGCCAGGCGTGGTAGCGGGCGCCTGTAGTCCCAGCTACTCGGGAGGCTGAGGCAGGAGAATGGCGTGAACCCGGGAGGCGGAGCTTGCAGTGAGCCGAGATCGCGCCACTGCACTCCAGCCTGGGTGACAGAGCGAGACTCCGTCTCAAAAAAAAAAAAAAAAAAAAACTAGCCAGGCATGGCTACACATGCCTGTAATCCCAGCTACTCGGGAGGCTGAGACAGGAGAATCACTTGAACCTGGGAGGCAAAGGTTGCAGTAAGCCAAGATCCTTCCACTGCACTCCAGCCTGGGTGACAGAGCAAGACTCCATCACGCACACACAAAAAAAAGACAAGACAAGAAAAACATTTATAAAATAAGGAATGCCAGGTTTTCCATTCAAAGATGGCCAAATAGGAAGAGCTCTGCTCTGCAGCGCCCAGCATGATCGACGCAGAAGATGGGTGATTTCTGCACTTCCAAATGAGGTACATGGTTCATCTCATTGGGACTGGTTGGACAGTGGGTGCAGCCCATGGAGGGTGAACCAAAGCAGGGTGGAGCGTCGACTCATGGGGGAAGCATAGGGGGTCTGAGGACTTCCCTTTCCTAGCCAAGGGAAGCTGTGACAGTCTGTACCTGGAGGAACAGTACACTCCTGCCCAAATACTGTGCCTTTCCCACAGTCTTCACAACCGGCAGACCAGGAAATTCCCTCCCATGCCTGGCTTGGAGGGTCCCCGCCCATGGAGCCTTGCTCACTGCTAGCGCATCAGTTTGAGTTCTAACTGCAAGGCTGCAGTCTGGCTGGGGGAGGGGCATCTGCCATTGCTGAGGCTTGAGTAGGTAAACAAAGCGGCTGGGAAGCTCAAGTTGGTCGGAGCCCACCGCAGCTCAGCAAGGCCCACTGCCTCTATAGACTCCACCTCTGTGCACAGGGCAGAGCTGAACAAAAGGCAGCAGAAACTTCTGCACACTTAAACGTCCCTGTCTGACAGCTCTGAAGAGAGCAGTGGTTCTCCCAGCACAGTGTTTGAGCTCGGAGAATGGACAGACTGCCTCCTCAAGTGGGTCCCTGACCCCCGTGTAGCCTAAATGTGAGACACCTCCCAGTAACGGCCAACAGACACCTCATACAGGCAGATGCCCCTCTGGGATGAAGCTTCCAGAGAAAGGATCAGGCAGCAATATTTGCTATTCTGCAGCCTCTGCTGGTGATACCCAGGCAAACAGGGTCTGGAGTGGACCTCCAGCAAACTCCAACAGACCTGCAGCTGAGGGACCTAACTGGTAGAAGGAAAACTAACAAACAGAAAGAAATAGCATCAACATCAACAAAAAGGACATCTACACCAAAACTCCATCTGTAGGTCACCAACATCAAATACCAAAGGTAGATGAAAACCACAAAGATGGGGAGAAACCAGAGCAGAAAAACTGAAAATTCTAAAAACCAGAGAGCCTCTTCTCCTCCAAAGGATCACAGCTCCTCACCGGCAATGGAACAAAGCTGGATGGAGAATGACTTTGACGAGTTCACAGAATTAGGCTTCAGAAGGTCAGTAATAACAAACTTCTCCAAGCTAAGAAGCATGTTCCAATCCATCTCAAGGAAGCTAAAAATCTTGAAAAAAGGTTAGTCAGATGGCTAACTAGAACAAACAGTGTAGAGAAGACCTTAAATGACCTAATGGAGCTGAAAACCATAGCACGAAAACTTCGTGACACATGTACAGGCTTCAGTAGCTGATTCGATCAAGTGGAAGAGAGGGTATCACTGATTGAAGATCAAATTAATGAAATAAAGTGAGAAGACAAGTTTAGAGAAAAAAGAGTAAAAAGAAATGAACAAAATCTCCAAGAAATATGGGACCATGTGAAAAGACCAAATCTACGTTTGATTGGTGTCCCTGAAACTGAGGTGGAGAATGGAACCAAGCTGGATAACACTCTTCAGGATATTATCCAGGAGAACTTCCCCAACCTAGCAAGGTAGGTGAACATTCAAATTCAGGGAAATACAGAGAACACCACAAAGATACCCCTCAAGAAGAGCAACCACAAGACACATAATTGTCAGATTCACCAAGGTTGAAATGAAGGAAAAAATGTTAAGGGCAGCCAGAAAGAAAGGTTGGGTTACCCACAAAGGGAAGCCCATCAGACTAACAGCTGATCTCTTGGCACAAACCCTATAAGCCCGAAGAGAATGGCAGCCAATATTCAACATTCTTAAAGAAAAGAATTTTCAACCCAGAATTTCATATCCAGCCAAACTAAGCTTCATAAGTGAAGGAGAAATAAAATCCTTTACAGACAAGCAAATGCTAAGACATTTTGTCACCATCAAGCTTGCCTTACAAGAGCTCCTGAAGGAAGCACTAAACATGGAAAGGAACAACTGGTACCAGCCACTGCAAAAACACGCCAAATTGTAAAGACCATCGATGCTAGGAAGAAACTGCATCAATTAACGGGCAAACTAACCAGCTAACATCATAGTGACGGGATTAAATTCACACATAACAATATTAACCTTAAATGTAAATGGGCTAAATGCCCCAATTAAAAGACACAGACTGGCAAATTGGATAAAGAGTCAAGACCCATCAGTGTGCTGTATTCAGGAGACTCATCTTACGTGCAGAGACACATATAAGCTCAAAATTTAAAAATAGAGGAAGATCTACCAAGCAAATGGAAAGCAAAAAAAAAAAAAAAAAAAAAAAAAAAAAAAACGGGTTGCAATCCTAGTCTCTGATAAAACACACTTTAAACCAGTAAAGATCAAAAGAGACAAAGAAGGCCATTACATAATGGTAAAAGGATCAATAAAACAAGAAGAGCTAACTATCTTAAATATATATGCACCCAATACAGGAGCATCCATATTCACAAAACAATCCTTAGAGACCTACAAAGAGACTTAGACTCCCACACAATAATAATGGGAGACTTTAACACCCCACTGTCAATATTAGACAGATCAACAAGACAGATGGTTAACAAGGATATCCAGGACTTTGAACTCAGCTCTGGACCAAGTGGACCTAATAGACACCTACAGAACTCTCCACCCCAAATCAACAGAATATACATTCTTCTCAGCACCACATCGCACTTATTCTAAAATTGACCACATAATTGGAAGTAAAGCACTCCTCAGCAAATGTAAAAGAACAGAAATCACAAGAAACTGTCTCTCAGACCATAGTGCAATCAAATTAGAATTCAGGATTAAGAAACTCACTCAAAACACACAACTACATGGAAACTGAACAACCTGCTCCTGAATGACTACTGGGTAAATAACAAAATGAAGGCAGAATTAAAGATGTTTTTTGAAGCCAATGAGAACAAAGACACAACATACCAGAATCTCTGGGGCACATTTAAAGCAGTGTGTAGAGGGAAATTTAGCCCACTAAATGCCCACAAGAGAAAGCAGGAAAGATCTAAAATCGACATCCTAACATCACAATTAAAAGAAATAGAGAAGCAAGAGCAAACAAATTCAAAGTTAGCAGAAGGCAAGAAATAACTAAGATCAGAGCAGAACTGAAGGAGAGACACAAAAATCCCTTCAAAACATCAATGAATCCAAGAGCTGGATTTTTGAAAAGATCAACAAAATTGATAGACCGCTAGCAAGACTAACAAAGAAGAAAAGAAAGAAAAATCAAATAGACGCTATAAAAAATGACAAAGGGGATATCACCACTGATCCCACAGAAATACAAACTGCCATCAGAGAATACTATAAACACGTCTATGCAAATAAACAAGAAAATCTCGAGGGAATGGATAAATTCCTGGACACTTACACGCTCCCAAGACTAAACCAGGAAGAAGTTGAATCTCCGAATAGGTGAATAACAGGTTCTGAAATTGAGGCAATAATTGATAGCCTACCAACCGAAAAAAAGTCCAGGACCAGATGGACTCACAGCCGAATTCTACCAGAGGTACAAAGAGGAGCTGGTCCATTCCTTCTGAAACTATTCCAATCAATAGAAAAAGAGGGAAACCTCCCTATCTCATTTTATGAGGTCAGCATCATCCTGATACCAAAGCCTGGCAGAGACACAACAAAAAAAAGAGAATTTTAGACCAATATCCCTGACGAACATTGATGCAAAAATCCTCAATAAAATATTGGCAAACCGAATCCAGCAGCACATCAAAAAGCTTATCCACTACGATCAAGTCAGCTTCATCTCTGGGATGCAAGGCTGGTTGAATGTATGCAAATCAATAAATGTAATCCATCACATAAAGAGAACCAATGACAAAAACCACATGATTATCGCAATAGATGCAGAAAAGGCCTTCAACAAAATTCAACAGCCCTTCATGCTAAAAACTCTCAATAAACTAGGTATTGATGGAACGTATCTCAAAAAGATAAGAGCTATTTCTGACAAACCCACAGCCAATATCATACAGAATGGGCAACAACTGGAAGCATTTCCTTTGAAAACCGGCACAAGACAAAGATGCCCTCTCTCACTACTCCTATTCAACATAATGTTGGAAGTTCTGGCTAGGGCAATTAGGCAGGAGAAAGAAATAAAGGGTATTCAATTAGGAAAAGAGGAAGTCAAATTGTCTCTGTTTGCAGGTGACATGATTGTATATTTAGAAAACCCCATCATCTCTGCCCAAAATCTCCTTAAGCTGATAAGCAACTTCAGCAAAGTCTCAGGATACAAAATCAATGTACAAAAATCACAAGCATTCTTATACACCAAGTACAAACAGAGAGCCAAATCATGAGTGAACTCCCATTCACAATTGCTTCGAAGAGAATAAAATACCTAGGAATCCAACTTACAAGGGATGTGAAGGACCTCTTCAAGGAGAACTACAAACCACTGCTCCACGAAATAAAAGAGGATACAAAGAAATGGAAGAACATTCCATGCTCATGGGTAGGAAGAATCAATACCGCGAAAATGGCCATACTGCCCAAGGTAATTTATAGATTCAATGCCATCCCCATTAAGCTACCAATGACTTTCTTCACAGAATTGGAAAAAACTACTTTAAAGTTTATATGGAAACAGAAAAGAGCCCACATTGCCAAGACAATCCTAAGCAAAAAGAACAAAGCTGGAGGCATCACACTACCTGACTTCAAACTATACTACAAGTCTACAGTAACCAAAACAGCATGACACTGGTACTAAAGCAGATATATAGACCAATGGAACAGAACAGAGGCCTCAGAAATAATACCACACATCTACAACCATCTGATCTTTGACAAACCTGACAAAAACAAGAAATGGGGAAAGGATTCCCTATTTAATAAATGGTGCTGGGAAAACTGGCTAGCCATATGTGGAAAGCTGAAACTGGATCCCTTCCATACAGCTTATACAAAAATTAATTCAAGATGGATTAAATGTTAGACCTGAAACCATAAAAAACCTAGAAGAAAATCTAGGCAATACCATTCAGGGCATAGGCACTGGCAAAGACTTCATGACTAAAACACCAAAAGCTATGGCAACAAAAGCCAAAATTGACAAATGGGATCTAATTAAACTAAAGAGCTTCTGCACAGCAAAAGAAACTACCATCAGAGTGAACAGGCAACCTACAAAATGGGAGAAAATTTTCACAACCTACTCATCTGACAAAGGGCTAATACGCAGAATCTACAATGCACTCAAACAAATTTACAAGAAAAAATCAAACAGCCCCATCAAAAAGTGGGTGAAGGATATGAACAGACACTTCTCAAAAGAAAACACTTATGCAGCCAACAGACACATGAAAAAATGCTCATCATCACTGGCCATCAGAGAAATGCAAATCAAAACCACAATGAGATACCATCTCACACCAGTTAGAATAGAGATCATTAAAAAGTCAGGAAACAACAGGTGCTGGTAAGGTTGTGGAAAAATAGGAACGCTTTTACACTGTTGGTGGGAGTGTAAATTACTTCAACCATTGTGGAAGACAGTGTGGCGATTCCTCAAGGATCTAGAACTAGAAATAGCATTTGACCCAGCGATCCCATTACTGGGTATATACCCAAAGGATTATAAATCATGCTACTATAAAGATACATGCACACATATGTTTATTGTGGCACTATTCACAATAGTAAAGACTTGGAACCAACCCAAATGTCCATCAATGATAGACTGGATTAAGAAAATATGGCACATATACAGCATGGAATACTATGCAGCCATAAAAAAGGATGAGTTCATGTCCTTTGTAGGGACATGGATGAAGCTGGAAGCCATCATTCTGAGCAAACTATCACAAGGACAGAAAACCAAACACCACATGTTCTCACTCATAGGTGGGAATTGAACCATGAGAACACTTGGACACAGGGTGGGGAACATCACACACCAGGGCCTGTCAGGAGGTGGTGGGCTTGGGGGAGGGATAGCATTAGGAGAAATACCTAATGTAAATGATGAGTTGATGGGTGCAGCAAACCAACACGGCACATGTATACCTATGTAGCAAACTTGCACATTGTGAACGCACATGTACCGTAGAACTTAAAGTATAATAAAATAAATAAATAATAGAATGAATGGCAATCCTTCCCAAACTCTTCCAAAAAATCAGAAGGGGGAATGCTTCCAAACTTTATTAACAAGATTAGCGTTACCCTGATACCAAATCCAGACAAGGACATTCCAAGAAAAGAAAATTACAGACCAATAACCTTGATGAACATAGATGCAAATATCCTCAACAAAATACTAGCAACTGAATTCAACAACACATTAAAAGGATCATTCACTATGATCAGGTGGGATTTATTCCTGAGATGGAATAGTTCAAAATATGCAAAACGTAAATGTGGTATGTCACATTAACAGAGTAAAGGACAAAAAACATATGATCCTCTGATTTGATGTGGAAAAAGCATCTGACTGGCCCAGTGTGGTGACTCACACCTATAATCCCAGCACCGTGGGAGGCCGAAGCGGGCGGATTGCCTGAGGTCAGGAGTTCGAAACCAGCCTGACCAACTTGGAGAAAACCCATCTCTACTAAAAATACAAAATTAGCCAGGCATGGTGGCTCATGCCTGTAATTCCAGCCACTCGGGAGGCTGAGGCAGGAGAATCACTTGAAGCTGGGAGAAGGAGGTTGCAGTGAGCCAAGATTGTGCCATTGCACTCCAGCCTGGGCAACAAAAGCAAAACTCCATCTCAAATAAATAAATAAAGCATCTGACAAAATTCAACATCTTTTCATTATAAAACTCTCACCAAATTAGATATAAAAAGAACGTATCTTAACACAATAAAGTCCATATATAAGAAACCCACAGCTAACATTATACTCAACAGTAAAAAATTGAAACCTTTACTCTAAGATCTAGAACAAGACAAGGAATCCCCCTCTTGCCACTTTTTTTCTTTTTTTTTTAGATGGAGTGTAGCTTTGTCACCAGGTTGGAGTGCAGTGGTGCAATCTCAACTCATTGCAACCTCCACCTCCCAGGTTCAAACGATTCTTCTGCCTCAGCCTCCCAAGTATCTGGGATTATAGGCACATGCTGCCACACCCAGCTAATTTTTGTACTTTTACTAGAGACGGGGTTTCACCATGTTGGCCAGGATGGTCTCAATCTCCTGACCTCGTGATCCGCTCACCTCGGCCTTCCAAAGTGCTGGGATTACAGACATGAGCCACTGCACCCGGCCCCCTCTTGCCATTTCGATCCAACATAATATTGGAAGTCCTCACCAGAGCAATTAAGCAAAAGAAAGAAAGTAAAAGACATCCAAACAAGAAAGGAAGAAGTGAAATTGTATCAGATGCTGACAACATGATTTTATATATAGAAAATCCTGAATACTCCACCAAAAAACTGTTAAGAATGAATAAAAAAATACAGTAAAGTTGCAAAATGCAAATTATACATGCAAAAATCAATAGTGTTTCTAGGCACGATCAATGAACTATCCAAAAATGAAATAAAGAGAACAATCTAATTTATAATAGCTACAAAAAAATCCAATACCTAGAAATAAATTTAACCAAGGAAGTGAAAGGCATGTATACTGAAAACTATAAATTGAAAAAAAAAACTGAAAACACAAATGGAAAGATACCCCATGTTCATGGATTGAAAGAATTAATATTGTTACAATATCCATACTACCAAAAGTGATATGCAGATTCAATGCAATCCCTATAAAAATTCCAATATCAATTTTCATAGAAATGGGAAAACAACACTAAAATGTGTATGGATCCACAAAAAACACCAATTAGCAAATGCTACAATGAGCAAAAAGAATACAGCTGGATGGTTCACACAACCTAATTTCAAACTATATTACAAAGCTATAGTAATTAAAACAACATGGTAGTGGCATAAAAATAGACGTGTCAACCAATGGAACAGAATAGAGAGCCCAGAAATGAACCCACACATGTGTGGTCAATTGGTTTTCAACAAAGGTGCCAAGAATATGCAATGAAAAAGGGATAGTCTCTTCAACAAATGATGTTGGGAAAGCTGGATATCCACAAACAGAAGAATGAAATTTAAACCTTCTCTCCCACCACGTACAAAAATCAACTTAAAATGGATTAAAGACCTAAATGTAATTCTTCCAAAATACAAAAAAACCCAATACTTCCAAACTCTTTTAACAGGGTCAGCATTACCCTGATACTAAAGCCAGACAAAGACATTCCAAGAAAAGAAAACTACAAAAACCCTGATGATCAGAAAATGTAAATCTCTTGGGAAACACACACACACACACACACAGGGGAAAAACTACATGGCCTGGTCTGGGCAATGTTTTCTTGGATTTGACCACAAAAGCACAGGAAACAAAGGCAAAAAGAGACAAGTGGGGTTATATCAAGCTAAAAAGCTTTTGCACAGCAATGAAAGCAATTAACAGTGCAAAGAGTCAACCTACAGATTGGGAGAAAGTATTTCTAATCCATATATCCAGTAAGGGTTTTGATTATATATATATATAGAGAGAGAGAGAGAGAGCAAGAAAACAAATAATCCAAATAAATAATGGGCAAAAAGCCAGGCATGGTGGCACACATCTATAATCCTAGCTACTCCAGAGGCTGATGCAGGAGGATTGCTTGAGCACAGGAGTACGAGACCAGCACAAGACCACTTTGGGAAATACAACACGACCCTGTCTCAAAAAAAAAAAAAAGTTGGCAAGAAAAGTGAATACACATTTCTCAAAAGAACACATACAAATGGCCAACAGATATATGAAAAAATGCTCAAAATCGCTACACATTAGGGAAGCTCAAATTAAAACCACAGTGAGGGCAGGTGTGGTGGCTCACGCCTGTAATCCCAAACTTTGGGAGGCCAAGGCAAGCAAATCACCTGAGCTTAGGAGTTTGAGACCAGCCTGGCCAACATGGCAAAACCCTGTCTCTACTAAAAATACAAAAATTAGCTAGGCATGGTGGCAGGCGCCTGTGATCCCAGCTACTCGGGAAGCCGAGGCACGATAATCACTTGAACCCTGGAGGCGGAGGTTGAAGTGAGCCGAGATCGCACCACTGCACTCCAGAGCAAGACTCTGTCTCAAACAAACAAACAAACAAAAAACCCACAATGAGATATCACCTCATACCTGTCAGAATGATTATGGGGAGACGAAAGGTAACAAGAGTTGGCAAGGATGTGAAAAAAGGAAACCCTTGTACATTGTCAATGAGAAGGTAAATTAGTACAAACATTATGGAAAACTGTATAGAAGTTCCTCAACAAACTAAAAATAAAATTACTATATGATGCAGCTTTTGGGTATTTACCCCAAATATTTGAAGTCAGTTTGTCAAAGACACGTCTACACTTCTGGGTTCACTGCAACGCTACTCACAATAGCCAAGTTACAGAATCCACCTAAGTGTCCCTCAACAAATAAATGGATTAAAAAATGTAGCATTATATACACAATGGAATACTATTCAGCCTTTAAAAGAATGGAAAAACTGTGATTTGTGACAACATGGATGAACCAGGAAGATATTATGCTAAGTGAAATAAGTCCAGCACGGAGAGTCAAATACCACATGTTTTAAATTGTACCTGGAATCTAAAACAACTGAACTCGTACAAGCACAGAGTAGAATGGTGGTTACAGAGACAGAGCTGTGGAGAGAATGTAGAGATGATGATTAAAAAGTACAAACTTGGATAAGGAACAAGATGGTTCAAGACACAGCTGGGAAGCACCTCTCTCACCAAGAGAAACCAAATATCAAGTAAACCATCACACTTCAAACACATCTTTTGAGAGAAAACACTGAAAGTCAACAGAGAGGCAACACAGACACTGACTTGGAAGAGGCACAGGAAACTGGGAACTCCGCATGGAGTCACCAAGCACCAGGACCAGCTCTCAGCCTTCAACAGGTCCTAAGGAAGGGGTAAATGAAGGAATTATGAGTCAACACACTCCCACCACGGACCTCTGGGATCCTAGCTACAAGAGATTCCACAAACCCCATAGACATTTAAATTGGCAGGGTAAAATGCCAGGAGAGTAGACAGAGGCAGAGCTCAAGCCTGCACAGAGCCCAGAAGGTTCTGCATGCAAGGCAGCTGCAGTAAAACACGACCCTGATGACTGCCGGGCCAAGAGAGAGGATAGAGCAGAGATGGCTTTCCTGCAGTACTGGAGTGCATCTGATCTGCATGCCCCTCTGTCGGCAACACCTCCCAAGGCTCCTGCCTGGATTCTCCTACAAGAGCAAGCACACAGCACAGCCTCCACTGCCCTGCCTGAGTGCTTTGCCAGTGGCTTGGGTGCACTTCAGCCCCACCAGGACAGCTAGTGTTCAACTATGAGGGGCCAGAGTACAAAGCTGCAGGCCCAGTCCCAATCCTGCATCATTTGAGCACACAGGTCACAAGTTTCAAGAATGGCAAGTTGGATAAAAAACAAGACCCAATCATTTGCTGTCTTTTTTTTTTTATTATTATACTTTAAGTTTTAGGGTACATGTGCACAACATGCAGGTTTGTTACATATGTATACCGTGGCACATATACACCATGGAATACTATGCAGCCATAAAAAATGATGAGTTCATGTCCTTTGTAGGGACATGGATGAAGCTGGAAACCATCATCTGCTATCTTTAAGAGATGCATCTCACATGTAATGACACCTACAGGCTCAAAGTAAAGTGATGGAGAAAGATCTATCATAAAAACAGAAAAAAAAAGCAGGGGTCCCTATTCTTATATTAGATAAAACAGACTTTAAACCAACAACAGTCAAAAAGGACAAAGGACATTACATAACAATAAAGGATTCAATTCAACAAGAAGACTTAATTATCCTAAATATATATACACCCAACATTAGAGAACGCTGATTCATAAAACAAGTACTTCTAGACCTATGAATAGCCTCAGTCACACAATAATAAGGGGAACTTCAAGAACCCACTGACAGCGTTAGATAGATCATCAAGGCAGAAAACTTATGAGGAAATTCTGCACTTAAATTCAACACTTGAACAATTGGACCTAATAGATTTCTACAAAATATGTCACTCAGCAACCACGGAACACACATTCTTCTCATCTGCATGCAGAACATACTCTAAGATTGACCATATGCTCGGGCATAAAGCACATCTCAATGAATTCAAACAAACTGAAATCATACCAAGCATACACTCAGACCACAGTGCAATAAAAATAGAAATGAATACCAAAGAAGATCCCTTAAAACCACACAATTACCTGGAAATTAAGCACAACTTGTTACTGAGTGATTTCAGGTAAACAATAAAATTAAGGCAGAAATAAAAAATACTTTGAAATTAATTAAGATACACGACATGCCAAAATCTCTGGGATGGGCCATGCAGTGGCTCATGCCTGTAATCCCAGCACTTTGGGAGGCCGAGGCGGGTGGATCACTTGAGGTCAGGAGTTGAAGACCAGCCTGACCAACATGAAGAAACTCCGTCTCTACCAAAAATGCAAAATTAGCCGGGCATGGTGGCACATGCCTGTAATTCCAGCTACTCGAGAGGCTGAGGCAGGAGAATCACTTGAACCCAGGAGGCAGAGGTTGTGGTGAGCCGAGATTGCGCCATTGCACTCCAGCATGGGCAATAAGAGCAAAACTCCGTCTCAAAAAAAAAAAAAAAATTAGCCAGGCATGGTGGTACACGCCTGTAGTTCCAGCTATGCAGGAGGCTGAGGCAGGAGAATCGCTTTAACCCAGGAGGCAGAGGTTGCAGTGAGCCAAGATTGTCCCACTGCACTCCAGCCTGAGCTACAGAGCAAGGCTCTATCTCAAAAAAAAAAATATATATATATATATATACACACAAATATATATCTGGGATGCAGCAAAAGCAGTGTTAAGAGGAAAGTTTATAGCATGAAATGCCTGTATCAAGAAGTTAGAAAGATCTAAAATTAACAATGTAACATCACAACTAGAGGAATTAGAAAAACAAAAACAAACTAACCTCAAAGCTAACAAAAGAAAAAAAAATGACTAAAACCATAGCAAAACTGAATAAAATTGAGATGTAAAACTGTATACAAAAGATCAACGAAACCAAAACTTGGTTTTATTTGAAAGAATAAACAAGATTTACAGACTGGTAGCTAAATTAACAAAGAAAAAAGAGAAAGAAGATCAACAACGACAACAACAACAATGACAACAAAGCCCTGGACCTAGAATTTACATCCAAATTCTACCAGGCATGCAAAGAAGAGCTGGTACCAATCCTACTGAAAATATTCCAAAATATCAAAGAGGAGAGACTCCTCCGTAATTCATTCTACGATGCATCATCCTGATGGTGGCATCAGCCTGATACCTAAATCTGGCAGGAACAACAAAAAACAAAACTTCCAGCCAATATCACTGATGAACATCGATGCAAAAATCCTCAACAAAATACTAGCAAACTGAATCCAGCAGCACATTAAAAAGTTAATTCACCACGATCAAGTAGGCTTTATTCCTGGGATACAAGGTTGGTTCAATATATTCAAATCAATGAATGTGACTGACCACATAAACAGAATTAAAAACAAAAATCACATGATCATCTCTAATAGTCACAGAAAATGCATTCAATAAAATCCAACACCCATTCATGATAAAAAACCCCCAATACACTAGGCATCAAAGGAACATATCTCAAAATAATAAGAGCCATCTATGACAAACCCACGGCCAACATCATAATGAACAGGCCAAAACTAGGAACATTTCCCTTGAGAACTGGAACAAACAAGGACGCCCACACTCACCACTTCTATTCAACATAGTACTGTGGTGTAGTTTGAATGTCCCTGCCCAAATCTCATGTTGACTTGTAATCTCCAGTGTTGGAGATAGGGCCTGCTGGAAGATGTTTGGATCATGGGGGCATAACTCTCATGAATGGCTTAGCCCATCCCCTTGGTGATGAGTGAATGAGTTCTCACGAAATCTGGTTTTGTAGAAGTGGGTGGCACTTTCCCTCCCACCCTCACTCTCTTTCTTCTGCTTTTGCCGGGTGAAATGTCTGCTCCCGCTTCACCTTCTGCCATGAGAAAAAGCTTTCTGAGGCCTTACCAGAAGCAGATGACAGCATTATGTTTCCTGTACAGCCTACAGAACCATGAACCAATTAAACCTTTTTTCTTATAAATTAAAACAGTCTCAAGTATTTATAGCAAACAAGAATGGCCTAATAAGTACTATATATCCTAGCCAGACCGATCAGGCAAGAGAAAGAAATTAAAAGCATCCAAATAGGAAAAGAAGAAGTCAAACTATCTCCCTTCACTGACATTATGATTCTATAACTAGAAAGCACTAAAGCCTACAAAAAAAAAAAAAAAGGCTCTTAGAACTAATAAATGACTTCAGTAAAATTTCAGGATACAAAATAAATGTAGAGGGAGATAGAGCAAGATGGCCAAATGGAAGTCTCCACTGATCATTCTCCCTGCAGGAGCACCAAACTTGACAACTATCTGCACAAAAAAAGCAATTTTGTAGGAACCAAAAATCAGGTGAGTGGTCACAGTGCCTGGTCTTAACTTCATATAACTGAAAGAGGCACTGAAGAGGGTAGGAAAGACAGTCTTGAATTGCCCACACCATCCCTTCTCCATTCACAGCCACATAATGGGAAGAATCTGTGCGTTTGGGGGATAGAGAGTGCAATGATTGTGAGACTCTGCATTGCAACTCAGTGCCACCCTTTCACAGCAGAAAACACTAGGCACAAATCAGTTGACGTCAATGGAGAGCACGTTTAGACCAGCCCTAGTCAGAGGGCAATCATCCATTCCAGTAATTGGAACTTGAGTTGTAGCAAGCCTCATTGCTGTCGGCTAAAGTGCATTGGGGTCCTAAATAAACCTGAAAGGCAGTCTAGGCCACAAGGCAAGTCCTTGTGGGTATGGAGTCAGTAAACTTAGGGGGCATGTGAGACACCAGCCTGGGTGGCCAAGGGAGTGCCTACCCTGCCCCTCCCCCAAGCCCAGGCAGCACAGGTTGCAGCTCCAAGAGACCTCCTTCCTTCTGCTTGAGGAGAGGAAAGGGAAGAGTAAACAGGGCTTGGTCTTGCAATTTGGATAACAACTCTGCTATGGTAGGATAGGACACCAGGAAGAGTCAGGAGACACCCATTCCAAGCCCTAACTACTGGATGACATTTCTAGACACACCCAGGGCCAGAAGGGGATCTGCTGCCTTGAAAGGAAAGACCAGGTCCTGAAAGGATTCATCACCCACTGGCTAGAAAGCCAACACATTTTGAACAATCAGCAGTGATAGCCAAGTAGTGCATACCATAGATGGGCCTTGGGTGAGAATCTGAGACGTGCTGGCTTCAGGTGTGAGCCAACACATTCCCAGCTATGGTGGCTATGGGGAGAGTCTCCTTCTGCCTGACAAAAAAAAGGGGAAGATGAAAGGGGACTTTACCTTGCAGCTTAGGTACCAGGTCAGCCACAGTGGGGTAGAGCACCAAGCAGTCTCTTGGGTCCCCAATTCCAGACCTTGACTCTTGGATGGCATTTCTGGACCTACCCTGGGTCAGAGAGAAGTGCACTGCCTTGCAAGATGAGTCCCAGACCCAGCACCATTCACCACAAGCTGACTGAAGAGCCCTTGGGCCTTCAGTGAACATCAGTGGAGCCTGGCAGTACTCCCCACGGGCCTGTGACAGTGGTGGCCATAGGAAGATACTCCTCTGCTTGTGGAAAGAGGAGGGAAGAGTAGAAAAAAACTTTTTCTTGTGGCTTGGGTGCCAGATCAGCCATAGTAAAAAGGAGCACCAGGTAGCTCCCTAAGGATTCTGACTCCAGGCCCTTGTTCCTGGCCAGCATCTCTGCACCCACCAGGAGCCAGGGGGAACTTGCTGCCCTGAATTGAAGGACACAAGCCTGGCAAGCTTCATCGCCTCACCTGCTATTAGAGCCCTCGTTCATTAAGCAAACATAGGTGGTAGCCAGGTAGCAGATTACAGCAGGCCTTGGGTGAGACCCAGTGCTACGCTGGCTTCAGGTCAGACACAGCAGTCCCAGGGGTAGTGGCCACAGGGGTGCTTGTATCACTCCTCCCCTAGCTCCAGACAGTTCAATACAGAAAAACAGACTCCATTTGTTAGAGAGAAAGCAAGGGAAGAGAACAAAGAGTCTCTGCTTGGTAATCCAGAGAATTTTTCTGGACCCCATCCAACACCACCAAGGTGAGACCTCTAAAAGTCTGCAAGACTCACAGTGTTACTGGGCTTGGGGTGCTTCCTAAGACAGATACGGCTGCTGTGACCAAAAACATAGCACACAACATGCAAATCCCTTCAAATATTAGAAAGCCTTCCCAAAAATGATGGATACAAATAAGCCTAGACTGCAAAGACTACAGTAAATACCTAACTCTTCACTGTCCAGACACCAACAAATATCCACAAGCCTCAAGACCATCCAGGAAAACATGCCCTTACCAAATGAACTAAATAAGGCACCAGGGACCAATCCCAGAGTGACAGAGATATGTGACCTTTCAGGCAGAGAATTCAAATTAGCCGTTTTGAAGAAACAAAAAAATTCAGGATAACACAGAGAAGGAATTCAGAATCCTATCAGATATATCTAACAAAGTGATTGAAATAATTACAAAGAATCAAGCAGAAATTCTGGAATAGAAAAATGCAATTGATATACTGATATCAGAGTATCTTAATAGTGCAACTGAACAAGTAGATGAAATAAGTAGTGACCTTGAAGACAGGCTATTAAAAATACAAGTCAGGGGAGACAAAAGAAAAAAGAATGAAGTATTCCTACAAGATCTAGAATATAGCCTCATAAAGGGCAAATATAAGAATCACTGACCTTAAAGAGGAGGTAGAGAAAGATATAGTGGTAGATAGTTTATTCAAAGGGATAATAACAGAGAACTTCCCAAACCTAGAGAGATATCAATATTCAAGTAACAGATTATAGAACACCAGGCGGATTTAAGCCAAAGAAGACTACCTTGTGGCATCAGTCTTGGAAAATAATTTATGACTAAGTCCTCACCAAAAGCAATTGCAACAAAACCAAAACTTGACAAGTGGGACCTAATTAAACTAAAGAACTGCTGCACAGCAAAAGAAACTATCAACAGAGTAAACAGACAACCTACAGAATGGGAGTAAATACTTGCAAGCTATGCATCCAACAAACGTCTAATACCCAGAATCTTTAAGGAATTTAAATAATTCAACAAGCAAAATATAACCCCATTAAAAAGTGGGGGTTAAAAAGACATGAACAGACAATTCTCAAAAGAAGACATACAAGTGGTCAACAAACATATGAAAAAATGCTCAGCATCACTAATCATCAGAGAAATGCAAATCAAAACCACAATGAGATACCATCTCACACCAGTCGAAGTGGTTTTTATTAAAAAGTCAAAGAATAACAGGTGTTAGCTGGGCTGCAGAGAAAAGGGAATTCTTTTACACTGTTGGTGGGGATGTAAATTAGTTCAGCCACTGTGGAAAGCAGTTTGGAGATTTCTCAAAGAACTTAAAACAGAACTACTATTTGATTTCACAATTTCATTACTGGGGATACAGCCAAAAGAAAACAAATTGTTGTACCAAAAAGACACATGCACCTGTATGTTCATTGCAGCACTATTCACAATAGTAAAGACATGGAACCAACCTTGCTGCCCATCAATGGCAGAATGCATAAAGTAAATGAGGTACATATACACCATGAAATACTATGTAGCCATTAAAAAAGAATGAAATCATGTCCTATGCAGCAACACGGATGCAGCTGGAGGCCTTAAGTTAACAAACACAGAAACATAAAATAATGTTAAGGTGACTGAATCAGTAATCAAAAATCTCACAACCAAGGAAAACACAGGGCCAAATGCCTTCACTGGTGAATTCTACTAAATATTTAAGAAAAACTTAACGCCAATCCTTCTCAAACTCTTCCCTAAAAATGAAGAGGAAAGAACCTATCCACACTCATTCTATGAGGCCAGCATTACCCTAATATCAAAGCCAGACAAGGACATGACAAAAAAACTATCCCTGATGAACACAGATGAAAAAATCCTTAACAAAATACTAGCAAACCAAATACAGCACAATCAACTAGGATTTATTCCTCAGATACGAGGGTGGGGGTGGTTCAGCATATAAAAATCAATAAATGTGATACACCATTTGAACAGAATAAAGGATAAAAATCATATAGTCATCTTGATAGATGCAGAAAAATCTTCTGTTACAAAATTCATCCTTTCAAGATAAAAAAAAATTTCAAAAAATTAGGAATAGAAGGAATGTACCTCAACATAATAAAAATCATGCAACAAGTCCACAGTTAACATCATACTAGATGGTAAAAAGGTTAAAACATTTCCTCTAACATAGGAAAAAAGCAAAGCAAAGATGCCCACTCTCACCACTTCTATTCAACATTGTACTAGAAGTCTTAGCCAGAGCAATTAGGCAAGATGGGGGGGGGGGGGAAGGCATTCAAATTTGAAAGGAAGAAGTAAAATTGTTTGCAGATGACATAATCTTATATTAGAAAACCTTAAAATGCTACCAAAAAACTGTCAGAACTAATAAATTCAATAAAGTTGCAAATCACAAAATCAACATAAAAATCAGTAGTTTTTATATGCAAACAATGAACTATACCCAAAAATTAAGAAAACAATCCCATTTATAATAGTGTCAAAAAATAAAATACTTATGAGTAAATTTAACCAAGGAGGTGAAAGACTTGCACACTGAAAACTATAAAACACTGAAGAAAGAAATTGAAGAAAACACAAATAAAGGGACAGATATCCTGTGTTCACAGATTGGAAGACTTAATATTTTTAAATGTCCATACTACCTAAAGCATTCTACAGATTCAGTCCTATCCCTGTCAACATGACAATGGCATTTTCACAGAAGCAGAAAAAATAATCCTCAAATTTATATGGAATCACAAAAGACCTAAATAGCCAAAGCAATCTTCAGCAAAAAGAACAAAGCTGGAGCCATCACATTTCCTGATTTCAAAATACACTAGACATCTAATAGTCATCAAAACAGCATGGTATGGACATTTTAAAAAGACATACAGACCAATGGAACAGAATAGAATATCTAGAACAAAATCCACATATTTATGGGCAACTGATGATCAACAAAGTTGCCAAGAACATACAATGGGGAAAAGAGAGTTTCTCCAATAAATGGTGTTGGAAAAACCTGGATATCCACATACAGAAGAATAAAATTGGAACCTTATCTCCCACCTTATGCAAAAAATCAATTAAAAATGGATTACAGACTTAAATGTAAGACCAGAAACTGTAAAATTACTAGAAGAAAACTGGGGGAAAGCTTATTGATATTGTATGGGAAATTATTTTTTAGATATGACTCCCAAAGTACAGACAACAAAAACAAAAATAGACAAATGGAATTACATCTAACTAAATACCATGTACAACTGCAAAGGAAACAATTAACAGAGTGAAGAGACAGCCTGTGGAATTGCAGAATATTATGAGACCTCAAAAAACTTTTGGAAAAATGGAATTAAAAGATTAAAATATAAATTTTATTTATCAACATAAGCTCCATCAAGTTTAAGATACCTTTGTGATACTAGCCATTTAGTCCATCCATAAAGAACTGAGGAATTTAGCTATGTCAATGCAATCTTTTTCACATTTCACATTAACTGAGGAAAAATGGGTGCCTTTTACAGATTTTTTAAGATTAGGAAACAAAAAGAAGTCAGAAGGAGCCAAATCATGTCTGTAAGGTGGATGCCTAATGTTTTTCCATTGAAATTCACAAGATTACTTTTGTTTGATGACAGGAATGAGCAGGAACATTGTTATGGTGAAGGACACTGGTGAAGCTTTTCAGGCATTTTCCTGCTAAAATTTTGGCTTTCTGAAAAAACTCTCACAATAAGCAGACATTATCATTCTTTAGCCCTCCAGAAAAATCACCAGGCAAAATGCCTTGAGCATCCCAAAAAACTGTTGCTATGATCTTTACTCTTGACAGAGCTGCTTTTGCTTTGACTAGACCACTTCCACTTCTTGGTAGCCACTGCTTTTATTGTAATTTCTCTTTGGGATCATACTGGTAAAGCCATGTTCATCTCTTGTTACAATTCTTTGAAGAAATGCTTCAGGATTTTGATCCCACTTGTTTAAAATTTCCAATGAAAGCTCTGCTCTTATCTGCCGCTGATCTGGGCACAATGGTTTTGGCACCCACTGAGTTTGCTCCACTTCAATTTTTTCAGTCAGATTTGTATAAGCAGAACAAATTGAGATGTCTATGGTGTTGGCGATTATTTGTACTATTAATCATCACTCCTCTTCAATTAGGGCACAAACGATTAATTTTTTCCTCACAAATTGTTGTGTACAGCCTGCTGCTGCAGGTTTCATCTTCAACATCATTTCGTCCCTTCTTTTTTTTTTTAACAACATAATGAGTTTATATTTAATATAGTACTTCTCCCCATGGGGATGTTACTTAATTAATTAATATAAAGTTT
Source organism: Pan troglodytes (assembly GCF_028858775.2). Lineage (NCBI taxonomy): Eukaryota > Metazoa > Chordata > Mammalia > Primates > Hominidae > Pan > Pan troglodytes. The sequence goes on from NC_072421.2 coordinate 68,589,320, forward strand.
TTTAACATTAAATATCTTCTCCATTTCAATGTAAATATAAAGTGTTTTTTTAAAGCAAACCAAGTACCACATGTTCTCACTTGTAAGTGGGAGCTAAATGATGCAAACTCATGAACACAAAGAAGAGAACAATAGATACTGAGGTCTACTTGAGGGTGGAGGGTGGAGGGTGGGAGGAGGGAGAGGAGTAAAAAATATAACTATTGGGTACTGGGCTTAATACCTGGGTGATGAAATAATCTGTACAACAAACTCCCATGACATGAGTTTACCTATGTAACAAACCTTCACATGTACCCAAAACCTAAAATAAAAGTTTAAAATGAAAAATATAAAAATAAAGGATTTTTTTACATTAACTCTTTTCTCCACTTCAATGTTAGATACACTGAATGCATTTTTCTAAATGTTTTTTCTCCAGAGATAAAAGCATCTATGTTTGGCTATTTGATATTTAAATACAATATTAACTTGGGCAATAACAAAAGTCTAATGAAAATATGGAGAAAAGACTCCTCAATGATTCAGGAGGCAGTGATTATAACTGAACAGTGGTGATTTCTTAGGATTCTGGGCAAGAACTTCCTTCTTCCTATTTCATGTGCTTTTTTTTTTTTTTTTTTTTTTGAGACAAGATCTCACTCTGTCACCAAGGCTGTACTGCAGTGGTATGATGATGACTCACTGCAGCCTCGACCTCCTGGGTTCAAGTGATCCTCCCACCTCAGCCTTTCAAGTAGCTGGGACTACAGGCGCATGCCACCATGCCCAGCTTAGATAATTAGAAAACTATGAAATATTACTTATGTAAATGTCAGCCATCTTACTTCTTGAACCCCTTTTCTAAGCAGCAAATACAAATTATAGGCTTAATTTTTCAGTGCATTATTTATTGTAAGGAAAACATTTTTTCTTATACATAGCAATTTACTCTCATTTTATGGAAAACAACTAAGAATGTGGAACTCCCCTATTTACTGTTTCTTGGAAATTTTCAAACACCAAAGCTCAAGTTTAGCCTCACTAGTCCAAAGGTTTTCAGGGCAAAGTTTGATTTGGGATGCCCTTCAAAGTCATATCTGTCCATTTCTCTTTTGTGCACATACCCCCAAGCAAGCACAAATGCCTGTAATGCTGAGAACCACACCCAACATGACAGCAATTGCATTTCTGGCTTCTACTGCTTCAACAACAGGCAGCAACAAAAGCAGTAAAATGAGGACTAAGAGCCATTGTGTTGAAACAGAAGTCATGATGGTGGAATTTTGATGGCTGAATCTTGATGGCTGAAGTTTCCAAAGAAATAGTATATATATAATTCTACCTGACTGGAAATGTTCCCTTCCTGGAGCTCTGGATGCTGAGGCTAAGGGGTTCCACATGACACTGCCTTCCAGGAAGCAGCCATTACAGGAATCTCATTCCTTCTTCAAAGGAGTTATCCATTTGAAAATTTCTGATTTCTTTGGGGCATTGTCTCCACGAATGCTCTCTTTTTCCTTTCTTTCCTTTCTTTTCTTTCTTTTCCTTCTTTTCTTTTATTTTCTTTCTTTCTTTCTTTCTTTCTTTCTTCTCTCTTTCTTAAAAGGAGATCTAGTGTACAGCTTGGTAACTATAGTTCATAATACTGCATTGTACACTTGAAATTTGCTGAGAGTAGATATTAAATATTCTCACCACACACACACAAAAAAGGCAACTCAGACAATTGGACCTCAGAGTAATCTAACAGTTGCTAAGGGAAGTTGTACTCTAGAGAAGTATTCCAGCTCATAAAGGAAAAGTAAAATGACACAATTAGAATACTATTATTTTACAAACACTGATGAAATAAAGAATCCAGGCAATGATCACTGATGGCTGCTAATATCACAAAAAACAAAACAACTAACATACAAGACCCCTGATGGACATACACCACACCACCTGTGAAATACTTCTGCCAAAAAATCTGGTAAGAGCCTTTAGAATCTTAATTACTAATTTGTAGGAAATACAGAGAACACAGAAAAAATAAACATGTTAAGGAACAGGGGCACAAACAGCAAAATTCAAAATGCAGGAAGCTACCTGACTTCTTTAACAAATACATTGCAAGGAAAAAAAGGAAGAAACCTAGGATTAAAGTAGACATAAGAGACACCTTAATCAATCACAGTATATAGGCCTTGACAAATCAATTGTATAAGATTTTATGAGACAATCAGTGAAATTTGAACAATGTGTGTTTGATGATTACTAATAAAATTCTGTTATAATGACATGTGAGAAAAAAATGGTAACTATGTGAGGTGATGGATATGATAATCAACTTGATCGTAGTAATCATTTCACAGTGTATATATATATATCAAAACATCACATTGTACACTATTAAATACATACAATTTTAATTTGTCAATTATACCTCAATGAAGCTTGAGGGGAAAAGAAAGTAGTAGGAGGTCTTCTTACAGCAAAAGGAAAATAGTGAACTTCTCAAGTGTTTATCAGCCACAGAGATGTCTGATATTGCCGTAGGTCAGCAGTGCCAAGGAATACAGTTAAATGACTTAGAAATAAAACTACTAGAGATAAATGAAAAATCACCCAGAATTAAGAATATGACTAAGGTTTGGAAAGTAGAGCATTTTTCTCCCAGGGAAAAAAATCTGCGAAGTCTTTCTGGTTAATAAATGTAACCCTAAAGCCTTTTGAGTTGAACTTATTTGTATTAATATGCAATTCTTCTTTGTAGAATACAAATTTGTTACAATGAAATTTCTGTATACCTTTTCTGAAAAGCCAAGTTCAGCATAATATATGTCCTAATCATTAGATAGGACTTTAAGAGCTAAACACAATTTAAATTCCACCAGAACAATGGAGGCCACTAACAAGTTGTCTAGATTGTGAGGGAAATTTCTCTATCAACAATCTCTTCTCATCTACTTAGCCCTGCCTTCTGCCAGGAGCAGACATAGGAGCTCAGTACTGCGAGACTTACAAAAGAGGAGGAGAAGGAGGAAAAAATGGTATTTTATTAAACAAACAAACAAAAAAACTCTTAAATATATTATTTCCAAACCTTGCATTCGGATTTCAAAAATCTGAAATTTTGTATTTTATAAAGGTCTAAGAGAATTTGTCATTTAATACGTTGAGGCAAATACGTTGACAATCCACAGTAAAGCGAGCTGAAGGAATTTTAATTTCATTCATAATTACAGCAGCTTTCTCTTAACCTGTGGTATCTCTAAGGGAACACGATCAAAAGAGTGTGGCAGAAAGCAAGGAGAGCAGCAGCTATTTATGAACTTTTCTTAGCAAAAGAAAAGGCAGGAGGGTGATAAAAACTCAGAAAGGTCCTGCACTGAGATGTTAACAAAAATCAAGGGAAATAAATGAGCTTTTTAAACAATACCCACTACCACTCTTTACATTTAGTATTCCTCTAGGCTTCAATTTCAAAAAAATTCGAATATACTACAGCATTTTTATATATTATCATTTGTGAAAAATGAGGTTTTTACTTTTAGACTGAATGGGTACTTCCAAATTATATATAACCTCTAGTCTAAGATATTCACTGTTCTCAAAAGAGTTAAGCCTGTAGAATGTGTACTCATTTTCCATGACCTCCTTCTGGTATAAAATTTACAGAAAACGGTGCTTAATTAGCAGCTATTCATCTCTGCTTGCATCACCAACTGCTGCCAACAGTTTTTTTAACATGTGGATATAAAGCATGAAGAAATTATTCCAAAGGGTCAGGCGCAGTGGCTCACACCTGTAATTCCAGCAGTTTGGGAAGCTGACGTGGGAGGATAACTTTAGGCCAGAGTTTGAGACCACCGTGGTTTATATAGCGAGGCTCCGCCTCTACAAAAAAAAAATGTCTTTTTTTTAATTGTTCCAAAGATTTAAAGATGTAGATGTTTGTTTTTATAACATTTTATTTGGGAACTTAGTAAGTAATCCATGCTTGATCCGACTGTGATACATTTTAGAATAAACTAGTGGAATGGCCACAAGAGAGTCCATCTCTAATAAATAGCAAACATCACGTAGAGATAGTAGCAGCAGTTTCCGTTTGTTAAGCAGTTTCTGTTTTCCAGGCATGTTACTGAATACTCTATAATACATGCATTATCATATGTAAACCCCACAACAATTCTAAATAAAGTATCACAATATTTAACAATTTAACACTAATGTCTTAGATGACAACAAATTCTGACAGTCTACTGTTAGAAAAACTATTCACTGTGCTACAATTCCTACAGTTAATAATATTGATAATTATTTTTGCCTCTTTTTAGACATTAAAATATGATAATTCCTTTTAAAACATTTGTGAATATTTCACCAGGTTATTTTTATATTCCCAAAAGATGTGCAAGAAAAAATGAAGCAGAAAGATTAAAATCATATGTAATTACTAGGGCTAAAATTAAAGTTTTTCTTCTTTTCTTCAATATTATTCTAGTGATGTGAACACAAAAGACTCATACTGGTGCTATATAAATTTGTTATTTATTTAGACTTTTATGAAAATATCATTGTGGGTCAGATTATATTCCTACAAATATAGCCGCTAAGATATTCTAGTTTATAATATGGATGTCTCATCACCATATTTTCTTTCCATGAGATTCTTTAGAAAATGATAACAGATAAGAAGTCAAAAACCAATGGCGTATGTGCAAATAACCTACAAGTCATGCCATGTCAGGCCTCAGCCTACTGTTATGACCAGTTCCTAGAGAACATTTATTTTTATGACTCCTAACTCACCCTCATTCTTGGCATAAACTCCAAGCTCACCTCTAGTCTTAAGCTTCCAGAAGCCATCCATGGCACCAGCATTCTTTTTTTTTTTTTTTTGGATCTCCCTATTCCTGCCTTCTTGGCATACTGGTCTTTTGATACATTGATGCCATAAACTTTGTGAGTGTTCTGCTCCCAAATACTGTCAAATACTGGAATAGAACTCCAGCCTGTTCTATTAGGAATAGTTCTTTATATAGAGTTTGATCAATCTTTGGGCTCTAAAAAGTCTCTTATATAAGTCATTTGCATCAACATTTTGCTAGTGATAGATATGTCTGAGTATTATAATCTCAGTGCCCAGATTTGTATTTATTTTGTTAAATGACAAACATCATATTCACAAAAGTTAGACTATAGTTAATCATAGGAGTATCCCCAAATAACTAGAACTAATCCTGCACTCAGAAAGGGTAAACATTTAGTGAATTGATTTGATATATTTTACTCCATGATCCTTTTTTTTTTTCTTTTTTTTTTTTTTTTGAGACGGAGTCTCTCTGTCGCTCAGGCTGGAGTGCAGCGGTGCGATCTCGGCTCACTGCAAGCTGCGTCTCCCTGGTTCAAGCGATTCTCCTGCCTCAGCCTCCCGAGTAGCTGGGATTACAGGCCTGTGCCACCACACCCTCCCAATTTTTGTATTTTTAGTAGAGATGGGGTTTTGCCATGTTGGCCAGGCTGGTCTTGAACTCCTGACCTCAGGTGATCTGCCCACCTCGGCCTCCCAAAGTGCTGGGATTACAGGTGTGAGCCACCATGCCCAGCCTCCTCCATAATCTCCTGATATTCAAAGCACTGCACCTTATGTGACATCTCCACAAAAATACATTTTTCACATATATTCATTTAACTAACAATTATTGAGTATCTACTGTGTGTCAGAATCTGTGCTGGGCCTAGGTTTTCAGTGAAAGAAAGGGTTCTTGCACATTTCCTATATTTTTGTATAATTTTCTTGATATTTCCAGATAAAGCACAACACTCCAAATCTTAGTATAGTACTCAGCATACAGCATTAAACATATACTTACTTGACTGATATTAAAATGCCAAAATTCATCTAAGACTAATAATTTTAGCCAATACTACTCCCAATCACACCTCCACCTTATACTCTGGTGTTGCCAGACAACAATAAGTATCAAAGCAACAACAACAAAATTTTCTATACTCTTGATAGAGATATAAAGGAGGAATGGAGAGAGAGGAGTAAGCTCTTATATTAAGAAGAGAACACTGGCCAGGCGTGGTGGCTCACGCCTGTAATCCCAGCACGTTGAGAGACCGAGGCAGGTGGATTGCCTGAGCTCAAGAGTTTGAGAACAGCCTGGGCAACATGGCGAAACCCCTTCTCTACCAAAGATATTAAAAATTAGCCAGGCATACTGGCACATGCCTGTGGTCCCAGCTACTTGGAAGGCTGAGGTCAGAGGATCGCTTGAGCCCAGAAGGCAGAGGTTGCAGTGAGCAGAGATCATGCCATTGCACTCCAGCCTAGGTGACAGAGATACGAAAAAAAAAAAGAAGAAAAAAAGAAAGAAAGGAAAAAAGAAAGAAAGAAGGAAGGAAGGAAGGAAGAACACATTTTTCTATGAACTGACAATGTGTAAGAATAATAAACAATACATGTTAAAAGAGTAAATAAATATATCATGTTGGCTTCTGAAGTCAGAGAAGGTTTAAACTGCCAAAGTACTCTACAGTAAATATTAACTGACATCTATGATAATATTCCCGAGTTTACATTCAGTTTTTTGTTTATGTTACCTAAGCCAGAAAGAACTTTCTTCATATTTATTATTCTTCTGGGTTTCTATTCCAAAGTTGTAACAGAGACGATGAAGACTTGAAGTCTGCAATATAAAAAAAAATGCATTAGATTCATGATTTCCTTAAATCCCAACACACTTTGGGAGGCCGAGGTGGCAGTGAGCCATGACGGTGCCACATCACTCCAGCCTAGGAGACAGAGCAAAACTCCGTCTCAAAAAACAAACAAACAAAAACATACTTAATGTGTCCTATACATCAAAATAAGCTTCCTTATCAAAACTTCTCAATTTGTATAAAGAAGAACTGCAAAACACTCCGGTTGGAGAATTAGTTATGTATGAAAAAGTATTACAATAAATTACTAATAGAAGTTAAAAGATGCTTTGTAACAGGAAATGAGAAACCCAATCATTGCCCAGCCAAAGGGCAGGCTAAAACCCTGCTTTTGGTTGCCAGATCCAGTTAAAGGCACTAGAGCAGGGAGTATATTCAAAGACAAAAAATCACTATTGACGAGGAGTGAGGTTGGGAAATGAATGATTTTTTTTTTCAAAATTGAGACAATTCTAAAAATTCTGAAGTTCTAAAATGTGTCCAAAGCACTATCTAGTCAAAAGACGTATTTAGAAATAGTTTCATGGACACTCTTTAGCATCAACAATCATTTTCTTTACATAAATTAGCATTGAGATGAAAGTAGGAACAAGTATATGAATGTTGCCTTAGGAATCAGCATCTCAGTCCCTGCATTAATGCCATGTTTTACATAATTTTCATCTCTCAAAATACTGGGAAATGGCATAGGAGAAATTTTGATGCTAATAATTTATCCAAATATCCCCTCAGCATTTATAGAAACCACCTATCTAGAGAATTTGATTATACCCATATAAAAAGTCCTTTATAAGTTTTACCCAAGTAAGACTACAGAAGCAGATCCTCAACTAAGAATCCAAGATCTGAAGCAAGTTATTCATAAGTGATGTATAAAGACCTGTCTTGCTTCAAAAAAGTTTCCCTTTGAATTACAGTACATTCACATAGCAGAAGTTCAATATGCGTGTCTGAGCACATTAGACCTACTATATATTTGAATCTAAAATAAAGAATAGGCCAGGCACGGTGGCTCACACCTGTAATTCGAGCGCTTTGAGAGACCAAGACAGGTGGATCACTTGAGGCCAGGAGTTCAAGATCAGCCTGGCCAACATGGCGAAACCCCGTCTCCACTAAAAATACAAAAATTAGCCAGGCGTGGTGGCAGGTGCCTGTAATCCGGGCTACTCAGGAGGCTGAGGCAGGACAATCTCTTGAACCCAGGAGGCGGAGGTTGCAGTAAGCCGAGATCGTGCCACTGCACTCCAGCCTGGATGACAGAGTGAGACTCTGTCTCAAAAAAAAAAAGAATGAATGAATAAGACCAAGTATTTGATAGCACTACAGAGTGACTATGGTCAATAATAATTTAATTATAAATTTTAAGCTGGGCACCGTGGCTCAAGCCTGAAATCCCAGCACTTTGGGAGGCCAAGGTGGGTGGATCACTTGAGGTCAGGAGTTTGAGACCAGCCTGGCCAACATGGTGAAACTCTGTCTCTACTAAAAATAGAAAAATTAGTTGGGCGTGGTGGTGGGCACCTGTAATCCCAGCTACTTGGGTGGCTGAGGCAGGAGAATCGCTTGAACCCGGAAGGCAGAGATTGCAGTGAGCTGAGATCATGCCACCGCACTCCAGCCTGGGCAACAGAGAGAGATTCCATCTCAAAATAATAATAATTATTATTATTATATAAATAATATACATTTAAAAATAACTAACATAGTTCAGTTGGATTGTTTGTAACACAAAGGATAAATGCCTGAAGGGATGAATACTCCATTTTCCATGACGTGATTATTATCAATTGCATGCTTACATCAAAACCTTAATGTACCCCATAAATAGATACATCTATCATATACCCACAAAAGTAAAAATTTTATATTTAAAAGAAGTAAAAGAAAATAAAATTGCAACACATTTCTCAGTAGTCAAATCAGAAGCTAGATGAGAATCTAACTGATGTTTTCAAAATACTCAGGAAAAATTATTTCCAAGTCCAAATTTTATATCCAGTGAAAGCATAAATTATGATGGTACAATAAAAATATGTTTAGACATGCAAACTCTTCAAACAATTTTCATTTCATGCAACCTTTCTCAAGAAGCTACTGGAGGATATGCCCCACAAAATTTAGGGAGTAAAATCAGAAAAAGAAAGACACAGGATTCAAGAAACAGGGTTACAATCTATGAGGGAGTTGAAAGGAATTCCCAAGTCAATGGAGGAGGAAAATCTCAAAACGATAACTGAACAGGATGCTTACACAACAATCTGTACAGATAAGAGAAGATCAGAAACCATGACAGTTATTTCTTTAAGCAAGTGAAAGTGATAAAATAACTAATACATTCTAACATACTAAAAAGAAGTTTACATAATTAAGGAAGAAATAATACCAAGTACATGAAATACCAAGTAATCAGGAAAACCAATATAATTAACTCCAGGGAAAAACAAACTTTTGTGCAAGAAAAGAAAAGAAAAGTAATCATGGTACTTTATATGATTCAACTATGATAGTATTCATATAAACACTGGAGTATAAACACTAAATATTAATCTAACCAAAGTTATGGTAAACTATATAGAGATGATGGAGTGACAGGAAGTGAGCATATGTGTTGGGGGTAGAGGGAAAAAGAAAAGAAACTAAATTCACCTTCTAAAGTGGGAAGTCAATATATAATATCTAAAAGTAAAAAAATCAAGCAGCACAGCAGTATAAGAACACTATGTAGATACATGGAGGTAAATACAAAAAGAGCCAACTAAAATAACTGAAAGTAGCTGTTACGTGAGATAAAAATAAGTCCAAAAGTCAGGATGGGTACTGGTGATCTTGGTTTTTCGGGGTTAGTTTTGTTTTGTTTTTTGAGATAGAGTCTCACTCTGTCGCCCAGGCTGGAGTGCAGTGGTGCGTTCTCGGCTCACTGCAACCTCTGCCTCCGAGGTTCAACCCATTCTCGTGCCTCAGCCACCCGAATAGCCAAAATTACAGGCACCCGCCACCAAGCCTGGCTAATTTTTCATAGGTACTGGTGATTTTGTAAAAAGACCTGTAAACTTATTTTACTCTTTAAACTATGTATAGATACACACTGATAAAAAAGAATTACATACAACAAGTAGGCATTAAAAAGTAATATGAACAGACACTTCTCAAAAGAAGACATTTATGCGACCAACAAACATATGAAAAAATGCTCATCATCACTGGTCATTAGAGAAATGCAAATCAAAACCACAATGAGATACCATCTCACGACAGTTAAAATGGTGATCATTAAAAAGTCAGGAAACAACAGATGCTGGAGAGGATGTGGAGAAATAGGAATGCTTTTCCACTGTTGGTGGGGGTGTAAATTAGTTCAACCATTGTGGAAGACAGTGTGGTGATTCCTCAAAGATCTAGAACCAGAAATACCATTTGACCCAGCAATCCCATTACTGGGTATATAGCCAAAAGATTATAAATCATTCTATCATAAAGACACATACACACATATGTTTATTTCAACACTGTTCACAATAGCAAAGACTTGGAACCAACCCAAATGCCCATCAGTGATAGACTGGATAAAGAAAATGTGGCACATATACACCGTGGAATACTATGCAGCCATAAAAAAGAATGAGTTCATGTTCTTTGCAGGGACATGGATGAAGCTGAAAACCATCATTCTCAGCAACCTGACACAGGAACAGAAAACCAAACACCGCATGTTCTCACTCATAAGTGGGAGCTGAACAATGAGAACACATGGACACAGGTAGGGGAACATCATACACTGGGGCCTGTTGAGGGGTGAGGAGGTAGGGGAGGGATAGCATTAGAAGAAATACCTAATGTAGATGACGGGTTAATGGATGCAGCAAACCACCATGGCACGTGTATATCTATGTAACAAACCTGAACATTCTGCACATTTATCCCAGAACTTAAAGTATTTAAAAAAAAAAAAAGGAAACCCCATACTTTAAAAAATAACAGTGACAACCTGAGCTAAAAATCAACATTGGTATTTGTTAGAATGAATAATAAATGTTCTAATGGCTACATAAAGAGCCTCAAAACATGGACAAATCTAACCAAGCTTTCCATATACTGTAGATATTTAGTTTAAAAGTATATGACTCACTTAAAATTTACAGAACATGTCGTTACAAATATTGCAATGAGTCATTTTAAAAAATTTTTTTATTATACTTTAAGTTCTAGGGTACATGTACACAACGTGCATGTTTGCTACATATGTATACATGTGCCATGTTGGTGTGCTGCACCCATTAACTCGTCATTCACATTAGGTATATCTCCTAATGTGATCCCTCCCCCCTGCCCCCACCCCACAACAGGCCCCGGCGTCTGATGTTCCCCTTCCTGTGTCCAAGTGTTCTCATTGTTCAATTCTCACCTATGAGTGAGAACATGCAGTGTTTGGTTTTTTGTCTTTGTGACAGTTTGCTGAGAATGATGGTTTCCAGCTTCACCCATGTCCCTTCAAAGGACATGAACTCATCCTTTTCTATGGCTGCATAGTATTTCATGGTGTATATGTGCCATATTTTCTTAATCCAGACTATCACTGATGGACATTTGGGTTGGTTCCAAGTCTTTGCTATTGTGAATAATGCCGCAATAAACATATGTCAGCATGTGTCTTTATAGCAGCATGATTTATAATCTTTTGGGTATATACCCAGTAATGGGATGGCTGGGTCAAATGGTATTTCTAGTTCAAGATCCCTGAGGAATCGCCACACTGACTTCCACAATGGTTGAACTAGTTTACAGTCCCACCAACAGTGTAAAAGTGTTCCTATTTCTCCACATCCTCTCCAGCACCTGTTGTTTCCTGAGTTTTTAATGATTGCCATTCTAACTGGTGTGAGATGGTATCTCATTGTGGTTTTGATTTGCATTTCTCTGATGGCCAGTGATGATGAGCATTTTTTCATGTGTCTGTTGGCTGCATAAATGTCTTCTTTTGAGAAGTGTCTGTTCATATCCTTCGCCCACTTGTTGATGGGGTTGTTTGTTTATTTCTTGTAAATTTGTTTGAGTTCTTTGTAGATTCTGGGTATTTGCCCTTTGTCAGATAAGTAGATTGCAAAAATTTTCTCCCATTCTGTACGCTGCCTGTTCACTCTGATGGTAGTTTCTTTTGCTGTGCAGAAGCTCTTTAGTTTAACTAGATCCCATTTGTCAGTTTTGGCTTTTGTTGCCATTGTTTTTGGTGTTTTAGACATGAAGTCCTTGCCCATGCCTATGTCCTGAATGGTATTGCCTAGGTTTTCTTCTAGGGTTTTCATGGTTTTAGGTCTAATATTTAAGTCTTTAATCCATCTTGAATTAATTTTTTTTTTTGAGACGGAGTCTCGCTCTGTCACCCAGGCTAGATTACAGTGGCGCACGATCTCCGCTCACTGCAAGCTCCGCCTCTCGGGTTCACATCATTCTCCTGCCTCAGCCTTCTGAGTAGCTGGGACTACAGGCACGCCCACCACCAGGCCAGCTAATTTTTTGTATTTTCAGTAGAGACGGGGTTTCACCGTGTTAGCCAGGATGGTCTCGATCTCCTGACCTCGTGATCCGCCCGTCTCGGCCTCCCAAAGTGCTGGGATTACAGGCATGAGGCACCGCGCCTGGCCCTTGAATTAATTTTTGCATACGGTGTAAGGAAGGGATCCAGTTTCAGCTTTCTACATATGGCTGGCCAGTTTTCCCAGCACCATTTATTAAATAGGGAACCGAAGGAGATAGAGACACAAAAAACCCTTCAAAAAATTAATGAATCCAGGAGCTGGTTTTTTGAAAAGATCAACAAAATTGATAGATCGCTAGCAAGGCTAATAAAGAAGAAAAGAGAGAAGAATCAAATAGATGCAATAAAAAATGATAAAGGGGATATCACCACCAATCCCACAGAAATACAAACTACCATCAGAGAATACTATAAATACCTCTATGCAAATAAACTAGAAAATCTAGAAGAAATGGATAAATTCCTCAACATATACACTCTCCCAAAACTACACCAGGAAGAAGTTGAATCTCTGAATAGACCAATAACAGGCTCTAAAATTGAGGCAATAATTAATAGCCTACCAACCAAAAAAAGTCCAGGACCAGACGGAGTCACAGCTGAATTCTACCAGAGGTACAAGGAGGAGCTGGTACCATTCCTTCTGAAACCATTTCAATCAATAGAAAAAGAAGGAATCCTCCCTAACTCATTTCATGAGGCCAGCATCATCCTGATACCAAAGCCTGGCAGAGACACAACAAAAAAAGAGAATTTTAGACCAATAACCCTGAGGAACATCAATGCAAAAATCCTCAATAAAATACTGGCAAACCAAATCCAGCAGCACATCCAAAAGCTTATCTATCATGATCAAGTGGGCTTCATCCCTGGGATGCAAGGCTGGTTCAACATACGCAAATCAATAAATGTAATCCAGCATATAAACAGAACCAAAGACAAAAACCACATGATTATCTCAATAGATGCAGAAAAGGCCTTTGACAAAATTCAACAGCCCTTCATGCTAAAAACTCTCAATAAATTAGGTATTGATGGGATGTATCTTGAAATAATAAGAGCTATTTATGACAAACCCACAGCCAATATCATACTGAATGGGCAAACACTGGAAGCATTCCCTTTGAAAACTGGCACAAGACAGGGATGCCCTCTCTCACCACTCCTATTCAACATAGTGTTGGAAGTTCTGGCCAGGGCAATCAGGCAGGAGAAAGAAATAAAGGGTATTCAATTAGGAAAAGAGGAAGTCAAATTGTCCCTGTTTGCAGATGACATGATTGTATGTCTAGAAAACCCCATCGTCTCAGCCCAAAATCTCCTTAAGCTGATAAGCAACTTCAGTAAAGTCTCAGGATACAAAATCAATGTGCAAAAATCACAAGCATTCTTATACACCAATAACAGACAAACAGAGAGCCAAATCATGAGTGAACTCCCATTCACAATTCCTTCAAAGAGAATAAAATACCTAGGAATCCAACTTACAAGGGATGCGAAGGACCTCTTCAAGGAGAACTACAAATCACTGCTCAGTGAAACATAAGAGGACACAAAAAAATGGAAGAACACATTCCATGCTCATGGTTAGGAATAATCAATATCATGAAAATGGTCATACTGCCCAAGGTAATTTATAGATTCAATGCCATCCCCATCAAGCTACCAATGACTTTCTTCACAGAATTGGAAAAAACTACTTTAAAGTTCATATGGAACCAAAAAAGAGCCCGCATTGCCAAGTCAATCCTCAGTCAAAAGAACAAAGTTGAAAGCATCACACCACCTGACTTCAAACTATACTACAAGGCTACAGTAACCAAAACAGCATGGTACTGGTACCAAAACAGAGATACAGACCAATGGAACAGAACAGAGCCCTCAGAAATAATACCACACATCTACAACCATCTGATCTTTGACAAACCTGACAAAAACCAGTGAGTCATTTTTAAGGCTCAAATGATTTTGAGTTTGGAATGAAACTAGATAACCTTAAGTGATTAGGCTCTCCCAGATACGTAAAGCAGTAGGCAGAAAGGTCTACAGAAAGCAAATATATGCCTACTAGCCCATAATAGGCAGAAAACTGAGTTTTACATCAAGAGGAGTAATTCATTTATGTGCCAAGAGATTCAATGTTACTACAGAGAGAAATGTACAGAATATTTACACGTTATCTTTCAAATATTTGGCTACAAAATGGTAAATTTAAATAGGCAAAAGAGAATAAAAGAATTGTAATAAAGAGTAAGCAACCTAGACCTCATTTAGAAGCTTTGTTTCCCACAGAGCAGCAATGAAATCTAGCTGAATCTTGAACGAATTACTTCAAAGAGTTTCAGACATCAATTGGCCATTTACTCTGCATAAATAAAAGCTTCACAATGAAGTAAAACTCTATACAGAAGATAACTTCTAGAAGAAACTAAAGATAGAAATAAAAGATAACAAAGCAAGCCAAAGCATGCAAACTACTCAAAATAAAATTCTGATTAACAGGAGAAAGAGGTAAAGAATTAAGTAAACAAGCTGCTCCCAGAGAATTTTATTATAAAAAATACATACATAGGAACACATACCCTCTGCACTATGGCTCAGGGCTTCCCTAAATTGAGGACTAGGAATTTTTACACTGAAGTGATCTTTGAGACCATGTTGTCATACACTCTCACTTTACAGATGAGAATACTGATTTTCAAAGCAGTGAAATGTCTCACAACTAGCGATACTAATGAGTAGCTCCTCCTGCAAGGCTGTACACAGATCATGAGCATTGTCTTGAGTAATTAATTACAAGAGTCTCAAATATCAAAGAAAGAATCCCTATGTTCCACTTATAAAAGTAAGTATATGCAAACATTTTTTAAAATAAATGTTCAAAATATAAGAATTTTCTAACTCTCACTAAATCAGGAAGTTCCATTAAATAAAACATTACTGTGTCCTAGTTATTCCAGTTAATAAATTTATTACTATAAACTTATAGAAGCTGGACACTAAACCATTACAGTAGTTCCCCCCATCCATGGTTTTCCCTCCTGCCATGGCTTCGGTTACCCAAGGAAAGAAGGGTGAGTATAATAAAATAAGGTATTTTAAAAGAGAGAGAGATCACATTCACATAAATTTTATTATAGGATATTGTTATAATTATTCTATTTTATTATTAGTAGTATTCATTTCTTACAGTATCAATTTATAAATTAAAATTTATCAGAGGTATGTATATATACGAAAAAACATAGTATATATAGGATTTGGTACTATCCGCAGTTTCAGGTATCCACTGGACATCTTGGAACATGTCCCCCACGGATAAGGGGGGACTACTGCATTGCTATCCATTTCATCGCTTGATTTCATGCTTCTGTCAAACTTCTACAAGTGCTGTGTGGCATATATTTACTTTAAAATAGAAGTTAATTAGATTTGACTTGCTTAAGAGTATGTTTTTTGGTTTTGATTTTTTAGGACTTCACAAAATCATCTTAAAAGTATTAAGGACATCTTTTTAAAATTTTATTTAATTTTTTTAACTTTTTATTTCCATAGGTTATTGGAGAACAGGTGGTGTTTGTTTACATGAGTAAGTTCTTTGGTGGTGATTTGTGAGATTTTGGTGTACCCATCAACCGAGTAATATAAACTGCACCCAGTTTGTAGTCTTTTATCCCTCATCCCCTTCCCACCCTTTCCCCCTGAGTCCCCAAAGTCCACTGTGTCATTCTTATGCCTTTGCATCCTCACATCTTAGCTCCCACTTATGAGTGAGAACATACGATGTTTGGTTTTCCATTCCTGAGTTACTTCGCTTAGAATAATAGTCTCCAATAGGATTAGAGGCATACTGATGTCATCACCCATTACTCCATGACTGGCATCCATTTTTTATGTACTTTCTCTTCCTATAGCAGTGGCCACTTGAATAACAGGTATTTTTAAAATTTATTTTTATAGTTCTATAATTTTCCAGGGGGACAGAGATTCTGAGGACTGAGTGGTCTCCCCGATAAGATTCTATGTAATCAGTCTAGTATAAGAAAGTATTATCTTGCCTGTAATCCCAGCATTTTGGGAGGCTGAGGCAGGCAGATCACTTGAGGTCAGGAGTTTGAGACCAGCCTGGCCAACATGGTAAAACCCCCAGCCCTACTAAAAATACAAAAATTAGCCAGGCACAATGGGGCATGTCTGTAATCCCAGCTACTCGGGAGGCTGAGGCAGGACAATCGCTTGAACCTGGGAGGCGGTAGTTGCAGTGAGCCAAGATCGTGCCACTGCACTCCAGCCTGGGTGACAGAGTGAGTGAGACTCTGTCTCAAAAAAAAAAAAAAAAGTATTATTCTTCCACCCAGGAGATGAGCATGTAGATTCAGAGCCCAAATAGGGTGAGAGAACATAGACATGAAATAATGGTAAGGTAAAGGGAGTCAGAGTAGAAGGAAGAGGGTAAGCACCCAGGGAGAGAAACCCAAAATGAAGAATCAGAGAATGAGCATGGAGAAGAGGGCATCCTCACAGTGAATAGAGTGGCAGAGAATATGGAAGACTGGTAACATACAGGGGTACTGATTAAATACATAAATACATTAAGGATAATTGAAGCCAAGTTTTTTGTTGTTGGAGAAGAGAATTAGAAACACGAAAAGGGAGAAAATTAGGATGAATATTTTGCTGTTGGATTGAAACAGACGATATCATGGTTTTCAGTATATTAGAGATGATAGAAGATAGATAATAGATAAATAATATAGATAAATGTAATGGAAATGTATGAGTGTATATAATATAGATGTATATACATACACACACATATATATACACATACATACACACACACATACACACACACACACACACACACACACACACACATATGCTCTTTCCACTGTGAGGGTCTGAGAGAGCAGTGACATCCCAAAAGCAATAAGGATGCGTAATGCCCAGATCTTGGCTTCTAAATAAGATTTTCTACTAAAATAAATAAGGACTCCTGAGATACATAGTTAATTTCATGGCTTGATCAAGAAAGCACACACGTGCCTGTAGTCCCAGAAGGCTGAGGTGGGAAGATTGCTTGAGCCTGGGAAATCGAGGCTGCAGTGAGCTAAAAATACAAAAATTAGCCGGGCGTGGTGGGACACGCCTGTAATGGCAGCTACTCAGGAGGCTGAGGCAGGAGAACCCCTTGAACCCAGGTGGCAGTAGTTGCAGTGAGCCAAGATCATGCCGCTGCACTCCAGCCTGGGTGACTCAGCCTAGGTGACAGAGTGAGTGAGATCACATTACTGCACTCCAGCCTGGGTGACAGAGTGAGACCCTGTCTCAAAAAAGGAAAGAGGAAAAAGGAAAAGAAAGGAAAGGAAAAGGAAAAGGAAGGAAAGGAAAGAAAAAGAAAGGAAAAAAAAGGAAAGGAAAGGAATACAAAATAAGCCTGTAATATTTTATTGTGCCCGAAAGGAATGACGTGCTCAAAAGTAATGGCAACACGTAAAAAACACATAGAAGTCAAGTAACACCAGCAAGATGGCAGACTAAGAGCTCCCAGCCCTAGTGTCTCCACAAAAGCAATGATTTAACAACTATATACAGGCAAAAACAGCTCTCAGAGAGCTCCAGAGCCTGTAATCCCAGCACTTTGGAAGGCCGAGGTGGGCGGATCACTTAAACCCAGGAGATCAAGTCCAGCCTGGGCAACATGGCGAAACCCCATCTCTATAAAAAATACAAAAATTATCCAGGCGTGGTGACGCGCGCCTGGAATCCCAGCTACACAAGCAGGGAGGTGGGGCTGGCTGAGGTGGGAGGATCACTTGAGCCCAGGAGGTCCAGGCTGCAGTGAGCCGCTTTTGCACCACTGCACTCCAGTCTGGGTGACAAGGTGAGACCCTGTCTTGAAAAAAAGAAAAAGAAGAAGAAGAAGAAGCTGAAGCAACCCACTGGAACACAAAATCTGAGGATAACCACATAGAAAACAGTAGGAAGAACAGAACAGTTTTATTTTGCCTGCATCACCCCATGCCCTAGGCCAGGGTAGCTCAATACTTAGAGGTATTCCTTCAGCTATGAGTTCCAAAGTGAAGGAAAAGGAGAACAGGAAAATTCCAGAAGCCTTCCACTGAGGACTATTTCAGCCTTCAGAGTGGAGGACCCCCACGGTCTTTGCCAAAGTGGACCTCAGCTGCTGGAGCCACCCAAAGCCCACAACCAATGCACCTGGAGCCTGTGATACTGCTCCCGCAAGGTGATCTCAAGCATACCCCTTTGAGCTGGTGGCACCACGCACTCCCTAGCCCTAGAACCACCACATATCCCTGGGATTAGCATTCTTGCATGCATCCAGAACCAGCACCACCACACACCTCACCAATCTAGCACACCTGCACACACCCACAGGTGAAGGTTTTTCCCTACCAAAAGCAGCCCACAATGTCTGCAAGAGGTGATTACTTCTAAAGTCTTAGAAACATACAGCCTAACAACACTGAACCAAGAAGAAATAGAAACAATAGACCAATAACAAATAAAGAGATTGAATCAATAATTTAAAAATGCCCCAGAAAAAAAAATCCCAGTACTAAATGGCTTCTCTGTTGTATTCTACCAAACATTCAAAGAAGAATTAATATCAATCCTTCTCAAACTCTTCCAAAAAATAAAAGAAGAGGGAATATTTCCAAATTCATTTTATGAAATCAGCATTACTCTGATACCAAAGCAAGACAAGGACACCAGAAGAAAACTGCAGGCCAATTTCCCTGATGAACACAGATGCAAAAATCCTCAATAAAATACTAAGAAACTGAATCCAACAAGGACATTAAAAGGATCATACACCACAACCCAGTGAGATTTATCCCTGGAATGCAAGCATGGTTCAACACGTGAAAATCAATGTGATATATACTATATTAACAAAATGAAAGATTAAAACCACTTGATTATCTCAATGGATGCAGAAAAAGCATTTGACAAAATTCAACATCCATTAAACATGAACACTCTCAACAAAATAGGTATACGAGGAACATAACTCAATACAAAGGGCCATAAATGAAAAGCCCACAGCTAACATCATAATTGATGGGAAAAACTGAAAGCTTTTCCTCCACGATCTAGTACAAGGCAAGGAAGCCCATCCCTCAACACTTCTATTCAACATAGTACTAGAAGTCCCAGCAACAGCAATTAGGAAAGAAAAAGAAAAAAGCACCCAAATGAGAAGGAAGGGTAAAATCATCTGTGCTTGCCAATGACATGATCATATATTTCGAGAATCCTAAAAACTCAACCAAAAAAAAGTTAGAACTAATAAACAAATTAAAGTAACATGATACAAAATCAACATACAAGTATCAGTGACGTTTCTATACACTAAAAACAAACTATCCAAGAAGAAAATTAAGAAAACAATCCACTTACAATAACAACAAAAAACAAAATACTTAGCAATAAACTTAAAGAGGTGAAAGACTTCTACATTGAAAATTGTAAAGCATCAATGAAGGAAATTAAAGAGCACATAGATAAATGGAAATACATCCCGCGTTCACAGATTGGAATAATTAATATTGTTAAAATGTCCATACTACCTAAAATGATCTACAGATTCAATGTAATACTATCAAAATCTGAATGGCATTCTTTACAGATAGGAAAAACAATCCTAAAATTCATATAAAATCATAAAAGAATCCAAATAGCCAAAGAAATCTTGCGCAAGAAGTACAAACCCAGGAGCATCATGCTTCCTCATTTCAAAATTTATTACAAAGCTATAGTAATCAAAACAGTATGGTACTAGAATAAGAACAAACATATACACTAATGGAATAGAATAGAAGAGCCAGAAATAAATCCACACATTCACAGGCAACTGATCTTCAACATGAGTGCCAAGAACACACAATGAAGAAAAGACAGTCTCTTCAGTCAGTGTTGATGGATATCAACATGCAAAATAATGAAATTGGACCCTTATATCACACTGTATACAAAAATCAACTCAGAATAAGTTAAAGACTTTGTATTAGGCTGTTCTCGCATTGCTATAAAGAAATACTTGAGACTAAGTAATTCATAAAGAAAAGAGGTTTATTAATTGGCTCATGGTTCTGCAGGCTGTACAAGAATGGCACCAACAGCTTCTCAGCTTCTGATGAGGGCCTCAGGAAGCTTATAATCATGGCCAGCTTCTGGTGAGAGCCTCAGGAAGGCAAAGGGGAGTAAACATGTCCCATGGCAAGAACGGGAGCAAGACAGTGAGGAGGGAGGTGCCACACACTTTTCTAAACAACAAGATCTCGTGTGAACTCTGAGTGAGAACTCACTTACTATTGTGAGGAATAGCACCAAGCTATTCATAAGGGATCCTCCCCCATGATCCAATCACCTCCCACCAGGCCCCACCTCCAACATTGGAGATTACACTTCAACATGAGATTCTGAGGGACAAATATCCAAGCCATATCAGACTTAATACCTGAAACCGTAAAACTTTTAGAAGAAAACAAGGGAAAAGCTTCTTGACATTCATCCTGGCAATGAGTTTTTGTATATGACTCTAATAGCACAGGCACCAAAAACAAAAATAGACAAGTGGGATTACATCAAACTAAAATGCTTCTGCACAGCAAAGAAACCCCATCAACAGAGTGAAAAAGCATCCTACAAAATGAGACAAAATATTTGCAAACCATATATCTGATGAGGAATTAATGTGCAAGATATGTAAGGAACTCATACAACTCAATAGCAAAACAAAAAACAAAACAAAACAAAACAAAAACCAGATAGCTCAATTTAAAAATGGGCAAATGATCTGAATAGACCATTTCTTCAAAGAAAATATACAAATGGCCAACAGGTGTATGAAAAAGTGTTGAACATTACTAATTGATATGGTTTGGCTCTGTGTCCCCACCCAAATCTCTTGTTGAATTGTAACCCCCAGTGTTGGGGGAGAGGCCTGGTGGGAGGTGATTGGATCATAGGGGTGGATTTCCCTTTTGCTGTTGTCATGATAATGAGTTCTCATGAGATTTAGTTGTTTGAAAGTGTGTAGCACTTCCCCCTTCACTCTCTCTTCCTTCTGCTCCAGCCATGTAGGATGCGCCAGCTTCCCCTTCACCATCTGCCATGATTGTAAGTTTCCAGAGCCCCTGCCACCCCAAGCCTTGCTTCCTGTACAGCCTGTGGAACCGTGAACCAATTAAACCTCTTTTCTTTATAAATTACCCAGTCTCTGGTAGTTCTTTATAGCAATGTGAGAACGAACTAATACACTAATCATCAGAAAAATTCAAATCAACACCACGATGGGACATCACCTCACACCTGTTTGTATGACTATTATCAAAAAGTCAAAAGATAATGTGTCATTGAGGAATGGAGAAAAGGGAGCCCTTGTACACTGTTGGCAATGTAAATCTGTACAATCATTATGCAAAATAGTAGGAAGGTTAATAAAAAATAATAAAACTACTATATGTTATAGCCATTTCACTTCTAGGTACAGTCATCTTTCAGTATCTGCTGGGGATTTGTTCCAGGACCCTCTGTGGATACCAAAATCCACAGATACTCAAGTCCCTTATATAAAATGGCATAGTATTTGCATATAACCTACAAACATCCTCCTATATACTTTACATCATCTCTAGATTACTTATAATATCTAATACAATGAATATGCTATGTAAATAGTTGTTATACTGTATTATTTAGGGAATAATATAAATAATACAGTATAACAACTGTATTAGGTAGGAATAGGAAAGTAGTAGGAAAAAAGTATCTACATGTTTGGTACAGATGCAACCATCCTTTTTTCCCAAGTATTTTCAATCCCCAGTTGGTTAAATACATGGATGTGGAACCCAGGGTCACAGAGGGCTAACTGTATGTATGCAAAGGAACTAAAATCAGGATTTTGAGATATCTGCACTCACATATTCATTGCAGCATTATTCACAATACCCAAGATATGGAAACAACCTAATACCTGTTGATGGATAAATGGATAAAGAAAATATGGTATGTATATACACACACACAGGATATACATACACATGTATATACAAAATGTGGTATGTATATATACACACACACACAGGATATTGTATATACGTATATATATGTATGTATCTATATACACACATACACCCCCATATCGGCCTTAGTCAGTTTGTGTCACTATAAAGGAATACCTGAGGAAGAGTAATTTTTTTTCACATTTTCTGTCACTCCTAGGGTAATTTATTTTAAAACGAGGTTTATTTGATTAACGGTTTTGCAGGCTGCACAAGGTGGTGCCAGTATCTGCTTCTGATGATGGCTTCAGGCTGCTTCCACTCATGGTAGAAGGCAAAGAGAAGCTAGCCTGCGCAGAAATCACATGGCTAGAGAGTGGAAGCAAGAGAGAGAGCAGAGGGAGATGACAGGCTCTTTTAAATAACCAGCTCTAGCAGGAACTAATAGAGAGAACTCACTCATTACCATGAGGACTGCACCAAGCCATTCATGAGAGATCTGCCTTCATGACCTTCATGATGCAAACACCTCCCACTAAGCCCCACCTCCAACATTAGGGATGAAATTTCAACATGAGATTTGGTTGGGGGGTGGGGGGTGGGTGGCGTCAAACATTGAACCCATACCACAGCCTTAAAAGAAAAGGAAATTGTCTCATTTGAAACTATATGGATAAATCTGGATGACATTATGCTAAATGAAATAAGCCAGGCACAGAAAAGCAAATACTACATGATCTCACTTATATGTAAAATGAAAAGAGTCAAACTTACAAAAGCAGAGAATAAAATGGTGGCTGCCAGGGGCTCAGGGGAAGGGGAAATAGGGCAATGTTAGATAAAGCATACAAAGTTTCAGTTATATAAGATGAATAAGTTCTGGAGATCTAATGCACAGCATGGTGACTATAGTTAATAACATTGTGTTGTGTATTGTATAGGTGATTTTTTTCTAAGAGACTATATCTTAAGTGTTCTCACCACAAAAAAAAGGTAACTATGTGAGGTGATGAATATGTTCATTACCTTTATCACAGTGATCATTCCAAAATATGTATGTATATCAAAACATCAAGTTGTTCACCTTAAATACATACTAATTTTTATTTGTCAATTCTACCAAAATAAATATTTCAAAAAAAAGACAAGTTCAGGCCGGAAACTGAAAGGACACAAATAGATCACCAGGCTAGTAAACCACCCTACCACTCCAAAAAAGACATACAAATCAGCTTAAAGGGCCTCTTAATGGCCAAATGTAGAAAGAGTTAACCATCAAAATAGTGTTTTAGACCGGGTGCAGTGGCTCACTCCTGTAATCCCAGCACTTTGGGAGGGCAAGGAAGGCAGATCACTTGAAATCAGGAGTTCGAGACCAGCCTGGCCAACATGATAAAACCCTGTCTCTACTAAAAAAAAAAATACAAAGATTAGCCAGGCATAGTGGCGCATGCCTGCATGCCTGTAGTCCCGGCTACTTGGGAGGCTGAGGCAGGAGAATCACTTAAATCTGAAAGATGGAGGTTACAGTGAGCCGAGATCATGCCACTGCACTCCAGCCTGGGCGACATAGTGAGATTCCATCTCAAAAAATAAAAATAATAAATAAATAAATAGTGTTTTAGTTTTGGGTAAGATAAAGTAAGTATGCACCACCCTTTATCTCCCACTGAATGTAACTATAAACCTCGACAGAATGCACTTAGCTATTTGAGGACTCTGAAAAAATAATAGCAGAAGGCAAATAAAGGAAGAACACCAGAATTCAAGTTAACACCAAACTGGTGGTAAGTTTACCATTCTTTTCCTCTAATATCCCCTGGCCTAAACTTAATGCAGCCGGAAACTCAGAAGCGAATGCTGTGGTACAGACTGAGGGTGCTTCTCTACTTCTGGCTTGAATTGCTCAGAGAAAGTGCAAATATTCAACTTTGGTTTTTATTTCATCTTTCTTCCATTCTCTTGTGCTCAGGCCCTAGGCAATCCCATGGTGGCAACAGCAGTGGTAGCCAGGGGAAACCACAATACTCAAAACTTTGAGAGAGGAAAACCTTACTGTCCATTCACTGCAGCAGTAGTTCCCACAGGATGGGGCAAACTCCCACTGCTTTTTTTCCTCTGCCTGTGTCTTCCTACTGCTTGGCCCCAGTCACAGTGCAACTGCAGATTATGGATAGTTATTGGTTAGAGGACTGAAAAGGACAGCTCAGAGAACCAGAAACTACCAAGAAGATCATAGAGAGAGAGAGAGAGAGGAGCTCAGAAGAGCAACAAAATAAAGTTGATTAAGTTCAAGGCTCATCCTACAACCTTAATAACCAGGAATCTCAACCTAATTTACATAACAAAAACTTTGATAACTGAGCTAACAGATAAACCTCTGCCAAGTACCAGGACTGATCAATGAGTGTTGCATATGCAAGACAAACCTGAAGCACACTGCAAAATTGAAACAACATTGAAACCATAACCCACAAAAAATGAGTTTAAAATTTGCCTGAATCTACCAGATTGATTACCTGCTATAATAAAAATATCGACACTCTCCCAGAATTTAGACAAGATCCAGAAGCCAAAAATGTAATATAGAAAATGTATAGGGGTTGGGTGTGTTGGCTCATGCTTGTAATCCCAGCACTTTAGGAGGCGGAGGTGGGCAGATCACTTGAGGTCAAGTCTGAGACCAGCCTGGCCAACATGGCGAAACCCTGTCTCTACTAAAAATACAAAAATTAGCTGGGCATGGTGGTGTATGCTTGTAATCCCAGCTACTAGGGAGGCTGAGGCAGGAAAAGCGCTTGAACCCGGGAAATGGAGGTTGCAGTGAGCTGAGATCATGCCACCACACTCCAGCCTGGGCCACAGAGGGAGGCTCAGTCTCAAAAAACAAATGTATATATATATTGTTCAATAAAAAACTACTCCGTATATGACAATGCTTGAAAATCTCAACATACATAAGAAAAGACAATCATAGAAAGATGATATGAATGTTAAAACTATCTGATAAGGGCTTTAGATCAGATGTTTTAAAACTGTTTGAACAAATAATTATAAACACTCATGAAATAAATAGAAAAATATAGTCTCAGTAAAGAAATGAGTCAGCAAATTACAACCTGTGGGCCAATATGGATGGTGAGATTTTAAAAGTTTTTACATTCTTAAAGGATCTTTTTTAAGTTTGGAGCAGCATACAAGAATCGACGAAATGTTTTTCCAGTAAAATCACTTTGGCCGGGTGCGGTGGCTCACGCCTATAATCCCAGCACTTTGGGAGGCCAAGGTGGGCGGATCACCTGAGGTCAGGAGTTCAAGACCAGCCTGACCAACATGGTGAAACCACATCTCTACTAAAAATACAAAAAATTAGCTGGACGTAGTGGCAGGAGCCTGTAATCCCAGCTACTTTGGGAGACTGAGGTGAGAGAATGGCTTGAACCCGGGAGACAGAGGTTGCAGTGAGCTGAGATCGCGCCACTGCACTCCAGCCTGGGTGCGAAAGAGCGAGACTCAGTCTCAGATAAAATAAATAAATAAATAATCACCTTATAAGAGATGTTGGCCTGGCGCAGTGGCTCACGCCTGTAATTCCAGCACTTTGGGAGGCCACGGTGGGTGGCTCACCTGAGGTCAGGAGTTCGAGATCAGCCTGACCAACATAATGAAACCCCCCCCACGTCTCTACTAAAAATACAAAAAAGTAGCTGGGCATGGTGGCTCATGCCTGTAATCCCAACTACTTGGGAGGCTAAGGCAGGAGGATCGTTTGAACCCGGGAGGCGAAGGTTGCAGTGAGCCAAGACTGTGCCATTGCACTCCAGCCTGGGCAACAAGAGCGAAACTCCTTGTCAAAAAAAAAAAAAAAAAAAAAAAAAAAAGCTAAAATAAGGGTGGAGCAAGATCATGGAATAAAAGCCTGCATTGTTTGTACCCTCCACTGGAACACCAAATTTTAACAACTGTCTGCACACAGAAAAGCACAATCACAAGAACCAAAACCAGGTGAACACTCACAGTACCCGGTTTTAACTACATATTGTGGAAAGAGGCATTGAAGAGGGCAGGATAAACAGTCTTCAATCTCCAAGGCCACCCCTCCCCGCTCCCCTGGCAGTAGCTATGCAGTGCAGAGAGAGAATCTGTGCACATTGCAGAGGAAGAGCACAGCAGCTGGGGAACTTTACATTGAACTCAGTGCTGCACAGTCACAGTAGAGAAAAAAGTCATGCTGGGTTCAGCCAGCGCTTGTGCACAGAGGGAGTGTTTGGACCAGCCTTAGCCACAGGAGAATTACCCTCATCCCAGTGGTGGGAACTTGAGTTTCTTGGCAAGCCTCGTCACTGTGGGCTGAAGTGCTCTGGGGTCCTACATAAACTTGAGTGGCAGTCTGGGGCACAAGGACTGCAATTCCTAGGCAACTCCTAGTGTAAGGCTGGGCTTAGAGCCAGTGAACTTGCCACGTGACCTAGGGAGACAACAGCTGGCACAGCAAAGGGAGGGCTTGCACCATCCCTTCCCCAACCCCAGGCAATAAAGCTCGTAGCAATGAAAGTGACTCCTTCCTTCTGCCTAAGTAGAGGAAAGGGAAGAGTAAAGAGGACTTTGTCTAGCGTCTTGGATACCAGCTCAGCCACAGTAGGACAGGGCACTGGGCAGAGTAGTGAGGCCCCCATTCCAGGACCTAGCTCTCAAACCACATTTCTAGACACATCCTGGGCCAAAAGGGAACCCACTGCCTTGAAGGAAAGGATCCAGTCCTGGCAGGATTAACCACCTGCTGACTAAAGAACCCTTGGTATAACCCTGGAATTACCATTAACGACCCAGGGAGTACATCATGGGCCTTGGGCTCTGAGAAGTGCTGGCTTCAGGGGACACCCAGCACATTCCCAGCTGTGGTGGCTCCAGTGAAAGACTCCTTTTGTTTGAGAAAAGCAGAGGAAAAGTAAAGAGGACTTTGTACTGCACTCTAGGTACCAGCTTGGCTCTTGGGGTCCCCAAATCCAGGTGTAGCCTCTTGGACAGTATTTCTCGTCCTGGGCCACAGGAGAGCCCACTGCCCTGAAGGGTGAGTCCCAGGCCTGGCAGCATTCACCACAAGCTGATGGAAGAGACCTTGGGTTTTATGTGAACATCAGTGGTGGCCTAGCAGAACACCCTATGGACCACTGACGGTGGCGGCCACAGGGAGAGACTCCTCTGCCTGTGGAAAGGGAGGGAAGAGTGGGAAGGGCTTTGTATTGTGATTTGAGTGCCAGCTTAACTGCAGTAGAATAAAACATCAGGTAAATTGCTCAAGTTTCTGACTCCAATCCCTGGCTCCCAGAGAGCATCTTTGGACACACCTGGGTTGTGGGGGAACTCACCATCCTAAAGGGAAGGGCCTTCCTTGGGCAAGGTCCAGTGCTGTGCTGGCTTCAAGTCTGACACAGCACAGGCCCAGTGCTTGCATCACCACACCCCCGGGGGGCTTGCATCACCACACCCCCAGCTCAACACAGAGACAGTGACTCCATATGTTTCAGAGAAAGTAAGGGTAAAGAACAAGAGTTTCTGCCTGGTAATCCAGAGAATTCTTTCAGATGTTATCCAAGGTCATCAAGGAGTACCCTTTATGGGTCTACAAGAAACACAGCATTATTAGGCTTGGGGTCCAAGTCTCTTTGAATAACTGGAAGGCCTTCCCAAGAAGGACTGGCATGAGCAAGCCTAGATTGAGAAGACTACAATAAATACCTAACTCTTCAATGCCCAGACACCGATGAATATCTACAAGCATCAACACCATCCAGGAAAACATGACTTCACCAAATGAATTAAATATGGCACCAGGGACCAGTTCTGCAGAAACAGAGATATGTGACTTTTTGGACAGAAAATTCAAAATAGCTATTTTGAAGAAACTGCAAGAAATTTGAAATAACACAAAGAAGGAATTCAGAATTCTATCAGATAAATTTAACAAAGAGACTGAAATAATTTAAAAGAATCAAGCAGAAATGCTGGAGTTGAAAATGCAATTGACGTGCTTAAGAATGCATCAGTCTCTTAGCAGCAGAATTGATCAGGCAGAAGAAAACTAGTGAGCTTCAAGACAGGCTATTTGAAAATACACAATCAGAGGAGACAAAAGAAAAAAAATAAAAAAGCATGAAGCATACCTACACGATCTAGAAAATAGCCTCAAAAGGGTAAATCTAAGATCCATTGGCCTTAAAGAGGAGGTAGGGAAAGAGCTATGGGTAAGAAGTTTATTCGAAGAGATAATATCAGAGAATATCCCAAACCTGGAGAAAGATATCAACATTCAAGTATAAGAAAGTTATAGAACACTACGCAGATTTAACCCAAAGAAGAACACCTCAAGGCATTTAATAATCAAACTCCCAAAGGTCAAGGATAAAGAAAAAATCCCAAAAACAGTAAAAGAAAAGAAAAAAAATCACATACAATCGAACTTCAATACATCGGCAGCCAACTTATCAGCAGAAACTTTACAGGCCAGGAAAGAGAGGCATGACATATTTAAAGTGCTGAAGGAGAAAAAAAAATGTTTACCCTAGGATAGTATATCTAGCAGAAAGTATCCTTCAAACATGAGGGAGAAATAAAGACTTTCCCAGACAAACAAAAGCTGAGGGATTTCATGAACACCAGACCTGTCCTACAAGAAATGCTAAAGGGAGTTGTTCAATCTGAAAGAAAAGGATGTTAATGAGCAAGAAGAAATCACCTGAAGGTACAAAACTCATGGGTAATAGTAAGCACACGGCTGGACAGCTGGAAACAGTGGCTCATGCTTGTAATCCCAGCACTTTGGGAGGCCGAGGCAGGTGGATCGCCTGAGGTCAGGAGTTCGAGACCAGCCTGACCAATATGGTGAAACCCCGTCTCTACTAAAAATACAAAAATTATCCGGGTGTGGTGGCATGCACCTGTAGTTCCAGCTACTTGGGAGGCTGAGGCAGGAGAATTACTTGAACCCAGGAGGCGGATGTTGCAGTGAGCCAAGATCATGCCACTGCACTCCAGCCTGGGTGACAGAGCAACATTCCGTCTCAAAAAAAAAAAAAAAAACAGTAAGCACACAGAAAAAGACAGAATGGTATCACACTGAAATTGTGGGGTGTAAACTTCTCTTGACTTAAGTAGAAAGAATAAATGATGAACCAAACAGAAATAATAACCACAACAACTTTTCAAAACATGGACAGTACCATAAGACACAAAGAAAAACAAAAAAAGTTAATCAGGGGAACAAAGTTAAAGTGTAGAGTTTTTATTAGTTTGTGTGTGTGTGTGTGTATGTGTGTGTTTGGCTCTTTGTTAATACAATCAGTGTTACACTGTCATCAATTTAAAATAATGGATTATAAGATAGCATTTGCAAGCCTCACGGTAACCTGAAACTGAAAAACAACGAATACACAAAAAATAAAAAGGAAGAAATTAAATCATACCACCAGTGAAAATCGCCTTCACTAAAACGAAGACAGGAAAGAAAGAAATAGAATAGAATAAAAAATAGAAAACCAAAAACAATCAGAAAACAAATAACAAAGTGGCAGGAGTAAGTCTTTACTTATCAGTAATAACACTGAATGTAAATAGACTAAACTCTCCAATCAAAGGACATAGAGTGGCTGAATGGATTAAAAAAAAACAAGACCCAATGATCTCTTGCCTACAAGAAACACATTTCCCCTATGAAGATACACACAGATTGAAAATAAACGGATGGAAAAAGATATTCCATGACAACGGAAACAACGAAATAGCAGGAGTACCTATACTTATATCAGACAAAATGGATTTCAAGACAAAAACTTTAAGGAGAGAGAAAAAAAGGTCACTATATAAGGATAAAGGGGAAAATTCAGCAAGAGGCTATAACAATTTTACATACACATGCACCCAACACTGGAGCACTCAGATATATAAAGCAATTATTAGAGGGAAAGAGAGAGATAGACCCCTGGTCAATGATTTTTTTGGATATGACCCCCACAGGTGACAAAAGCAAAAATAGGCAAATGAGATTGCACCAAACTAAAATGCTTCTGCACAGCAAAGGAAACAATCAACAGAGTGAAGAGACAACCTACAGAATAGGAGAAAATATCCACAAATCACACGTCTGATAAAGAGTTAATCTCCAAAATATACAAGGAACTCAAACACTGCAATAGCAAATAAACAAATAACCCAATGAAAAAATGGGCAAAAGACCTGAATAGATATTTATCTAAGGAAGGCATACAAATCAGCAACAGGTATGTGAAAAAATGCTCAACATCACTAACCATCAGGGAAATGCAAATTAAAATCACAATGAGATATCACCTCACATCTGTTAGAATGTCTATTATCAAAAAGACAAAAGAAGTGTTGGCAAGGGCATGGAGAAAAGGAAACCTTTGTACACTGCTGGTGGGAATGTAAATTAGTATACCCATTACAGAAAACAGTATAGAGGTTGCTCAAAAAATTAAAAATGTAACTACCATATTATCCAGCAATCTCACTTCTGGATATATACCCAAGGGAAATAAAATAAGTATCTTTAAGAGATATCTGCAATCCCTTGTTCACTGCAGCATTATTTACAATAGCCAAGCTATGGAATCAACCTAAGGGTCCAACAAGAGATGAATGGGTAAAGAAAATGTGGTATTTATATACAATAGAATACTATTCAGCCATAAAAAAGAAGGAAATCCTGCCATTTGTGATAACACAGATGAACCTGGAGGACATTAAGCTAAGTGAAATAAGCCAGCCGCAGAAAGACAAATACTGCATGGTCTCACTTATATGTGGATTCTGAAAAAGCTGAGTTCATAGAAGTAGAGAGTAGAAAGGTGGTTGCCAGGGGGTTGGGGAATGGATGAGGAGATATTGGTCAAAGGGTACAAAGTGTCCAAGCACAGTGGCTCCCGTCTATAATCCCAGTACTTTGGGTGGCTGGGGCAAGAGGACTGCCTGAGCCCAGGAGTTCAAGATCAGCCTGCATAACATAGTAAGACCCCCATCTCTACAAAAAAATAAAACAACTAGCCAGCCTTGGTGGCACGCACCGGTAGTCCCAGCTACTCGGGAGGCTGAGGTGGGAGGATCACTTTAGCCGAGGAAGTTGAGGCTGCAGTGAGCCAGGATCATGCCACTGCACTCCAGCCTGGCGACAGAGCAATACTCTATCTCTTCAAATAAAAGGGGAGGGGTTACAAAGTTTCATTTAGGCCGTATGAATAAGTTCTGGGGCTGTACTGTACAGCACAGTGACTACAGTTAATATTATAATAATGTATTGTATACTTGAAAATTGCTAAGAAAGTAGATCTTAAATATTTCTCCACAAAAAAACCTGTGTGAGTTGATGAATATATAAATTGGCTTGATTGTGGTGATCTTTTCACAATGTATATCAAAATATTATGTTATATACCATAAATATATACAAATTTTGTCAATTATACCCCCAATAAAGCTAGAAAAATGGAGGAAAAAAGAATAAAGATGGTGAAAGTAGAATGAGAAATTTGATTTGCCATAGTTTCAGTGTATCACTCACGAAATGATACAGGTTTACAGTGAAAAAACCTGAAAGACACGATCTTAATCAAGAGATCAAAGCTAGCACCACCAATAATAGTATAAATCAATCCTGTATACCACCCAATAGGAAGCCATGAGTAGAACATAGAATTTCTTCTGTGATTTTCTGGCCTCAAATTCACAACCTGTTCTAATCATGAGGAAACTTTGGCTAAACCCACATTAAATCACATGCTACAAAATGACTGATCTGTAATCTTCAAAACTGCCAAGATCATGAATAACAAGGCAAGAATGAGGAGGTGTTCCAGATTTCCAGATTGAAGGAGACTGAAGACTATGTATAATTCTAGATTGAAACCATTTTCTATATAGAACATTATTGGAAAATTTGAATGACGTTTCCAAGCAAAGGGTATACAGGAGTTCTTTGTACTAATCTTATAACTTTTCTATAAATATGAAATTGTTTTAAAAGTTTTTAAAGCCTAGAAGAATGTCTGATGTGACATATAACAGGCAACATATAAATGTTTACTGAATTAAGCTCTACATTATGACACCCAATTTGGGGAAAAAATAAGACCAATCTCACAAATAGGTACGATGTATGCAATACTGGGAACATTCTCCCTAATATCCAATTATATCTCCATTATTAATCCCTCTGTGAGAGTAAAGACTGAAGTAGGCATAGGCACTGAAATAGGAGAGAAAGAATGGAAAGGGAAGATAAAATGAAAAAGCAAAAAACTATGTATTTAGGAATTTTCATGAGATCCAGTCCAGGATGCAGGCTTTATCCTATCAAATCTCTCACATCTCCAAATCCCAGTATAGAAAAATACTATGGCAGTAACATGATTAACTGCTATCAACCTTGTCAGCAGACAAACTCATTTTTTTCTTTCTTTTGTTGTATAGCATGAATATGGAGCAAATGTTATCAAAATGATTTGACAATAAAAGACAAAGCAAAGAAAATTTTAAGAAATATTCCATATCAGTCAGGTGTGGTGGCTCATGCCTGTAATCCCAGTACTTTGGGAGGCTGAGGTGGGTGGATCACTTGAGGCCAGGAGTTCCAGAGCAGCCTGGCCAACATAGCAAAACCCTGTCTGTACTAAAAATACAAAAAGTAGCCAGGTGTGGTGGCGCAGGCCTGTAATCCCAGCTACTCAGGAGGCTGAGGCACAAGAATCACTTGAACCCGGGAGGTGGAGGTTGCAGTGAGCTGAGATCACATCACTGCACTCCAGCCTGGGCGACAGAGTGAGACTCCATCTCAGAAAAAAAAAAAAAGAAAAGAAAAGAAAAAAAAGAAATATTCCATATAGCTTTTTCAAATGCTCTTTCTGGTAAAGAACAAAGGAAGCAAAATATTTCAAAGATCAGCTACTTATGTGGAACTGATCTCAAATAGAATCTCCAAAAGGTTGCATGAAGTAGTAATGATTCTTCCTGGAACTTGATATAGCATATTTTCAAACTCTTGGAGAATGCAGATTTCACTCACCATCTGGGGGAGCCTCATCAACATATCTTTACATTGCAGTACACACATAGATGCTCTTTGAAAATCCCCTTGAGCAACTGCCTGAAAAAGATAAAGAATGTCAATAATTGGTTAAAATGAAATGACAAGGTTATTTGTCTCTAAGTCAATTTTAGCATATTTTAACTAGTGTTTAAAAGTCTTATTTTGTTTTCTAATATTTTTAGCAATACTAGTTGTTCAAGCTAAACAGATAGCTTGCTCAAAATACAGAAGAATAAGTGGTAATCTTTGGTGACACAGAGTTGATACTGAATGAGCAGGAGTCATTTACTTTTTTCTGGAAATGCAAAAACTGGTTGTACTGCCTTATGTTATTATACTATGACATAATGCCAGGTCTACTAGATGCTTCTGCAACTTGAATAGCTCTTCTATTCACTTCTACATTAGAGGAATTAAGCTAAACAGCAGTCTTTGTCTTAAAGCAAGATCACAATAACCTCATAGTCTGAACTGCTATGTATATCCACTACAAAAAGCAGCTTATCAATTAGCCAGACATGGTGGCACACACCTATAGTCCCAGCTACTTTAGAGGCTGAGGCGGGAAAATTGCTCAAGTCCAGTAGTTTGAAGCTGCAGTAAGCTAAGAAGATACCTCTCTACTCCTGCCACAGATGACAGAGCAAAACCCCATCTCTTAAAAAAAAAATTTTTTTAAGAAAAAAGAAAAGCAGCTTCGTACAATCTCATCATGAAGCCAAAAGAGCCGCTCTGCCATTTATCATGTGTAACTTTGAGCCTTAAGCTCTCACAGATTGTTTCCTCATCCATAAAGTGAGGAGACTGTACTAGACTATCTGCAGGGTTCCTTTCAGTTCTACCATTCTATGTCTGAACACCCCCAAATGAATGTAAACATCAATCACACATACTTCAGCACTTGTAGAAGAGGCTTGTTTCAGCCACTGAAGAACTTAGTTGGCCAGGCGCAGTGGCTCACGCCTATAATCCCAGCACCTAGGGAGGCCAAGGTGGGTGGATCACCTGAGGTCAGCAGTTTGAGACCAGCTTGACCAACATGGTGAAATCCCGTCTCTACTAAAAAACAAACAAACAAAACAAAACAACCCAAACACAAATTAGCTGGGTGTGGTGGTGGGCACCTGCAATCCAGCTACTCGGGAGGCGGAGGTTGCAGCGAGCTGAGATCGAGCCATTGCACTCCAGCCTGGGAGACAGAGCGAGACTCTGTCACACACACACACAAAAAGGCAGACAAAGCATTTTTTTAAGAAAAACATGGATACATACAAGGAAATAATAAAGTACTACACTTGCTATTTTCTTTCTTCTCTTCTTTACGTGGTGTCAAATATTATTGTGCTTTGAATAATAAAAGAATTGAGTAGACAGAAGAAAATATAAACAACGTAAGACACCAGCTTCTCTCTAGTTTTCTCTTCTAACTGCTGAATAGTAAGCCTGACATCTTGCTGAGTAGATACTCTCTTATAAGGCTTTAATACTAGATATTATTAAAGGGGAAAATAAATTGCTAACACAAGTGCCTCAATAAGCCAAATCTCTATATAGAGATTAGAAAATAATATTCCTGTCTACACTATATTCTATGAATACTTGCTGATTGAATCATTATTCAAGGTGGAGAAAATCTTACTATAAAAGAGAAATGCTGAGTGACAACACCATATCAGAGGATAGATGTTGCTGTCTGTTCTTATAACATATAAAACAACATGAGACTTTAATGTTCAAACAACCCATAAAGTGTCTATCATTACTCAGATTTTATCTTAGAGAAATCAAAGCTCTAATAATTCAGGCTACTTTTGAAAATTTATTCATCTTCTTATGACTAGAAACAAATATTTCAAGCCCAAAAGATAAAGATTTAAAGTAAAAGAAGTCTTAAAGAAGAGGCAGCACAATACAGTGCTGTAGTAACCTTTTGTGAGCATCAGACTCACCAGTGGAGCTTTCTGAAAATCACACGCCCAGCTCTCACCACTTGGGGAGACTGTGATTCATTAGATCTGGAGTGATGTCCTGCCTATACTGATGTAGTGAAAAGAATATGAGCTTTGCATTCCCAGTTTTTCCACTTCTTGGCTCAGTGAACTTAGGTAAGTCACAATCTCTTTGAGGCTCTATTTTGTTAACTATAAAATAGGGACAGTAATGTCTACAATATAGGATTGATTTTTATGAGGATCAAATGGGATCACAGATGTGAAAGCATTTCATAAACTGTAAGTCAGTATTCAAAAATGTGTACATTTGGGGCAATCAAAACTACCATCAGGGCTGGGCCCAGTGGCTCACCCCTGTAATCCCAGCACTTTGGGAGGCCAAGGTAGGCTGATCACCTGAGGCCAGGAGTTCGAGACCAGCCTGTCCAACATGGCAAAACCCCGTCTCTACTAAAAATACAAAAAGTAGCTAGCTAGGCATGGTGGTGCGTGCCTGTAATCTCAGCTACTTAGGAGGCTGAGGTAGGAGAATCGCTTGAACCCGGGAAGCAGAGGCTGCAGTGAGCCGAGATGGCGCAATATTGCCTGGGCAATAGAGTGAGACTCTGTCTCAAAAAAAAAAAAAAAAGACAATATATTAAAATGGCAATACTCCCCGAGTTGATCTATAAATTTAATCCAATTCCATTAAAATTCCAGTTGGCCTTTTTTGCAGAAATTAACATGCTGATCTTAAAATTCAAATGGAAATTTAAGAAACCCAGGGCTAGGTGAAACATTCTGAGACATGACACCAAAAGCATGATCCATAAAAGAAAAAGAAATCAATCAATTGGACTTCATCAAAACTGTATTCTGTGACCCTATTATAAAGGACAAAAAGACAAGCTACAACAAGACAATATTCGCGAATATTTATCTGACAAGGGAATCACATCTAGAATATATAAATAATCCTGTAAATTCAACAGTAAACTATCAAACAATCCAAATAGAAAATAGACAAGAAAAATGACAGATATTTTGCCTAAAGGGAGATACAGATGGCAAATAAGTAAATGAAAAGATGTTCAACATCATTAGCCATTAGAGAAATGCAAATTAAAACCACAATGAGATATCACTATATAACTATTAGGATAGCTACAATAAAAAAATTGGTCACAATACCAAATGCTGTCAAGGATGCAAAGAAATGGGATCTCTCATACATTACTGGTAAGAATCTAAATGGTGGCTGGGTGCAGTGGCTCACACCTGTAATCCCAGTACTTTGGGAGGCCTAGGTGGGTGGATCACCTGAGGTCAGCAGTTTGAGACAAGCCTGGCCAAGATGGCAAAGCCCCATTTCTACTAAAAATACAAAAATTAGCCAGGCATGGTGGCACGCACCTGTAGTCTCAGCCACTCGGGAGGCTGAGGCAGGAGAATCACTTGAGCCTGGGAGGCGGAGGTTGCAGTGAGCTGAGATCATGCCACGGCACTCAGCCTGGGTGACAGAGTGAGACTCTGTCTCAAAAGAAAACAAGAAAACAAAACAAAACACAGAATGTAAAATGGCATGGCCACTCTAGAAAACAGTTGGCAGTTTCTAAAAAAAAAAATAAAACTAAATATACCCTTTATGTCCACACAAAAACCTGTATGGAAATGTTCATGCCAACTTATTTACAATAGCCAAAAATTGGAAACAACCCAAATTCTTTCAATGGTGAACAGCTAAACAAATTGGTACATCCATAGCATAGAATTCTACATAGCAATAAAAAGAGAACAGGGCTCGGTGCGTTGACTCATGCCTGTAATCCCAGCACTTTGATAGGCAGAGGTGGGTGGATCACTTGAGGCCAGGAGTTTGAAACCAGCCTGGCCAACTTGGTGAAATGCCATCTATACTAAAAAATACAAAAAAAATAGCCAGGCAAGGTGGCACATGCCTGTAATCTCACGCTACTTGGGAGGCTGAGGCAGGAGAATCACTTGAACTCAGGAGGCAGTAGTTGCAGTGAGCCGAGATCACGCCATTGCACTCCAGCCTAGGCAACAGAGTGAGACTCTCTGTCTCAAAAACAAACAAACAAAAAGAACAAACTATTAACACATAAAAAGACAAGGACGGATCGCAAAAAAAAAAAAAAATGCTGAGTGAAAACAACCAATATAAAATGGTTACATAGTGTAATATTACATTTATATAATGTTCTTAAAATGACAAAATTATAGAGATGGAGACTAGGTTTTGGTTGCCTGAGGTTTTGGATGATGGGAAAGGGGTATCCCTATAAAGGGGTTATGTAAAGAATCTGTGCGGTAATGAAACTGTTCTGTATCTTGATTGTGGTGGTGGTAGTGAACATGAATCTTCACCTACACATGTGCTGAAATTGTATAGAGCTCTATAAACACATGCAAACACACATAAGTGAGTTCATGTAAAACTGGTGAAATCTAAATAAGGTCTGTGGATTGTATCAATGTCTAT
The DNA here is from genome assembly GCF_028858775.2 of Pan troglodytes. Lineage (NCBI taxonomy): Eukaryota > Metazoa > Chordata > Mammalia > Primates > Hominidae > Pan > Pan troglodytes. The sequence continues at coordinate 68,627,118 of NC_072421.2, forward strand.
TTCCTGGTTTTATATCGCACTATATGTATGCAAGATTTTGCCACTGGCAAAAAACTGGGTGAAGGGTACACAGATCTCTCTTTACTATTTTTGTAGTTTCCTGCAAATCTATGCTTATTTCAAAATTTTAAAAAATTTTTAGAAACACATTTGTTGGCCAGGCACGGTAGCTCACACCTGCAATCCCAGTGCTTTGGGAGGCCGAGGTGTGTGGATCACCTGAGGTCAGGAGTTCAAGACCAGCCTGGTCAACACGGTGAAACAGCATCTGTACTAAAAATACAAAATTTAGCCTAGCATGGTGGCGGCTGTCTGTAGTCCCAGCTAGCTACTCGGGAGGCTGAGGCAGGATAATCGCTTGAACCCAGGAGGTGGAGGTTGCAGTGAGCCGAGATGGCACTACTGCCCTCCAGCCTGGGCAACGGAGCAAGACAAGGTCTCAAAACAAATAAAATAAAATAAAATCACATTTGTTTAATACCATCACCAATTTCATCAGAAAAGACTAAGTATTAGAAGGGGAGGAGCCAAGATGGCCGAATAGGAACAGCTCCAGTCTACAGCTCCCAGCGTGAGCGACTCAGAAGACCGGTGATTTCTGCATTTCCAACTGAGGTACTGGGTTCATCTCACTAGGGAGTGCCAGACAGTAGGTGCAGGACAGTGGGTGCAGCGAACTGTGCACAAGCCGAAGCAGGGCGAGGCATCGCCTCACCAGGGAAGCACAAGGGGTCAGGGAATTCCCTTCCCTAGTCAAAGAAAGGAGTGACAGATGGCACCTGGAAAATCGGGTCACTCCCACCCTAATACTGTGCTTTTCCAAAGGGCTTAAAAAATGGCACACCAGGAGATTATATCCCGCACCTGGCTCGGAGGGTCCTACACCCATGGAGTCTTGCTCATTGCTAGCACAGCAGTCCGAGATCAAACTGCAAGGCGGCAGCGAGGCTCGGGGAGGGGCACCCACCATTGCTGAGTTAGTTGTTTGATTAGGTAAACAAAGCAGCCGGGAAGCTCGAACTGGGTGGAGCCCACCACAGCTCAAGGAGGCCTGCCTGCCTCTGTAGGCTCCACCTCTGGGGGCAGGGCACAGACAAACAAAAAGACAGCAGTAACCTCTGCAGACTTAAATGTCCCTGTCTGACAGCTTTGAAGAGAGTAGTGGTTCTCCCATCACGCAGCTTGAGATCTAAGAACGGACAGACTGCCTCCTCAAGTGGGTCCCTGACCCCCAAGTAGCCTAACTGGGAGGCACCCCCCAGGAGGGGCGGACTGACTCCTCACACGGCCGGGTACCCCTCTGAGACAAAACTTCCAGAGGAGCGATCAGGCAGCAGCATCTGCAGTTCACCAATATCTGCTGTTCTGCAGCCACCACTGCTGATACCCAGGCAAACTGGGTCTGGAGTGGACCTCTAGCAAACTCCAACAGACCTTCAGCTGAGGGCCCTGTCTGTTAGAAGGAAAACTAACAAACAGAAAGGACATCCACATGAAAAACTCATCTGTAGGTCACCATCATCAAAGAACAAAGGTAGATAAAACCACAAAGATGGGGAAAAAACAGAGCAGAAAAACTGGAAACTCTAAAAGTCAGAGCGCCTCTCCTCCTCCAAAGGAACGCAGCTCCTCACCAGCAATGGAACAAAGCTGGACGAAGAATGACTTTGACGAGTTGAGAGAAGAAGGCTTCAGGCAATCAAACTACTCTGAGCTACAGGAGGAAATTCGAACCAATAGCAAAGAAGTTAAAAGCTTTGAAAAAAAATTAGGCGAACGGATACTAGAATAACCAATGCAGAGAAGTCCTTCAAGGACCTGATGCAGCTGAAAACCAAGGCACGAGAGCTACGTGATGAATGCAGAAGCCTCAGTAGCCAATGCGATCAACTGGAAGAAAGGGTATCAGTGATGGAAGATGAAATGAAGCGAGAAGAGAAGTTTAGAGAAAAAAGAATCAAAAGAAATGAACAAAGCCTCCAAGAAATATGGGACTATTGAAAAGACCAAATCTACGTCTGATTGGTGTAGCTGAAAGTGATGGGGAGAATGGAACCAAGCTGGAAAACACTCTGCAGGATATTATCCAGGAGAAATTCCCCAATCTACCAAGGCAGGCCAACATTCAAATTCAGGAAATACAGAGAACACCACAAAGATACTCCTTGAGAAGAGCAAGTCCAAGACACATAATTGTCAGATTCGCCAAAGTTGAAATGAAGGAAAAAACATTAAGGGCAGCCAGAGAGAAAGGTCGGGTTACCCACAAAGGGAAGCCCATCAGACTAACAGCTGATCTCTCTGCAGAAACTCTACAAGCCAGAAGAGAGTGGGGACCAATATTCAACATTCTTAAAGGGAAGAATTTTCAACCCAGAATCTCATATCCAGCCAAACTAACCTTCATAAGTGAAGGAGAAATAAAATACTTTACAGACAAGCAAATGCTGAGAGATTTTGTCACCACCAGGCCTGCCCTAAAAGAGCTCCTGAAGGAAGCACTAAACATGGAAAGGAACAACTGGTACCAGCCACTGCAAAAACATACCAAATTGTAAATGCCATCAAGGCTAGGAAGAAACTGCATCAACTATCGAGCAAAATAACCAGCTATCATCATAATGACAGGATCAAATTCACACATAACACTATTAACTTTAAATGTAAATGGGCTAAATGCTCCAATTAAAAGACACAGACTGGCAAATTGGATAAAGAGTCAAGACCCATCAGTGTGCTGTATTCAGGAAACCCATCTCATGTGCAGAGACACACATAGGCTCAAAATAAAGGGATGGAGGAAGATCTACCAAGCAAATGGAAAACAAACAAAGGCAGGGGTTGCAATCCTAGTCTCTGATCAAACAGACTTTAAACCAACAAAGATCAAAAGAGACACAGAAGGCCATTACATAATGGTAAAAGGATCAATTCAACAAGAAGAACTAACTATCCTAAATATATATGCACCCAATACAGGAGCACCCAGATTCATAAAGCAAGTCCTGAGTGACCTACAAAGAGACTTAGATTCCCACACAATAATAATGGGAGACTTTAACACCCCACTGTCAACATTAGACAGATCAATGAGACAGAAAGTTAACAAGGATACCCAGGAATTGAACTCAGCTTTGCACCAAGCGGACCTAATAGACATCTACAGAACTCTCCACCCCAAATCAACAGAATATACATTCTTTTCAGCACCACACCACACCTATTCCAAAATTGACCACATAGTTGGAAGTAAAGCACTCCTCAGCAAATGTAAAAGAACAGAAATTATAACAAACTGTCTCTCAGACCACAGTGCAATCAAACTAGAACTCAGGATTAAGAAACTCACTCAAAACCGCTCAACTACATGGAAACTGAACAACCTGCTCCTGAATGACTACTGGGTACATAATGAAATGAAGGCAGAAATAAAGATGTTCTTTGAAACCAACGAGAACAAAGACACAACATACCAGAATCTCTGGGACACATTCAAAGCAGTGTGTAGAGGGAAACTTATAGCACTAAATGCCCACAAGAGGAAGCAGGAAAGATCCAAAATTGACACCCTAACATCACAATTAAAAGAACTAGAAAAGCAAGAGCAAACACATTCAAAAGCTAGCAGAAGGCAAGAAATAACTAAAATCAGAGCAGAACTGAAGGAAATAGAGACACAAAAAACCCTTCAAAAAATTAATGAATCCAGGAGCTGGTTTTTTGAAAGGATCAACGAAATTGATAGACCGCTAGCAAGACTAATAAAGAAGAAAAGAGAGAAGAATCAATTAGATGCAATAAAAAATGATAAAGGGGATATCACCACCGATCCCACAGAAATGCAAACTACCATCAGAGAATATTACAAACACCTCTACGCAAATAAACTAGAAAATCTAGAAGAAATGGATAAACTCCTCGACACATACACCCTCCCAAGACTAAACCAGGAAGAAGTTGAATCTCTGAATAGACCAATAACAGGCTCTGAAATTGTGGCAATAATCAATAGCTTACCAACCAAAAAAAGTCCAGGACCAGATGGATTCACAGCCGAATTCTACCAGAGGTACAAGGAGGAGCTGGTACCATTCCTTATGAAACTATTCCAATGAATGGAAAAAGAGGGAATCCTCCCTAACTCATTTTATGAGGCCAGCATCATCCTGATACCAAAGCCTGGCAGAGACACAACAAAAAAAGAGAATTTTAGACCAATATCCTTGATGAACATTGATGCAAAAATCCTCAGTAAAATACTCACAAACCGAATTCAGCAGCACATCAAAAAGCTTATCCACCATGATCAAGTGGGCTTCATCCCTGGGATGCAAGGCTGATTCAACATACACAAATCAATAAATGTAATCCAGCATATAAACAGAACCAAAGACAAAAACCACATGATTATCTCAATAGATGCAGAAAAGGCCTTTGACAAAATTCAACAACCCTTCATGCTAAAAACTCTCAATAAATTAGGTATTGATGGGACATATCTCCAAATAATAAGAGCTATCTATGACAAACCCACAGCCAATATCATACTGAATGGGCAAAAACTGGAAGCATTCCCTTTGAAAACTGACACAAGACAGGGATGCCCTCTCTCACCACTCCTATTCAACATAGTGTTGGAAGTCCTGGCCAGGGCAATTAGGCAGGAGAAGGAAATAAAGGGTATTCAATTAGGAAAAGAGGAAGTCAAATTGTCCCTGTTTGTAGATGACATGATTGTACATCTAGAAAACCCCATCGTCTCAGCCCAAAATCTCCTCAAGCTGATAAGCAACGTCAGCAAAGTCTCAGGACACAAAATCAATGTACAAAAATCACAAGCATTCTTATACACCAATAACAGACAACAGAGCCAAATCATGAGTGAACTCCCATTCACAATTGCTTCAAAGAGAATAAAATACCTAGGAATCCAACTTACACGGGATGTGAAGGACCTCTTCAAGGAGAACTACAAACCACTGCTCAAGGAAATAAAAGAGGACACAGACAAATGGAAGAACATTCCATGCTCATGGGTAGAAAGAATCAATATCGTGAAAATGGCCATACTGCCCAAGGTAATTTATAGTTTCAATGCCATCCCCATCAAGCTACCAATGACTTTCTTCACAGAATTGGAAAAAACTACTTTAAAGTTCATACGGAACCAAAAAGAGCCCACATTGCCAAGACAATCCTAAGCCAGAAGAACAAAGCTGGAGGCATCATGCTACCTGACTTCAAACTATACTACAAGGCTACAGTAACCAAAACAGCATGGTACTGGTACCAAAACAGAACAGAGCCCTCAGAAATAATGCCGCATATCTACAACTATCTGATCTTTGACAAACCTGACAAAAACAAGCAATGGGGAAAGGATTCCCTATTTAATAAATGGTGCTGGGAAAACTGGCTAGCCATATGTAGAAAGCTGAAGCTGGATCCCTTCCTTACACCTTATACTAAAATTAATTCAAGATGGATTAAAGACTTAAACATTAGACCTAAAACCATAAAAACCCTAGAAGAAAACCTAGGCAATACCATTCAGGACATAGGCATGGGCAAGGACTTCATGTCTAAAACACCAAAAGCAATGGCAACAAAAGCCAAAATTGACAAATGGGATCCAATTAAACTAAAGAGCTTCTGCACAGCAAAAGAAACTACCATCAGAGTGAACAGGCAACCTACAAAATGGGAGAAAATTTTTGCAATCTACTCATCTGACAAAGGGCTAATATCCAGAATCTACAATGAACTCAAACAAATTTACAAGAAAAAAACAAACAACACCATCAACAAGTGGGCAAAGGATATGAAGAGCAGACACTTCTCAAAAGAAGACATTTATGCAGCCAAAAAACACATGAAAAAATGCTCACCATCACTGGCCATCAGAGAAATGCAAATCAAAACCACAATGAGATACCATCTCACACCAGTTAGAATGGCATCATTAAAAAGTCAGGAAACAACAGGTGCTGGAGAGGATGTGGAGAAATAGGAATGCTTTTACACTGTTGGTGGGACTGGAAACTAGTTCAACCATTGTGGAAGTCAGTGTGGCGATTCCTCAGGGATCTAGAACTAGAAATACCATTTGACCCAGCCATCCCATTACTGGGTATATACCCAAAGGATTATAAATCATGCTGCTATAAAGACACATGCACACGTATGTTTATAGCGGCACTATTCACAATAGCAAAGACTTGGAAGCAACCTAAATGTCCAACAACGATAGACTGGATTAAGAAAATGTGGCACATATACACCATGGAATACTATGCAGCCATAAAAAAGGATGAGTTCATGTCCTTTGTAGGGACATGGATGAAACTGGAAGCCATCATTCTCAGCAAACTATCGCCAGGACAAAAAACCAAACACCGCATGTTCTCACTCATAGGTGGGAATTGAACAATGAGAACCCATGGACACAGGAAGGGGAACATCACATACCGGAGACTGTTGTGGGGTGGGGGGAGGGGGGAGGGATAGCATTAGGGGATATACCTAATGCTAAATGACGAGTTAATGGCTGCAGCACACCAACATGGCACATGTATACATATGTAACAAACCTGCACGTTGTGCACAAGTACCCTAAAACTTAAAGTACAATAACAATAAAATTAAAAAAAAAAAAGACTTTGTATTTAGGCAGTGGCTCATGCCTGTAGTCCCAGCACTTTGGGAGGCCAAGGCAGGTGGATAACTTGAGGCCAGGAGCTCGAGACCGGCCTGGCCAACATGGGGAAACCCCCATCTCTACTAGAAATACCAAAACAAAACAAAACAAAAAAGCCAGCAGTGGTGGTGTGCGCCTGTAATCCCAGCTACTTGGGAGGCTGAGGCATGAGAACCGCTTGAACCCGGGAGGCAGAGGCTGCAGTGAGCTGAGACTGTGCCACTGCACTCCAACCTGTGTGGCAGAATGAGACTGTCTCAAAAAAAAAAAGACTAAGTATTTAGAAGCTACCAAGCTCATGGTAGAAGTACACATTTTCTAAAATTTCAGTTTTTACCTAAAAGCTCAAACTTTTTCACTGGCAAAAAATACTGTCAATTGTTTTCCCAGAAGTCACATGCTAACCTAAGTGTCCATCAACAGATGAATGGATGAAGAATGCAAAATGGTACATATACACAATAGAGTCCTATTCACTTGGTTCATTTTATTTTATCTTTTACTTTTGAGAGGGAATCTCACTGTCACCCAGGCTGAAGTGCAGTGGCATCATCTCTGCTCACTGCAACCTCTGTCTCCCGGATTCAAGCGATTCTCCTGCCTCAGTCTCCCAAGGAGCTGAAATTACAGGCACCTGACACCATGCCCAGCCCACGTTTATATTTTTATTAGAGACGGGGTTTTACCATTTTGGCCAGGCTGGTCTTGAACTCCTGACCTCAGGCGATCCACCCGCCTCGGCCTCCCAAAGTGATGGGATTACAGGCAGGGGCCACTGCGCCTGGCCCACTTCATTCATTTTTATGAAAACATCTGCTAAATAGCCAAGTTTATGTGTCAGTCATTCTTGAAATTAAAAATAGTTAATCCAGGCAGGGCACACTGGCTCACGCCCATAATCCCAGCACTTTGGGAGGCTGAAGTGGGCAGATCACCTGAGGTCAGGAGTTCGAGACCCGCCTGGCCAACATGGCAAAATTCCGTCTCTACTAAAAATACAAAAATTAGCCAGGCATGGTGATGCGCACCTGTAGTCCCAGCTACTCGGGAGGCTGAGGCAGGAGAATCGCTTGAACCCAGGAGGTGGAGTTTGCAGTGAGCCAAGATTGTGCCATTGCATTCCAGCCTGGGTGACAGAGCAAGACTCCAACACACACGCACACACAAAATAGTTAATTCGGCTCACAAATTAAACAATCACTTAAGAGCCTCTCCTCCAGATAACCATCACACTTCGATATGCAACAAAAGTGCTATATGAGTGTTTCCCTTTTCATCACACATATTAAAATGATATGTGTTCAAGGGCCCAAGATTTAATAAAATTAATCATCTTTACTCGCTTATCAAGGATGGTTTTGTGTAAAACTGGCATCCTTTTTATTTATTTATTTTTTAAATGAAAACCACTCAGATTGCATCCTTTCCTTCCCAGTCTCCCAAAGGAAGAAAAGAACGATCATCAATGGCAAATGGCAGTTGCAGCAAAGCAACATCAAGAGCCGGCTTTACACTTAGGAGATAATGCTGCACCTCTTCTTTGTGGTTTTCAGTGCTATACACGTTCAGAGAAACTTCTCTAGTAACAAACTATAGAAATGATCCCTGAAAGTATAGTCTTAAGACTGGCATTCTTCTTAAAGTAAGAGTATAGCAGTGATGAATAAAAAGATGACTAGTCTGTATGCTAGTGCCACTACCTGATTCATGTTGAAGTGCCAGCAATCTTACCCATCATTGCTTTGCATCACCAGAGCAAATGCTAAAACAGCAAAAAATAGGCAAATAATGTTTTAGAATTATTATAAAATAGTTTTGACCTCCCAGAACCTCCCACCATAACTTCTTCCATTGCCTCGCCACCCATTCAGTCCTTAAACCCTTACAGTCTATTTTCTACTATTATCTTATGATATAGTTGGAATATTTGTCCCTTCCAAATCTCATGTTGAAATGTGATGCCCCAGGTCAGGCATGGTCGCTCACGCCTGTAATCCCAGCAGTTTGGGAGGCCAAGGTGGGTGGATTGCTTGAGGCGAGGAGTTCAAGGCCAGCCTGGCCAACATGGCGAAACCCTGTCTCTACTAAAAATACAAAAATTAGCCGGGCGTGGTGGCATGTGACTGTAATCCCAGCTACTCTGGAGGCTGAGGCATGAGAATAGCTTGAACCCAGGAGGCAGAGATTTCAGTGAGCTGAGATCACGCCACTGCACTACAACCTAGGCAACAGAGCAAGACTCTGTCTCAAAAAAAAAAGGAAGAAAGAAAGAGATGTGATGCCCCAATTTTGGAGGTAAGGCCCAGTGGGAGGTGTTTAGGACATGGAGTCAGATCTCTCATGAATGACTTGGCTCCCTCCCCACAGTAACAGTGAGTTCTTGCTCTAGTAGTTCCTCTAAGATGGCATTGTTCGAAAGAGTCTGGTATCACCCTCCCCTGTATCTCTTTTTCCCTCTCTTGTCATGTGACATGCCTGCTCCCCTTCGACTTTTGGCATGATTGGAAGCTTACTGAAGTCCCTGGCCAGAAGCAGATGCTGGCATATGCTTGGTACAGTGTGCAGAACCGTGAGCAAGAATAAATCTTTTCTTTATAAATTACCCAGCCTCAAGTATGCCATTATAGCAATACAAAATGAACTAAGACACCTTACTACTGAAACTGCTTTCTATGGTCACTATCATCTTCCTAAACGTCAGGTCCAATGGCGTTTATTCCGACCTCATTTTCTTTTATTTCTCTGAAGCACTGGCCACTGTTGATCATCCTTTTCTCCAAACTCTCTTCTCGTGGATGACCCACACTGTTCTAGTCCTCTTTCATCTCTGGTATTCCTTCTTTTTCGTTTGCTCTGCTTTTTGAAATTTTAATGTAATTAAATTTAATTTTTTAAAGACAGGGATTCACTCTATCACCCAGGCTGGAGTGCCATGGTGTAATCATGGCTCACTGCAGCCTCAATCTGTGATCCTCCTGTTTCAGCCTCCCATGTAGCTGAGACCACAGGCATGTGCCACCATGCCTGGCTAATTTTTTTTCTTTTCTCACAGAGATAGGGTCTAGCTATGTTGCCCATGCTGGTCTTGAACTCCTGACCTCAAATGATCCTCCCACCTTGGCCTCCCAAAGTGCTGGGATTACAGGTGTGAGCCACCATGCCTAGCAGTGTTTGCTCTACTTTCGACTACACTCTCCCACCTCCCAACAACATGCAAATGTTTGTGGAATGAACAGGCTTTATTATCCTCCCTTTCCCGCCTCCAAAGATTCAATGGTTCAAGTCCTTCTCACTGAGCATAAATGACTGCTTCCTTTATATGTCTCCTGTATCTGTCCCTTCTTTCCCATTCTCATTGGTACTACTATAGTCCAGGCTTTCACCAGTTCATGCTTACACTATGCCTTGATTCTGTTCACTTTTCAATCAATTCTAAACACAATTACAGGTTACTCTTCACTAGGTGCCACCAAACCTCTTCCTAAACACTTTCAATCACCCCAGTACCTTTAGGAAAATATCAAAAGTATTTTTTCAAAGAGGTATATTTGGGCTTTCTCAACCTGGCCCTACTTATTTCTCCAGACTTAGCACTCATTGTGCCCTTGCAAAATACTTTCCTTCAGATAAACTGGTCGCACTGTTCCTTAAACATGGCATGCACATTTCTGCCTATATGACTTTGCTCTGCCTGGAATATTCTGTGCCCTCTTCCCCACTTTCCTAAGTCTGTTTCTTCCTTCAAAGTTCAAATCATGCTCTAAATCCTGTGTGTCTTCTACAACCCAGTCCACAATAATCTCCCCACTTTTCTACACTCTTGTAGCACTTGCCTGTACTGGTGTTTTTCAGTCTTTCACATTTTACATACTACTGATCACTCTTTTGATAGGATGGGGGGTGCAAAAAGATCAGAAAGGAATAATAGGGGGAGAGCAGATTCATCTGTACCACACACATTTACATAATATATATTATATGCTACGTACTATGCTAGAAGCTGACAATGCAGATTAATTTTTTTACATTACTACTTTTTCAACTACTAGGAAAGATGGTGAACCAAAGTCCTTGATATAATAGAGAAAGCTGGCTTTCACTTGGCTTGTATCTCCAGGATAGCCTCCATCATAGTCTTTATAGGTAAACTCATAGCCCCTTCCTCAGTGTGACCCTGTCAGCTTCTACAAGTGGTCCTACTTTAAATAGGGGAGGGAGCAGAAGCAAAACATACGACCCTTGCATCTGCAGATGATGCACACTGCAGAAAGAGGCATTGCCAGTAACCAAGGGAAATGGGGAATTAGGAGAAACACCAAGATCTATAGTTATTTTTACAATTCTAAAAGATTACAGAAGGGTAATCTGGCACATGCATACACAGAAAAGTATCCTTCACCTTGCAAGTGGATATAGGGATTGAGGAAAAATAAAATGTTAACAATTGTTAGGAAGGTCATGTGACCACTTTAGACAAAGTCTGTGTCCCACCTAACCTAAGTCATTCATTTGGCACTTAATATTTTCCTTTTTCCAGTTTTAGAAAATGTATTCATGACCTATCTCTCAAACTAGCTTATAATTTTCTTAAGGAAAATGACCATATATTACATCTCCACTCACACATAGCACTGAACACTGCATGTAGATCACTTATCTGTACAACTATTATAGTACCAAATTTTTTCTATCTTGCATATGCATCCTTTATCTCACCAATTAAACTATAATCCTTGAGGATAGGATATGTGATTATTTGCATTATTCCACAAAACCTAGCATAGTAGTCTGTTCATAGAAGATATTCCTTGTCTGTTGAATAATTTAATAAATAATAAAGCAATTATCTAACTGGTTAAATGGTAGATGCCTAGAGAAAGATAAGGCCTCTCAGGAGCTTTATTAGGACAGAGAAAACTCATTATCAAACACCGCTATTAACCGCCATTTTAAAGATGTCTTCTCCCAAGCAAATATCAACAAAACTCATAAACTCTAATGGTGCGAATGTCTTAGAAATGAAAAATTAACTTAGAGCAAAAGGAATTAGCCTTCACCACAACTTCTGAAGATGTCATCACTTATCAAAGTCAAGAATTATATAGTTCTCATTACTGATTATAACAACTAACACTTTTAACCAGCTATATAAAGATGCCATTTAGATATCAACATCCACCAAACTGAACAAATGCTACAAGACTTTCTGAAATCATAGGATCTTGGTGTTAAAAGGGACTTAAGGGTCATAGTAGTCAAATTTCCTACCAAATGAAGGAATTCCTTCTGCAATGTATAATTCTTAGGATATTCACACCTTTGCTTACAAATTTCCAGTGAAAACAGATTTAAAATCTTGCAGGAAAGCTATTCCATTATAGGATTACTATCACTGATAAAAGGCTACTCCTTATATTAAGCCAAAATCTGTCTTCCTATAATTTCTACCCATTGTTCTTCATTCCATCCTGTGGAGTTTAATTCCTTTTTAATACAATAGTCCTTAAAATATTCAAAGAGAGCTATCATTCCTACTGTCTTCTTTTTCTGAGACAAACATCACTATATTCTCCAAATATTTTTCATATATTTTGTACACCAACCCAGTGATTTTAAAATGTGATGCCTAGAAGTTATCACAATATTCAAAATGTGAATTAACTACCTAGATGAGGACACTATGTATCTATTAACATAGCCTAGGACTGTGCTAGCTTTTTTTGCAGTTACGTCACATCACTGATTTAAGTTTGAGCTTGTGGACAATTGAAACACATAGGTCTGGCCAGTCGCAGTGGTTCATGCCTGTAATTCCAGCACTTTGGGAGGGCAAGGTGGGAGAATCACTTGAGCCCAGGAGTTCAAGATCAGCCTAGACAACATAGTAAAACCCTCCCTCTACAAAAAAAAAAAAAATGTTTATTTAATTAGCCAGGCACAGTGGCATACACCCATAGTCTTACCTACTCGGGAGGCTGAGGGAGGAGGATCCCTTGAGCCCAGGAGGTTGAGGCTGCAGTGAGCTATGATTGGGCCACATTACTCCAGCCTGGGCAACAAAGCAAGATCCTGTCTCTAAAACAACAACAAAAATACCACACATAGGTCTGGCCAGGCATGGTGGCTCACACCTGTAATCCCAGCACTTTGAGAGGCCAAGGTGAGAGGACTGCTTGAGGCCAGGAGTTTGATACCAGCCTGGGCAACATAGCAAAACCTTGTCTCTACAAAAAAAAGATAAAAATAAATAAATGAGAGAAAATTAAACAAAACCTAAATAAATGAAAAGACATCCCATGTTCATGGATCAGAACACAATATTCTTATGATAACAATATCCCCCAAATTGTTGTATAAATTCAATGCTATCCCTATCAAAATTCCAGCTGGCTTCTGTACACCAATTGAAAAGCTGATCCTAACATTCATATGGAAATGTAAGGGACCCAGAAAAGTCCAAACACTCTTTAAAAAGAACAAAACTGGAGGACTTGCAATTCCCAATTTCGAAACTTACTACATAGCTACAGTAATCAAGACAAGTGTGGTACCAGCATAAGGCTAGATATACAGATAAATGGAATAGAATCAAGAGTCCAGAAGTAAACCCTCACACTTATGATAAATTGATTTTTGACAAAGGTGCTAAGGTCATTCAATATGGGGAAAGAATAGTCTTCTCAACAAATGGTACTGGGACAATTGAATAGCCACATGCAAAAGAATGAAGTTAGACCACTACTTCACATTATACCTGAAAATTTATGTAAAATGGACCACAGATCTAAGTGTAAGTGCTAAAACTATAAAACCTTTAGATGTAGAGAAGGTGGAGCCCTCATATACTACTGGGGGAAGTGTAATAAAATAGTTCAGCCACTATGGAAAACATTCTGGCAGTTTCTCAAAAGGTTAAACACAGACTTAGAGTTACCATGCTACCCAACAATTCCACCCCTAGTTATATACCAAAGAAAATTAAAAACATACACACACACACACACACACACACAGAGTAAATGAATGTTCACATTAGAATTATTCACAATAGACAAAAATTGGAAACCACTCAAATGTTCATCAATAGATGAATGGATAAACAAAACATGGCATATTCATACAGCGAAACATGCAACAACACTGATGAACCTTGAAAACAATTTTGCTAAGTGAAAGAAGCTAATCACAAAAGACCACTTATTGCATGATTATATTAATATGAAATGTCCAAAATAGGCATATCTATAGAAACAGAAAATAAATTCACGGTTGCTAGAGCTAGGGTCAGAAGCAATGAGGAATGACTGCTAATGCTGATGGGGATTTCTTTTTGGGGTGACAAACATGTTTTAAACTTAGCTTGTGGTGAATATTGCACAATTCTGTGAATATACTAAATTACTGAATTACACAGTGTAAATGGGTGAATTTTATAGTATATGAATTATATCTCAGTAAATATGTTAAAAAATAAAAAAGGGGACTTTTCTTTTTCATTGTTGTTTTGTTTGTTTGTTTTTTGAGACACAGTCTAGCTCTGTCACCCAGGCTGGAGTGCAGTGGCACAATCATAGCTCACTGTCACCTGGGTTCAAGGAATCCTTCTGCCTCAGACTCCCTAGTAGCTGGAACTACAGGTGCACACCACCAAGCCTGGCTAATTTTTTACTTTTATTTTTTGGTAGAGATGGGGGTCTTACTATGCTGCCCAGGTTGGTCACCAATTCCTGGGCTCAAGCAATCTTTCCGCTTCAGGCTCCCAAAGTGCTGGGATTACAGGCACGAGCCACCATGCCCAGCTGGGGATTTTTCATTTCCAGAATTGTGTAATAACAGAAAGCAAACTCATCATAGCTCAAATGCACACCTAAGTGTATGATGGCAAAAGGAGGAAACCCACAAGATAAACAGAGGTAAAGTATAACTTTAAACAGTGTGTGATCTCAGCAGACTTTTAGAAAGCATCAATAGACAACTCAGAACAACTGCAAATGAGAAGGCTCTTTTCAGGCAAATATTTTAGGCAGACTGTGAATGTAAGAGAGAGTCACAGAGACAGGTGTTTCAAGTAGGGATTGCTGCCATAAATAAATGACAGATGTTACATGCAGGGGGTGAAAATGATGTTTAGCTGTATATCAGTCTTCTCACCCTTAGCCACCCCATAGATTCCAATCAGCATTAGTAACATCACCTTCAGATATAACAGAGATAAAAAGGTCAAATTAATATCCTATAAAAGGCCAGTGACATCTGACTTTCTTCCAATAGGCTATATATCATCACTTTTACTTTTACATATGGAAAATGCCCCACTGGGAGACCCTGGTGCCCACGATACCTACTGACTCTGCTTGGTAAGAAAGCACTCTGAAGTGGTCACTCTCAACAGTAATCTTCTCCGTGGTCAAGTCAGCCTCAGGGGAGCTCCTTTGAATTAATTTGACGTATAATTGCTCCAGACTCTGGAAAATAAACCCACAGTACAATGTAACAATGAGAATAACCACAGATGTTACTACTAATAATTGCCTCAGCTAAAAGTCAATGGTAACTTACGGCCACAGCAGCTTGAAAACATTCATCAGCGATTAGAAAATTTCCAGCATCCAACCATTCTCTTCCTATTCTCATATTCATCTAGAAGAGAGAAATTAGAAAATAATTTTTAAAAATTCATACCTCCCCCAAATTGGTTGGGGAATATTGGAGAAAATATTGAATCCTCTGTCCATATTCAGTCTTATAACTCACAGAAAACAAAAAGCAACAGTTAGCATTTGTTAGAGTTCTGTGTTCTACTTTGAACTCCACAATTTAAAAGAAATGGTCATAAAGACAAAAATAATAGCAAAAATTAATAGACTTAAAAACACATCTTCTGAGGAAATATTAAAAGAAAACGTTGAAGTAACTTAGATAGGAAGAGAAAGTTCTGAAAACTTAATGCTTCACATACTTGAAGAAAGGCATATGATAAGCATTAGACTACTGGGGTTCTAGTTTTTAATTCCATCTGCAATAAAATTTGGATTAATCCAACAAATGTTTATTAAGTACCTTTATATTCCAGTCTCACTGAAGGAGCTCACAGTATTGTAACTGGTAGATATCCCAACATGTACAAAAATGCAAAATGTGGAAACAGCCCTGGATGCGAACAGTAGGAACATCAGGCAGTAGGCCTCCCCAAGAAAGGTATCTTCCTCCCTCCTCTCCAGAAAGGAACAGAGAGTACAATTACTTTGGCTGGACAGAAACAGAGTTCTAGGTAGCTGACAACACAGGTTAATGAAAAACATCCAGTCCTACCTCTTCATCAGTCACTGGATTCAGGTTATAGTACACAGTGTGACACAATATTCATAGAAGATCATCACAGAATTTCAAATCAAATATGAGCAAGAATTACCAAACAATTGAGGGAAACCAATGCCATGAAAGGACATCACACTCAACAAACAGAATAACTGAGAAAATAGAATTGAGAGAGCTAGCAGATGGAAACATACAGAGATACCAAATTATAATCCACAGAGTTAAATAATAGTCACAATCAATAACATGCCTTTTCAGTTTTCATTATTAGGGATCAACAAAGCCCAAAATGCAAATGTTAGAGGTTGACAGAAGGTGGAAGGTTAAAGGGAAAGAGAGATAGAAAGAATGGAAATAACCTCACAAAGTAGCAAGTAAAGAGATAAACTCCAAATTTGATTTAAAAAAAAAAAGAAAGAAAAGTTTAAATATATGACTTAGGGCTGAGCATGGTGTGGCTCACGCCTGTAATCTTAGCAGTTTGTGAGGCTGAGGTGAAAGGATGACTTCAGGACAGGAATTCAAGACCGGCCTGAGCAACATAACATAGCAAGACCCTGTCTCTACAAAAAATTTAAAAATTCATTGGGCATGGTGGTGCACACCTGTGGTCTCAGCTATTAGGGAGGCTGAGGCAGGAAGATTGCTTGAGCCTGGGAGGTGAAGGCTGCAGTGAGCCATGATCACGCCACTGCACTCCAGCCTGGGCAACAGGCAAGACCCTGTTTCAAAAAAAAAAAAAAAAGTATATGTTATTTTAGGCCAGGCGCCGTGGCTCATGCCTGTAATCCCAGCACTTTGGGAGGCCGAGGTGGACGGATTTCTTAAACTCAGGAGTTCGAGACCAGCCTGGGCAACACGGTGAGACCCCCATCTGTGCTAAAAATACAAAAAATTAGCTGGGCATGGTGGTGCACACCTGTGGTCCCAGCTACTTGGGAGGCTGAGATGGGAGGATTGCTTGAGCCCGGGGTGCCAAGGTTGCAGTGAGCCAAGATCGCGCCATTGCACTCTAGCCTGGGTGACAGAGCAAGACCCTGTCTCAATAAAAAGTATACTTTTGAAATATATACAAAAAATTATATGTGTGTATATAAAAATATATATAATTAAGTTTTAAAAGACAGCCAACAGATAAATTTAAAATAGTATAATATAACTAACAAAAATTGAGAGGGGATGGGGAGGTAACATGATATGAGTTAAATCCTCATCCATCATAATAGCAAATAAATAGATCATAAATAAAGCTGATAAATCAATAATTAGTTATTGGCCAGACATGGTGGCTCACGCCTGTAACCCTAGCACTTTGAGAGGCCGAGGCAGGTGGAAAGCCTGAGCTCAGTAGTTTGAGACCAGCCTGGGCAATATGGCAAAACCCCATCTCTACTAAAAATACAAAAAATTAGCTGGGCGTGGTGGTGCATGCCTGTAGCCCCAGCTACTCAGGAGACTGAGGCACAAGAATCACTTGAGCCCAGAAGGTGGAGGTTGTAGTGAGCTGAGATCATGCCACTGCACTCCAGCTTGGGCAATAGAGTGAGACTCTGTCTCAAAAAAAAAAAAAAAAGAATTAGTTATTGTTACAAGCAGAATTATGTCCCTTTAAAGTCCTACACTGTAGCCCTAACCTCCAACACCTCAGAATGTAACTGTATTTGCAGATAGGGGCTTTAAGAAGTGATTGCATTAAAATGAGGCCATTAGGGCGGGCCCTAATCTCATCTGACTGGTATCTTTATAACCAGAGGAAATTTGGACACACAAATGGGCACGAAAAATGAGCACACACAGAGGAAAGGCCATGTGAGAGGACACAGCAAGAAGGCGGATATCTGCAAGCCAAGGAAAGAGTACTCAGAAGAAATCAAACTTGCTGACACCTTAATCTTGAACTTCTAGCCTCCAAAACTGTGGGACAATAAATATCTGTTGTTTAAGCCAACCAACCTGTGATATTGTGTTATGGCAGCCCTAGCAAACCAATACAGTGATACAAGCATATGACTAAGATACATAGAGGGAACCATGAGAGTGAAAACAGAAATGGTTATAGTAATAGCCTTAGAAGTGGCAAAGACATAGGCACAAGGCAATTCATTGCAGCACCCAAATGTCCATCAAGGGAGGCTGGTTGAACATAATAAGGTACATACAGCAATTGAAATACAGCTATTAAAAATAAGGAATATCTCTATATATTTCTATGGAGTAATCCCTAGGATATAATGTTAAATGAGGGGAAAAAAATCAGGTGAAGAAGAGTATATATGGACTGTTACCATTTATCTAAGAAAATGGTGGAATGAGGGGAGATATGAGTATATATTTGTCTGCTTATAAACACATATTTTATATAAATTTTGTACATATATTTTAAAATATTTTATATTTTGAAATATAAAAATACATTATATAATCTCTTACATGAAATGGCGTAATATTTGCATATAACCTATACACATCTTCCCATGTACTATAAATCATCTCTAGATGATTTAATACAATATAAATGCTATGTGAATAGTTGTTATACTGTATTTTTATTTGTATTATTTTTTATTGTATTGTTATCTTTTTAAGACTTTTTTGGTAATATTTTCAATCCATGATTGGTTGAATCCAAGGATTCAGAAACATACTGTCTATAAATTATTCTGACAAAAATCAAACCTGTATCAGAACAAGCTTCTAGATCTAATTATCAGTTTACAGAAAACGAGGGTTAAAGGAAACGATGGACTATTAAGTGACACCATGAAGAAGCACCAGAACCCAGAATTTAGAAAACTCTATAGGACAACCTCATTTCTTCAACAAATAAATCCGTTCAACAGATTTTTTTTTAAAAAAAAGAGAAGAAAACATGTAGTTTCATTAAAACAGACATATTAACAAAATACAAAGTATGGATTATCTTTGGTCCTGATTTTAAGAAACCAATTGGAGAGGGGGTGGGAGGACTAGATATTTGATTTGGGGAAATCTTTGTTAGGTTTTATCAGGTGTGGTAAAGTGAACTGGGTTTGTTGAATATAAAAATACATTGTCTTGGGGGACGTGGGGAAGCACTGGGACACGATTACAGGGTTGGGCAGGCCCCATTTGGGAGGAGTTCATGGGTGAGTCCTGGGTCCCCTGCCTCCTGAGGAGATGGATATAGATGGGCTTCCTCTCATGGGAGTCAGGCGTAGACTTGATCAAGGTGCCAGCTATTCAGCAGAAAAGAATGGTGGCTTTTCTAAACCAAAATGTGGTGCACACTGTATAGTGCCTCAATCGCTCTTCTACATTTAGTGAGGAGAAACTGGCAAACCTTTATCTTGGTATCCAGCAAATTGAAACAATTCTCAATACTGTAGATGCAAAGTTGTCATCTATACCAGGCCTAGATGATGTCACATTTGAAGTATCTCCTTCAAGTGCCACTAGTGTCACAAATGGATCACATTCTGAAGTCACCTCAGAGTAATCACAGCAGGACAGTACATAAGACTCTGGACCACAGGAAAGTTAAGTATCAGCAGGAAATATCTTAACTGTAGCTAAAGATTCAAGATATGTCATATATCTCAAAATGGTTCAAGTGAGTGTACCAGTGATGGCAATAAGAAAAATGATATCAGAAGGACTAGACCCAGATCTTCTTGAGAGGTCAGATGCTCCAGTGCCTGATGGCAAAAGTGAAAATCCTGCAGAACAAAGTTCAGATAGCGAATCTTCTTTTAGTGACTAAGCTTAATTTTGATAAGAATTACATGTGCATGTGTATTGCAAAATCGTGGAACCAACCCAAATGCCCATCAATCAACAAGTGGATAAAAAAACTGTGGTATATATATATAACTGAATACTATGCAGCCATAAAAAGGAATGAATTAACAGAATTTGCAGTGACCTGGATGAGATTGGAGACTATTATTCTAAGTGAAGTAACTCAGGAATGGAAAATCAAACATCGTATGTTCTCACTGACATGTGGGAGCTAAGCTACGAGGATGCAAAGACATAAAAATGATACAATGGACTTTGGGAATTTGGAGGGAAGAGTGGGAGGGGGGCAAGGGATAAAAGACTACAAATATGATGCCTTATATACTGCTTGGGTGATGGGTGCACCAAAATCTCACTAATCACCACTAAAGAACTTACTCATGGCCAGATGCAGTGGCTCACACCTGTAATCCCAGCACTTTGGGAGGCCAAGGTAGGTAGATCACGAGGTCAGGAGTTCAAGACCAGCCTGGCCAAGATGGTAAAACTCCGTCTCTACTAAAAATACAAAAATTAGCTGGGTGCAGTGGCCTGTAATCCCAGCTTCTCAGGAGGCTGAGGCAGGAGAATTGCTTGAACCCAGGTGGCAGAGGTTGCAGTGAGCCAAGATCATGCCACTGCACTCCAGCCTGGGCGACAGAGTGAGACTCCATCTCAAGAAAAAAAAAAAGAAGAAGAAGAACTTACATAACCAAATACTACCTGTACCCCAATAATTTATGGAAAAAATAGAAAATAAATAAATAAATAAATGTGTAGGGGTACATTTACATTCTATAAGAGATTGAACTCTCTTAGTCATAAAAACATCAAATGGCCACATATACACCACCAAGCATCCTCTATGTTTAAAAAAATTAAGCATTTACAAGCTGAAAAAAAATACATTGTCTTTTAGAAACACACACTGAAATATTTATGGGCAAAATTATACATGTTGAATTTGCTTGAAAATAATCCAGTGGGTTGGCCAGGCGCGGTGGCTCATGCCTGTAATCCCAGAACTTTGGGAGGCCAAGGTGGGCGGATCACCTGAGCTCAGGAGTTCGTGACCAGCCTGGCCAACATGGTGAAACCCCATCTCTACTAAAAATACAAAAATTAGCTGGGTGTGGTGGTGGGCGCCTGTAATCCCAGCTACTCAGGAGGCTGAGGCAGGAGAATCACTTGAACCCAGGACGCAGGGGTTACAGTGAGCTGAGATCGTGCCACTGCACTCCAGCCTGAGTGACAGAGCGAGACTCTATCTCAAAAAAATAAAAAATAATAAAAATAATCCAGTGGGGCCAGGAGTTTGCTATTTGAGGAGATATAGAAGAAACAAGAGTGGCCATGAGTTGATGATTACTCTAACTGAGTGATGGGTAAATGGAGGGAATCATTGTACTGTCTTACCTGTTTTATATATGTTTGAGCTTTTTTACATAATAAAATATTTTAAAACACTGGGAAAAATATTTTTCCACTAAAAAAATGTATTTGCCTCTAAGGAGCAAGAGAACAGATAGGGCTGGGTGTGGTGGCTCACTCCTGTAATCCCAGCACTTTGGGAGGCCGGGGCGGGTGGATCACTTGAGGTCAGGAGTTCGAGACCAGCCTGGCCAACATGGTGAAACCCTGTCTCTACTTAAAAAAAAAAAAATTAGCTGGGCATGGTGGCAAACACCTGTAATCCCAGTTACTCGGGAAGCTGAGGCAGGAGAACTGCTTGAACCTGAGAGGTGGAGGCTGCAGTGAGCCGAGAACACACCACTGCACTCCAGCCTGGGCAACAGAGTGAGATCCTGTCCAAAAAAAAAAAAAAGAGACAGAACAGGTAGATGGAGCAGAAAATCACTTTTTATTACTTTAATTACTTTTCTGAACAATTTAATTTTACATAAACATACATTTGTATTTTGGGGGGTGGAAATAAATGTTTAAAAAATTAATCTTTTAGGCCAGGCGCAGTGGCTCATGGCTGTAATCCCAGCACTTTGGGAGGCCAAGGTGAGCAGATCACCTGAGATCAGGAGTTCAAGACCAGCCTGACCAACATGGTGAAACCCTGTCTCTACTAAAAATACAAAAATTAGCTAGGTGTGGTGGCGCATGCCTGTAATCCCAGCTACTCAGGAGGCTGAGGCAGGAGAATTGCTTGAACCCAGGAGATGGAGGTTGCAGCGAGCCCAGATCACACCACTGCATTCCAGCCAGGGTGACTCCCTCTCAAAATAAAAATTATAAGGAAAAAATCTTTTAAGTAACAGAAATGCAAGAGGAAGACTTCCACTTTCAGCCATGATGGAATAGCTCAATTCAAACTGACTGTCCCACTCTAAACAACCCTAAAAGCTGGACAAAATATAACTGTGTGAAGGCATTGGAGTGGCTACAATCTTTGAAAGAAGGAAAACACACAAGGTGAACCCTGCATTCAACTCAGTTTTATCATATTATATATGATACAGGATTTATCAGACTGTTGTCATAGCATTTTACATGGACAAATTCTACCACTATGTATTTACACATATATTTTATAGTTTACAAAGCATTTTTCACAAAAACTCTAATTTTAACTCTATAACACTCTAAGGTAGATATTACTATTTTCATTTTACAAAAGAGAAAACTAAGTAATCTTCCAATGTCACATAGCTAGTAAGCGGCAGACCTAACCTAGGTCTTGAGACTTCAAATCCTGTACCCTTTTCCTTATTTACTTAGTGCTTCAAATTTTTCATTTGAAAAACTCATTTAGAACTAAGTATTACCATTCCCTTAGATGAAGAAACAGTTACTCTATCAAGTTAGAGATGAGAAAAGTAAAAAATAAATCATCAACCCAGAATTATAAGTTCAGTATTTGGTTCACTGAACCACCGTAATTACTACAGTATTCTGAGAACTTTAGCGTAGTAAATATACCATTATAAAAGGAACACTGAAAAGGAACACCATCAAAAAAGGATAGCACTAAAAGATTCAACCCCCTTCCAGTTTCACACTAACTTTTACCATTTTCATAGAAGTAACAACCATCTCATTTCATCTCCACTTTCTCCTAAATTAAGACTTACCGTAATCAGTCGTTGAATACTTTGTTCTGAGGCAAATGAGGCTTCACACATACTCAGCAACTTGCAAGCAACATAATGTACTGCAAAACAGTAATTAGACAATGATAAACACAAAACATTCATTCTCCTTTTATATACACCAAAGAGAAAAGACAATTGAAGGAAGCCAGTTTTGTTGTTATTAAAAATAAAAATTGTAAAGGCCTTTTAAAAAAATCAATTTTCAAAAGTAAATGACCTAAAGCTTATTAAATGAATCATTTACTGAATGTTTCAGTAAGAGATTTATTTATTTATTTATTTATTTATTTATTTATTTTTGAGATGGAATCTCACTCTGTCGCCCAGGATGGAGTGCAGTGACGCATGATCTTGGCTCACTACAGCCTCCACCTCCCGGGTTCCAGTGATTCCCCTGCCTCAGCCTCCCGAGTAGCTGGGATTACAGGCATGCGCCACCACGCCCAGCTAATTTTTGTATTTTTAGTAGAGACGGGGACTCACCACGTTGACCAGGCTGGTCTTGAACTCCTGACCTCAGGTGATCCACCAGCCTCGGCCTCCCAAAGTGCTGGGATTACAGGTGTGAGCCACCACAACCGGCCCAGAGAGATATTTAATACTTAAATTTTAATTTCTTAAGGTCTTAAGTCCCAAAGACTCACTAAAAATACCTGATTCCACATGATGCTCTTGTGTATACCATGTTAACAGAAAAATAATTCTAAATTCAATTGATCTAAAGCTGTTCAACATCTGACAAAATCTCTGGACATCAGAATAGTTTTCGATTTCTCTCCTAAAATGTGAAACTTTCTAAATATATATATATTTTTTTCTGTAGAGAGGGGGTCTCGCTCTGTCACTCACCCAAGCTAGAATACAGTGGCATGATCATAGCTCACTGCAGCCTCAAATTCCTGGGCTCAAGCAATCCTCCCACCTCAGCCTCCCAAAGTGCTGGGATTATAGGTGTGAGCCACCACACCTGGCCTAAACATATTCTTTTCTGTAGATGTCATAACAGTTCTTAAAGTATAATTTAGAAAATACAGACTACTTCATTATATAACTCATTTTCCCTGAAAATAGGGAAGTTTGAATAATTATAACCTCTTTATTTCTCTAGTTTATTTCAGCATAAAACATATTCAAGTTTTAAAAAACAGCTTCACAAATAAATGAACTAGTCACCTTTATGTTAGATGTCAGCAGCCATTCTACCTATGCTAACACCACTTCTAATTAATAGTCCTTTGAAAAAGAGATTTGTCTAGCGGAAATTACAGGGTAATTGAAATGGTCAGATTTGTATTGCCCATCATAAAGTGTAAAATTTATTCATCACTTAACAAAATTAATTCATTCTAAAAAACACTTTTGGTAAAATAATTACTAATCATATATTTATACTGACTTGAATTTCCAGTTTTGAAAATTTTTGAAAATGTTTCTTTTTGGCTGGGCATGGTGGCTCACACCTGTAATCCCAACACTTTAAGAGGCTGAGGTGGGTAAATCACCTGAGCTCAGGAGTTCAAGACCAGCCTGACCAACATGGTGTAACCACATCTCTAGTAAAAATACAAAAAAAAAAAAAAAAAAAAATTAGCTGGGAGTGGTGGTGCATACCTGTAATCCCAGCTACTAGAGAGACTGAGGCAGGAAAGTCTCTTCAACCTGGGAGGCGGAAGTTGCAGTGAGTTGAGATCATGCCATTGCATTCCAGCCTGGGCAATAAGAACACAACTCCAACTCAAAAAAAAAAAAAAAAAAGAAGAAGAGGGGAAGTTCGGACTGGGCAGAACTCAACACAGTGCGACAAAGCTGCCGTGGCCAGACTGCCTCTCTAGATTCCTCCTCACTGGGCAGGGCATCTCTGAAAGAAAGGTAGCAGCCCCAGTCAGGGGCTTATAGATACAACTCCCATCACCCTGGGAGACAGCACCTGGGGGAAGGGGCGTCTGTGGGCACAGCTTCAGTGAACTTAAACTTTCCTGCCTGCCGGCTCTGAAGAGAGCAGCTGATCCTAACAAGGAGGATCCTCCCAGCACAGCACTCAAGCTCTGCCAAGGGACAGACTCTGCCTCCTCAAGTGGGTCCCTGACCCCCGTGCCTCCTGACTGGGAGAGACCTCCCAACAGGGGTCGAGAAAAACCTCATACAGAAAAGCTCCAGCTGGCATTAGGCTGGTGCCCCGCTGGGACAAAGTTTCCAGAGGAAGGAGCAGGCAGCAATCTTTGCTGTTCTGCAGCCTCCACTAGTGATGACCAGGTGAACAGGGTCTGGAGTGGACCTCCAGCAAACTGCAGCAGACCTGCAGAAGAGGGGCCTGACTCTTAGAAGAAAAACTAACAAATGGAAAGCAACAACATCAACATCAACAAAAAGGACCCCCACACAAAAACCCCATCCAAAGATCATCAGCCTCAAAGATCAAAAAGGTAGATAAATCCACGAAGATGAGGAAAAACCAGTGCAAAAATGCTGAAAATTCCAAAAACCAGAATGCCTCTTCCCCTCAAAATGATCGCAACTCCTCTCCAGCAAGGGCACAAAACTGCACGGAGAATGAGTTTGACAAATTGACAGAAGTAGGCTCCAGAAGGTGGGTATAACAAATTCCTCTGAGCTAAAGGAGCATGTTCTACCCAATGCAAGGAAGCTAAGAACCTTGATAAAAGGTTACAGGAACTGCTAACTAGAATAACCAGTTTAGAGAGGAGCATAAATGAACTGATCAGCTGAAAAACAGCAGGAGAACTTCGTGAAGCATACACACGTATCAACAGCCAAATCAATCAAGCGAAGAAAGGATGTCAGAGATTGAAGACCGTTGAAGACCAACTTACTGAAATAAGGCGTGAAGACAAGATTAGAGAAAAAAGAGTGAAAAGGAACAAACAAAGCCTCCAAGAAATATGGGACTATGTGAAAAGACCAAACGTATGATTGATTGGTGTACCTGAAAGTGACAGGGAGAATGGAACCAAGCTGAAAAACACAATTCAGGATATTATCCAGGAGAACTTCCCCAACCTGGCAAGGCAAGCCAACATTCAACTTCAGGAAATATGGAGAACACCACTAAGATACTCCTCAAGAAGAGCAACCCCAAGACACATAATCATCAGATTCTCCAAGGTTGAAATGAAGGAAAACATATTAAGGGCAGCCAGAGAGAAAGGTCAGGTTACCCACAAAGGGAAGCCCATCAGAATAACAGTGGATCTCTGTAGAAATCCTACAAGCCAGAAGACAGTGGGGGCCAATATTCAACATTTTTAAAGAAAAGAATTTTCAGCGGGGTGCAGTGGCTCACACCTGTAATCCCAGCACTTTGGGAGGCCGAGGTGGGCGGATCACAAGGTCAGGAGTTCGAGACCAGCCTGGCGAATACAGTGAAACCCTTTCTATACTAAAAATACAAAAAAAAAATTAGCTGGGCATGGTGGCACACACCTGTAGTCTCAGCTACTCGGGAGGCTGAGGCAGAAGAATCACTCAAACCCGGGAGGCAGAGGTTGCAGTGAGCCGAGATCATGCCACTGCACTCCAGCCTGGGTGACAGAGCGAGATGCCATCTCAAAAAAAAAAAAAAAAAGAAAAGAAAAGAAACGAATTTTCAACCCAGAATTTCATATCCAGCCAAAATAAGCTTCACGAGCAAAAGAGATTTCCAAACAAGCAAATGCTGTTGGATTTTGTGACCACCAGGCCTGCCTTACAAGAGCTCCTGAAGGAAGCACTAAATATGGAAAGGAAAAACCAGTAACAGCCGCGGCAAAAACATACCAAAAAATAAAGACCAATGGCACTATGAAGAAACTGCATCAATTAACGAGCAAAATAACCAGCTAGCATCATGATGACAGGATCAAATTCACATATAACAATATTAACCTTAAATGTAAATGGGCTAAATGCTCCAATTAAAAGACACAGACCGGCAAATTGGATAAAGAGTCAAGACCCATCAGTGTGCTGTATTCAGGAGAACCATCTCACACACAGAGACACACATAGGCTCAAAATAAACGGATGAAGATCTACCAAGCAAATGGAAAACAAAAAAAGCAGGGGTTGCAATCCTAGTCTGATAAAACACACTTTAAACCAACAAAGATCAAAAGAGACAAAGAAGGGCATTACATAATGGTAAAGGGATCAATTCAACAAGAAGAGCTAACTATCCTAAATATATATGCACCCAATACAGGGGCACCCAGATTCATAAAGCAAGTTCTTAGAGACCTACAAAGAGACTTAAACTCCCACACAATAATAGCGGGAGGTTTTAACACCCCACTGTCAATATTAGACAGATCAACAAGACAGAAAATTAACAAGGATATTCAGGACTTGAACTCAGCTCTGGAGAAAGCAGACCTAATAGACATCTACAGAACTCTCCACCTCAAATCAACAGAATATACATTCTTCTCAGCACCATATAGCACTTATTCTAAAATCGACCACATAATTGGAAGTAAAACACTCCTCAGCAAATGCAAAAGAACGGAAATCAAAACAGTCTCTCAGAACACAGTGCAATCAAATTAGAACTCAGGATTAAGAAACTCACTCAAAACCGCACAACTACATGGAAATTGAACAACCTGTTCCTGAATGACTACTGGGTAAATAACGAAATTAAGGCAGAAATAGTGAAGTTCTTTGAAACCAATGAGAACAAAGAGACAACATACCAGAATCTCTGGGACACAGCTAAAGCAGTGTTAAGTGGGAAATTTACAGCACTAAATGCCCACATCGGAAAGCTGGAAAGATCTGAAATCAACACCCGAACATCACAATTAAAAGAACTAGAGAAGCAAGAGCAAACAAATTCAAAAGCCACCAGAAGACAAGAAATAACTAAGATAAGAGCAGAACTGAAGGAGACAGAGACACAAAAAACCCTTCAAAAAAATCAATGAATCCAGGAGCTGATTTTCTGAAAAGATTAAGCAAATAGATACACCGCTAACCAGATTAATAAAGTAGAAAAGAGAGAAGAATCAATTAGACAATAAAAATGATAAAGGGGCTATC
Organism: Pan troglodytes; assembly: GCF_028858775.2. NCBI lineage: Eukaryota > Metazoa > Chordata > Mammalia > Primates > Hominidae > Pan > Pan troglodytes. The sequence continues at coordinate 68,655,027 of NC_072421.2, forward strand.
ACCACTGATCCCACAGAAATACAGACTACCATCAGAGAATACTATAAACACCTACACACAAATAAACTAGAAAATCTAGAAGAAATGGATAAATTCCTGGACGCATACACTCTCCCAAGACAAAACCAGAAGATGTCGAATCCCTGAATAGACCACTAACAAGTTCTGAAATTGAGACAGTAATTAATAGCCTACCAACCAAAAAAAAAAAAATCCCAGGACCAGACAGATTCACAGCTGAATCCTACCAGAGGTACAAAGAGGGGCTGGTACCATTCCTTCTGAAACTATTCCAATCAATAGAAAAAAAGGGACTCCTCCCTAACTGATTTTATGAGGCCAGCATCATCCTGATACCAAAACCTGGCAGAGACACAACAGAAAAGAAAATTTCAGGCCAATATCCCTGATGAACATCAATGCGAAAATCCTCAATAAAATACTGGCAAATCGAATCCAGCAGCACATCAAAAAGCTTATCTACCACGATCAAGTCAGCTTCATCCCTGGGATGCAAGGCTGGTTCAACATAGGCAAATCAGTAAACGTAATCCGTCGCATAAACAGAACCAATGACAAAAACCACATGATTATCTCAATAGATGCAGAAAAGGCCTTCAATAAAATTCAAAACCATTTCATGCTAAAAACTCTCATATCTCAAAATAATAAGAGCTATTTATGACAAACCCATAGCCAATATCATACTGAATGGGCAAAAGCTGGAAGCTTTCCTGTGGAAAACTGGCACAAGACAAGGATGCCCTCTCTCACTACTCCCATTCAACACAGTATTGAAAGTTCTGGCCAGGGCAATCAGGCAAGAGAAAGAAATAAAGCGTATTCAATTAGGAAGAGAGGAAGTCAAATTGTCTGTGTTTGCAGATGACATAATTGTATATTTAGACAATACCATCGTCTCAGCCCCAAAACTCCTTAAGCTGATAAGCAACTTCAGCAAAGTCTCAGGATACAAAATCAATATGTAAAAATCACAAGCATTCCCATACACCAATAATAGACAAGCAGACAGCCAAATCATGAGTGAACTCCCATTCACAACTGCTACACAGAGAATAAAATACCTAGGAATGCAACTTACAAGGAATGTGAAGGATCTCTTCAAGGAGAACTACAAACCACTGCTCAAGGAAATAAGCGAGGACACAAACAAATGGAAAAAAATTCCATGCTCATGGATAGGAAAGATTAATATCGTGAAAATGGCCATACTGCCCAAAGTAATTTATAGATTCAATGCTATTCCCATCAAGCTACCACTGACTTTCTTCACAGAACTAGAAAAAACTACTTTAAATTTCATATGGAACCAAAAAGGAGCCCGTGTAGCCAAGACAATCCTAAGCAAAAAGAACAAAACTGGAGGCATCACACTACCTGACTTCAAACTATACTACAAGGCTACAGTAACCAAAACAGCATGATACTGGTACCAAAACAAATATATATACACCAATGGAACAGAACAGAGGCTTCAGAAATAACACCACCCATCTACAACCATCCGATCTTCAACAAACTTGACAAAAAAAAAAGCAATGGGGGAAGGATTCCCTATTTAATAAATGTGTTGGGAAAACTGGCTAGCCATATGCAGAAAACAGAAACTGGATCCTTTCCTTACACCTTATAAAAAAATTAACTCAACATGGATTAAAGACTTAAACATAAGACCTAAAACCATAAAAACCCTAGAAGAAAATGTAGGCAATACCATTCAAGACATGGGCATGGGCAAAGACTTCATGACTAAAACACCAAAAGCAATTGCAGCAAAAGCCAAAATTGAAAAATGGGATCTAATTAAACTAAAGAGCTTCTGCACAGGAAAAGAAACTATCGTCAGGGTGAACAGGCAACCTACAGAATGGGAGAAAATTTTTGCCATCTATCCGTCTGACAAAGGTCTAATATCCAGAATCTACAAGGAACTTAAACAAATTTACAAGAAAAAAACAAACAACCCCATCAAAAAGTAGGCGAAGGATATGAACAGCCACTTCTCAAAAGAAGACATTTTTGAGGCCAAAAAAAACATATAAAAAAAGCTCATCATCACTGGTCATTAGAGAAATGCAAATGAAAACCACAATGAGGTACCATCTCACTCCAGTTAGAATGCTGATCATTAAAAAGTCAGAAACAAGAGATGCTGGTGAGGATGCGGAGAAATAGGAATGCTTTTACACTGTTGGTGGGAGTGTAAATTAGTTCAACCATTGTAGAAGACAATGTGGCGATTCCTCTGGTTTCTAGAACCAGAAATACCATTTCGACCCAGCAATCCCATTACTGAGTATACACCCAAAGGATTATAAATCATTCTTCTATAAAGACACAGGCACACGCATGTTTATTGCAGCACTATTTACAATAGCAAAGACTTGGAACCAACCCAAATGCTCATCAATGATAGACTGGATAAAGAAAATGTGGCACATATACACCATGGAATACTATGCAGACATACAAAAGAATGAGTGCATGTCCTTTGCGGGGACATGGATGAAACTGGAAACCATCACTGTCAGCAAACTAACACAGAAACGGAAAACCAAACACTAAATGTTCTCACTCATAAGTGGGAGTTGAATAATGAGAACACATGGACAAGGGAGGGGAACATCACATACCCGGGCCTGTCAGCGGGTGGGGGCAAAGGGAGGGAGAGCATTAGGACGAATACCTAATGCATGCGGGGCTTAAAACCTAGATGACAGGTTGATAGGTGCAGCAAATCACCATGGCACATGTATACCTATGTAACAAGCCTGCGTGTTCTGCACACGTATCCCAGAACTTAAAGTAAAATAAAATAAAATAAAATAAAATAAAGAAAAGAAAAAGAAAATGTTTCCTTTCTTTATTCCAAAGTTCCAAAGTTTGCTAATCCTTCAGTATTTTCAAAGACTCTGATCTCTCAATTATTGCCCCTTTCTAAAAGTATCTTGAGTACCTCCCTCTCAACTTATTCCTTCTTCTCTACCTTCAAACGTACCCATCTCCTTACCTTGAAAAAAAAAATCAACTAACCCCACTATGCTTCAAGCTTGCATCCCATTTCTCCTCTTCCTTTGATTGACAAGCTTCTTGAATTGAAAAGTCTGTCTACTAGCTCTACTGTCTTGCTACCCACTCATCTCCTTAAATGTCCACAATCTGTTTTGCGTCCTTACCACTTTACTAAAACTGCACTCCCAAAGATCACCTTCCTTAACTTCATAGCAACATTTCAAAATGGCCATAACCTTTTTGAAAAATATTACTCCCTTGGAGTTTCAGACCAGCCTAAGCAACATGGCAAAACCTGTATCTACAAAAAATACAAAAATTAGTAAGGTGTGATGCCACATGCCTTGTAGTCCCAGCTACTCGGGAAGCTGAGGTAGGAGGTTGACCTGAGCCCAGGAGGCAGGGGTTGCAGTGAGTCAATATTGCACCACTGCACTCCAACCTGGGTGACAGAGCCAGATCCTGTCTCAAAAAAAAAAAAATTACCCTCTTGGCCTGAAATATCCTGGTCCTTGTGTGGGAAATATCTTAGTCTAAGAACTTTGTCTGCTCCAATCCTGACATTCGTAATCCAGCTGTTTATAGTTATCACCAATAAGTCTTCAAGCCAAAGGCAGCTGAGGCTGAAACAGAATGCTACTTCCATATAAAGATGTTTTCTTTGTTGCTGTTGCTCCATCTTGTCTTCTCACCAGCCTGTTCTTGACCTCTCTATATTATAAACATCTTGGTTACATAATTGGTGACTGATACCTTTGAACATCCGCTTTACTCTGCTCTACCCACAGCCTGAAATTGAATTGACTTTAGATAAACACGGGGTTATACCCTCTGACATTTATAAATTTTTAAATTATTGTTTATCTAGCTTTAAACTATTCCTTCCGAAATCCTCAAGCATAATTTAAGATTGGTATCTTTGTTCTGGTATCTTACCTTTTCCCTTTCATTTACTATGTACCATAACATGGTACGAGAACCCTATACGGAGAATGCACTCAATAAATGACTAATAAATCTCCTGTAGAATTTTTTTTTGTTTTTTTGAGAGGGAGTCTTGCTCTGTTGCCCAGGCTGGAGTGCAGTGGTGCAATCTCGGCTCGCTGCAAGCTCTGCCTCCCGGGTTCACGCCATTCTCCTGCCTCGGCCTCCTGAGCAGCTGGGACCACAGGAGCCCACCACGCATGGCTAATTTTTCATATTTTTAGTAGAGACGGAGTTTCACTGTGTTAGTCAGGATGGTCTCAATCTCCTGACCTCGTGATCCGCCTGCTTCAGCCTCCCAAAGTGCTGGGATTACAGGCGTGAGCCACTGTGCCTGGCCAATCTCCTGTAGAATTTTTTGACTGTTCCTTTTGGTCATCTATCCCTATTCTTTTTATTTTAACTTTGAAGCTGATAGATTCAGAGTTAAAATCTCACTACTTTGTTCTTCTCTCAATACCACTGATTCTTAAATTTTGATGTGCATGAGAATTCCTGAGACATTTTTTCAAATTATAGACATGCCCAGGTTTCATCCTGAACCTAAATGAATCAAAACCACCAATGCAAGGGCCTGGGCATCTGTATTTTTCACAGGCTTCACAGGTGATTCTGATTTTTTGGGGGGAGGGGGAGGGACGGAGTTTCACTCTTGTCGCCCAGGATGGAGTGCAATGGTGCGATCTCAGCTCACTGCAACCTCCGCCTCCAGGGTTCAAGCGATTCTCCTGCTTCAGCCTCCCAAGTAGCTGGGATTACAGGCACACACCACCATGCCCGACTAATTTTTGTATTTTTAATAGAGACGGGGTTTCACTACGTTGGCCAGGCTGGTCTTGAACTCCTGATCTCAGATGATCCACTCACCTAGGCCTCCCAAAGTGCTGGGATTATAGGCGTGAGCCACTGCTACCAGCCTGATTCTGATTTATACCAATATTTAAGAACCACTGGTCTTTATTTTTGTCCTCAAAGAACTCAACTACTCTTCTGTCTTCAACTACCACCTCTGTGTAAATCATTGCCAAATCTGTAGGCTCAGTCCTGACCTTTCTCATAAGCTCTAGTCTCACATCTCCAACCTTATTGTCATCTCAAATGCAACAGGTCTAAAACTAAAACTTACAAGTCATTCATCTACTTCTGACTTTCCTGTTCATTGTTCCATAATTCCTCCAAATAATAAAGAATTATAGCTTATAAATCTTCATGATTTATTTCATCACATCCAGGAACACTAAATTTGTTTTTAAGGAAACAAAATATATTCCAATAAACAAATTTTTGAAATAAAATTATTTTAATTTGGAGGCCTCCTGCACTGATAATCTATTCTCCACTGTATCAAAAAAAGTATGATACACATAACAAGCACCCAAATATCTGATTAAGAACTGCTACGTGAAATGAGACAGTACATGGGACTCTCTTCTTTACTGTCTCTTGTCCCCTCTCTTACCCTTCCCTTTTCTTCTCTTATCTCTTGCTTCTCCCTCTTCTTCTCTCCCCTCTTGCCTTTCTCCTCTTCTTGCTTCCCCCTTTTTTCTCCACTTTCCCCACCCATTTAGTATTTTTCCTCCTACAGCACCCCCCCCTTTTTTTTAACAGTCTCTTTTCTCTTCCCTAGCTCTCTCATCTCCCTGGCCCTAACCCCATCAACACTGTGTGGTTCTGCCCTCACCCCTTGCCGTCCCTTAAAAAAAAAAAGAAAAAGAAAAAAAGAAATGAGACAGTACATGGGAAGAGGCTGTGACACCCACTTCATCTACCATATCCCTATTTGATAAGCAGTAAACAGCTAAAGCAATACTTCTTCATATGCAGAATGGTAGGAGTTAAGAATTAACGCACTGTAATATCACACGGTTCACCTGTGTACTAAGTTTCTTCCACTGATAAATTCCTAGCTCTGACCTCCCCATAACTACAGGATCTGAGGCTCCTGGGAGCAATGATATCAATTTATCTAAGAGTTAAAGAGCTATAAATGTTCTCTAAACATGCTAATAGAGTGGACTCATGAGCAAGTATATTCTTGATTATATTAAGCACAATTACCCTATATCTACACGGAAGTTGTATACAGTTTTGTTCATATTCACAAAGATAAATAGTTAGTAGTAAATTATATTTGTTGCATACAGACAAAAGTCATTTGTCTTTACAATGTCAAGCAGTCCAGAGGTTCACCCTTTGGTATGTTACTTCAATGTATCCTTTATAATTGGCAATATACTTCCCATAAATGCATTTGCTGTCACTATGCCTGTTGAAAATCACTAACTGTCAGCACACTAGACTTTGCCCATTTAGCTAAAGCACTAGAACATTGCCAGACAGTGGACCACATTCAAAGCATCCAAGAAGATGAGTTTAGTTTGAGATTTTTGGTTTTTTTGTTCTTGTTGTTTGCTCTCACAGGTAGAAATCATTTCTATAGTTTCTCAGTAACTCATTCCAATGTTTATCAATCCACCTCCTGAGGAAACTATTCTTTACACTTTTTAAAATCTGAATATGTCATATGGCAACACTTATTCTATTATTAATAGAGGGGAAACTACTATTTGATGGTCCTTCAGAACCCTGAAGATTTTGATCATCTCCATGAGAAATAATCCATGTCCTTTAACATTTCTTTAAGTTCTCACTGTCCCACCTTTTAATCATCTTTGTTGTTCACCTCCTGACTATTTCTTGCAGTGATATCTTTAAACGTTTGTTAATAAGGAGCTAACCTCTGGAAAAAAAATCATAAAACTGAGGGAGGCCATTTGCTTGAGAAACCATTGTTCCTGGGTTGTTTTGTTTGTCTTTTAACAAATCTCTATCTAAGAACGGGTCAAAACATTATTTAAGCTGCAGGAATACTACCCAATATATAGTAAGAACACGCCTCATAATACATGTCACAATATGTATACATACATCTAATTTTCTGCTCTTCATTTACAGGCCAACCTCCTCCTATGGTAAGTGACCAGTTCCATAGGTTTACTGCCATTTCTTCAATCTGGTCAAAGAGAAACATTTCCTTAGTTAGTTAAAATACTGGCCACCTCCAACGGTATTTTCATTCTTGAATGTTGTATGCTTATGTAACTATTGTGGGTCATTTCCAGGCCCTCCATAATCTAGTCGCATTCTACCTCTCCCCCAAAAACTTACCCACTGTTAGAGTAATTATCTATTTCCTGAACACAACTTGTCCATTCCTATCAATGTGTCTTTATTCATACTATTGATATACCTTCACCTGATATACCTCCTCCCTTTGTTTTTATGTAACTCAAATCCATTTCAGTCTCACCAACAACATAAATGAAGCTTTCAGCAACCATTACAGTCTACGTTGTTCTTTCTTCTTTGAATTCATATATTCATTAAGTTGTATACAATTTGGCAATTAATTATATTACTTTGTATCATTTATTCTTTGTTTTATTTCTTTTCTTTAACTCAATTTATGCACAGCAGTGGTACAAAATGTATGTTTTAAGTCTTTTCTTCCATGCCACTTTTCTCACTTACCATTTCACATTTTTCTGATGAGCTTCAGTTTAAACAAATGATTTATTTAACATGTGATATAGTTTGGATATATTTCCCCTGGGAATCTCATATCAAAATTTGATCCCCAATGTTGGAGGTGGGGCTGATGGGAGGTACTTGGGTCACGGGGATGGATCCCTCATTGTCTTGGTGCTGTCCTCACAGTAATGAGTGAGTTCTCAGTCTATTAGTTACTGCAAGATCTGATTCTTAAAAAAGAGCCTGGTACCTCCTCCTTTCTCTTTCCTCCTCTCTCATCATGTGATGCCTGCTCCCTTTCCCCTTCCAACATGATTGGAAACTTCCAGAGACTCTCACTGGAAGCAGATGCCAGTGCCATGCTTCTTATATGATCTGCAGAACCATGAGCCAAATAAACTTCTTTTCCTTATCAATTACCCAGCCTCAGGTATTTCCTTTATAGCAATGCAAACAGCCTAATGCAGCATGGTTGTCATTTCACTTATTATTCTGGGGCTAATTATCATGTCCATCTCCATCACATAGTATCCTCAATGCCACAGTTGATCAAATGATGACTTCCTTATTTTTTTTTTTTTTTTGGAGACAGAGTCTCATTTTGTTGCCCAAGCTGGAGTGCAATGGCGTGATCTCGGCTCACTGCAACCACCACCTCCCGGGTTCAAGTGATTCTCCCACCTCAGCCTCCCAAGTAGCTGGGATTACAGGCACCCACCATAATGCCTGGCTAATTTTTGTATTTTTACTTGAGATGGGGTTTCACCATGTAGGCCAGACTGGTCTCGAACTCCTGACCTCAGGTGATCCGCCCGCCTCGACCTCCCAAATTGCTGGGATTACAGGCATGAGCCACCACACCCGGCTGACTTTCATACTAAGTATTATTTCATTTGTATCACTAAAAACACATGGAGTTAATAACTGCACTCCAAATTACCCAGAAGAACAAATGATTTGACATATTATGATGGGAAATGAGCATCCAGACTAAATAGCTTAAAGAAGCTACTTGTTTCGGCATTTTGGAAAGCAATTTGGCAACATATAAAAATGTTCGCCTGGGTGCGGTGGCTCACGCCTGTAATCCCAGCACTTTGGGAGGCCGAGGCGGTCGGATTGCCTGAGGTCAGGTGTTCGAGACCAGCCTGGCCAACATGGTCAAACCCCATCTCTACTAAAATATACAAAAATTAGTCGTGCGTGGTGGCAGGTGCCTGTAATCCCAGCTACTCGGGAGGCTGAGGCATGAGAATCACTTGACCCCAGGAGGCAGAGGTTGCAGTGAGCCAAGATCATGCCACTGCACTCCAGCCTGGGCGAGACAGAGCGAGACTCTGTCTCAATAAAAATAAACAAATGAGTAAATAAATAAATAAACAAATAAAGTTCATATCTTTTGTCCCAATAGTTGCACTTTTGAGACTTTATCCTAAGAAATAGATGAAAATGTGTGGGGGGATAATCTTTGCACTTAATAGTGTTCTTCATATCATTATTTATAATAGTGAAAAATGAGGAACAATATGAGAAACAATATAAATATCCAATAATAAAGAAATAGGTGAATTATGATAACCTTCCTTGATGGAATAGTATTCATCCATTTAAAATAGTGGTCATGGCCAGACATGGTGGCTCACGCCTGTAATCCCAGCACTCTGGGAGGCCGAGGCAGGTGGATCACTTGAGGTCAAGAGTTCGAGACCAGCCTGGCCAACTTGGTGAAACCCCGTCTCTACTAAAAATACAAAAAAAAAAAAAAATAGCCAGGTGTGGTGGTGCACACCTGTAGTCTCAGCTACTCGGGAGGCTGAGGCAGAAGAATCACTTAAACCTGAGAGGCGGAGGTTGCAGTGAGCCGAGATCATGCCACTGCACTCCAGCCTGAGCGACAGAGCGAGACTCTGCCTCAAAAAAATAAAAATAAAAACAAAAATAAAATAAAATAGTGGTCATGAAAACTATGTTTTTAACACGGGAAAATATTTATTACATGTCTAGTGAAAAAGGAAAGAAGGAAAGATACAAAACTGTATGTACAGAAAGTTGTACATATGCAAATCTTACCCCAAAGAAGAACTTCAATAAAATATTGGATTCTAGTTAATGATATGCACACTAAAACATTTAGGGGGGAAGTGTACTGTTGTCAGCAACTCACTTTAAAATGCACCCAAAAAATAAGATGCGCTAATGGACAAATGTATATGTGATGAAGCGAATATGGTAAAATGTTTACAACTGTAGAATGTAAGTGGCTGTTACATAGGTGTCCAGTGTAATATTCTTTCAACTTTTCTGTTTGAAAATGTTTATTTTAAAATGTTGGGAAAACAGAGCAAATTGCCTTTTATGATGCCAGAAATATTACATGTACAGTATAATTATAGCTAAATAACATTTAAACTGTAAAACTATTAAAGAAAATACATTAAAATAATAGTTATATTGAAGTGGTGTGTTTGCATGTGATTTTGTATCCATTTTTTTAAACTTTCTGTGAAGTTATGTTACTTTATGATTTTAAATAAATTCTTGTATTTTCTCATATTGTGTTAGAAAGGATAAGATAAACTATGACTGTAAATACTTCATAATCACAAAACATATTTATTCAACACATATATATTAAGCACCTAAGATGTGGCAGGTTTTGTCTTAGGTTTACATAAATGTATAATGATAAGCATAGTAAATACATGCTGCAAACAGAAGTAAATAATATGAAGATTAGACTTTCCAGAAAGAAAATAAATTGAAGGCATTTCCAAAACCAAGCAGATCTTCTTCAAAAATAAGACCAAACTCTTATGGCTCATGCCTGTAATTCTAACACTGGGAGGCCAAAGAGGGCAGATTGCTTGAGCTCAGGATTTCAAGACTAGCCTGTGCAACATGGAGAAACCCCATCTCTATGAAAAATACAAAAAATTAGCTGGGTATGGTGGCACATGCCTGAAGTCCCAGCTACTCGGAGGGCTGAGGGGGATCACTTGAGCCCAGGAGGTCGAGGATGCAGTGAGCCGAGATCATGCAACTGCACTCCAGACCAAGACACTGTCTCAAAAAACAAACAAACAAACAAACAAACAAACAAACCCAAACTCTTGGAATCTTATAATTTGTTTTCACTAACAGCTAAGTACAGTAAGAGGTTATGATCTAAAAAGAGATTTACCACCGGGCACAGTGGCTCACACCTGTAATCCCAGCACTTTGGGAGGCTGAGGTGGGTGGATCTCTTGAGGCCAGGAGTTCGAAACCAACCTGGCCAACATGGCAAAAACACATCTCTACTAAAAACACAAAAATTAGCCAGGTGTGGTGGCGCCTGCCTGTAATCCCAGCTACTTGGGTGGCTGAGGCAGGAGAACTGCTTCAAACCAGGAGGCAGAGGTTGCAGTGAACTGAGATCCTGACACTGCACTCCAGCCTGGGCAACAGAGTGTGATTGTCTTAAAAAAAAAAAAAAAAAAAAAAAAAAAAAAAAAAAACTGAGATACCACCTCACAGTCACTAGGATGACTACTATCAATAAAAAAACAGAACAACAAGTATTGGTGATAATGTGAAGAAACTGGTACCCTTGTTCACTATTAATAGAAATGTAAAATGGTATAGTTGCTATGGAAAACAGTATGGTGGTTCCTCAAAAGATTAAAAACAGAATTGCCATATGATACAGCAATTCCAATTCTGGGTATATATCCAAAAGAATTAAATGCAGGGACTTGAAAAGAAATTTCCATGCCAATGCTCATAGCAACATTATTCACAATAGGCAAAAGGTAGATGCAACCCAAGTGTCCATCAACAAATGAATGGATAAACAAAATGTGGTACACACATACAATGGATTATTCAGTCTTAAAAAGGAAGGAAATTCTGACACATGCTGCAACATGAATGAACCTTGAAGACATTATACTAAGAGAAATAAACCAGCCACAAAAAGACAATTATTACATGATTCCACTTACATGAGGTACTGAGAGTAGTCAAATTTATAGAGACAGAAAGTAGAATGGTGGTTGACAAGCTGATCCCAAAATTCGTAAGAATTTTAGAGGGCAAGGGGGAGTTGTTTAATGGATATAGAGTTTCAGTTTTGCAAGATGAAAAGGGTTCTGGATAATAGCTGCACAATGTGAACATACTTAACACAAGGGAACTATACACCTAAAGATAGTTAAGATGGTAAATTTTGTGTTATGTGTATTTTACCGCGATAAAAAACACAATGAGATAACACTTCATACCCACTAGAATGACTATAATCAAAAAGACAAATAATGACAAATGTCAGCAAGGAGGTGGAAAAACTGGATCCCTCTATCCCTCTTTTTTTTTTTTTTTTGAGACGGAGTCTCGTTCTGTCACCCAGGCTGGAGTGCAGTGGTGCAATCTCGGCTCACTGCAAGCTCCGCCTTCTGGGTTCACGCCATTCTCCTGCCTCAGCCTCCCAAGTAGCTGGGACTACAGGCGCCTGCCACCACGCCCGGCTAATTTTTGTATTTTTAGTAGAGACAGGGTTTCACTGTGTTAGCCAGGATGGTCTCGATCTCCTGACCTTGTGATCTGCCCGCCTCGGCGTCCCAAAGTGCTGGGATTATAGGCGTGAGTCACCGTGCCCAGCCAACTGGATCCCTCTTATATTGCTAGTGGGAATGTAAAATGGTGCGGCCACTTTGGAAAACAATCTGGCAGCAGCAAACCAACATGGCACATGTATACATATGTAACAAACCTGCCCGTTGTGCACATGTACCCTAGAACTTAAAATTTAAAAAAAGTGAAAAAAAAAAAAGTTTAGAGTTAACACATGGCCCAGCAATTTCATTCTTAGGTACAAACCTAAGAAAAATGAAAACATAAAAATCTGTACATGAGTATTTATAGCAGCATTATTCATAATAGCCAAAAGGTGGAAGCAATGAAAACGTTCATGAATAGATGAATGGACAAACAAAATATGGTATATCCACACAATGGGATATTATTCAGTCATAAAAATGTATGAAGTACAAATACATGCAACAATATGGATGAACTTTGAAAACACCTTGCTAAGTGAAAACAGTCAGTAAACCACACATTGTATGATTCTATTTATATAAAATGTCCTCATTAGGCAAAACCATAGAGACCAAAAGTAGATTAGTGGTTGCCTAGGGCTGAGGGTGAGGGAGGGAAGAGGATGGGAGGAAATGGAGAGTGTTTGTGAATGGGTGTGCGGTTTCTTTTTGAGGTGATGAAAATATTCTAAAATTAACTAACTGTGGTGATAGGTGCACAACAACTCTGTGAAATACTAAAAACTATTGAATTGTATACTTGAAATGGGTGAATTGCATGGTATGTAAATTATATCTAAATAAAGGTATTTATATATACATAAACACATATATACATATATAGATACATATATATATAAAGAGGAAGAGAGATTTACAGTAAACCTTCCTCTCACCTTTCCATATAAGTAGTCACCAAAATGGAAGTATTTGCCCAAGGTAAATATTCTCAAAAGTGTTTCAAGCCTCAAGACAGCTTCCATATTAAGTAAGTAACAGACCTTCATTTAAACATTAGAAAATTACCCCCAAAAAAAGCACTTCTGAAGGCTTATAGTCAACTGAGTTCTCCACTACTGGGTGGCTCCACTACTTTGCTGCAAAGGGAAGGAAAAGATAACTAGTATGTGCCCAGGACCTTATATATGTTATTTTGTTTACTATTCATAACAACACTTGGAGGTGGGTATTACTATTATCATTTAACAGGTGAGAAAACTGAAGCCTGGGGAGGTTAATAAATATTAATAATAAATAACATTGCTAATAAATAAATAAATAATAAATATTAAACGAGCACATATGTTCCCATTGGTTTCTAAAATTTTTCCCCCTAAATTAGGTGTGAACATCCAAAAATAGACTTTTATATGTTTAGCAATGGTTAAGCATGAAGACTACTTTTTTACCTATATAATACATTGGTTAAAATGAAGAATCATCAAAACTTATCATAAACAGAATTATTTTTATACTAACCTGAATGTCTGTTATTTCAGCCATAGACTCCCTGTTGATATTTGCTATGTCGCTGAAGAGTCTATCAATTGCCTCTGGTATGTTAGGTGAATTATCATTTGTAACCAGGTTTTCAACAACTTCTGAAATAACAGTGGATGATAAATGTGCTGTGAACTATTACCATTGGCTAAATGTAGCAAATCATTTTTAAATCTATGTCTAAATCATTGGCCAAATGAATACAGCATGAAGGAACTTGATCCTTAGAGTAAAACCAAACTGGAGATTTAAAGTTTCTTTAAGCTAGAGTATAATTTTCAAATAAAATTTGCATTCTTTGGGAGTCACTTGTTTATAACTTAATCATTACTCATTCTCAGAAAGTAAAATGCATTGACTTCACAAATAGTAATGTTATTAGGTAATATTAAAAGTACAAAACAGGCCAAGCATGGTGGCACACGTCTTTAGCCCTAGCTAGTCCAAAGGCTGAGGTAGGAGGATCACTTGAGTCCAGGAGTTCAAGGCTACAGTGAGCTACGATCCTGCCAGTGTACTCCATGCAGCATGGGCTACAGAGTGAGACCCTTTCTCTAAAACAAACAAAAAAAACCCTGCAAAACTGAACTTAACAGTGTCTTCAAAACCAGAAAATGTAGAAATTCTGAAAGAAGATCTGAATATGTGCCCTGTAAAACTGAAAAACTTACTAATATTTTCAAGCATTAGACAGACATAGCTAACTGCTGGCTCTGAAGTCTTGAACTTACTTTGCAAGAAAAAAATGACACGCTCAATTAGCAACATTAACCAGATATTGAATCTGCACAAATGATGTCACCATTTTCTAAATGGTCTGAGCTCCAGACTCCAAATAGCTGAATCTTACCAGGCCATGGAATTCCTTCAAACCCAAGCATTAGCTGGGCAGGATGCTCCACGCCTGTAGTACCAACTACTCAGGAGGCTGTGGCAGGAGGATCCCTTGAGCCCAGGAGTTTGAAACAGGCTGGGCAACATAGCAAGACATCATCCAAAAAAAAAAAACTAAAACTAAAACTAGACCAGGCCCAGTGGCTCATGCTTGTAATCCCAGCACATTGGGAGGCTGAGGCAGGCGGATCACTTCAGGCCAGGAATTCAAGACCAGCTTGCTCAGCATGGCAAAACCCCATCCCTATTAAAAATACAAAAATTAGCTAGGCGTGGTGTGCCTGCCTGTAATCCCAGCTACTGGGGTGGCTGAGGCATAAGAATTGCTTGAGCCTGGGAGGTTGAGGTTGTAGTTAGCTCAGATCATGCCACTGAATTCCAGCCTGGGCAACAGAGCAAGACTGTGTCTCAAAAAAAAAAAAAAAAAACTAAAACTAAACAATAAGCATGATGTAGAATCACAATTGATGCCCTTCATATTATCAAAATTGAGGTTTTTTTCAAACTCGTGACAGAAATGTCCATAAGCTACATATTTCTAATTTCTTGCAACATTCTTGAGCCTCAAATTAGCAAAAATGTTAATATTCATAACAGTACTATAAAAGCACCTTCTAAAAGATTTTTAAGCTGCTAAAATAAACAGAACTTTTACCTTGCTACAGTAAAAAATAAATCAGCTACAAAAATTTCAGTTAAACAAATGCTTGAGGTGATGGATATCCTATTTACCCTGATGTGATTATTACACATTCTATGTCTGTATCAAAATATCTCATGTATCCTATAAATATATACACCTACTATATACGCATAAAAATAAAAATTAAAAATTAAAATTCTAGCTAAACATAAGACTATAGATTCCAATAAAGACGTCACAAAGCAAATTAAAAAGTATTTAAAATTCACACATTTTAAATACTTTAGGTGAAAAAATATATATGAAAAGAAAAATACAAAAATTAGCCAGGCGCGGTGGCACATACCTGCAGTCCCAGCTACTCCAGAAGGTGAGACAGGAGAATCTCTTGAACCCAGGAGGCAGAGGTTGCAGTGAGCTGAGATCGGCCACTGCACTCCAGCCTGGGCAACAGAACAAGACTCTATCTCAAAAAAAAAAAAAAAGAAAAAGAAAAAAGAAACCCTCTATCTTTCTTTTTCCCATAAGTTGTTTAATGGAAAGACTGATGTTAAATATCTTGACTCCTCTAAGATTAGGTAAGTATTGGGCTGAGGGGCATATATTTATATAGCCCTTACTCAAAATATTGGTAACAGAATCAGGGAGATTTTAAAATTGATGTTTTTAAAAATACAAATATTGTTTAAAGAACAGATTTTTAAAAATATTTTTGAGAAGAAAACAAAACCCCAATATAAACTTTCGTTTGTTTGTTTTGTTTTGTTTTTAAGACAGAGTCTTACTCTGTCACCTAGGCTGAAGTACAGTGGGGGATCTTGGCTCACTGCAATCTCCGCCTCCCAGGTTCAAGCAATTCTCCTGCCTCAGCCTGCTGAGTAGCTGGGACTACAAGCACATGCCACCAATATACGTTTTAAAAAAAACATCCTGGCCAGCCGTGGTGGCTCATGCCTGTAATCCTAACAGTTTGGGAGGCTGAGGCAGGTAGATTGCTTGAGCTCAGGAGTTTGAGACCAGCCTGGGGAACACAGTGAGACTTCATCTCCATAAAAAACTTAAAAATTATCTGGGTGTGGTGGCTCACACCTGTAGTTCCAGCTACTCGGTGGCTGAGGTGAAAGGATCACTCCAGCCCAGGAGGTGGAAGCTGCAGTTAAGCTATGATCATGCCACGGCACTCCAGCGGGTGACAGAGCAAGACCTTGTCTCTCAAAAAAAAAAAAAAAAAAATCCTAAGATGTTATTGTAGAATACCAATAATAGTTTCTGGTTACATAGTTTATGAGACTATGAAGACATATATTTTGATTTGTGAATGTTCTCTTAAGTGGTTAATGTTTTATTAACTCATTTTTGTCTAAATAATTCTGGTCCTTTCAAAACATATTTTCAGTGTTATTCAGCTGAGCAACTTCACCGACACCAGCTGAGGCAATGACAGCATTGCAGTCCTTTAAGGATAAAATGCAGTCAGCAAAGCTGGGTAAGTGATAGAGATCACATAGCTGAAAGGTTGAGAGTTACACTATAAAGAAGAGATTTGCATCTGGGAGAAGCTCAGAAAATAAATTCTATTTTTTGTTTTTGTTTTTGTTTTTGTTTTGAGACAGGGTCTTGCTATGTTGCCCAGCCTGGCCTGAAACTCTTGGGCTTAAGTGATCCTCCCATCCAAGTAGCTGGCATTACAGGTGTGTGCCACTGCATCCGATGAAAAGAACTTCTATAAATGCAGTCTACAGCTGGGCAAAGTGTCTCGCGCTTGTAATTCCAGCAATTTGGGAGGCCAAGGCAAGGGGATTGCTTGAGCCCAGGAGTTCGAGACTACCCTGGGCAATATAGACAGACCCCATCTTTACAAATAAATAAATAAAATTAGCCAGGCATGGTAGCCCACACCTGTGGTCCCAGCTACTCGGGTGGTTGAGGTGGGAGGATCGCTTGAGCCTAGGAGGTTGAAACTACAGTGAGTTGTGATCACGCCATTGCACTCCAGCCTAAGCGGCAGAGACTGTCTCAAATACAAAATGCAGTCTACTCCTGAGATGAGAAGACAGCAAACTGTATTAAGGTTTTGTCAAGCAAGATTGTACGTTTTGAAAAAAATTATTAAATTATCTTCCTGGCTACAGAAAGAAACTATGATTTACAACATGATTTCAGTCCATTTAATTTAAATGAGATGCATTCTAGTTAAAACTGGGGGATCACTCGATTGAGGCAGCCACGTTAATCTGTATCAATTAATTCTGATTAAGTAGATAACATTCTAGGTACCGTATAATAGAAAATAAACATTTTCCCTGTCCTTGAGGAAGGGAGCTTCTGTTACAACATACAAAAATCTATCAACTGTCCTGCCAAGTCTTTCCCTGTGACCTCCATCAGCTCAACCAGTCATTCAAAAGCCAAAGCAGCTCAAAGACCTGCCAAAATCAATTCAAGATTTTACTCCGTCACAATAATTATATGCAACTTCTTTAGTGAGAAAAGAACCAGAAATGACAATAAAATTAACATTTGCATATTGCTTTCCAGTCTCGAAGCTTTTTCATATGCATTCTCATTTAATCTTCAATCTATTCTGTAAGGAAGATATTTTTATTTCATAAGATGTGGAAACTAAGTTTTAACAAAATGAAGTGACTTTTTAAAAATCAGGCCTTTTTGCTGGATAAAGTGACTTCTTGATGGTGATAAAATAGAAAGTAGTAAGCTATGACTTGAATTCAGGCTTTCTGATTTGAAATCCTGCACTTTCCACTATACTGGTTCTATCAGGAAGGATCTGGAACAAGTGACAAGCTAGGACACTCAGACAACTGAAAAACAGCAGAGAGGAAAGAAATGAGCCAAAAGCATTCAGAGCACTACACTATAGCTCTGATTGTGGGCTAAAGAAAACTATTCAAACTGCAGAGGTTGGTTTGAATGAGGACAGCCAAAATATCCAAAACAGTGTCAAAAGGGTCTGGCAAAATCAGGCAAACAGGTTTAGTCATAGACTAAAATTACATTGTAAATCGTAATTTCTATCCACGGTCACAAAGATAATAATTTTTCCTATATAATGTTCCAGGAAGTCCCAAATGACAAATTGGATATGGTACAAGAGAATCCAAGCAGCGAGTCATAAAGCAGAAGTCAGATGGAACTGTATGTACCATAGTTCCAACAGATCTATTCACAGCAGTGTATTGTAGTTCTGAGCAGTGTCCTGATCCTGGAGAGTAACTAGGGATGGATGCAGGGCAGGCTAACCTCATGAAAATCATGACAAGCAGAAATGATACACCTCCACAGATGAAAAGCTCCAGCTCTCTGCTTCCTGGTGGGGAGGGAAAAGAGTTGATCTGTGCCTCTAGTGCCCCAACTTCTCCAGGGCTGCCAAAAGAACTTGCATATATCTCTCTAGTTTTGAGGCTTAGATGGGTCCGGCAAACTCTAGCTGCTCAGGGGAGAATGGGAGACAGTGGCTTGAGCTGGTACATGCCATAGCTCTCCACTCTGGCTCAGCCCAGAACAAGCAGACAAAAACTATAGCTTCCAGCTTCTCTCTGGGGAGAGAAAGAGGTGGTAGAGGCCCCCAGAATCTCTGCCAAGGCTAACTGGGGGGGCCCTTCTCCTGTACAAGACAAGCCCATGAAGAATGAGAGAGGTGCCTTAACACAGGCACCAACAGTGGGTCAAGGAAAATGAAAAACCAGGCAAAGATGTTCCAAACAAAGGAACAAGATAATCTCCATAAACCAACCCTAATAAATAGAGTTATATAATTTACCTGACAGAGAATTAAAACAACTCTCATGAAGATGCTCACTGAGGTCAAGAGAGCAATGCATGAACAAAGTGAGAATTTCAACAGAGATAGAAAATATTTTAAAGTACCAAAAATTTCTCCAAGAAGATATACAAATGGCCAACAGGTATATGGAAAAAATCTCAACATCACTAATCATCAGGGAAATGCAAACTAAAATTTAAAATTACAATGATATATCACCTCACATCCATTAAGATAACCACTATCAAAAAATAGAAAATAAGGCCAGGCGCAGTGGCTTATGCCTGTAATCCCAGCACATTGGGAGGCCGAGGCAGGTGGATCACTTGAGGTCAGGAGTTCGAGACCAGCCTGAGCAACATGGTGAAACCCCATCTCTACCAAAAATACAAAAATTAGCTGGGCATGGTGGCACCACCTGTAGTGCCAGGTACTTGGGAGGCTGAAGCAGGAGAATTGCTCGAACCTGGAAGACAGAGGTTGCAGTGAGCCAAGATCGAGCCACTACACTCCATCCTGGGTAAGAGTGAGACACTGCCACAAAAAAAAAAAAAAAGAAAAAGAAAAAGAAAGAAAGAAAGAAAGAAAAAATAAGAAGTATTGGTGAGGATGTAGAGAAATTGGAACTCTTGTACACTGTTGGTAGGATGGCAAAATGGTGCAAGCTGCTATGGAACACAGTATGAAGGTTCTTCAAAAAATTAAAAATACAACTCGCATATGATACAGCAATTACACTTCTGGGTATTTATCCACATGAATTGAAATCAGGGTCTTGAAGAGATATTAGCACTCCCATGTTCACTGTAGCACTATTCACAATAGCCAAGATGTGGAAATGATGCAAATGTCCACCAGCAAATGAATGGATAAAGAAAATGTGGTATATACATACAATAAAATGCCATTTAGTCTTCAAAAAGAAGGAAATTCCATAATATGTGACAATATGGATGAACCTTGAGGACATTATACTAAGTGAAATAAGCTAGTCACAAGACAAATACTGCATGGTTCCACTTACATGAAATACCTAAAATAGTCAAATTCATAGAACCAAAGAGTAGAATGGTGGTTTCCAAGGGCTGGGGGAAAGGGGTAATAGGGAGTTACTAAGCAACGGGCATAAAGTTTCAGTCAAGCAAGATGAATAAGCACTACAGATCTGCTATACAATACTATACTTACAGTCAATAATGTATACTTAAAATTTTGCTGACAGCAAATCTCATATTAAACGTTCTTACCACAATAAAAAAAGAAATGATACAACTCCAAAGCTAAACAGGTGCATAGAATATGCCCCTAGTATGTTAAAGCTCAAATCTGATGGCCAGTATAACTTAATCCAAACCAACACCTTCCCTACTCTACAATGCTACTATTCTTTCTTCCTTTGAATAGAACAGGCTCAGAGAATAGAGCAAACCTAAACCTACAAACTGGGCTCATCGGAAGATAAAGCAATGTTAAGTTTTGGAAGGCAATTGGCTGGGGGTGGAGGGAGGCAAGAGCTGACAATATCATGCTAATCACAAAGGAATTTCCAACTTGATTCTGGTGAGGAAACCTATCTAGTCACATTCAGAACACTAAACTTTAGAGACTAAAGGATAGCTGTGAATGCGCTGGTTCACACCTGAAGCCAACACATCTCAGAGTCTCGCCCAAGGCCCACAGCAGCAAGGCCCACAGTGGGTATGTACTCCCTGGTTATCACTGATGGTTATTCAGGGCCCAAGGGCTCTTTAGTTAGCAGGTGATGAATCCTACCAGGTCTGTATCCTTCCCTTCAAGGCAGTGCATTCACAGCTGTGGTGGCTACAGGGAGAGACCCCTTCTGCTTAAGAAAAGCAGATGGAGGAGTAAGTCTTGAGCTTAGGTGCCACCTTGGCCACAGTAGGGAAAAACACCAAGCAGGCTCTTGGGGTCCAGGATTCCAGTCCTTGGCTCTTGGACACCGTCTCTGGACCTAACCTGGGTCAGAGAAGAGCCCACTATCCTGAATGATGAGTCCCAGGCCTGGAAGATTCACCAGAAGCTGACTGAAGAGCCCTTGGGCCTTAAGTAAACATCGGCAGTAGCCTGGCATTACTCCCCATGGGCCTGTAGTGGTGGGCATAGGTATAGACTCCTTTGCCTGGGGAAAAAGGAGGGAAGAGTGGGAAGGACTTTGTCTGGGGGTTTCAACACCAGCTCAACCACAGTAGATTAGTGCACCAGGTAGATGTCTAAGGTTTCCATCTCCAGGTCCCGGCTCCCAGACAGCATCTCTGGACCCACCCAGGGCCTGGGAGAACTCCATACCCTTAAGAGAAAGACAAAAGGCTGGCTGGCTTCACCACCTGCTGGTTGTAGAGCTCTAGGGCCTTGAGTGAACAAAGGTGGCAGCAGCGGGCCTTGGTTACAAAGGTGGTTACAGCAGGCCTTGGGGGAGACCCAGTACTGTGCTGGCTTCAGGTTTGACCCAGTACAGTCTTGGCAGTGGTGGCCATGGGGATGCTTCTGTCACCCCTCCCCCAGATCCAGGCTTCCAGAACAGAGAGAGAGACTCTGGGAGAAAGTAAGAGAAAAGCCTCTGCTGGGTAATCTAGAGAATGCTTCTGGATCTTATGGAAGGCCACCAAGGTGGTACCTCTACGAGTCTGCAAGAAACAAAGCATTACTGTACTTGGGGTGCCCCCTAAAGCAGATACAGCTTAGATCACAACACCAAAGTCTTTTCATATATCTGGAAAGCCTTCCAAAGAAGGACAGGTACAAATAAGCCCAGACAGTAAAGATTGCAATAAAGACCTAACTCTTCAATGCCCAGACACCAAAGAACATCTACTAGCATCAACACCATCCAGGAAAACATGACCTCACCAAATGAACTAAATAAGGCACTAGGGACCAACCTGGAGAAACAAGAGACATGTGACCTTTCAGAGAGATAATTCAAAATAGCTGTGTTGAGGAAACTCAAAGAAATTCAATATAACACAGAGAAGGAATTTAGAATTCTATCAGCTAAATTTAGCAAAGAGATTGAAATAATTTAAATTAATCAAACAGAAATTCTGAACTAAAAATGCAACTAGCATACTGAAGAAGGCATCAGAGTCCTTTAATAGCAAAATTGATCAAGCAAAAGAAAGATTTAGTGAGCTTGAAGACAGGCTATTTGAAAATACACAGTCAGAGGAGACAAAAGAAAAAAGAATAAAAAACAATGAAGCACACCTGCAGGATCTAGAAAATAGCCACAAAAGAGCAAAGCTAATAGTTATTGGCCTTAAAGATGAGGAAGAGAAAGACATAGGGATAGAAAGTTTATTCAAAGGGATAACAGAGAACTTCCCAAACCTAGAGAAAGATATCAATATCCAAGTACAAAAAGGTTATAGAACACCAAGTAGATTTAACCCAAGAAGACCACCTTAAGGCATGTAACAATAATCAAACCCCCAAAGCTCAAGGATAAAGAAAAGATCCTAAAAGCAGCAAGAGAAAAGAAACAAATCGCATGAAATGGAGCTCCAATATGTCTGGCAGCAGACTTTTCAGTGGAAACCTTATAGGCCAGGAGAGACTGGCATGACATATTTAAAGTGCTGCGGGAAAAATACTTTTACCCTAGAATAGTATATCCAGTGAAAATATCCTTCAAATGTGAAGGAGAAAGACTTTCCCAGACAAACAAAAGCTGAGGGATTTCATCAACACCAGACCTGCCTTACAAGAAATGCTAAAGAGAGGATTTTGATCCTCTCTTATAATAATAATGAGCAATAAAAAATAATCTGGGCCAGGCACGGTGGCTCATCCCTGTAATCCCAGCACTTTGGGAGGCCGAGGTGGGTGGATCACCTGAGCTCAGGAGTTTGAGACGAGCCTGGCCAACATGGTGAAACCCTGTCTCTACTAAAAAGTACAAAAATTAGCCAGGAGTGGTGGCAGACATCTGTAATCCCAGCTATTTGGGAGGGTGAGGCAGGAGAATCGCTTGAACCCAGGAGGCGGTGGTTGCAGTGAGCTGAGTCTGCACCATTGCACTCCAGCCTGGGAGACAAGAGTGAGACTCCATCTCAAAAAAAAAAATTATCTTAAGGTACAAACCTCACTGGTAATAGTAAGTACAAAAAAAAAGTAACACTGTTATAACACAATTATTATAACACTGTAACTGTGGTGTGTAAACTACTCTAAGTAGAATGAATAAACAATGAACCAATGAAAAATAACAACTACAACTTTTCCAGAAATAGTACAATAAGATATAAATAAAAACAACAAAAAAGTTAAAAAGCAGGAGGATGAAGTTAAGGCATAAGGTTTTTATTAGTTTTCTTTTTCCCTGTTTGTTTATGCAGAGTGCTAAGTTGTTATCAAGTTAAAATAATGGGTTATAAGATAGTATTTGCAAGACTCGTGGTAACTACAAACCTAAAAATATACAATGAACACACAAAAAATAAAAAGCAAGAAACTAAATCATATCACCAGAGAAAATCACCTTCACTGAAGGAAGACAGGAAGGAAAGAAGGAAGAGAAGACCACAAAACAACCAGAAAATAAATAACAAAATGGCATGAGTAAGTTCTTATCAATAATAACATTTAATGTAAATGGATTAACCTCTCAAATCAAAAGACATAGAGTGGCTAAATTGAGAAAACAAAACCCAATAATCCCTTGCCTACAAGAAACACACTTCACATATAAAGACACACACAGACTGAAAATAAAGGGATGGAAAGATATTCCATGCCAATGGAAACCAAAAAAGAGCAGGAGTACCGATACTTATGTCAGAAAAAACAGATTTCATGAAAAAAACTAAAAAGAGACAAAGGTCATTATATACTGATAAAGAGGTTAATTCAGGATTCCATTCCAAGATGGTCAAATAGGAACAGCTCTGGTCTGCAGCTCCCAGCGTGATCGACACAGAAGACAGGTGATTTCCGCATTTCCAACTGAGGTACCTGGTTCATCTCATTGGGACTGGTTGGACAGTGTGTGCAGCCCACGGAGGGTGAGCCGAAGCAGGGCAGGGCATCGCCTCACCAAAAAGGGCAAGGGGTCACCCAAAAAGGGCAAGGGATTTCCCTTTCCTAGCCAAGGGAAGCCATGACAGATGGTACCTGGAAAAACGGGACACTCCTGCCCAACTACTCTGCTTTTCCAACGGTCTTAGCAAACAGCACACCAGGAGATTGTGTCCCATGCCTGGCTTGGCAGGTCCCACGACAACAAAGCCTTGATCACTGCTAGGGCAGCAGTTTGAGATCAAACTGCAAGGCAGCAGCCTAGCAGGGGGAGGGGGTTCTGCCATTGCTGAGGCTTGAGTAGGTAAACAAAGCAGCTGGGGAAACTAAAACTCAGCAGAGCCCACCGCAGCTCAGCAAGGCTGGTTGCCTCTGTAGACTCCACCTCTGGGGGCAGGGCAGAGCTGAACAAAAGGCAGCAGAAACTTCTGCACACTTAAACGTCCCTGTCTGACAGCTCTGAAGAGAGCAGTGGTTCTCCCAGCACAGTGTTTGAGCTCGGAGAATGGACAGACTGCCTCCTCAAGTGGGTCCCTGACCCCCGTGTAGCCTAAATGGGAGATGCCTCCCAGTAGGGGCCGACTGACATCTCATACAGGCGGGTGTCCCTCTGGGATGAAGCTTCCAGGGGAAGGATAAGGCAGCAATATTTGCTGTTCTGCAGCCTCTGCTACTGATACCCAGGCAAACAGGGTCTGGAGTGGACCTCCAGCAAACTCCAACAGACCTGCAGCTGAGGGACCTGACTGGTAGAAGGAAAACTAGCAAACAGAAAGGAATAGCATCAACATCAACAAAAAGGACATCTACACCAAAACCCCATCTGTAGGTCACCAACATCAAAGACCAAAGGTAGATAAAACCACAAAGATGGGGAGAAACCAGAGCAGAAAAGCTGAAAATTCTAAAAACCAGAGTGCCTCTCCTCCTCCAAAGGATCGCAGCTCCTCACCAGCAATGGAACAAAGCTGGATGGAGAATGACTTTGACGAGCTGACAGAAGTAGACTTCAAAAGGTCAGCAATAACAAACTTCTCCAAGCTAAAGGAGGATGTTCAAACCCATCGCAAGGAAGCTAAAAACCTTGAAAAAAAGATTAGATGAATGGCTAACTAGAATAAACTGTGTAGAGAAGACCTTAAGTGACCTGATGGAGCTGAAAACATGGCACGAGAACTACGTGATGCATGCACAAGCTTCAATAGCCGATCCGATCAAGTAGAAGAAAGGGTATCAGTGATTGAAGATCAAATTAATGAAATAAAGCAAGAAAAAAAGGTTAGAGAAAAAAGAGTGAAAAGGAATGAACAAAGCCTCCAAGAAATATGGGACTATGTGAAAAGATCCAACTTACGATTGATTGGTGTACCTGAAAGTGATGGGGAGAAAGGAACCAAGTTGGAAAACACACTTCAGGATATTACCCAGGAGAACTTCCCCAACCTAGCAAGGCAGCCCAACATTCAAATTCAGGAAATATGGAAAACACTACTAAGATAGTCCTTGAGAAGAGCAACATCAAGACACACAATCGTCAGATTCTCCAAGGTTGAAATGAAGGAAAACATGTTAAGGGCAGCCAGAGAGAAAGATCAGGTTACCCACAAAGGGAAGCCCATCAGAATAACAGTGGATCTCTCTACAGAAACCCTACAAGCCAGAAGAGAGTGGGGGCCAATATTCAACATTCTTAAAGAAAATAATTTTCAACCCAGAATTTCATATCCAGCCAAAATAAGCTTCATAAGCAAAAATAAATAAATAAATAAAAATAAATAAAATCCTTTCCAGACAAGCAAATGCTGAGGGATTTTGTCACCACCGGGCCTGCCTTACAAGAGCTCCTGAAGGAAGCACTAAATATGGAAAGGAAAAACTGGTACCAGCCACTGCAAAAACACACCAAAATATAAAGACCAACAACACTATGAAGAAACTGCATTAACTAATGAGCAAAATAACCAGATAGCATCATGTTGACAGGATCAAATTCACACATAACAATGTTAACCTTAAA
Organism: Pan troglodytes; assembly: GCF_028858775.2. Classification (NCBI taxonomy): domain Eukaryota; kingdom Metazoa; phylum Chordata; class Mammalia; order Primates; family Hominidae; genus Pan; species Pan troglodytes. The sequence goes on from NC_072421.2 coordinate 68,681,024, forward strand.
TGTAAATGGGCTAAATGCCCCAATTAAAAGACACAGACTAGCCAGGTGCAGTGGCTCACGCCTGTAATCCCAGCACTTTGGGAGGCTGAGGCGGGTGGATCACGAGGTCAGGAGTTCAAGACCAGCTGGGCCAACATAGTGAAACCCTGTCTCTACTAAAAATACAAAAAATTGCTGGGTGTGGTGGCACACGTCTGTAATCCCAGCTACTTGGGAGGCTGAGGCAATAGAATCCCTTGAACCTGGGAGGCGGAGGTTGCAGTGAGATGAGATCGACCCACTGCACTCCAGCCTGGGAGACAAAGCAAGACTTAGTCTCAAAAAAAAAAAAAGACACATACTGGCAAATTGGATAAAGAGTCAAGACCCATCACTGTGCTGTATTCAGGAGATCAATCTCACGTGCAAAGACACACATAAGCTCAAAATAAAGGGATGGAGGGTTATTTACCAAGCAAATGGAAAGCAAAAAAAAAGCAGGGGTTGCAATCCTAGTCTCTGATAAAACACACTTTAAACCAACAAAGATCAAAAAAAGATGAGGGCATTACATAATGGTAAAAAGATCAATACAACAAGAAGAGCTAACTATCCTAAATATATATGCACCCAATACAGGAGCACCCAGATTCATAAAGGAAGTTGTTAGAGACCTACAAAGAGACTTAGACTCCCACACAATAATAGTGGGAGACTTCAACACCCCACTGTCAATATTAGACAGATCAACGAGACAGAAAATTAACAAGGATATTCAGGACTTGAACTCAACTCTAGACCAAGTGGAGCTAATAGACATCTACAGAACACTCCACCCCAAATCAACAGAATATACATTCTTCTCGGCACCACATAGCACTTATTCTAAAATCGACCACATAATTGGAAGTAAAATACTCCTCAGCAAATGCAAAAGAATGGAAATCATAACAAAAGAAAGGAAATCATAACAAACAGTCTCTCAGAACACAGTGCAATCAAATTAGAACTCAGGGTTAAGAAACTCACTCAAAACCACACAACTATACGGAAATTGAACAACCTGCTCCTGAATGACTACTGGGTAATAACGAAATTAAGGCAGAAATAATGAAGTTGTTTGAAACCAATGAGAGCAAAGAGACAACATACCAGGGTTGTTGTGCTGGGACACAGCTAAAGCAGTGTTAAGTGGGAAATTTATAGTACTAAATGCCCACATCGGAAAGCTGGATAGATCTGAAATTGACACCCAAACATCACAATTAAAAGAACTAGGGAAGCAAGAGCAAACAAATTCAAAACCCACCAGAAGACAAGAAATAACTAAGATCAGAGCAGAACTGAAGGAGATAGAGACACAAAAAACCCTTCAAAAAATCATTGAGTCCAGGAGCTGGTTTTTTGAAAAGATTAACAGAATAGATAGACCACTAGCTAGACTAATAAAGAAGAAAAGAGAGAAGAATCAAATAGACAATAAAAAATTATAAAGAGGCTATCACCACTGGTCCCACAGAAATACAAATTACCATCAGAGAATACAATAAACATCTCTACACAAATAAACTAGAAAATCTAGAAGAAATGGATGAATTCCTGCACACATACACCTCCCAAGACTAAATCAGGAAGAAGTCAAATCCCTGAATAGACCAATAACAAGTTCTGAAATTGAGGCAGTAATTAATAGCCTAGCAACCAAAAAAAATCCCAGGACCAGACAGATTCACAGCTGAATTCTACCAGAGGTACAAAGAGGAGCTGGTACCGTTCCTTCCGAAACTATTCCAAACAATAGAAAAAGAGAGACTACTCCCTAACTCATTTTATGAGGCCAGCATCATCCTGATACCAAAACCTGGCAGAGACACACACACGAAAAAAGAAAATTTCAGGCCAATATCCCTGATGAACACTGACACAAAAATCCTTAATAAAATATTGGTAAACCAGGCCAGGCGCAGTGGCTCACACCTGTAATCCCAGCACTTTGGGAGGCCAAGGCAAGCAGATCACGAGGTCAAGAGATCGAGACCATCCTGGCCAACCTGGCGAAGCCCCGTCTCTACTAAGAATACAAAAATCAGCTAGGCGTGGTGGCACATGCCTGTAGTCCCAGCTACTCGGGAGGCTGAGGCAGGAGAATCACTTGAACCCGGGAGGAAGAGGTTGCAGTGAGCCAAGATTGCACCACTGCCCTCTAGCCTGGCGACAGAGCGAGACTCCGTCTAAAAAAAAAAAAAAAAAATACTGGCAAACCAAATCCAGCAGCACATCAAAAAGGCTTATCCACCACGATCAAGTCGGCTTCATCCCGGGGATGCAAGGCTGGTTCAACATATGCAAATCGATAAACATAATCCATCACATAAACAGAACCAATGACAGAAAGCACATGATTATCTCAATAGATGCAGGAAAAGCCTTTAATAAAATTCAACAGCCCTTCATGCTAAAAACTCTCAATAAACTAGGTATTGATGGAACATATCTCAAAATAATAAGAGCTATTTATGACAACCCACAGTCAATATCATACTGAATGGGCAAAAGCTGGAAGCATTCCCTTTGAAAACTGGCACAAGACAAGGATGCCCTTTCTCACCACTCCTATTCAACATAGTGTTGGAAGTTCTGGCCAGGGCAATGAGGCAAGAAAAAGAAATAAGTGGTATTCAAATAGGAAGAGAGGAAGCCAAATTATCTCTGTTTGCAGATGACATGATTGTATGTTTAGACAACCCCATCATCTCAGCCCAAATACTCCTTAAGGTGATAAGCAACTTCAGCATATAAAATCAATGTGCAAAAATCACAAGCATTCCTATATACCAATAATAGACAAGCAGAGAACCAAATCATGAGTGAAATCCCATTCACAATTGCTACAAAGAGAATAAAATATCTAGGAATACAACTTACAAGGAATGTGAAGGATCTCTTCAAGGAGAACTACAAACCACTGCTCAAGGAAATAAGCGAGGACACAAACAAATGGAAAAAAATTCCATGCTCATGGATAAGAAGAATCAATATCATGAAAATGGGCATACTGACCTAAGTAATTTATAGATTCAATGCTATTCCTACTAAGCTATCATTGACTTTCTTTGCAGAATTAGAAAAACTACTTTAAATTTCATATGGAACCAAAAAAGAGCCTGTATAGCCAAGACAATCCTAAGCAAAAAGAACAAAGCTGGAGGCATCACACTGTCTTACCTCAAATTATACTAATAGGCTACAATAACCAAAACAGCATGGTACTGGTACCAAAACAGATATATAGACCAATGGAACAGAACAGAAGCTTCAGAAATAACACCACACATCTACAACCATCTGATCTTCAACAAACTTGACAAAAGCAAGCAATGGGGAAAGGATTCCCTATTTAATAAATGGTGCCAGGAAAACTGGCTAGCCATACGCAGAAAACAGAAACTGGATCCCTTCCCTACACCTTATACAAAAATTAACTCAAGATGGATTAAAGACTTAAATGTAAAACCTAAAACCATAAAAGCCCTAGAAGAAAACCTACACAATACCACTCAGGACATGGGCATGGGCAAAGACTTCATGACTAAAACACCAAAAGAAATGGCAACATAAGCCAAAATTGACAAATGGGATCTAATTAAACTAAAGAGTTTCTGCACAGCCAAAGAAACTACCATCAGAGTGAACAGGCAACCTACAGAATTGGGAGAAAATTTTTGCAATCTATCCATCCAACAAAGGTCTAATATCCAGAATCTACAAGGACCTTAAACAAATTTACAAGAAAAAAACAACCCCATCAAAAAGTGGGCAAAGGATATAAACAGACACTTCTCAAAAGAAGACATTTATGCGGCCAGCAAACATATGAAAAAAAGTTAATCATCACTGGTCATTAGAGAAATGCAAATGAAAACCACAATGAGATACCATCTCACAGCAGCTAGAATGGCGATTATTAAAAAGTCAGGAAACAACAGATGCTGGAGAGGATGCGGAGAAATAGGTACACTTTTACACTGTTGGTGGGAGTGTAAATTAGTTCAACCATTGTGGAAGACAATGTGGCAATTCCTCAAGGATCTAGAACCAGAAATACCATTTGACCCAGCAATCCCATTAGTGATTATACACCCAAAGGGTTATAAATCATGCTGCTATAAAGCCACAGGCACACGTATGTTTACTGCAGCACTATTTACAATAGCGAAGACTTGGAACCAACCCAAACGCCCATCAATGATAGAATGGATAAAGAAAATGTAGCACATCTACACCATGGAATACTATGCAGTCATAAAAAAAGAATGAGTTCATGTCCTTTGCAGGGACATGGATGAAGCTGGAAACCATCATTCTCAGCAAACTAACACAGGAACAGAAAACCAAACACCACATGTTCTCACTCATAAGTAGGAGTTAAGCATGAGAACACATGGACACAGGGAGGGGAACATCACACACCAGGGCCCATCAGGTGGTGGGGGCCAAAGGGAGGGAGAGCCTTAGGACAAATACCTAATGCATGCAGGGCTTAAAACCTAGATGATGGGTTGACAGGTGCAGTGAAACCACCATGGCACATGTATACCTATGTAACAAACGTGTATGATCTACACATGTATCCCAAAACTTAAAAAAAAAAAAAATAAACGCTAATGAAATAAAGAGGACACCAAAAAATGAAAAAATATTCTATGTTCATGGGTTGGAAGAATCAATATTGTTAAAATGTCCATACTGCCCAAAGCAGTCTACAGATTCAATGCAGTTCCTATCAAAATACCAATGACATTCTTCACAGAAATAGAAAAAAGAATCCTAAAATTTATATGGGGCCTCAAAAGGCCCAGAATAGCCAAAGCTATCCTAAGCAAAAAGAACAAAACTGGAGTAATCACATTACCTGAGTTCAAATTATACTACAGAGCTATAGTAACCAAAACAGCATAGTACTCATATAAAACAAGCCATATAGACTATGGAACAGAATAGAGAACCCAGAAACAAATCCACACACCTACAGTGTTACTCACTTTTGTAAAGGTGCCAAGAACATACACTGGAGAAAAAACAGTTTCTTCAATAAATGGTGCTGAGAAAAGTGAATATCCACATGCACATAAATGAAACTAGTCCCCTATCTCTCTCCATATACAAAGATCCAATCGAAATGTATTAAAGACTTAAATCTAAGACTTTAAACTGTTAAACTACTACAAGAAAACATTGGGGAAAATCTCCAGGACGTGGGTCTGGGCAGAAATTTCTTGAGTGAAACCCCACAAGCATAGGCAACCAAAACAAAAATGGACTAATGGGACGACATCAAGTTAAAAAGCTTCTGCAAAGCAAAGGAAATAATCAACAGAGCGAAGAGACAACCCACAGAATGGGAGAAAATATCTGCAAACCACCCATCTGACAAGGGGTTAATAACCAGAAGATATAAGGAGCTTAAACAACTCTATGGGAAAAAAGGTCTAATAATCTGATCAATAAATGGGCAAAAGATTTGAATAGACATTTCGCAAAAGAAGACATACAAATGGCAAACAGGCATATGAAAAGCTGCTCAACATCATTGATCATCAGAGAAATGCAAATCAAAATTACAATGAGGTATCATCTTGACCCAGTTAAAATGGCTTATATCCAAAAGACAGGCAATAACAAATGCTGGTGAGGATGTGGAGAAAAAGGAACCCTCATACACTGTTGGTGGAAATGTAAATTAGTACAACGACTATGGAGAACAGTTTAGAGGGTCTTCCAAAATCTAAAAATTGGGCCGGGCGCAGTAGTTCACACCTGTAATCCCAGCACTTTGGGAGGCCAAGGCTGGCGGATCATGAGGTCAGGAGATGGAGACCAACCTGGCCAACATGGTGAAACCCCGTCTCTACTAAAATACAGAAAAATTATCTGGGCATGGTGGCGTGCACCTGTAGTCCCAGCTACTCGGGAAGCTGAGGCAGGGGAATCACTTGAACCCGGGAGGCAGAGGTTGCAGTGAGCCGAGATCACGCCACTGCACTCCAGCCTGGTGACAGAGCAAGACGACTCCTCAAAAAAAAAAAGAAAAGAAAGAGGGAGAGAGAGGGAGAGACAGAAAGAAAGAAAGAAAGAAAGGAAGGAAGAAGAAAAGAAAAGAAAAGAAAAAAGAAAAGAAAAGAAAATGTGGTACCTATACACAATGGAGTACTACTATTTGGCCATAATAAAGAATAAGATCCAGGCCAGGCGCGGTGGCTCACGCCTGTAATCCCAGCACTTTGGGAGGCCGAGGCGGGTGGATCACGAGGTCAGGAGACCGAGACCATCCTGGCTATCATGGTGAAACCCCATCTCTACTAAAAATACAAAAAAAATTAGCCAGGCGTGGTGGTGGGCACCTGTAGTCCCAGCTACTCGGGAGGCTGAGGCAGGAGAATGATGTGAAACCAGGAGGCAGAACTTGCAGTGAGCGGAGATCGCACCACTGCACTCCAGCCTGGGCGACTGAGCAAGACTCTGTCTCAAAAAAAAAAAGAAAAAAAAGAATAAGATCCAGTCACTTGCAACAACATGGATGGAACTGGAGATCATTATGTTAAATGAAATAAGCCAAGCACAGAAAGACAAACATTGCATGGTCTCACTTAATTGTGGGATCTAAAAATCAAAACAATTGAACTTATGGACATAGAGAGTAGAAGGATGGTTACCAGAGGCTGAGAAGGGTAGTAGGAGCTGGGGGAAAAGTGGGAATGGTTAATGGGTACAAAAAATATATAAAAAATGAATAAGACCTACTATTTGATACCATAATACGGTGACTATAGTCAATAATAACTTAATTGTACATTTTTAAATAACTTAAGGCCAGGCGTGTAATCCCAGCACTTTGGGAGGCCGATGCAAGTGGACTACTTGAGCTCAGGAATTCAAGAACATCCTGGAAAACATAGAGAAACCCTGTCTCTACAAAAAATACAAAAATTAGCTGTGCATGGTGGCAAACGCTTGTAGTCCCAGCTACGTGGGAGGATTAGGTGGGAGGATCGCTTGACCCTGGGAGGTGGAGGCTACAGTGAGCTGAGATCACACCACTGCACTCCAGCCTGGGAAATGGAGCCAGGCCATGTTTCAAAAAATAAAATAACTTAAAAGAGTGTAATTGGATTGTTTATAACTCAAAGGGTAAATGCTTGAGGGAATGGATACCCCATTCTCCATAACGTGCTTATTTCACATTGCATCCCTGTATCAAGACATCTCATGTACCCCATAAATACATAAGCCTACTATGTGCCCATGAAAATTAAAAAGAAAAAAAAAGACAATGGGCCAGGTGTGGTGGCTCACGCCTGTAATCCCAGCACTTTGGGAGGCCTATGCCGGTGGATCACTTGAGTTCAGGGATTCAAGACCAGCCTGGCCAACATGGTGAAATCCCATCTCTACTAAAAATACAAAAAATTAGCCAGGAGTGATGGCGCATGCATGTAATCCCAGTTACTCAGGAGGCTGAGACAGGAGAATCACTTGAACCCAGGAGGCAGAGGTTGCAGTGAGCCGAAATCGTGCCACTGCACTCCAGCCTGGGCGACACAGAGAGACTCCATCTCAAATTTAAAAAAAGAAAAAAAAAAGAGAAAATGTGCTACATATGTATACACAATGGAGTACTCTTCAGCCATAAAAAAAGAATGAGATCCTGTCATTTGCAGCAACATGAATGGAACTGGAGGTCATTATGTTAAGTGAAATAAGCCAGGCACAGAACAACAAATTGTGCATATTCTCACTTATTTGTGAGAGCTAAAAATTAAAACAATTGAACTCATGGAGATAGAGCGCAGAATGAGGCTGGGAGAGGTTGTGGGGGGGACGGGTAGGAGAGGAAGGGAAAATGGCTAATGGGTACAAAAAAAATAGAATGAATAAGATTCTAGTATTTGATAGCAAAACAGGATGACTATAGGCAATAACAATTTAATTGTACACTTGAAAATAACTAAGAGAGTATAATCAGATTGTTTGTAATACAAAGGATAAATGTTTGAGGTGATGGATGCCTCATTTACCCTGGTATAATTATTACACATTGTATGTTTGTATCAAAATATCCCATATACCCCATAAATATATACGCCTATTATGTATCCACTAACAATTAGCTAACAATTAAAAATATATATACATAGGCCAAGTGCAGTGGCTCATGCCTATAATCCCAGCACTTTGGGAGGCCGAGGCAGGCGATCACTTGAGGTCAGGAGTTCAAGACCAGCCTGGCCAACGTGGTGAAACCCCATCTCTACTAAAAATACAAAAAAAAAATAGCCAGATGTGGTGGCGTGCACCTGCAGTCCCAGCTACTCAGGAGGCTGAGGCAAGAGGATCGCTTGAACCCAAGAAGCAGAGGTTGTAGTGAGCCGAGATCACGACACTGCACTCTAGCCTGGGCAACAGAGTAAGACTCCGTCTCAAAAATAGATATATATTATATATATATAACATATATTTATAGATATATATTATATATAACATATATATAACATATATTTATAGATATATATTATATATAACATATATATTTTTATATATGTTATATATGTTATATATGTTATATTTATATATAATATATGTTATATATTATATATATATATATAACATATATATGTTATGTATATATACAGAGAGTAACTCTTGGTGATAGTGTTACTATCCTTGTGGGCAATATGAATGAAACAGACAAGAGTTGGCTTGGCACAGTGGCTCATGCCTGTAATCCCAACACTTTGGGAGGCCGAGGCAGGCAGATCACGAGGTCAGGAGTTCGAAAGCAGCCTGGCCAATATGGTGAAACCCCGTCTCTACTAAAAATACAAAAATTAGCTGGGCGTAGTGGCGTGCACCTGTAGTCCCAGCTACTTAGGAGGCTGAGGCAGAAGAATCGCTTGAACACAGGAGGCGGAGGTTGCAGTGAGCCGAGATCATGCCACTGCACTCCAGCCTGGATGAGAGAGACAGACTCCATCTAAGGAAAGAAAGAAAGAAGGAAGGAAGGAAGGAAGGAAGGAAGGAAGGAAGGAAGGAAGGAAGACAAAGAAAGAAAAAGAAAGAAAAAGAAAGAAAGAAAGAAAGAAAACAGACAAGAGTTATTTTATTCAATCATTCAATAAAACTTTAATGATAACCAAGTACTTTGTTAAGCACCAAAGATATGACATGAACAAGACACAGTCTCATACATGCATCAATGAACCAACTTTTTAAAGCTCTAAATCACCTTAAAATTCCAGTAATACACTCTAATTTTATAATTGATTAAAATAAAGCATGGAGAAGTTAACTAACTTGGCCAAGATCAAAGCTATTAGCAACTCAGCCCTGAACAGAATCCAAGGAAACTGCACCCTTTCTGCTTTGGCTGATGTCTACATGTCTCCTTGTAAAATTTAGTTCAACAAACATTTCTTGAATGCCTGGTGTCTTGCTAGGAATATAAAGATGAGTGAAGCAGTCTATGCCATCATGAGGATTGCACTACCAAAGGTAATTAAATTCTAAAAATTATAGTAGTAATCAGTCATGAGATCAAAGTAGGATGAAGGGAAAAAATTAAAAATAAATAAAAATTTAAAAATTATAATATAATGTAATAAGTGCTGTGAGTGGAAGACGCTACAGGAATGTAAAAGGATTGCATAAATGCCCATTTGAGGGATGGAATATAGGAATAGCAGGATAAGCTTCACTGAAGTGTTACTTGAGGTGGGGCTGAAGGATGAGTTAGAGATTTCCAGGCAGATACTGAGGGAAAGGAACACGCCAGAGGGCAAAGCACAGAGGTGTGAAAAAGCACAATGAATTCAAACAAGCATAAGCAGTTATGTATGGCTGGAGAAAACACCATTAGAAAGGTATACAGGGGCCAGAACTTGGAAGACACTGTATGGCATACTAAGAAAGTTCAATTCTGTGGGTCACTCAATGTCTTTATTTTATAAACTGTATTTTTTTTTTTTTTTGAGATGGAGTCTCACTCTGTCGGCCAGGCTGGAGTGCAGTGGCGCAATCTCAGCTCACTGCAAGCTCCGCCTCCCGGGTTCACGCCATTCTCCTGCCTCAGCCTCCCGAGTAGCTGGGACTACAGGTACCCGCCAGCACACTCAGCTAATTTTTTGTATTTTTAATAGAGACGGGGTTTCACAGTGTTAGCCAGGATGGTCTCGATCTCCTGACCTCATGATCCACCAGCCTCGGCCTCCCAAAGTGCTGGGATTACAGGCGTGAGCCACGGCACCCGGCCATAAACTGTACTATTCCCCCTAATAGGTGCATACCAGGTGGCATCAGTGATTATCTCACTGATTATCTGTAAGATTTCTGTACAGGCTGTAAAATAAGTATGCTCATGATTCTAAACTATGTGGCCCTGTCTTGGGATATTTCCTAATAACTCTGTCATTCTTAATCTGAGGATCCCATTGTTGTATTTAAAGGAAAAGATAGTTCAGGGAAGATTACAAATAAAGTCCTTTGAGATTCAATGAAAGCCAATTATCTTGACTGAGTTTTACTACTAAACTTTTTAGTCTAGATCTGCACTCTCTAATATGGTAGCAATATATGGCTACTGAGCACTTAAAATGTGGCTAGTTCAAATTGGGATGTGCTTTAATTGTAAAATACACATGGGTTTCGAAGACTTAGTTTAAAATAAGAATGTAAAATATCTCAGCAATTTTGTATACTGATTATATGCTGGAACAAAAATGTATGAATATGCTGGGCTATAGCATTAAAATTATTATTATATTAAAAATTAATTTCACCTATTTATTTTTACTTTTTAAACGTGATTACTAGAAAATTTTAAGTTACATTTCTAACTCACATTATATTTCTACTGGACAGGGCTGGTATTGAGTATACATTGGAACTATATTCTGAAGACTTGATGAAACAAATTAGCTAATGTCTACCTCCCTAACAATCATCATAAATATAATAGAAAAAGAAAATATAGAGGCTGGGCACCGTGGCTCACACCTGTAATCCCAGCACCTCCTGTAATCTGGAGGCCGAGGCAAGCAGATCACTTGAGCTCAGGAGTTCAAGACCAGCCTGGGCAACATGGCAAAATCCAGTCTTTACAAAACATACAAATATTAGCCAGGCGTGGTGGTGCATACCTATACGTTCATGCCACTGCACTCCAGCCTGGGTGACAAAGAGAGGTCCTGTATTAAAAAAAAAAAAAAAAAAAAGGACCAGGTGTGGTGGCTCATGCCTGTAATCTCAGCATTTTGGGAGGCTGAGGCAGGCGGCTCACCTGAGGTCAGGAGTTTCACCATGTTGGCCAGAACAGCCTGGCCAACATGGTGAAACCCGGTCTCTACTAAAAATATTTTTTTAAAAATAGCCAGGAGTGGTGGTGCACGCCTGTAATCCCAGCTACTTGGGAGGCTGAGGCAGGAGAATCACTTGAACTTGGGAGGCAGAGGTTGCAATGAGCCGAGATGGTGCAACTGCACTCCAGCCTGGGCAACAGAGTGAGGCTCTGCCTCAAAACAAACAAAAAATTAATTAATTAGTTAGTTAAAATAAAAATACAAAAATTAGCCAAGTGTGATGGTGGGTGCCTGTAATCCCGGCTACTTGGGAGGCTGAGGCAGGACAACCGCTTGAACCCGGGAGGCGGAGGTTGCAGGGTCGCAGTGAACAGAGATCGTGCCACTGCGCTCCAGCCTGGGCTACAGAGGGAGACTCTATCTCAAAAAAAAAAAAAGAAAAAAAAAAGAAGAAGAAGAAGAAAATTGAAAATTTTCTTGAAACAAATGATAATGGAAACACAGCATACCAAAACGTATGGGATACAGAGTGAAGTTTATCACTATGAGTGCCTACATCAAAAAAGAGGAAAAACTCCGAACAACCTAATGATGCATCTTAAACAACTAGAAAAGCAAAAGCAAACCAAACCCAAAGTTAGTTGAAGAAAAGAAATAATAAAGATCAGAATAGAAATAAACGAAATTAAAATGAAAAAATATATATATAAAAGATCAGTGAAGGCCAGCAGTGGTGACTCATGCCTATAATCCCAGCAGTTTGGGAGGCTGAGGTGGGTGGATCACTTGAGGCCAGGAGTTCGAGAGCAGCCTGGCCATCACAGCAAAACCCTGTCTCTACTAAAAATACATAAATTAGCCTGGCATGCCTGCAGTCATAGCTACTCAGGAGGCTGAAGCACAAGAATTGCTTGCGCCTGGGAGGTGGAGGTTGCAGTGAGCTGAGATTATGCCACTGCACTCCAACCTGGGCAATGGAGTGAGACTCTGCCTCAAAAAAAGAAAGAAAGAAAAATCTAGAAAAAAGGCCAGTAGGCAGGCAGATCGCTTGAGCTCAGGAGCTCAGGAGACCAGCCTGGGAAACATGATGAAACCCTGTCTCTACCAAAAATACAAAAATTAGTCAGGAATGGTGGCGCATGCCTATATTCCCTCAGGAAACTGAGGCGGGAGGATCGCTTGAACCTAGGAGGATAGCGCCACTGCACTACAGCCTGGCAATAGAGTGAGACCTTGTCTAAATAAATAAATAAATACTTAAAAAAGACTGAGGGGTTTGGGGGGCAAAAAGTTCAAAATGAATAACTAGCGTGGTATGAAAGAAAGAAAAAGCAAATTCAGTCTTAGCTATATTATTATCTAAAGAGAAAAATGATCAGTCCTAAATCTAAAGAGAAAGATTACAGGCGTGCATCACTTAAGGACAGGGATACATTCCAGAAATGTGTAATTTGGTGATTTTTGTCATTGTCCCAACATCATAGAGCAGTGGTCCCCAACCTTCTTGGCACCAGGGACCAGTTTTGTAGAAGACAATTTTTCCACGGATGGTGGGGGGATGGTTTCGGGATGAAACTGTTCTACCTCAGATCATCAGGCATTAGTTAGATTTTCATAAGGAGCATGCAACCTAGATCCCTCGTGTGGGCAGTTCAGGCTCCTGTGAGAATCTAATGCCACTGGCCACTGATCTGACAGGAGGCGGAGCTCAGGCGGTAATGCTTGCTGGCCCGGGGCTCACCTCCTGCTGTGCAGCCAGGTTCCTAACAGGCCAGAGACAGGTAATGGTCCGTGGCCCAGGGGTTGAGGACCCCGTCATAGAGTGTACTTACACAAGATGGTATAGCCTACTACACATCTAGGCTATATGGTATAGCCTATTGCTTCTAGGCTACAAACCTATAACTCATGTTACTGTACTGAATACTGCAGGCAACTGTAACACAATGATAAGTATTTGTGTATCTAAACATATCTAAACCTAGAAAAGGTAAGTAAAAATATGATATAAAAGATTAAAAATGACTGGGTACGATGGCTCACAGCTGTAATCCTAGCACTTCGGGACACCGAGGAAGGAGGATCGCTTGAGCCCAGGAGTTCGAAACCAACCTGGGCAACATAGGGAGATCCCGTCTCCACAGAAAAATTAAAAATTATCTGGGCATGGTGGTGCATGCCTGTGATTCCCGGCTACTCAAGATGTTGAGGTGGGAGGATTACTTGGGCCCAGGAGGTAGAAGCTGTGGTGAGCCATGATCACACCACTGCACACCAGCCTGGGTGAGAGAGTGAGACCCTACCTCAAATAACATAATAATAAATTTTTATAAGATAAAAAAAGGTACACCTGTATAGGGCACTTACCATGAGTGGAGCTTGCAGACCTGGAAGTTGCTCTGGGTGAGTCAGTGAGTGAGTGGTGAATATATGTGAAGGCCTAGGACATTACTGTACACTACTGTAGACTTTATAAACTCTGCACACTTAGGCTACACTCAGTTTATAAAAGAATATGTTTCTTTCTCCAATAATAGATTTACCTTAGCTTACTGTAACTTTTTTACTTTATAAGCTTTGTTTGTTTGTTTGAGATGGGGTCTCACTCTGTCACTGGGGCTGCAATGCAGTGGTGCGATCTCGGCTCACTGCAACCTCTGCCTCCCAGGCTCAAGCAATCCTCTCACCTCAACCTATGGAGTAGCTGGGACCACAGAGTAGCTGGAACCACAGGCACGTGCCACCACGCCATGATAATTTTTTGTATTTTTGGTAGAGACAGGGTTTCACCATGATACCCAGGCCAGTCTCGAACTCCTGAGCTCAAGTGATCTGCCCGCCTCAACCTCCCAAAGTACAAACTTTTTAATTATTTTTAACTTTTTAACGCTTTTGTAGTAACACTTAGCTTAAAGCACAAACATTATACAGCTGTACAAAAATATTTTCTTTCTTTATATCCCTATTCTATAAGCTTTTTTCTGTTAACATTATTAATTTTACTTTTTAAACTTTTTGTTAAAAACTAAGACACAAACACATACATTATTAGCCTAGGCCTATACAGGCTCAGGATCATCACTATCACTGTCTTCCACCTCCACGTTTTGTCCCACTGGAAGTTCTTCAGGGGCAATAAAATGCATGGACCTGTCACCTACTGCGATAATAGTGCCTTCTGGAATACCTCCTGAAGGAACTGCCTGAGGCCATTTTACAGTTAAATTTATTTTTTATAAATAGAAGGAGTACACTCTAAGATGATGATAAAAAAATAGTATAAGATAGCATAGTATGGTATAGTGAATACATAAACCAGTAGCATAGTCATTTATTATCACCATCAAGTATTATGTACTGTACATAAATGTACGTGCTATAGTTTTAAACAACTGGCAGCACAGTAGATTTGTTTACACCAGCATCACCACAAACACATGAATAAAGCATTGCTCTACAACTTTATAACAGCTCTGACATCACTAGGGGATAGGAACTTTTCAGCTCCATTAAAATCTTCTGGGACCACTGTTGTATATGCTGTCCTTTATTGACTGAAATGTCATTATGCAGCACATGACTGTATTTTATGCTGATCATATCAAACATAGAGAATTGTGTTCTATTCTGGGTACCACACTTTAAGAAATAACACGAAAAGGATAGAGCATGTTTAAAGGATAGCACACAAAATGATAAGGGGACTAGAAACCAGGTAATATCAGGAATGTTTGAACAAACTGAGAATGCTCAATCTGAAGACACTTTCCGGGGTACAAGATAAGTTATCTTCAAATAGTTGAAGATGACATGCAGAAAAGGAGTTACATTTATTTAGCCCCAGTGGGTGTAATTATCTAGACAAATTTCTATTCCTTCCTGGTCTTGAATTTTTTTTTTAAGACAGGATCTCACTCTGTCACCCAGGCTGGAGCAATCAAGGCTCACTGCAGCCTCCACCTCCTAGGCTCAAGCGATCCTCCCACCTCTGGCTCCTGAGACTACTACAGGCATGCAACACCACATCCAGCTTTTTTTTTTTTTTTTTTTTGGTGAAGACAGGGTCTCTGTTGCCCAGGCTGGTCTCAAACTCATGGGCTCAAGTATTCCTCCCGCCTCAGCCTCCCAAAGTGCTGCGATTACAGGCGTGAGCCACCAGGCCTGGCCTTGGTCTTGAAAATTTATTGAGATTGGTGATACAAAAAAGACTGGTGTTATGTCAATTCTCCCTAAGAAGGAATGAACTATAGCCATTGCTAAAAGCCATTGGATAGGCTTTTATGCTCCATTTTTATAAAACTTGACTAAAAAGTTTATGTGTGCATAAGAGAAAACTCAAACAGCCAGTAAATCTATGAAAGTACACCAACTTCACTAGTTATCAGGAAAATATAAGTCAAAACAACACCCATGTAAGATGATAACATTTGGGAAAATGAAACTGCCTGAAGAGTATATGGGAACTCTCTGCACTATCTCTGCAACTTTTCTGTAAATCTAAAATTATTCCAAAATAAAATGGTAAATAAAAATGACAACAGTCTTCAAAATTGTAAAATTTTAAAAGTCTGACAATATCAAATATTAGTAAGGATATGGGGAAAAGGGAGTTTGAATTAAGACCATTTTGGACAGCAATTTGGCAATATCTATAAAGTTAAAGATGCTCATAGCTTTTGACTCAGCAGTTACACTCCCAAATGTAAACTCTAGAACTGCACTGTCCAATATGGTAGCCACTAGCCACATGTGACTATTGAGCACTTGAAATGTGGCTGATCCAAAATGAGATGTGCTTTAAGTATAAAATACACGCCAGACTTCAAAGACTTTGTACCAAAAACTGTAGAATGTAAAATAACTTATTAATAATTTGTATATTGATTATGTTATAATTTTTGATACACTGAGTTAAAAAAATTAGATCATTAAAATTATTTTCATCTGTTTAAACATTTTTAATATGACTACTAGAAAATATAAAATTTTATGTTTTTGCACCATGTCAGTTGGACGGCACTGCCCTAGAGCCTCACCTACCAGTAGCTCAAGAAATAAATCAAGGCCGGGTGCAGTGGCTCAAGGCCAGGAGCGGTGGCTCTCACCTGTAATCCTAGCACTTTGGGAGGCCGAGGCGGGCAGATTGCCTGAGCTCAGGAGTTCCAGACCAGCCTGGGCAACACAGCGAAACCCCATCTCTACTAAACTACAAAAAATTAGCCAGGCGTGGCGGCATGCACCTGTAGCCCCAGCTACGCGGGAGGCTGAGTCGGAAGAATTGCTTGAACCTGGGAGGCGTGGAAGTTGCAGTGAGCCGAGATCGTGCCACTACACTCCAGCCTGGACGACAGAGTGAGACTCTGTCTCAAAAGAAAAAAAAAATCAATCAGTGTATTGAGGTAGTGAGTCATACCCAGCATTTCTTTTCAGTCAGACCTTTTGCTGAATACCCAGCATTTTTTTAATGAGAAAAATAGAATAGAAAATATCATAGTGTACTGCATGTAATAAGGATAAAATTTTGTTTTATTAAACTTTTGACACAGTATGTATGTACTGGGATGTAATCAAAACATTTTCTTGCCATGAGTGGTAGTCAAAGATGTTTTTGAAAGTTTCTGTTAAACTCTCAGAAACACAGTGTTCGTTGTAGCATTGTTGTTTTTAACAGCAAATATTTGAAACCATTTTTATGTCCAACAAAGGAGACTGAATGAATAAATTGTGGTACATTTACGTTCAATGAAATACTACTCATCAGCAGTGGAAATAAATGAACTAAAAGTATTCATATGGGTAAATATTAAAAACACAGCCTGGCACAGTGACTCACGCCTGTAATCCTAAGACTTTGGGAGGCTGAGGCAGGCAGATCACCTGAGGTCAGGAGTTTGAGACCAGCCTGGCCAACATGGTGAAACCCCGTTTCTACTAAAAATACAAAAAATTAGCCGGGCATGGTGGCACGTGCCTGTAATCCCAGCTACTCGAGAGGCTGAGGCAGGAGAATCGCTTGAACCTGGAAGGCAGAGGTTGCAGTGAGCCGAGGTCACACCATTGCACTCCAGCTTGGGCAACAAGAGCAAAACTCTGTCTCAAAAAAAAAAAAAAAAAAAATATATATATATATATATATATCACAATGCTGAGCAAAAAAAGGAAAAAAGAAGACAAGCTGCAGGAAAAAGAAATATAAAATAACTATTTATATAAAATTTAAAAAGAAAAATGGTACATGTAATCTTTTAGTTCTTTGAAATATCTGAAGCATATGGCAAGCTTAAGATTTGACAAAACTCAGTGGTAGGTACACAGATGTTCATTATATTATTTTCTATACTTTTCTGTGTGATTCAAATATTTATGTAAATACAAAGTCTCAAATATTATCAACTTAAGAGTCATAATCCCTATTCCATCTTTATACCTTTAAGATATTTTATCCTAATTTAAAACTTAAAGTAGATAGTAGCAGGCTTTATTGTTATTGTTTTAAAATAACAAATATTGGCCTGGCATGGTGGCTCACACCTGTAATCCCAGCACTTTGGGAGGCCGAGGCAGGTGTATCAACTGAGGTCAGGAGTTCGAGACCAGCTTGACCAACATGGTGAAACCCTGTCTCTACTAAATGCAAAAAATTAGCCAGGCATGGTGGCGCGGGCCTGTAGTCCCAGCTACTTGGGAGGCTGAGGCAGAAGAATCGCTTGAACTCAGGAGGCAGAAGTTGCAGTGAGCCAAGATGGCACCACTGCACTCCAGCCTGGGCAACAAGAGCAAAACTGTCTCAACAAACAAACAAACAAACAAAACAAGCAAACAAAAAAAAGTATGAACAAAATGTTGACCTAAACTTTTTAAAATCATAGATTTGTAGCCACATTTCTTACCACATATTTCATTATTATATGAATGTGAAGGTACCACAGGTCTCATTATTCCCCAAAAACAAAGATAGTACCACAAACTCTCCTATATCTAGCACAGTTGAGGAATCTGGTGTTCTGGTCAGTCAAATTGCTTTTGTTTATTGAGAGTTCCCATAAATAGCAAACATGGATTACCAATTTTCAAAAGAATTAAGACACAATAAAATGTACTTAAATCTAAAACTACACAGGATATAATTTATTTTTCATGGATGATTATGGAAAGGAACTCCAAGACTTGCAGTAATTTTTTAAACTTATTTTTATTGCAATAGATTTATCTTCCAGATTAAACGTTTTATTTTGCATGCCATAAAAATCCTGAAAAAAAAACAAGTTATGAATTGTGAATTCTGTCTCCCTACACTAGTTCATAAAAAGGTTCCCAATGTGTTAAAAATAGACATTGTTTCTGGTACATAAATGAGAAAACCTGGAGCTATGGACACTGCAGAAAGACAAAACTCAGAAACAAAATATTTAGATTTTTTTTTTTTTTTGAGACGGAGTCTCACTCTGTCGCCCAGGCTGGAGCGCAGTGGCGCAGTCTCTGCTCACTGCAAACTCCGCCTCCCAGGTTCAAGCGATTCTCTTGCCTCAGCCTCCTGAGTAGCTGGGATTACCACGCCCAACTAATTTTTGTATGTTTAGTAGAGACGGGGTTTCACCATGTTGGTCAGGCTGGTCTCGAGCCCCTGACCTCGTGATCCGCCCGCCTCAGCCTCCCAAAGTGCTGGGATTACAGGCGTGAGCCACCGCGCCCAGCAATATTTAGATCTTAAAGCAGCAGTTTGACACTATTTTGTACTACCACGTAGAGCTACGTACCTTTAAAGTCCATGGAAAAAAAATCATCATTGTCCATTTTTAAATCTCTGGCTCAAGCCTGTGAAATAATAACATATTTTAATACTCTGTTTTATCCTCTAGTTTCTCAACAAATTTCTTTCCAGTGAAATATTTCCCATTACTTGTTATCCAAAGGGAGAAAAAAAGGCTGAGTAAAGTTAAAAGCCCATGAAAGGGCTTTTGTGAGGGGCAGGGCCAGGCTGCCAAGTTACATAAAAGGGACCTTTTCTTACCATAAGTCTGCCTGGCAACAGGGGAAATGGAGCTGAGTGGTACCCTGTTATTGGTCTGGCTGGGTCTCGCTGCTTCTTCCTAATTGGCTCAAAATCCGCTTCCGCTACCAACCGCACTCCTAATTGGCTCAAAATCCGCTTCCGCTACCAACCGCACATTCAAAGCATCCAATCACTCACGGTCCTTTTTCCCGCTCTGTGAGAACGCTAGCACCTTCTGTATCCTGCCCCCAACGGTCATAAACAGTCCTGCTTCAACGTAATTTAGGTCCTTCAGCATCTAAACAACAATAACTACTATCTCCGGTTTTCAGTGGCCCACCACCACTCCCCATACTCCTCCATCCTCATCAAAAAACATTACATTGCCCCCAACGGTCATCAACAGTCCCGCTTCAACGTAATTTAGGTCCTTTAGCATCTAAACTACAGTAACTACTATCTCTGGTTTTCAGTGGCCCACTACCGCTCCCCATACTCCTCAATCCTCGTCCAAAAACATTACATTTGCCCATCTTCGTTCGCCTTGAGAGCGACGAGCAGTTCTGTAGTACAAAGTCACTGCCTTAGGGCCGCTCTAAAAAGTTTTGGCCTAATGGCTATAATATATTCTTGCTAGTTATAAACTACGCAACTAACTTGTGCTTGAAGCCTATTCTACCCCTTCCTGCCCACTAAACCACTCACCTCAGCCGCAGCCACCAATGCCGCCCTGCTCTCTCCACAACCTCCGTCCACAGCGCACGAGGACGTTCAGAAAACTCCGCCCCCTAGCGACGCTAGCGGTGTCACGCTAGGCCACTAAAGCCACTCCCACTTGGCCTTTACGCTGTGTTACGGAGCCTAAGCCTTGCGACCCAGTCTAGACCTTAGATCCTGGGGATGCAGTTCAGAGAGTCAGTCACTTGGTGAGTTCAGGGTGAGAATAACTGAGAGTAAGCAAATATGATGTAATTCTGAAAGCATAAGACAATGAATTGGGGGAAAAGGGCAGATGGCCAGGATTACCAAAAGGAGAGCAGGACTTCACACACACACAAAAAAGAACAGAAAAAGAAATAAAGCAAGTAGACATTGTTGATCACTGGTTATGCAAGAGTGGCAAAGGTCAGAAATAGCAGAAATATTAGAAGCTGAGGAGACTAGTCGAGGCCAGCCTGATCAACAAGCCAGACTGCACCTGAACCAAAAAAAAAAAAAAAAAAATCCAGGTGTGGTGGCACACGCCTGTAGTTCCAGCTACTTGGGAGGCTGAGGTGGAAGGATAATTTGAGCCTGAGAGTTTAGGTCCAATAAGCCATGATCCTGCCACTGCACTCCAGCCTGGGAGACAGCGAGATCATGTCTCTTAAAAATAAAAAATAAGTCGGGGGCAGTGGCTCACGCCTGTAATCCCAACACTTTGGGAGGCCAAGGCAGGCGGATCACCTGAGATCGGGTGCTCCAGACCAGCCTGACAAACATGGAGAAACCCCGTCTCTACTAAAAACACAAAATTAGCTGGGCGTGGTGGTGCATGCCTATAATCCCAGCTACTTGGGAGGTTGAGGCAGGAGGGAGAATCGCTTGAACCCGGGAGGCAGAGGTTGTGGTGAGCCGAGACATTGCACTCCAGCCTGGGCAACAAGAGAAAAACTCCGTCTCAAAAAATAAATAAATAAATAAATAAATAGGCCGAGCACGGTGGCTCACGCCTGTAATCCCAGCACTTTCGGAGGCCGAGGCGGGTAGATCACCTGAGGTCGGGAGTTGGAGACCGGCCTGACCGACATGGCAAAACCCCGTCTCTACTAAAAAAAAAAAATACAAAATTGGCTGGATGTGCTGGCGCATGCCTGTAACCAGCTACTTGGGAGGCTGAGGCAGGAGAATCGCTTGAACCCGGGAGGCAGAGGTTGCGGTGAGCCGAGATCGCGCCATTGCACTCCAGCCTGGGCAACAAGAGGGAAACTCCGTCTCAAAAAATAAATAAATAAACAGGCCCAGCGCGGTGGCTCACGCCTGTAATCCCAGCACTTTGGGAGGCCGACGCAGGCGGATCACCTGAGGTCGGGAGTTGGAGACCGGCCTGACCAACATGAAGAAACTCCGTCTCTACTAAAAAATTACAAAATTAGCCAGGCGTGGTGACACATGTCTGTAACCAGCTACTCCGGAGGCTGAGGCAGGAGAATCTCTTGAACCTGGGAGGCGGAGGTTGTGGTGAGCCAAGATGGCACCATTGCACTTCAGCCTGGGCAACAAGAGCGAAACTCCGTCTCAAAAAAAATGAAAATAAAATAAATAAAAATAAAAAATAAAAATAAAAAAAGCCTTTTAGTTCCAAGACGTTTCTGTTGCCCTGCCTTTGTCCAATCATTAGGAAACTAGGAGACTCCCCTGCAGTCTCACAGCAAGCTCGCATGTCCCACCCATCTCCAAACCAAATGGCTTGAGGGGTGGAATATGTAAGTAAAAATTTGATTCCAGCTAAATCTAAGCATGATGCTAATCTCCACTCAGAGATAACAGTGTGAAAACATGATGCCTCCAGATTTGTAGACAAACACAGAATCAAAACATTAATAAGCCTCCCACTTCTTCCTATATACCCCTGTTTTAAGCCTTGTGCACCTCAGGCCAGATATGGAGCTGGCTAACAGGATAAAGAAGAGAGATTGTGGCTCCAGTTTCTGGGAACATTAACAGAGTTCCTTCCTGATCCTGAAAGTCTCAGAATCAGTCATTAGATCTCGTGGACAAGATGAGGTTACTAAAAGTAATTTATTTTCCCTCTTCAAAATTGTATCTAGATTGCATAGTACAATGAAGAAAAATGGGAAAACAGAAAGTACTGCTATTAATTCCTCTTCTTTTGCATCCTGCAGTTTGGTATGTCTTTATTTCATAACCCTCGATTGCCATATTAGGGAAAGAATTCTGGTGAAAAGGAGCAGTGGAGTATGCCACAGTTGACTGACTCTCCATGCACCATATACTGTGTGGCCTTGAGCCAGCTTTAAGAATCTTAGCATCTAAATTGGGCATGGTGATTCACACCTGTAATCCCAACACTTTGGGAAGCTGAGGCAGAAGGAATCCTTGAGCCCGGGAGTTCAAGACCAGCCTGGGCAACATAGTGAGACCTTGTCTCCATACAAAAAAAGATAATAATAATAATTAAAATTTAAAAAGAGGCTTAGTGCAGTGGCTCACACCTGTAATCCCAGCACTTTGGGAGGCCAGGGTGGGAGGATCACTTCAGCCCAGGAGTTTGAGACCAGCCTGGGCAAAACAATGAGACCGCATCTCTAATTTTATTTATTTATTTATTTTTTGAGATGGAGTCTCGCTCTGTCACCCAGGCTGGAGTGCAATGGTGCGATCTCAGCTCACTGCAACCTCTGCCTCCTGGGTTCAAGAGATTATCCTGCCTCAGCCTCCTAAGTAGCTGGGATTACAGGCACCCGCCACAAAGCCCAGACAATTATGGTATTTTTAGTAGAGATGGGGTTTCACCATGTTAGTCAGGCTGGTTTCGAACTCCTGACCTCAGGTGATCCATCCGCCTCAGCCTCCCAAAGTGCTGGGATTACAGGTGTGAGCCACCGTGCCCAGCCTCTATTTAAAAAAATACGTATATATTAAAACAATCTTAGCACCTCAATTTCCTCATATGTACAATGGGAATAAAAGTAATTCTAGGCTTCTGGTTCAATAGAATAATGCACATAAAGCATCTAGAACAATGGGTGGCTGGCATATAGTAGTAGTCACTTAACAAATGTTAGTTCCCATTATCATTTCCCATTTCCTGGTTGACAAACTTCCTACTTCCATTATCCCACCTAAACCCCTGGTTCCACCATAGCTTCTTTGTTCATGGATGAACAGATGAACAAGTAAGGTGATAATTAGAACTCAGCTCTCAAGACTACAAGCAGCCCTTTCACATGCATCTTAGAGTTCTTAATGATTAATAACGTCTGCGGTAGAATGGATATTATACTATTCAGGATTATATAAGGCATATAGGAATCACATGATTCTATTGATGAATACCAGTTGTAAATATGACTCCAAAGTTAGGGCTACTGAGCTGACACCAGTGCACTGAAAGGGCCAGTGAATAAAGGAAAATGTACGGAAAGGGTGAAAACCCTGATAATACATGGATATCTTCAAATTTTTTTTTGTTTGTTTTTATCCAGATGGCCTTCCTAGATGTTACAAGTAAATGAAAATTAAAAGAAACAGAAGAAAAAAGTAAAAGAGAGAGAAAAGGAGAGCAGATAAAAGAAGCAGGTACATATTGAGGTGGATAAGCAAGAGTGAGCAGTAAAATGCCATTAAGTGGCACTCAACATGCTGTGGATTATCTTCCTTTACCCTCCTAACATAAGCTATAAGTTTTCTGTCCTACCCTTTAACAAAATGTTACAGAAATGGTGAAATACATGGTACATAAGATGGTTGAACAGCTTGGACTCTAATGAGAGCCTATTAAAACTCTCATCAATAGAGTGGATTAAAAGACAGTTAGCAACCAAGAACACAAATTAGTTAATAAAGTAGCATTATGCCCTGTTACAAGAAGAGAAAGACTTCCAGAATAAACATGCAATTACAGTCAGGAAAATTCTAAAAACAAAATCATTAATGGAGGGAGGAAGAGGAGCTTGTTCTTCCAGATATTAAAACTATTGCAAATAAAATTGTGTGGTAATAGTGCAGACAGATAAATGAACAGAATAGAGTCCAGAAACAGACCCAAATATACATAGAAATTATTGAAATCAGTGGGGCAAAGAATTATTCAAGAAAAAGTATTGAAATGACTTTAGAGCCATTTGTTAAAAAAAAAAAACTAGATCCTTACCTCTCATTTCATATACCAAAATAAATTCTACATTAATCAAAAATTAAATCCAATCATAAAATTTCTATTTAAAATAGGTGTGAATATCTTATAGCTTTATTAATATACTAAGACGTAGTAGTTTTTTTTTAATTTTACCTAGTTGGCAAGATCTAAATATGATCTGGAAACCCAAATCAAAAAGGGAAAACAGTAAGTTTTACTGCATAAAAAATAACTCTTCTGAGTGGCACTATAAGCAAGGTTGAAAGACAAACCACAGACTAAAAAAAGATTTTTTCAACATATGTAACAGATAAAGACTTAACATCTCTAACATAAAAAGAGCTCTTCAAATTAAAAAGAAAAAGACAAATACTCTAGTAAATAAAAGCTCATAGGACATGATCAGACAAATTACACAGGAAGAGTACAACCAACAAACACATAAAAAGATACTCGGTTGGGCAAGAAGGCGCACACCTGTAATCCCAGCACTTTGGCAGGCCGAGGTGGGAGGATTGCTTGAGTCCAGGAGCTTGAGACCAGCCTGGGGAATGTTGTGAGACTTCGTCTCTACGCAAAATTAGCCAGGCCTGGTGATGCACACTTGTAGTCCCAGCTACTCTGGAGTTTGAGGTGAGAGGATTGCTTGAGCCCAGGAGGTGGAGGTTGCAGTGAGCAGAGAACACACAATTGCACTCCAGCCTGGGCGACAGAGTGACCCCGGCTCAAATATTAATTAATTAATTAATTAAAAATTTTAAAAAAATAAAATAAAAAAGATACTCAACCTCACTAGTAATCGTAGAAATTCAAATTAAAGCAAGGTAAATTTTTCATCTATCTGATTGGCAAAAGTTAAAAAGATTAAGAAAACCTTAAATTTGTCAAAATATACAAAACAAGCACTCTTGGGCACTGTAAGTAGGAATACAAATTAAATTAATGCAACTTTCTGGAAGAAAGGCAGTTTGGCAATATATATTAAAATCTTAAATGTGTGTACCCTGTCACCCAACAATTACCCTTTTAGGATTTTTCCAAAAGAAGAAATTGGAAAAATTTGCAAAGACAGATTAACGGAAACATTCACTGAAGCATTGTAAACCACATAACTGTTCACCAGCAGACTACTGGTGAAGTTATACAACTACGTTAGTTGTATATGGAACATATATTATGGTTTGGAATACATATACAACCTTTAAAAACTGTTGTGATGGGCCGGGCACAGTGGCTCATGCCTGTAATCCCAGCACTTTGGGAGGCCGAGGCAGGTGAATCACCTGGGGTCAGGAGCTCCAGACCAGCCTGGCCAACATGGTGAAACCCTGTCTCTACTAAAAATAAAAAAATTAGCTGGGCATGGTGGTGGGTCCCTGTATTCCCAGCTACGAGGGAGGCTAAGGCAGGAGAATCGCTTGAACCTGAGAGGTGGAGGTTGCAGGGAGCCAAGATCATGACATGCACTCCAGCCTGGGCGACAAAGAGAGACTCCATCTCAAAAAAAAAAAAAAGAAAGAAAGAGAAAGAAAAAGTAAAACTGTTGTGATGGTTCAAATCTGGGTGCCCCCTCAAAAAAAAAAAAAAAAAAAAAAAAAAGAATGGTTGCAGAAACAACCAGGCTTAATGCCTCACATCTATAACCCCAGCACTTTGGGAGACCGAGATAAGAGGGCCACTTGAGACCAGTCAACACTTTTTAACTCAGTGTTGACTAGCCTGGACAACAATTTATAACAATTTCATAGTTATAAAACTAGGGACATGTCTACATTCTACTGTTGAGATTTTAGAAGAAAAATGTTTTCAGAAAAGGTACGTATTTATGTAAAATCGAATGCATATTTAAACAAAAATGTCTGGAAGAGTATTTACCAAAATGTCAACAATGTTTATCTCTGAGTGGTGAGATTTGGGAGAATTTTACTTTATTTATATTTTTCAGTTTTTTGTTTTGTTTTGTTTTGCAAAGTCTTGCTCTGTTGCCCAGGTTGGAGTGCAATGGCACAATCTCGGCTCACTGCAACCTCCGCCTCCCAGGTTCAAGCGATTTTCCTGCCTCAGCTCCCCGAGTAGCTGGGACTACCGGCGCACGCCACCATGCCCAACTAACTTTTTTTTTTTTCTTTTTTTTTTTTTTTGAGACGGAGTCTCGCTCTGTCGCCCAGGCTGGAGTGCAGTGGCGCGATCTCGGCTCACTGCAAGCTCCGCCTCCCGGGTTCACGCCATTCTCCTGCCTCAGCCTCCCAAGTAGCTGGGACTACAGGCGCCCGCTACACGCCCGGCTAATTTTTTGTATTTTTAGTAGAGACGGGGTTTCACCGTGTTAGCCAGGATGGTCTCGATCTCCTGACCTCGTGATCCGCCCGCCTCGGCCTCCCAAAGTGCTGGGATTACAGGCGTGAGCCACCGCGCCCGGCCAGCTAACTTTTTTAAAATTATTTTTAGTAGAGACGGGGTTTCACCATGTTGGCCAGGATGGTCTCAATCTCTTGACCTTGTGATCTGCCTGTCTCAGCCTCCCAAAGTGCTGGGATTACAGGCCTGAGCCACTGCGCCCAGCTGATTTTTGTTTTGTTTTGTTTTGTTTTGTTTTGTTTTGTTTTTGAGACAGGGTCTCACTCTGTTGCCCAGGCTGGAGTGCAGTGGCACAATCTCAGCTCACTGCAACCTCCACCTCTCTGGTTCAAGTGATTCTCCTGCCTCAGCCTCCCAAGTAGCTAGGACTACAGGCATGCACCACCACACCCAGCTCATTTTTGTATTTTTGGTAGAGATGGAGTTTCACCATGTTGGCCAGGCTGGTCTTGAACTCTTGACCTCAGGGGATCCACCTGCCTTGGCCTCCCAAAGTGCTGGGATTACAGACATGAGCTACAGCACCCAGCCCCATTTTTCAGTGTTTTTAAATTTTCTACAATAAACACATATTTTTATCATTAGGGAGAAAAAGAGACACTATTTTCATTTTTTAAAACCCACAGGAAAATGAAGGAGTTCTTATCTGATGGGCATGCATTTTCTCAATAAAGTATGAGGCAAAGTCAACAGCAGAGAGTAGGAGGGAGAGATCTGAAGAATGTGAATAAGGTAAGTGAGTGGTTTTAGAGAGTTGGAGAATTAAGAGTAAAGGGGGATTTTTAGCTATGTTGAAGACCTAGTTGATTAAGCTTGACTATCATTAACCTGCCCATTGTGTGATTGCCTCCACCAATCCTGAACTATACAGGTTAAAGTATAAAGAAGATGAATGTGTGGATTCCTCCAGGAGGTGGGTGGAGGGGAACTATGGAGTATTGTGTAGGCAGTTGAAGGTATTTGCAAGAGTCATAATAATAAATTCAGGAATTTAAGTGAAAAAGGGAGCAAGCAAAGTTTGGAGGAGGCTGGGTGCAGTGGCTCATGCCTATAATCCCAATACTTTGGGAGGCTGAGGTGGGAGGATCACTTGAGCCCAGGAGTTCCAGACCAGCCTAGGCAACAGGTTTGTCTCATAAAAAGAAATTAGCCGGACATGGTGGCCAGTGCCTGTAGTCCCAACTACTTGGAAGGCTGAGGTGGAAGCATCTCTTGAGCCCAGGAGGTCGAGGCTGCAGTGAGCTGTGATCATGCCGCTGC
Source organism: Pan troglodytes (assembly GCF_028858775.2). Classification (NCBI taxonomy): domain Eukaryota; kingdom Metazoa; phylum Chordata; class Mammalia; order Primates; family Hominidae; genus Pan; species Pan troglodytes. Next base: position 68,708,826 of record NC_072421.2, read on the forward strand.
ACTCCAGCCTGGGTGACAGAGTGAGATCATGTCTCAAAAAAAAAAAAAAAACAACAACAAGGATTGGAGGAGTGATGAAAAGAGAAAAAGTGTGTGTGGTAGGAGGGGCAGTGAATTGGAGGCTTCATGAGGCCAGAGAATTGTAGTGGGGTTACTTGAGCCAGTGAGCTAGAAAAGCTTGGGAAGTTTTAGAAAGAAAACTTAATGTGGGGGTTTTTGGCTTATTTTTAATTGAAAAATAATAATTGTATATATTTATAGGATATAATGTGATGTTTCAATACACGTATATGTTGTGCAATGATCAAATCAGGGTAATTAGCATATCTGTCACCTCAAATATTTATCATTTCTTCACAGTAAGAACATTTAAAATCCTCTTTTAGCTATTTTGAAATATATATTAGTTGTTTGTTTGTTTGTTTGTTTGAGACAGGGTCTCACTCTATTGCCTAGGCTGGAGTGCAGTGGCACAATTACAGCTCACTGCAGCCTCCACCTCCCAGGCTCGGGTGATCCTCCTGCCTCAGGCTCCCAAGTAGCTGTGATCACAGATGTGCACCACCGCACTCGACTAATTTTTTTTTTTCTAGAGACAGGGTCTCACTATGTTGCCCAGGTGGTCTCAAACTCCTGGGCTCAAACGACTCTCCCCACTTCACCTCCCAAAGTGCTGGAATTACAGGCATGAGCCACTGCACCTGGCCCACAATACATTATAATTGATGACAGTCATCTTGCTGTGCAATAGAACACCATAACTTATTCCTGCTATCTAGCTATAACTTTGTACCCATTGGGCAATATCTCCCCTTTTACCATCCACCTCCGCACTCCCTCCAGCCTCTGGTAACCACCATTCTACCCTCTACTTCTACGAGTTTGACTTTTTTAGATTCCACATATGGGTGAAATAATATGGTATTTGTCTTTCTGTGTCAGGTTTATTTCACCTCACTTAACATAATGTCATCTAGGTTCATCCATGTTGTAACGAATAACAGAATTTTCTCAAACTCCTGACCTCAATGATCCACCCACCTCGGTCTCCCAAAGTGCTGGGATTACAGATGTGAGCCACTGCACCCAGCCACAAATGACAGAATTTTATATATATATATACTATAGATATTTATAAATATATATAGTATATATATTACAATATATATAATATATATATTATATATAATATATATTATATATAATATATAATATGTATATTATATATAAGATATATATTATATATCATATATAATATATATTATATATTATATATGATATATAATATATAATATAATATGATATAATATATTACATATAGTATATAATAATATATAATATAATATATAATATAATATATAATATAATATATAACATAATATATATAATATAATATATAATATATATAATATATATTATAATATTATATAATACAATATATAATATAAATACATATTATATATATAATATATATAATATATTATATATTATATATAACATTATATATAAGATATTATATATAATATTATTTATAATATATTATATAATATATAATGTTATTTATAATATATTATATAATATTATATATAATGTTATTTATAATATATTATATATAATATATAATATATAATATTATATAATATATTATATAAAATTATATATAATATATTATATAATAGATAACATTATCTAATATATTATATAATATATAATATATAATCTTATATGGAATATTATATAATATATATATAATATATATAATATATTATATATATATAATATATATAATATATTATATATTATATATAATATATAATATATATAATATATAATATTATATATAATATATAATATATTATATATAATATATAATATAATATATAATATATAATATATAATATTATATATTATATATAATATATAATATATTATATATATAATATATATTATATAATATATATATTATATATAATATATTATACAATATATAATTTATATGATATATATAATATATTATATTATATATGAGATAATATTATATATAATATATTACATATTATATATAATATACTATAATACATAATATATAATATTATATATAATATTATATAGAATATATAATATATAATAATAATATAATATAAATATAATATATATATTATAATAGATAATATATATAATATATATACAATATAGATAATATATAATATATATCATATAATATATGGTATATAATAATATATGTATTATAGATAATATATATTATACATTAGAGAATATTATATATAATATATAATATATATATTATAGATTATCTATAATATATATTATAGATAATCTATAATATATATATAATATATTATGTATATTGTGTATAATATATAATATATATATCATATATTATATATTATATATTATATATTATATATATAATATTAATATCATATATATTATATAATATATATAATATATAATATAATATAATATATAATATAATATATATTATATATTATATTATATTATATATAATAATATATATTATAATTATATTATATATAATTATAATATAATATATGATATAATATATAATATATCATCTAATATATAATATATTATATATTATCTAATATATTATATATTAGATAATATATAATATATAATATAATATATTATATATTATATATTAGATAATATATAATATAATATATTATATATTATATATTAGATAATATATAATATATGTATTATATATAATATATATTATATAATATATATTTTATATAATACATATATAATATATAATATATATTTTATATATTATATATAATATATAATATATATTATATATATTATATAATACATATATTATATATTATATTATATAATATATATTATATATGTATTATATATGATATTATATTATATATATATATTTTATATATATATATTTTTTTTTTGAGATGGAGTCTCACTCTGTTGCCCAGGCTGGAGTGTAGTGGCACAGTCTCAGCTCACTGCAACCTCTGCCTCCCAGGTTCAAGCGATTCTCCTGCCTCAGCCTCCCAAGTAGCTGGGATTACAGGCGCCTGCCACCACGCCTGGCTAATTTTTTGTATTTTCAGTAGAGACAGGGTTTCACCATGTTGGTCAAGCAGTCTTGAACTCCTGACCTCATGATCCGCCCACCATGGCCTCCCAAAGTGCTGGGATTACAGGCATGAGCCACCGCGCCTGGCCGTATACCACATTTTCTAATCCATTCATCCCTTGACGGATACATAGGTTGTTTCCATATCTTGGCTGTTGTGCATAATGCTGCAATGAACAAGGGAGTGCAAACATCTCTTCGGCATACCAATTTCAATTCCTTTGGGAATATCCCCAGTTGTGGAATTACTGGATTATATGGTAATTCTATTCTTAGTTTTTTGAGGAACTTTCATACTGTTTTCCAAAATAGCCATACTAATTTACAATACCACCAACAGTTTATAAGCGTTCTCTTTTCTCTACTTCCTCGCCAGTATTTATCTTTCACCTTTTTAATAATAGACAATCTAACAGGAGTCACATAAAATATCTCCTTGTGCTTTTAATTTGCATTTCTCTGATGATTAGAGATGTTGAATTGCTTCTTGGCCTTTTGGCTAAGATCATGGGTAGAGATGTTGAGCACTTTTTCATTGACCAGTGGTATCTATTGACCATGTGTATGTTATCTCTTTTGTTTGTTTTGTTTTGTTTTGTTTTGTTTTGGGTTTTTGTTGTTGTTGTTGTTGTGTTGTTGTTGTTTGAGGCAGGGTCTCACTCTGTCACCCAGGCTGGAGTGCAGTGGCGCAATCATAGCTCACTGCAGCCTCGGCCTCCTGGGCTCAAGCAGTCTTCCCACCTCAGCCTCCCAAGTAACTGGGACCACAGGCATGTACCACCATGCCCAGCTAATTTTTTTTTCTTTTTTTTTGGTGGAGACAGAGTCTCCCTATGTTGCTCAGGCTGGTCTGGGCTGAAGAGATCCTCTGGCCTCGCACTCCCAACCTGCTGGGATTACAGATGTGGGCCATCACACTCAGCCTGTATGACTTCTTTTGAGAAATATGCTTTGCCCACTTTTAATAGAGTTGTTTGTTTTCTTATTATTAAGCAGTTGGAGCTCCTTGTATATTTTAGATATTAGCCCCTTACCCAATGTATAATTTGCAAATATTTTTTCCAGTTCATGGGTTGTCTCCACTGTAGTGCAGTTTTTTTTAGTTTGAGGCAATCCCATTTGCTTTTCTTTTTTTTTTTTTTTTTTGAGACGGCGTCTGCTCTGTCGCCCAGGCTGCATGCAGTGGTGCGATCTCGGCTCACTGCAGCCTCCACCTCCCAGGTTCAAGCGATTCTCCTGCTTCAGCCTCCTGAGAAGCTGGGATTACAGGCATGCCCCACCATGCCAGGCTAATTTTTTTTTGTATTTTTAATAGAGACGGGGTTTCACCATATTGGTCAGGCTGGTCTCGAACTCCTGACCTCTTGATCTGCCAGCCTCAGCCTCCCAAAATTCTGGGATTACAGGTAGGAGCCACCTCGCCTGGCCCCCATTTGCTTTTGTTGTCTGTGCTTTTGAGGTCATATCAAAAAAATCTCTGCCCAGACTAATGTCATGGAACTTTTCCTCTGTTTTCTTCTGGTAGTTTTAATTTTGCTTCTTTTCTTTTCTTTTCTTTTCTTCTCTTTTCTTTTCTTTTTTTTTTTTTTTAAGACAGAGTCTCGCTCTGTCATCCAGACCGGAGTGCAGCAGCGCAATCTTGGCTCACTGTAACCTCTGCATCCTGGGTTCAAGTGATTCTCATGCCTCAGCCTCTCAAGTAGCTGGGATTAGAGGTGTGCGCCACCATGCCTGGCTAATTTTTGTATTTTTAGTAGCAATGGGGTTTCACCATGTTGGCCAGGCTGGTCTCAAACTCCTGACCTCAGGTAATCTGTCTGCCTCAGCCTCCCAAAGTGCTGAAATTACAGGCATGAGCCACTGGGCCCAGACAAATTTTATAATTTTAAGCCTTACATTTAAGTCTTTAATCCATTTTGAGTTGATTCTTATATAACGGATGAGATAAGGGTCCATTTTTACTCTTCTGTATGTAGATATCCAGTTTTCTCAACTCAATTTATTAAAGACACTGCCCTTTCCCCTTTTTGTGTTCTTGGTACCTGTTGCAAATTAATTCACCATAGATTTGTGGGTTTATTTCTGGGCTCTCTATCCAATTCCACTGGTCAATGCGTCTGTTTTTATCCTAATATCATGCTGCTTGATTACTGCTATAGTTTGGATGCCTTTCTCTTCCAAATCCCTTTTTTTTTTTTTTTTTTTTGAGACAAAGTCTTGCTCTGTCGTCCAGGCTGGGGTGCAATGGTGCGATCTCAGCTTACTGCAACCTCTGTCTCCTGGGTTCAAGCGATTTTCTTGCCTCAGCCTCCTGAGTAGCTGGAATTACAGATGTGTGTCACCACACCCGCTAATTTTGTATTTTTAGCAGAGATGGGGTTTCACCATGTTGGCCAGGCTGGTCTTGAACTTCTGACCTCAGGTGATCCTCTTGCCTCGGCCTCCCAAAATGCTGGGATTACAGGCTTGAGCCACCACGCTCAGCCTCTCCTCCAAATCTAATGTTGAAATTTGATCCCCGGTGTTGGAGATGGGGCCTAATGGGAGGTGTCTGGGTAATGAGGGCAGATCCCTCATGAATAGATTATTGCCCTCCTTCCGGGATGTGGGGAAAATGAGTTCTTTATTACTTCCCAGGATAGCTGGTTGCTAAAAACAACTTAGCATCTCCCCTCACTCCTCTTGCTTCCTTTCACCATGTGATCTCTGCACGTGTAGGCTCCCCTTCTGCCAAGAGTGGAAGCAGCCCGAGGTTCCTACCAGATGCCAAATCTTGAACTTTTCCAAGCAAGATAATTACTATAGCTTTGTAATATATTTTGAAATGCAGTAGAGTGATGCCTCCAGCTTTGTTCTTTTTGGTAAAAAGATTACTTTGGCTACTCAGGATCTTTTGTGCAGAATTTAATGTTTCAATTAGTAATTTCAGAGGCCCGCGTTCTTGCAAGATCTAGGCTATGAGTACATAACAAGGTAGCAGAGGTGGAAGGAATTATATGATCAAATCACAGAACCACTGCCTCCTTCACCTATCTTAACACTCATCCAAACACTTATTGCCATTCAATTGCAGGCCCTCGAATTAATGGTCCTCAAGAGTCTCACTGGAAGGCCGGGTGAGGTGGCTCACGCCTGTAATCCCAGCATTTTGGGAGGCTGAGGCTGGCAAATCACTTGAGGTCAGGAGTTCGAGACCAGCCTGGCCAACATGGCAAAACCCCGTCTCTACTAAAAATACAAAAATTAGCCTGGCAAGGTGGCACACACCTGTAATCCCAGCTACTCAGGAGGCTGAGGCAGGAGAATCACTTGAGCCTGGAAGGCGGAGGTTTCAGTGAGCTGAGATTGCACCACTGCACTCCAGCCTGAGCGACAGATCGAGACTCCAGTCAAAAAAAAAAAAAAAAAAAAGAGTCTCACTGGAACCTACCTTTTCTGCCTTATTTTTCCACTTCATCCCTTCAAAATCCTAGGCTCCAGGCAAGATGAATTATAAGCTTTCCCATCTTTTTGCCTTTGTACACAAGATTCCATCCTCCTGGATGCTGTCACTCCAATTCACTAAATTACACATTTTACCTATTCTTTAAGCTTTAGCTTAAAAGCCTTGACCTCTGTGAAGACTTCCCAGAACTACTTGCAAGAACTCCGTCATGTGAATTCTCATGATACTTCATGCATACCTCTCTTAGGGCATTTATTATTTCCTATTTTGTGTCTTTGTACTTATTTGATTCAATGTGATCTCTCTCTTCTTGTGGAGATTAAGATTAGACCATGCCTAAAGCAATTTTCAATTCCATCTTCAAGCATGGTACCCAACTGTATGAATGTTTCCAAAGTGTGGTATGTGTGATTATTTTACACAGCCAAACATTTTTTAATAGTGAGATATTTCTTTAAATGTATATTAGAAAAATATTAAATACTTTTTTTTACTTATGATCATGGTAAAATGTTTTCCTTTTAAAATAAGTATATTTAAGCTTTAAAATATGGTTTTTTTTAATACTCAGTACAGGAACTACACAGGTAGAGAAAAATTCATGAAGGTTATACTCAGATATCTGAAACACTGCACTGAATGGAAACTGACTAGAGAACCAAATCACAGAACCACTTCCTCCTTCACATGAGAGTTATTTAAACAGCAGTACCAGGATGTATCAGTGCTCCCTATTGACAATCTTCTTTAAGTATATAAATGCAAGAATCAGCCACCTTAAAAAAAAAAAATCTCTCCTTCAATTCCCTCCAGCTACTGCCTGAAATGCTAACCTATAGCCCCTTGTGTCCACTTCCTCACCCTCTATTCACTCAACCCACTGCAACACAGCTTTCACCCCCAGCACCTGACATTTGAAATGAGCAACTATCTCCTAACCGACAAAAACCAGTGAACCCTGTTCTGTCCTTATCTTATTTAACTCGGCTCTCTAGGCAGCATTTGGCATTGTGGACTTGGGGCATTGCCTATTCATTGTTCCTGAAAAGTTCTTTCCTCCGTAGACTTCCACACACTCTCCTGTCTTGTCAGTCATCCCTTCTTCAACTCCTTTATTGAATCCCCCTCCTTTGTCTATCCCTTAAATGTTAGAGTTTCCCTAATCTTTTACTATTAAGATCATTATAAAAGGAATGAAAATAGTAATGTTTGCACACAGTAAAAAAAAAAAAAAAGGAAAAAAGGAAAAAGTACAGAAGAGAAACCGGAGGTTAACAGTTTCTTATATATATTTTTTTTTCCAGAAAAAAAAAAATGATGTGTAAGTACATTCTCTTTTGTTCTTTCACAAATATTCTGCACCTTGTGACTTGAGTTTTGTTTTCATTTTTACTTAACAGAGTATCTTGAAGGTCTTTGGTATCACCTATTGGCACATGCAATTCTCTTATTCTCTTAATGGCTGCTTAAGTATTCCCCGAATTAATGTATTATAACTAATTTAACTAGTTTCTTGCTGATGCACATTAGCTAGCTTCCAAGTTTTATGCTATTATTAGCAATGCCACAGTAAACACCCTTATACACATGTAAATTTTTAAAATGTTTATACATATGTAAATTTTTAAAATTCCTATAATTTTTTAAATTCCTATAAAAGTAAACATCCTTCCCAGCTACTGGAGAGGCTGAGGTGGGAAGATCTCTTGGATCTCAGGAGTTCCAGGCTGCATTGAGCTGTGATTGCACCACTGCACTCCAGCCTGGGTAACAGAATGAGACCCGGTCTCAAAAAAAAAAGAAAAAGAAAAGTAAACATCCTTGTACGTATGTAAATTTTTTCTATACATATGTAAATTTTAAAATTCAGGTGGTGGGGTGGAATTGTCAGACGAAAAGCAACGTGTTTTTAATTCTTATCATCAAATTGCCCTCCACAAAAGTTACAAGAATGTACAGCACCACCATGCATGAGACTGCCTGTTTACCCTCACTTTTGCCTCACTTTCTTTATTGCCTCACTTTTGCCTAGTCATCTAAATTTGTTTGTCAGTCTGTAAGGTAAGAACTAACACCTCATGTTTGTTTTCATTCATACTTCTTTAATAGTGAAGTTGAGCATGCCTCTTCTATTTGTTGGTGTTTTATATTCTTTTCTGAAAACTATTTACATCCTTTGCTAATTTTTCTATCAGGTTGTTCACTTCTTTCCTATTGATCTGTAAGAGCTGTTTGTGTATAAAGGAAATTATACAATTTGTGCTGCAAAATATATTTTTTCTTTTGATTTAGTTTATTTTGCCCGAAGGTCATCTTTGGCCCCACACAGATTCTATCACATTATATTTGTCCTCTGAGTTGTTGACTCCTAAATCTATAACTTTAGCCCAGACCTCTATCCTAGCTCCAAATTTCAACTGCAGGACTGTATATCTTCACCTATATATGAAGCTAAAAGCACATGTATGTTTATAAACTCATCATACCTGGAACTGAATTATTATTTTCCAAATATTCTTTTCCTCTTATGCTCCCTTATATTAGTTAATGGTTTGATCATGCACCTAGAAACTTTACCTGGATGTCACTCACTTCTTTTTTACCCCCTGCATTCAACTGATCAAAATTCTGAAATATTTTGCCCAAATGACTGCAGTCAGTTACTACTAGCAATGTTGCATAGTGGTTAGAGTATAAGCTGCAGGGTCAAACAAAACTGGGCTTCTTTCCTGGCTCTGACCTTTCTACATTATGTGACCTAAAGCATATTTCTCACCTAAAGCCTGTTTCCTCATCTGCAAAAAATAACTATCTTAACATCTATTTCACAGGGTTATTGAAAAGACTTAATGAGATTGTATGCAGAGTAATGGAATATAATAAATGCTCAATAAATGGTAGCTATTATCTTCCTGCTCTAGCTTGTCCCACTCACTTCCAAGCCATCTTCCTTGCTGCTGCCAGACTCACACTCACAAATCCAACCATCCCCCTGCTTAGAGTTGTCCAGTGACTCCCCACCTTTTTTTTTTTCTTTTTTGAAACAGAGTCTCACTCTGTCACCCAGGCAGAAGTACAGTGGCACTATCACAGCTCACTACAGACTCAACTTCCCAGGCTCAAGGGATCCCTTCCACCTCAGCCTCCTGAGTAGCTGGGACTATAGATGTGCACCACCACGACCAGCTAATTTTTTCTATTTTTTTGTAGAAACAGGGTCTCACTATATTGCCCAGGTTGGCCTGGAACTCCTGAGCTCAAGCGATCCGGCCACCTCAGCCTCCCAGTGTTGGGATTACAGGCGTGAGCCACCGCACCTGGCCTTCCCACCTCTTTTTCTCCGCACACACACTTATAACATCTAAATTCCTTAGTATACAAGGCCTTGTATACAGCCTTTTATCTTTTACCACAGCTGCATATATGCTACCCTCCAGCTACATTAAACTGTATGCCACACCCCAAACACAATTTGAATCTGTTTTTTCATACTTCCGTGGTTTCTTGCACACTGTACACTGACAGCCAAGCCCTTCCCTCAGTCCACTTCTTAAGCATCTACTGCAGACTCAGTTCAAGCATGTCCTTCTTTGTGCTTCCACAGCACTCTGCACTGCCCTGGTACAAATCACACTGTTTTGTAGTCATATTTACCTGCTTGTCTCCTCCACAAGATTGTGAGTTCCTTAAGGGTGGGGATTATGTTTTATTCACATTTGTATCCCCAGCACCCACCACAGGACCTAACGTTTTATAGGAGCTTCACCTATGTTTGTTGAATAAATGGATGAATGAATAGTTCTCGTTCTGAGCAGAGCTCTGACCTCTATTTTCCTACTACTTCTGCAGCAAACAGTATCCATATATTAATATATGTGGTCCCTTACCAAACCCCCTGACTATCCACCCCTCCTCCCAGCAGTGCCAAACACCGCAGCCAAAATTTCTGATGCTCAGGCAGTCACAGGAGTGTGGGACTGGTCCAACTAGAAGAGGTGGAACAGAAGCCAATAGTTTCAGTGTAGGCCCTAACCAATGTCAGTGTTGCTATCAGAGTCCACCCCAAATCCCAGAGACAAGTGTTGCTGTCTACTTATCCAGAACCTAACCTTAAGTGTAATGAGGGGAAAACATATCTCAAGACCATTCCTTTAAGTGTGACTGGACTGGATGGCTACCTACTTACACCACCCTCCTCAAACCCTGATTCAACAAGAAGCACCCACAGGCACAGCAGATGCTTTTGTGGTAACTGAAGAAAACACAAAGGACACTTCTCTGAGGCGCTTCACTCTTAAAAGTCAGGCTCTACATCTTTAGCAAGCAAAAAACAGGACACAGTTTATTTTTCTACTTTCTTTTAATATCATTTTTTAAAGTTGGTAAGCAGCTAGACATCATTTAGAAGCAGACGGGTTAAAATAGACAAGAAATAGCAAAGACACATCCTTCACATCGTACAGAACTGTATTAGTATCCACCACCACCATCACAGGGGAGGGCTAGCTGTCACTGGGGTCAGGAGTACTCTCCATTATTGTGCAGGGGACCAGACAGCATTTAGGTGTGACGATGTCAAACTGAGTGGACATAGAGAGTGCCGGGATCAAGGTCTACAGTTTTGGCTCTAGACTTGCGTGAGGGTTGGTTACTCTTAATCTCTTCCAGGCTGTGCTGGATCCCATAGCCGAAGTAGATAGCAAAGCCTAGTGGGGAAAGGTAGCTGTGAGGTGGGGGTGTAAAGGCTTCATAGGTTTCCTACTTGAGACCAAGAGGGAAAGGAGCTGGGCTAGGACACCAAAGAAGCCTACTCTTCCCAAGTGGATACCTACCAATCAGCATCCAGACCCCAAATCGGGCCCAGGTACCAGCTGTCATCTGCATCATAAGGTAAATATTCACAAAGATGCTCATTAGTGGGAGGAGAGGCAAAGCAGGCACCTGAAAACAAAGTAAAATCTTCTTTGTACATACCACAGGGTGACCTAGAAAGAGATCCCTATCCTATGCAGGCCAGAAAAGGGTGAGTCCAACTCTTACTTGTCCTCTGCATTTCAGTAGCTGCTCATTTAGCATACCTCATGAGACTCCAAGAATATGCAGTTTGGGTAAATGGAACTGGAAAGGAACTAAAGAGGGTCAGAGAAGAAGTCTTTGGCCTAGGTACCTCCTATATCTTCCCTTTCATGTTCAATTAAAGAATATCTATGAACTTTATTAGACCTCAAGATATCTGGAGCCTATTCTCCCAAGATGGGCTGGCAAGGAAAAAAGACAGAGTTCATTTACCTTAAAGTGAAGGGGAGTGGAGCTCTGTGGCTGTCTCCAGATGACCACAATGATCCCAATAATGAGCAGCAGGAGCAGCACAACCACTGCAGTCCACACCAGGTCTCCAGAAAGCAATGGAACTGACCACTGGGCCAGCACCAGGCAAAGAGCAGTCAGCAGGACAGCTTCAAAGGTCAAGTTGAGAGACATCAAAACCAACTCTTAAGACCAACATGCTAAGACATTAGAAACCCTGTTCCAAGGAGAGTCGCTCTCTCTCTAGTTCTTCCTCAGCCACCAAATGCCACACACTTCGACCCAATCACGCTGATCTCAGAGCCACCCCAGAAAAATTCCACTGCTCACCAAGCAATGAGGAACAAACATAGACAATTTGGCCAGAGAGTGGAGTGGGGATGGAGTTGAGTGGGAAAAATAGTCCCCATAGGGTCAACTTCTCTGATTCAGTAGTTATTGCCTCCTCCTGCAACTCCACTTCTTCCCCAGTCTTTGTCTCCTGATCAGGCTGATACCTGAGGCAAAAGTAAGATGGCAGTATTAAGAACAACCTTTACTCACTTTATCATCTTCTCCCAGGCAGCTTAACCTTCCTCATCACCATTAAGGGAAGTTCTTTTTGGCAGGGTGAGATACCCAGATTCCTCAAAGAAAGTTGGAATAATGAAGGCGAAGGAGGAAAGAGGAGCAGATCTCCATCATTCCTCATCCAAGAATAAAAATCCAAATCACAGTATGCAGAGGAAGAGTCTCACCTGAGGATGAGAACACAAATCGACACCAGGGAGTAAGCAAGCAGGGTCCCAATTGACATGAGGTCCACAAGATCAGTGAGTTTGAAGAGGAATGCCATGAATGCTAAAATTAATAGGCAGGAAACAAGAAATGAGAGAAGGGAGTGGCAAAGTTAAAGAAGTTGGCGAAACAACTAAGGGAAGGGGAAAGAGGGTCTGTTACCTGCAATAATGCCAGAGACCACGGTGGCTATGATTGGGGTGCGTGTGCCGGTGTGGATCCGAGCAAGTACACGGAACAGGAGGCCATCCTCTGCCATCGCGTAGATCACCCGAGGCATGGGGAACATGGAGCCCAGGAGGCTGGAGAGGAGAATGCCCAGGGTGGCATGAGTTGACTGGGATCTCTCTTCCCAAGACTGTATGTTTAAAGAGTCTCCACTTTCCCCTCACAGCCCTTTTAAGGGGTATTCTCTGGTACTGAATGCTATAACCTGAGACTCTGACAGCAGAAGAAAACAAACATTTGATACTGACCTGGTAGAAAGAGCACAGAGGGAGCCAACAGCCACAACATAGCGGGCAGGAGCCCATCCAATGTAGAGAAATGCCTCAGGCAAAGGGCTCTCAGGCTGAAGCTGGTAGTAAGGCATCATCAGGGTGAGTGCAGAAGAGACACCAAAATACGCCAAAAAGCAGACAGACAGTGAGATCACAATGCCCATCGGGATGGAACGCTGGGGATTCTGGGCTTCTTCTCCTGAAGGAAAGGCGTAAGGTTCTAAATTAGGGAAGCAGGCCCACTCCTCTACCACCCCAAGTCTGCATACAGCCTGGGCACACACTGTGCCCAAGCCCCAAACAGAAACAGAATGGAATGACTGTGTTACCAGTGGTAGCAATACAGTCGAAACCAACAAATGCATAGAAACAGGTCGCTGCTCCACGGAGAATTCCCTCGAAGCCGAAAGGCACAAATCCTCCAGAGCCTAGAGGACCCAAGCTAGAGTGGAAGAAGGGTTGGAGAAGGTAAGGGTGTGTTCAGCCAACTCTGTATCTTTTCTCTAATGCCAAACCAGTTAGCTAGGTCTTCAAAGCCCAGCCTCCCATTTTTTCCCATCTCCATCCAGAATCCTTCAGCAGATCCCCTTCTTCCCCTTCATTTTCCCAGCTCTGCAGCTCCTAAGAGTGACCATCTAACCTATAGGTGTCATTGAGTTCAGCCATGGCCAATTCGTAGTCCTCTTCTGTGAGCTTCCAGTTGTGCACGTCCCCCTTAATGAAGCCAGAGATCATGACGAACCCAAGAACCAAAAGGTTCACACCTGTGAACACTTTGGTAACCAGGGCCGACTCACTAGCCCCGAGAGCCAACAATCCTGTGGGAGAAATGGATTCAGGACTCCCAGAAAGTCTTCAGTCCAAGCTTTGTTTCCCTGCCTCTAGGTTCCTTCCCAGCTTTTCTTCTTCCCCACCATTATCACCCCACTTAAGCCTTTCTCAGGCCCATCCCCCATCCTTATCCCTGGCCCCAAGGACTAGCCCCTCCTGGCCCAACCCCCACCATTATACCCTGCTCTTTGCCTCACCAGTGAGCAGCAACACGAGGCCCAAAGCAAAGAAATCTGGATATTCTGCAAGGACATGGGGCACGTGCAGTGCAATGGACCCCTGCAGAGTCTTAGAGATGTGGTTCCCAATCAGGTTGTCAAAAGCAGAGCTCCAGGCCCGGGCCACACTGGCTGTACCTGGTGTAGCAGAGAGAGAAACATGTGGTCAAGTTCCCTTCTTCCCAGACCCCAGGCTCACACAAGTCCCTGCCATTTTCACCTATTCTTACTTTTGTTTTGTTTTGAGACCAAGTCTCACTCTGTCACCCAGGATGGAGTGCAGTGGCACAATCTCCTCTCCCTGCAACCTCTGCCTCCTAGGTTCAAGAGATTCTCCTGCCTCAACCTCCTGAGTAGTTGGGACTACAGGTGTAAGCCACCCTGCGCGGCTAACTTTTGTATTTTTAGTAGAGACAGGGTTTCACCAGGTTGGCCAGGCTGGTCTTGAACTCCTGACCTCAGGTGATCTGTCTGCCTCGGCTTCCCAAAGTGTTGGGATTATAGGCGTGAGCCACTGCACCTGGCCTATTATTACTTTTTAAGAACCAAAACCATTCACTTAATTAAGGAAACCAGGACGGAGATGGGTAGAATGAGCAATTTCTCCACACCTTCAACACCCCCCCCCAGACCCCCAGCAAACCCACACATTTAGGGAGATTGAGGTCCTGTGAATAATATAAAGAATACTTCGGCTTCACCATTCCACCCAGATTTCCTGACCAAAAACCCCTTTGCTGGCTGTGCAGTTTCCTCCCTCCCCCACCATATCTCACCAATGACATAGGAGAGGATGAGGTTCCAGCCAGTGGTGAAGGCCCAGAG
Organism: Pan troglodytes; assembly: GCF_028858775.2. Lineage (NCBI taxonomy): Eukaryota > Metazoa > Chordata > Mammalia > Primates > Hominidae > Pan > Pan troglodytes. The sequence goes on from NC_072421.2 coordinate 68,723,877, forward strand.
TTCACCCACAGTGACATAGCTGTAGAGATATGCCGAACCAGAACGGGGAACCCGGGCACCAAACTCCGCATAGCACAGCCCAGCCAACACAGAAGACAGGGCAGCCACCAAAAAGCAGATCACAATGGATGGCCCTGCTTTATCTTTGGCCACCTCGCCAGCTAGGACATACACGCCTGCACCCAATGTGCTGCCCACACCCAGGGCCACTAAATCCAGGGTGCTTAGGCATCTGGCAAGGCGAGTCTCAGCCATGCCTGACTCCAGTGTACGTCTGCGTACCAGCTTTTGACCAAATCTGCGAAATGCTTGCCACGGCATCCTAGCAGGAATTGAAGATGATCTGGTGAAAAACAAGACAAAAACCCCTCAATAGGGCTCATTATCCCTAAACTCTGAAAGCGAATTACAAGACCCCCTCCACCAAGCAAAGGAGCTATTGGGAAATGAGGACGGGGATATGGAAGGGACAAAGGCAAGTCACTTTACCTCTAACCTCAGTTTCTTCATAAACAAGTAGCAATTACAATACCTTACAAGGTTTTTGGAAGGGCTAATTTCAGAAATGGCGCGTGAAAGCCCCCTGAAGTAGAGTGGCTGGCGCCTAGTAAGTGCTCAATCAATATTAGGTCTCTTTCTCTTGCCAGAAACTGATAGGGTTTATCCTAATCTCAACCCAGGAATCTTGAAACCTAATGTGTCAGTTCCTTGGCCTGTGGCTATTTGGGAATTAAACAGAGCTCCACCCAGGGGCTTCCCCCGGGGCTTCAAACAGACACAGCCCCCAGACCCCCCAGAGGGAGAGGGGACCAACCTCGCTGCAGATTAAAAGTGAGCACCGACTCAATTCCATCCCTCCTCACCAAGCCCACACTGCTCAACTAGCGCAGCTGTCGCCCAGGGGAGTAAGCAAATGTTCCCCTACTTCCTCCCAAGCCCTGCTAGGCTGACCTGCAAGCATCAACAGCGAGGCGGGGCTTCGACATCTAAAGATTTGGAGATGCGCCCCCAGAGGGGCCCCAGGGCAGCCCGAGATTGCTCGCACTCTCCTCTCAGCAGAGAGGAAGGGTTCCACCCGATGCCCCCCGACTCAGGTCCCAGATTTTCCTGCCCCCATCTAGAAATGGTTTGGAGCTGGGGTGGAGACGGGAGCCCTAACTCCCGGGGCGGGGGTCTCGCCAGCAACAGGTCACGGCCCCGTTGATGCAACTGCATGCCATGGTTGCCAGAGAATCCTAGGTACGCCCGGACCCTCGCCGTCCCCCCTCCGACACACGTGTGGGTCCCCAACGCTTACCAGAGAGCTGTTGCAAACCTAGGGAGCACAGAGTCTTGGACTGGGCTCGGTGAGGCGGAGTTAAGCCGAGTTGGGTTGGAGCTGCCGAGTTCGGCCGCTCAGGCTTCAAAGCTGCGGCTTGGGGTCGTTGCGCGCCAAGCGCCCCTTATATACACCAGGAGGCGGAGCCGGTAACGTCATGGGATCCCACCCCCAATCCTCCTCCCTACACACAATACACACACACACACACACACACACAAAACACACACACTTCTTGGCTTTGCAAAAGGATTGCGTGGGGCCTGAGACTGCGTCCCATCCTCACTAGCAAGCCTGGCGTGCCGGGGAGCGAGAAAAGGGGGAGGGCAGTCTTTTCCCATTTGCCTCGCTGGTCGTCAGAACAGGACAATAAGAGGCTTCCTGGCCAAAGAACCCATGAGATTTTCCACCTCTGTGCCCTGTTAGGACCAGTGATTCTGGGCAGGAATGGGGAAGGTAGGTGGGGTGTGATGGGGGGGAGTTGGGTGCGTGTGTGTGTGTGTGTGTGTGTCAGGAGTGAAGCGGAACACAGCAGGGGAGTCTCCACCTCACTCTCAGTCTTTCTTCCTTAGCTTTCTTGTCTACACATCTGACCCTGACCCTTCAGCTCTCACGCTCAGCTGTGGGTGTTTCTAATGCAGGCAGCAGGAGAATGGAAGATGATTTCAAGCCACCTGTATACAGATAATTAATCCAGTCTAGATTGATTTATAGGCCCCAATCTCTCTATAATGTGTCTCCAGCTGCCTATAAATATTAAACTATTAAATGTGAAATTCTGACAATACCAACATCTTGGAGGAGGAAGCTTGTTTAGTTCCATTTTATTGATGTGTAAGCTGAGGCTCAGAGGCATGACTTGTTTGACACCACACCATAATTATTGTTGACCACCTTTGATAAAACCTGGCCTGTTGGACTTCAATGCCTGCCTCCCATAGGCACCATATCTTATTCAAATGCACAAGAAGAGGGATGTGGCCACAAGGAAAGACAAACAGGGAGAGGCATCAGCAGCAGGGTAGGCCCGTTTAGGCTAGGAGATACTAGGAAACAGAAAAGGACCCGAAGAATCTAAGAATGATCACATTGGGTCAGATCCATAATCCATCTGACCCAATCAATTCTTACTCATAAGAAAGCACCAAAGGTTGTGAAAGTGTGGTCCCTGCTCCACCAAGACATCTTGGGGACTAAGGATGGACTCAAATATCCTTGCTTCTTTTAATGATCCATGATGAATATATTACCCATGAATCTAAAATCTAAATCCGTTTTGAAAGAATTGGTATTTTCAACCAGCTGCAGCTCCATTTGGCATTCATTAAGTATTTATTGAGCATTTATTGAGCACTATGTGTAGTAGCTAGTACAGCAATGAAGAGACTATGAAGGAAACACAAAATAAAATCCTTGCCCTCCTAGTCCTAATCTAACTAGGGAAAGAAAACACACACTATACAACTGAAACCTTATTACATAGACGTTAGGAGTGCTGTGTTTGGAATTGCACCTAGGTTAAACTCACAGCTCAGCCACTGTGGATTACCTAACATCCCTGAGCCTCAGTTTCTGGACATAATATACATATTTCACAAGGTTGTTGTGATGCTTAGATGAGATTATGAAGTCAAGTCTTCCTGCCTGGCACATGGAAAGTACTCAAGAAAAACTTGATACATATTTGGAATGATATATTAGTGTATATGATCTGGTTGCTTAGATTAGGTGATTGATTGGATTATGAGATTGATTATTTATCACAGAGATAAAATCCAAATGCCATGAAATCCAGTCTTTTAAAGAGTACGATTCAATAGGATTTAGTATACAGTCACAGAGTTGTGTATCCATCACTACAATCAGTTTTAGAACATTTCATCATTCCAAAAAGAAACCCTGTACCCATTCCCAGACAATACCCATTTTCTCCCAATCCCCTCACCGTATCCCTAGGCAACCACAAATCAATTTTTTGTCTCTGTAAATTTGCCTAGATGTTGGTCAAAGGATGTAGAGTTTCAGTTATGCAAGATGACTAAGTTCTGGGGATCTAACGTGCAGCATGGTCATTATAGTTATAACACTGTATTATGCTTGATACAGTTAATAGTATTATATATTCGTGTACATACTTGAAATTTGCTGAGAATAGAGCGTAAATGTTCTTATCACATCAAAAAATAGTAATTTTGCGAGGTGAGGGATATGTTAATTAGCCTCATTATGATAATCATTTCACTATATTATACATATATAAAAACATCATGTTGTACACTTTTAAAAATATACAATTTTTATTTACAACTATACTTCAATAAAGCCAAAAATAAAATGAATAAATAAAATGTAATTCAGTTGAGGGAAAAAAAGAAAGAAAACCACCATTTTGCACTCACCAAAGTAATAACTGATTCAGGCAAGGATAATCAATAGATGATCCTGGGTGTTGGGAAGCAAAATATTCACATGACCTCAAAGTACCACCCCACAGATTATAGTTTAATTATAAAGGGAAAGGTCCTGTATTAGGGTTTTTTGTTTTGTGTTTTTTGTTTGTTTTGTTTTGTTTTTGAGACAGAGTCTCACTCTATCGCCCAGGCTGGTGCAGTGGTGCGATCTTGGCTCACTGCAATCTCTGCCTCCCAGGTTCAAGCGATCCGCCTGCCTCAGCCTCCCGAGCAGCTGGGACTACAGGCATGCGCCACCATGCCCAGCTAATTTTTGTACTTTTAGTAGAGACAGAGTTTCACCATGTTGGCCAGGCTGGCTTCGAACTCCTGACCTTAAGTGATCTGCCCTCCTCAGCCTCCCAAAGTGCTGAGATTACAGGTGTGAGCCACTGCACTGGCCAGTTGGTAACTTTAATTACCTCTGCAAAAGCCCATTTTCCATACAGTGAAACATATTCACTGCTCTAACAAGCACCAAGGGAAAAAGTCACGGGGGCCAATATTCTTCCTACAACAGTAACTTTATAATGGAGAAATCTGGTGGAAAACACCTTAGCTAAGTGATCAAGTTTAGCACCACAAATAATGGGGCAAACTGACATTATATGCCAGCAGATGTGATGCAATGAGAAGTACATATCATCCATGACATATTTTTGCCAAAAACGTTTAACCCTGAAACTAGTTGTGAGGATGTAACCAGAAAAATCCAGATTGTAAGACATTTTATACGACAAAAGACAACTAGCTAGAGTTCTGCAAATGTCTTGAAAAATTTTTTGCCGGGCACGGTGGCTCACGCCTGTAATCCCAGCACTTTGGGAGGCTAAGGCGGGTGGATCACCTGAGGTCAGGAGTTCGAGACCAGCCTGACCAACATGGAGAAACCCCATCTCTACTAAAAATACAAAAATTAGCCGGGTGTGGTGACGCTTGCCTGTAATCCCAGCTACTCGGGAGGCTGAGGCAGGAGAATCGCTTGAACCTGGGAGGCGGAGGTTGCAGGTGAGCCGAGATCATGCCATTGCACTCCAGCCTGGGCAACAACAGCAAAACTCTGTCTCAAAAAAAACAGAAAAGAAAAAGAAAGATTTTTTTTTTTTAGGTAGGGGGACTGTTCTAAAGGAACTAGAGGAGACTGAGAATCATGACACTATGAAGTGCATGGTCCCCAGCTGGAACTTGGATTGGAATTCTAAGAAAACATCTATAAAGGAGATGATTGGGACTATAGCAGAAATTTGAATGTGGCCTGTATATTAGCTAATGATACTGTATCAATATTAATTTCTTGTGCACGATAATAATATTGAGGTTATGTAGGAAAGAATGTCCTTGTTCTTAGGAGATATGTGCTAAATATTTAGGGATGAAGTGTAATAAACTTGAAAATGGCTCGGCAAAAATAATGTGTGTTTGCATGTGTGTGGAGAGAGACAGAGCAAATGTGACAAATGTTGAAAAGTGGTGAATCTAGGTGAACAATATGGGTATTGCTTATACTACTCAAATTATCCATATATTTGATTTTCTTTTAATTAAAAGTTGAGGCCAGGCACGGTGGCTTATGCCTGTAATTCCAGCACTTTGGGAGGCCAAGGTGGGTGGATCTCTTGAGCTCAGGAGTTTGAGACCAGCCTGGGCAACATGGCGAAACCCTGTCCCTACTAAAAATACAAAAATTAGCCAGGCATGGTGGTGCGTGCCTGCAGTCCCAGCTACTCGGTAGGCTGAAATGAGAGAATCACTTGAGCCTGGGAGGTCAAGGCTGCAGTAAACTGAGAGCACTCCACTGCACTCCATCAACAAAGCAAGACCCTGTCTCAAAAAAGAAAAAGAAATTAAAAGTTTAGAAATGATCACACTTTCCTAGATGATATCCCATTTTTTCTACATAACTCTTAAAATATTTTGAATTTCCTTTGATATACAAAATGTGAAATATATATACATATGTAACTTGAATTTTTGCCAAAATACAAATCAGTCAGCCTAACACAATTCATTACTCATTCTTCTTTGACTTTGATGATATGTACTTTATCATGTATTAAATTCTTAAATATACTAGCATATATTTCTAGATTTTCTATTTTTCCATCTGTGACTGAATTTATGCTAGCATATTAAATTTATTTATTTATTTACTTATTTTAGTCCCAGTTCCAGTTTTAGCACATTAAAATTAGCTTTTAATTTAAAAATTACAGAAGCAGGCCAGATGCTGCAGCTCACACCTCTAATCCCAGCAGTTTGGGAGGCTGAGGCAGGAGGATCACTTGAGGCCAGGAGCTCAAGACCAGCCTGAGCAACATAGCTAAATCCTACCTCTACAAAAAAATAGCTGGGAATGGTGGTTTGTGCCTGTAGCCCTAGCTACTGGGGAGGCTGAGGCAGGAGGATCTTTTGAGCCCAGGAGTATGAGGCTGCAGTGAGCTATGATTGCACCACTGTTCTCCAGCCTGGGCAACAGAGCAAGACACTGTCTCAAAAAAAAAAAAATTACAAGAGCAAAACATGTTCATGTGACAGAGTGAGAGAATATAAAATAAAAAGTAAAAATCTCCTCCCACCCAATGTGATATCCCTACTGTTTTTTGTTTTGTTTTGTTTGTTTTTGAGACGGAGTCTCGCTCTGTCACCCAGGCTGGAGTGCAGTGGCGTCATCTCGGCTCACTGCAACCTCCGCCTCCCGGGTTCAAGCAATTCTCTGCCTCAGCCTCCCGAGTAGCTGGGGTTACAGGCGCCCACTACCATGCCCAGCTAATTTTTGTATTTTTAGTAGAGACGGGGTTTTGCCATCTTGGCCAGGCTGGTCTTGAACTCCCGACCTCGTGATCCACCTGCCTCAGCCTCTCAAAGTGCTGGGATTACAGGCATGAGCCACTGCATCCAGCTGATATCCCTACTGTTAACAGTTTATTTTTCTTTCTTCCAGATTCTGTACCTATACAAGAAAATACATGGAATACAAAGACATATATCCTTTTAAAAATACAAATATGACATTGCATACATATTCTTTTGCCCTTTATTCTTTTTTTTTCTTAAAAGTATATTTTGGACTGCTTACCAGATCAGCAGTCATGGATCCACCTCACTCTTTTGTTTGTTTGTTTTGAGACAGAATCTCGCTCTGTTGCCCAGGCTGGAGTGTAGTGGCGCAAGATCTTGGCTCACTGCAACCTCCACCTCCCAGGTTCAAGCGATTCTCCTGCCTCAGCCTCCTGAGTAGCTGAGATTACAGGTGTCTGCCACCACTCCCGGCTAATTTTTGTATTTTTAGTAGAGATGGGGTTTCACCACTTTGGCCAGGCTGGTCTTGAACTCCTGATCTCAAGTGATCCACCTGCCTCAGCCTCCCAAAGTGTTAAGATTACAGGCGTGAGCCATCGCAACCGGCCCACTTCACTCTTAAATGGCTAAGTGTTCTGCAGTATGGTTGGTCCTTCATTTATTTAACCAGTCCCCTATTTATGCACGTTCATGTGGTTTCCAGTTTCTTTTCCCAACACAACATTTTAAATAATAGATGCTTTACTATGTTTTAATATTTGTTAAGCAAGACTTAACTTTTATAAAGTACTCCAAGCAGTTTATCTTTCAAAGTAAAACAGTTATTTTATAGTCAGTTCTGCTATAACGATTGTTTTTATTCCAAGGCAATTGATATATTAGGCAAAAATTAGAGCAGAATGTGAATTTTGCCTTTGCTTATGTGCAATGTGCAATTTCATCATCAGGAAATAGGCAAATGCGGAAAACTGTGTCCAGTTAAACCAAGCCACGCAGTTATGCACATAGTGAGCACATGCATGCACTGCAAACATCTGACAGCTACATCAGTTCATCATGTGTTATGAGCCACATCCATCCATATCTGGGGCTATAACTTTTGGGTTTGGTGGTTTTTTTTTTTTTTTGTCTGAGACAAGGTCTCACTCTGTCACCCAGGCTGGAGTGCAATGGCATGATCACGGCTCACCACAGCCGCTACCCCCCGGGCTCAGGTGATCCTGATCCTCCCAACTCAGCCTCCCAAGTAGCTGGGATTACAGGCGTGCACCACCATGCATGGCTAATTTTTGTGTTTTTAGTAGAGATGGGGTTTCGCCATGTTGTCCAGGCTGGTCTGGACCTCCTGAGCTCAAGGAATCTGCCCACCTCAGCCTCCCAAAGTGCTGAGATTACAGGCATGAGCCATGGCACCTGGCCTAATATTCTTACATTTAGTTTTTCTATCCAGAAACAAAAGATGTCTCTTTATTTAAGTTATTTTACATTTATCAGTTAAGTTTTGTAGTTTTTCTTAGGTCATATCTCTCATTGAGTTTATTTTAAAATATTACATATATATATTTCTTAGTGTCAGGCCTAGGATCTCTTTTATTATATTTTCTAATTGGTCATTTATGACATACAAGATTGCTACTGGATTTTGTATATTTTTCTTTTTTTTATTATTATTATACTTTAAGTTTTAGGGTACATGTGCACAATGTGCCGCTTAGTTACATATGTATACATGTGCCATGCTGGGGTGCTGCACCCATTAACTCGTCATTTAACATTAGGTATATCTCCTAATCCTATCCCTCCCCCCTCCCCCCACCCCACAACAGTCCCCAGAGTGTGATGTTCCCCTTCCTGTGTCCATGTGTTCTCATTGTTCAATTCCCACCTATGAGTGAGAACATGTGGTGTTTGGTTTTTTGTCCTTGCGATAGTTTGCTGAGAATGATGATTTCCAGTTTCATCCATGTCCCTACAAAGGACATGAACTCATCCTTTTTTATGGCTGCATAGTATTCCATGGTGTATATGTGTCACATTTTCTTAATCCAATCTATCATTGTTGGACATTTGGGTTGGTTCCAAGTCTTTGCTATTGTGAATAGTGCCGCAATAAACATACATGTGCATGTGTCTTTATAGCAGCATGATTTCTAGTCCTTTGGGTATATACCCAGTAATGGGATGGCTGGGTCAAATGGTATTTCTGGTTCTAGATCCCTGAGGAATCGCCACACTGACTTCCACAATGGTTGAATTAGTTTACAGTCCCACCAACAGTGTAAAAGTGTTCCTATTTCTCCACATCCTCTCCAGCACCTGTTGTTTCCTGACTTTTTAATGATTGCCATTCTAACTGGTGTGAGATGGTATCTCATTGTGGTTTTGATTTGCATTTCTCTGATGGCCAGTGATGATGAGCATTTTTTCACAAGTCTTTTGGCTGCATCAGTGTCTTCTTTTGAGAAGTGTCCGTTCATATCCTTTGCCCACTTTTTGATGGGGTTGTTTTTTTTTTCTTGTAAATTTGTTTGAGTTCATTGTAGATTCTGGATATTAGCCCTTTGTCAGATGAGTAGGTTGTGAAAATTTTCTCCCATTTTGTAGGTTGCCTGTTCACTCTGATGGTAGTTTCTTTTGCTGTGCAGAAGCTCTTTAGTTTAATTAGATCCCATTTGTCAATTTTGGCTTTTGTTGCCATTGCTTTTGGTGTTTTAGACATGAAGTCCTTGCCCATGCCTATGTCCTGAATGGTAATGCCTAGGTTTTCTTCTAGGGTTTTTATGGTTTTAGGTCTAACGTTTAAGTCTTTAATCCATCTTGAATTGATTTTTGTATAAGGTGTAAGGAAGGGATCCAGTTTCAGCTTTCTACATATGGCTAGCCAGATTTCCCAGCACCATTTATTAAATAGGGAATCCTTTCTCCATTGCTTGTTTTTCTCAGGTTTGTCAAAGATCAGATAGTTGTAGATATGTGGCATTATTTCTGAGGGCTCTGTTCTGTTCCATTGATCTATATCTCTGTTTTGGTACCAGTACCATGCTGTTTTGGTTACTGTAGCCTTGTAGTATACTTTGAAGTCAGGGAGTGTGATGCCTCCAGCTTTGTTCTTTTGGCTTAGGGTTGACTTGGCGATGAGGGCTCTTTTTTGGTTCCAAATGAACTTTAAAGTAGTTTTTTCCAATTCTGTGAAGAAAGTCATTGGTAGCTTGATGGGGATGGCATTGAATCTATAAATTACCTTGGGCAGTATGGCCATTTTCACGATATTGATTCTTCCTACCCATGAGCATGGAATGTTCTTCCATTTCTTTGTATCCTCTTTTATTTCGTTGAGCAGTGGTTTGTAGTTCTCCTTGAAGAGGTCCTTCACATCCCTTGTAAGTTGGATTCCTAGGTATTTTATTCTCTTTGAAGCAATTGTGAATGGGAGTTCACTCATGCTTTGGCTCTCTGTTTGTCTGTTATTGGTGTATAAGAATGCTTGTGATTTTTGTACATTGATTTTGTATCCTGAGACTTTGCTGAAGTTGCTTATCAGCTTAAGGAGATTTTGGGCTGAGACACTGGGGTTTTCTAGATATATAATCATGTCATCTGCAAACAGGGACAATTTGACTTCCTCTTTTCCTAATTGAATGCCCTTTATTTCCTTCTCCTGCCTAATTGCTCTGGCCAGAACTTCCAACACTATGTTGAATAGGAGTGGTGAGAGAGGGCGTCCCTGTCTTGTGCCAGTTTTCAAAGGGAATGCTTCCAGTTTTTGCCCATTCAGTATGATATTGGCTGTGGGTTTGTCATAAATAGCTCTATTATTTTGAGATACGTCCTATCAATACCTAATTTATTGAGAGTTTTTAGCATGAAGGGCTGTTGAATTTTGTCAAAGGCCTTTTCTGCATCTATTGAGATAATCATGTGGTTTTTGTCTTTGGCTCTGTTTATATGCTGGATGACATTTATTGATTTGCATATATTGAACCAACCTTGCATCCCAGGGATGAAGCCCACTTGATCATGGTGGATAAGCTTTTTGATGTGCTGCTGGATTTGGTTTGCCAGTATTTTATGGAGGATTTTTGCATCAGTGTTCATCAAGGATATTGGTCTAAAATTCTCTTTTTTGGTTGTGTCTCTGCCCGGCTTTGGTATCAGGATGATGCTGGCCTCATAAAATGAGTTAGGGAGGATTCCCTCTTTTTCTATTGATTGGAATAGTTTCAGAAGGAATGGTACCAGTTCCTCCTTGTACCTCTGGTAGAATTCGGCTGTGAATCCATCTGGTCCTGGATTCTTTTTGGTTGGTAAGCTATTGATTATAGCCACAATTTCAGATCCTGTTATTGATCTATTCAGAGATTCAACTTCTTCCTGGTTTAGTCTTGGAAGAGTGTATGTGTCGAGGAATTTATCCATTTCTTCTAGATTTTCTAGTTTATTTGCGTAGAGGTGTTTATAGTATTCTCTGATGGTAGTTTGTATTTCTGTGGGACCGGTGGTGATATCTCCTTTATCATTTTTTATTGCATCTGTTTGATTCTTCTCTCTTTTTTTCTTTGTTAGTCTTGCTAGTGGTCTATCAATTTCGTTGATCCTTTCAAAAAACCAGCTCCTGGATTCATTAATTTTTTGAAGGGTTTTTTACGTCTCTATTTCCTTCAGTTCTGCTCTGATTTTAGTTATTTCTTGCCTTCTGCTAGCTTTTGAATGTGTTTGCTCTTGCTTTTCTAGTTCTTTTGTGATGTTAGGGTGTCAATTTTGGATCTTTCCTGCTTTCTCTTATGGGCGTTTAGTGCTATAAATTTCCCTCTACACGCTGCTTTGAATGCGTCCCAGAGATTCTGGTATGTTGTGCCTTTGTTCTCTTTGATTTCAAAGAACATCTTTATTTCTGTCTTTATTTTGTTATGTACCCAGTAGTCATTCAGGAGCAGGTTGTTCAGTTTCCGTGTAGTTGAGCAGTTTTGAGTGAGTTTCTTAATCCTGAGTTCTAGTTTGATTGCACTGTGGTCTGAGAGACAGTTTGTTATAATTTCTGTTCTTTTACATTTGCTGAGGAGTGCTTTACTTCCAACTATGTGGTCAATTTTGGAATAGGTGTGGTGTGGTGCTGAAAAGAATGTATATTCTGTTGATTTGGGGTGGAGAGTTCTGTAGATGTCTATTAGGTCCACTTGGTGCAGAGCTGAGTTCAATTCCTGGGTATCCTTGCTAACTTTCTGTCTCATTGATCTGTCTAATGTTGACAGTGTGGTGTTAAAGTCTCCCATTATTATTGTGTGGGAGTCTAAGTCTCTTTGTAGGTCACTCAGGACTTGCTTTATGAATCTGGGTGCTCCTGTATTGGGTGCATATATATTTAGGATAGTTAGCTCTTCTTGTTGAATTGATCCCTTTACCATTATGTAATGGCCTTCTGTGTCTCTTTTGATCTTTGTTGGTTTAAAGTCTGTTTGATCAGAGACTAGGATTGCAACCCCTGCCTTTGTTTGTTTTCCATTTGCTTGGTAGATCTTCCTCCATCCTTTTATTTTGAGCCTATGTGTGTCTCTGCATGTGAGATGGGTTTCCTGAATACAGCACACTGATGGGTCTTGACTCTTTATCCAATTTGCCAATCTGTGTCTTTTAATTGGAGCATTTAGTCCATTTATATTTAAAGTTAATATTGTTATGTGTGAATTTGGTCCTGTCATTATGATGTTAGCTGGTTATTTTGCTCGTTAGTTGATGCAGTTTCTTCCTAGTCTCGATGGTCTTTACATTTTGGCATGATTTTGCAGTGGCTGGTACCGGTTGTTCCTTTCCATGTTTAGTGCTTCCTTCAGGAGCTCTTTTAGGGCAGGCCTGGTGGTGACAAAATCTCTCAGCATTTGCTTGTCTGTAAAGGATTTTATTTCTCCTTCACTTATGAAACTTAGTTTGGCTGGATATGAAATTCTGGGTTGAAAATTCTTTTCTTTAAGAATGTTGAATATTGGCCCCCACTCTCTTCTGGCTTGTAGAGTTTCTGCTGAGAGATCCACTGTTAGTCTGATGGGCTTCCCTTTGTGGGTAACCCGACCTTTCTCTCTGGCTGCCCTTAACATTTTTTCCTTCATTTCAACTTTGGTGAATCTGACAATTATGTGTCTTGGAGTTGCTCTTCTCGAGGAGTATCTTTGTGGTGTTCTCTGTATTTCTTGAACGTGAATGTTGGCCTGCCTTGCTAGATTGGGGAAGTTCTCCTGGATAATATCCTGCAGAGTGTTTTCCAACTTGGTTCCATTCTCCCCATCACTTTCAGGTACACCAATCAGACGTAGATTTGGTCTTTTCACATAGTCCCATATTTCTTGGAGGCTTTGTTCATTTCTTTTTATTCTTTTTTCTCTAAACTTCCCTTCTCGCTTCATTTCATTCATTTCATCTTCCATCACTGATACCCTTTCTTCCAGTTGATCACATCGGCTCCTGAGGCTTCTGCATTCTTCACGTAGTTCTCGAGCCTTGGCTTTCAGCTCCATCAACTCCTTTAAGCACTTCTCTGTATTGGTTATTCTAGTTATACATTCGTCTAAATTTTTTTCAAAGTTTTCAACTTCTTTGCCTTTGGTTTGAATTTCCTCCTGTAGCTCAGAGTAGTTTGATCGTCTGAAGCCTTCTTCTCTCACCTCGTCAAAGTCATTCTCCGTCCAGCTTTGTTCCGTTGCTAGTAAGGAACTGCATTCCTTTGGAGGAGGAGAGGCGCTCTGCTTTTTAGAGTTTCCAGTTTTTCTGCTCTGTTTTTTCCCCATCTTTGTGGTTTTATCTACTTTTGGTCTTTGATGATGGTAATGTACAGATGAGTTTTTGGTGTGGATGTCCTTTCTGTTTGTTAGTTTTCCTTCTAACAGACAGGACCCTCAGCTGCAGGTCTGTTGGAGTTTGGTAGAGGTCCACTCCAGACCCTGTTTGCCTGGGTATCAGCAGCGGTGGCTGCAGAACTGCTGATTTTCATCAACCGCGAATGCTGCTGTCTGATCGTTCCTCTGCAAGTTTTGTCTCAGAGGAGTACCTGGCCGTGTGAGGTGTCAGTCTGCCCCTGCTGGGGCTTGCCTCCCACTTAGGCTGCTCAGGAGTCAGGGGTCAGGGACCCACTTGAGGAGGCAGTCTGCCCGTTCTCAGATCTCCAGCTGCGTGCTGGGAGAACCACTGCTCTCTTCAAAGCTGTCAGACAGGGACATTTAAGTCTGCAGAGGTTACTGCTGTCTTTTTGTTTGTCTGTGCCCTGCCCCCAGAGGTGGAGCCTACAGGGGCAGGCAGGCCCCCTTGAGCTGTCGTGGGCTCACCCAGTTCGAGCTTCCCGGCTGCTTTGTTTACCTAAGCGAGCCTGGGCAATTGCGGGCGCCCCTCCCCCAGCCTCGCTGCCGCCTTGCAGTTTGATCTCAGACTGCTGTGCTAGCAATCAGCAAGACTCCGTGGGCGTAGGACCCTCCGAGCCAGGTGCGGGATATAATTTCCTGGTGGGCCGTTTCCTAAGCCCATCGGAAAAGCGCCGTATTCGGGTGGGAGTGACCCGATTTTCCAGGTGCCGTCTGTCACCCCTTTCCTTGACCAGGAAAGGGAACTACCTGACCCCTTGAGCTTCCTGAGTGAGGCAATGCCCCGCCCTGCTTCGGCTCGCACATGGTGCGCTGCACCCACTGTCCTGCACCCACTGTCTGGCACTCCCTAGTGAGATGAACCTGGTACCTCAGATGGAAATGCAGGAATCACCCATCTTCTGCATCACTCACGCTGGGAGCTGTAGACCAGAGCTGTTCCTATTTGGCCATCCTGGCTCCTCCCCTGGATTTTGTATATTTTTCTTATTTGGAGAACACTTAGGCATACAACTGCATCATCTGCAAGTATTTTTGTCTCTTCTTTTCTAATAATGATTCCTCTTATTTCTGTTTCAAATCTTATTGCGCTAGCCAGAACACCCAATACAATATTAAATAATAATGACAATAACAGACATCCTTATTTTATTTTCAATTTAAAAGGGAGTAAGAGTGACTGTTGGTTTGGAAGTCTCCTTACCACATGAAGAAAATGTTTATTTCTATTTTTTTAAATTATTTTATTAGAAATGGGTGTTTGCAACACTATTCCACATAAGACGTTTTCTTTCATTTTCAATTCTCTCTCTTTTGTTTGGTATTATGGTAGCCACAGCTGAACCTTTCTAACCTCTAGGCTTTTGCCCATGCTTTTTCTTTTACCCGAAATGTCCTTTCCTTTCTGTTCTAAAAAATGCCAACTCATGTTTCAAGACTGTATTACACTGGGACAGGCAAGGTGGCTCACGCTTGTAATCTCAGCACTTTGGGAGGCCGAGGCAGGTGGATTGCCTGTGCTCAGGAGTTCGAGGCCAGCTTGGGCAACATGGTGAAACCCTGTCTCTACTAAAATACAAAACATTAGCTATGCATGGTGGCGCATGCCTGTAGTCCCAGCTACTTGGGAGGCTGAGGTGGGAGAATTGCTTCAACTGGGGAGGCAGAGGTTGCAGTGAGCCGAGATGGCATTGCTGCACTCCAACTTGGAAGACAGAGTGAGACTCTGTCTTTAAAAAAAAAAAAAAAAAAAAAAAAAAAGAACTATATGGGCTTACTATGGTTTGGAAGTTTGTCCTCCAAGCCTCATGTTGAAATTTGATCCCCAATATTGGAGATGGGGCCTACTGGGAGGTATTTGGATCATGGGGGCAAATCCCTCATAAATAAATTAATGCCCCTCCCTTGGGGTTGAGTGAGTTCTAGTTCTGTTAGTTCCTACAAGAGCTGGTTGTTAAAAACAGGCTGGCACATGCCAGCTCCCCTTCACCTTCTGCCATGAGTGGAAGCAGCTGAGGCCCTCATCAGATGCCCAGTCTTGAACTTTTCCAGGCATCAGAATTGTAAGCCAAATAAACCTCTTTTCTTTATAAATTAGCCTCAGGCAGTTCTTTACAGCAACACTAAATGGACTAAGACAAGGCTTATATAACTGGTAAGTGTAAGGAAAAATGTCACTTTAGGAACAAGGTTCAAACACTGTCATCAAGACTCCCTTCCTCCAGGTCCTATTCCTTTTTGCTTATCACAGCTTGTGATATAGATGTGGTATATCCTTACAGCTTGTGATCCAAAAGAAAGACTCACTAGACCCCAGTGACTTTGTCCATATATCACATTTCATATGATGACCCTGGCTGGCCCTGCATGAGACCTGTGGCCACCCCAAAGTTATGGGATGCTTTGAATAGTCAAGTCGGGGTCATGTGCCCACCTCTGCACTTAGGAGTGGAGTGTAAGGAACTCTTATGCACAGTCCCAACAGAATTGTATATGACAGAGAGGGGCAGATCTCCACAGGTCAGAGGAGATAGATGTCTGCTGTTATACAGTGAACCACTTTTTTCTCTTTCTGCCTCTTCACTACTCCTCTCTAGAGAAAAAAAAAGTTGACTAACCTGACTAATGAATTTGAGAGAAGGTACTGGGTAATGTGTGGCTCAGCTTTTCCTGGTTCCCACTTTTGAAGCCATCCTGTCTGCAAAGAGGGTGCATTCTGATTTGCTCTCTGTGAGGGTGGCCTAGCTTACCCACCTAAGTCAGTCAGTCTCTCTAATTCAGGGCAGAGGGTGTTTAAAAGGCCTGCTTGGCCACAGATCTAAAGCCATGTCCACCAACAATTTCATCAGTAAGAATGCTAACATTTTGATCTCCATTTACTTGTCGCTTATGACTTATATCTCAATTGGTTCAAAACTAAGAAGGAGAAAAGGGGGGATTATATATGGACATAATCCTTAACATGAAAACCTTAACATCCTGCTTCCCTCAAACCTGTGAAATTGGCACATTACCTATCTGACATGAAGAAAAACTAAAATAAACAAAAACATTAATATCCACTACAAAGTCCCATCTCAAATATCACTTCTGTGAAGGCATACCTGACTCCTCTCACTTCCAAGGTAGTTTGTTCATTTCTTGTTCCTCTGTTTATATGGCTAATACAGCACTTCTTAGATTAAAGAATAATTGTGTTAATATATTTTCCCCCACTAGGCAGCCTTCTCAAATGCAGAGATCATTTTATTACTCTTCCAATCCCAGCATCTGGTATCTTACTAAGTGCTTGTCTTTATGTGGGGAAAAAGGATATTTTCTTTCCTTTTTAATTACGTTTGACATAAAGCCTTCTCAAAAACTTTTTAGAAGTTTAATTAGATTTCATTCACTTATTTCTCATCTATCTGCCTACTTATTAGCCTTTTAATAAACTCTTAATATTAGGAATGCTAACCCTCTAATGAAAACCATGTTGTCCTTCACCTAGATTATGTCTCCTTAATTACAGATTCTACAAGTTTGCCTCATGGAAGGGAGCCAATATGATCTGAGCACCTGCAGATAAGAGAAAAGGCACTTGAGGAGGAGTGGTTGAGTTAGATGAACCAGCTGCTTCTGAAGAAGGGGCAGACGTATGTACGTTTTAAAGCTGAGAGCTGTGAAGGAAGAAAGAGCCCCTAAAAGACAGGAATAAGAAGACACAAACATGCTGTGTAGGAAATGGAGGTCATTCTAAAGCTATCTGGAAACAGTCACCATGGTGACTGTGCTCACGTAGTGAGACATAATAATATCATAGTAGGGTGAACCTGGCAGACCATTGCAATACAAGTTTCCTGCTTTGACATCTTATGTAGTCTGGTCCCATAGAAAGAGAAAAACAGCAGTCTAAAGTACAATATATGGATGCTTTAATTTCAACATCTTCTCAGGGTGGGAATTTGCAATTAGATGTCAAAGGAGGAGTGTCTTACTTCGTTTGCATTGCTATAAACGAATACCTGAGGCTGGGTAATTTATAAAGAAAAAAAGATTTATTTGGCTTATGGTTCTGCAAGCTGCAAGAAGCGTAACATCAGCATCTGTTTCTGGTGAGGGCCTCAGGGTGCTTTTACTCATGGTGGAAGGCAAAGGGAAGCAGGCATCACATGGCAAGAGAGGAAGGAAGAGACAGCAGAAGGAGGTGCCGCTCTTTCAACAATCAGCTACTTTTGATGGTCAATGTTAGGTGTCAACTTGACTGCACTGAGGGATTGCCCAGATGGCTGGTGAAGCATTGTTTTGGGGTGTGTCTGTGAGGGTGTTTCCAGAGAAGATTGGCATGTGAGTCAGCTGACTAGGAGAGGAAGACCCACCCTCAATGTGGGCAGGCACCATCCAGTCAGCCGCTGGTGGGTCATAAACAAAGCAAGTGGAAGAAGGGAGATATTCAGCTTGCTTAGTTTCCTCTTTTTCTCTCCCTTTGAGAGCAGGATGCTTTTATTCCTCCTGCCCTTGCACATCAGACTCTAGGATTTCAGCCTTTGGACTCTAGGACTTACACCAGTACCTCCTGAGGGCTGTCGGGCCTTTGGCCTCAGACTCGGGGCTGTACTGTTGGCTTCCCAGGTTTTGAGGCATTCAGATTTGGACTAAGCCACACTGCTTGCTTTTCTCATTACCCAGCTTGCTGATGGCCTGTAGTGGAACTTCACCTTTGCAATCGTGTGAGCCAATTCTTTCTAATAAACTTATATATATAAACTAACAGATAAGCTTTATATATATATATATATATGCACACACACATATATACATATATACATATACATATATATACATATATACATATACATATATATGTGTATATATATGTATATGTATATATAGATATCCTTTTGGTTCTATCCCTCTGGATAACTCTGACTAATACAGATTTTGGTACCAAGAGTAGAGTGTTGCTGTAACGATACCTAAAAATATGGAAGTGACTTTGGAATTGGGTAATGGGCAGAGATTGGAAGAGTTTGGAGGGCTCAGAGGAAGACAAGAAGATGAAGAAAATTTGGTACATCTTAGAGACTGGTTAAGTGGTTGTGACCAAAATGCTGATAGTGATATGGGCAGTGAAGGCAAGCAAACGAGGTCTCAGATGGAAATGAGAAACTTATTGGGAACTGGAGCAAAGGTCACCATGTTAAGCCTCAGCAAAGAATTTGACTGCATGTGTCCATGCCTTAGGACTTTCTGGAAGGCTAAACTTAAGAGTGATGACCTAGGGTATCTGGTGGAAGAAAAAAAATTTTTTTTTGAGCCAGCATATTGCTCTGTTGTCCAGGCTGAAGTACAGTGGCAGGATCATACCTTACTGTAGCCTCAAACTCCTGGGCTCAAGCAATTCTCCTGCCTCAGCCTCCTAAGTAGCTTGGGACTACAGGCACATACCACTACGCCCAGCCATTTTTTTTTCCATTTTTTGTAGAGACAGGGTCTTGCCATGTTTCCAGGCTGGTCTGGAACTCCTGGGCTTAAGCAATCATCCCGCCTTGGCGAAATGAGATCTCAGCTCACTGCAACCTGCAACCCAGTGTTGGGATTACAGGCATGAGCCACTGTGCCCAGACTGGTGGAAGAAATTTCTAAGCAGCAATGTGTTCAAGAACTGGCATGGCTGCATCTAACAGCCTGAGATCAGATATGGGAGCAAAATTTAAGTTGGAACTTGTAATTAAAAGAGAAGCAGGGGCCAGGCATGGTGGCTCACACTTGTAATTCCAGCACTTTGGGGAGGTGAGGTGGGAGGATCACTTGAGCCCAGGAGTTTGAGACCAGCCTAGGCAACATAGTGAGGCCTTATCTCTACAAAAAATTTTAAAAGTATGGTAGCGGGCACCTGTAATCCCAGCTACTCAAAAGGATGAGGCTGAAGGATCAATTGATCCTGGGTGGTGGAGGCTGCAGTGAACCATGATCACCCCACTGCACACCAACCTGGGCAACAGGGTGAGACCCTGTCTCAAAACATTTGTTTAAATTATTAATAAAAGAGAAGCAGGGCATTAGAATTTGGAAAATTCCCTAAAATGAGGCCAGTAGGGTGGGCTGTAATCCAATCTGACTGGTGTCCTTATAAGAGGAAATTTAAACATACAAAGAAACACCAGAGACACATACACACAGAAAATAGACCATGTGAGGACACAGCAAGAAGGAGACCATTTGCAAGCCAAGAAGAAAGGCCTCAGGAGAAACCAACCTTCTGATACCTTGATCTTGGACTTCTAGTCTCCAGAACTGTGAAGAAATTAATTTCTGTTGTTTAAGCCACTCCGTCTGTGCTATTTTGTTATGGCAGCCCTAGCAAACTAAAATACTTGCCATTGAACATTTTTCAAAATCTACTGTGTTATCCTTTTGTGGTATCCTAAAATAACTATTCCTTATTATTATAAATTTATGTTGTTCTCACATTTTCACTATGATAAGCAATGCTTCAATGAATGGGAAATTGGATATTCTTAGACATATTTTTCATCAAATAAGAATAGCTAGATTAACTCCCTTTCTACACTCTAGAGAAATTTCTGACTGCTCTCAAGATCAACCCTAGTGATATACTAACAAATTCTCATTTTGGTTCCATTATTTCTATTCTTTACATAGAGACCAACTTTCTGGTAATCTAAAACAGATAATAACATGATCAAGTAAATTCATTTTCTTTTCCTTTTCTGTTTTTTGTTTTGTTTTGTTTTTCTGAGACAGGGTCTCGCTCTGTTGCCCAGGCTGAAGTGTGGTGGTGTGATCACAGCTCACTGCAGCCGGCTCAAGCAATCCTCCCACATCAGCCTCCCAAGTGTCTGGGAATACAAGCACACAATACCATGCCCAGCTTTTTTTTTTTTTTTTTTTTTTTTTACTTTTTATAGAGACAGGGTCTCACCATGTTATGCAGGCTGGTCTGGAGCTCCTGGGCTCAAGTGATCCTCCCTCCCACCTAGGCAACCCAAAGTGCTGGGATTACAGGCGTGGATCACTGCACCCGGCCACAAAAAGAATTACTGAGCTTCTGTTACATGTCAGGCACTGTGCTAAGAAGTGAAAAGTCAAGTTCCTTATCTTCAATGAGTTCATAGTCTAGTATGGAAGATGAGCATGTAAGCAGATAATTACAATGCATTGTAATAAGGGCTATTAGATCTCAAAAGAAAGAACAACCTACAGAATGGCAGAAAAAAAAAAGCCATCCAGGAAAAATTCACAGAAGAGAAGATGAAACCTATCAAATAATCTACAGGCTAGAACACTGATTCCAAACCAAGAAGGTGAAATTTAATGGCAATAAATATTTAAGAAGCCATATATTCAGTTTTAAAACTTGACCACACAGGGATAAGATGGAATGAACTGACTTAAAATGATATGAAGAAAAACTGGAGGTATTCATTGATAACAAGTTGTAAATGTGCCAACAATTTCAATGTGCTAATTTTCTACTGCTGTGTAACAAACTGCCACAAATTTAGCAGTTTAAAATTATCCCAGCACAGATTAGCTAGGTCCTCTGCTCGGGGTCCCACCAGGCTGAAATCAAGATGTAGGCCAGGGTTGGAGTCTGAGCTGGAGCTTGGAATGCTCTTCCAAGTTCATGTGGTTGTTGACAGAATTTAGTTTCTTCTGGTTGTAGGACTGAGACCCTCAGCTCCTAAAGGCTGTAGCAGTTCCCCACCAAATGGCCCACTCTACAGGTAGTTTATATCATAGCAATTTGAACCTTCAAGGTTAGCAGGAGAATTTCACTCACTCCATTCTGCTGAGATAGAGTTGTTGTTGTTGCTGTGGTTGTTATTGTTGTTTTTGACACAGGGTCTCACTGTGTCACCCAGGCTAGAGTGCAGTGATGAGATCTCAGCTCACTGCAACCTCTGCTTCCCAGACTCAAGTGATTCTCCAGCCTCAGCCTCCCTAGTAGCTGAGACTGCAGGCATGAGCCGCCATGCCTGGCTAATTTTTTTGTATTTTTTGTAGAAACAGGGTTTCGCCATGTTGCCCAGGCTGCTCTCGAACTCCTGAGCTGAAAGCAATCCGCCCACCTCTGCCTCCCAAAGTGCTGGGATTACAGGCATAAGCCACTGCACCTAGCCTGAGATAGAGTTTTATATAACTTAATGCAATCATCAGAGTGACATCCCATCACCTTTGCCATATTCTATGGATTAGAAGCAAGTCACAAGTTCTGTCTGCACTCAAGAGAAGGAGATTATACAAGGTGTGACTCATTGGGGGTCACCTTAGGGTATGTCTGCCACAGTAAAACAGGTACTAAATATGATAAGGTACAAAAAGTATCATGTTTTTCATTCAAACAGCATTTACAATCTACAATGGGCCAGGAAGTATGTTAGGCACTGGAGATACAGAAAAGAAAACATCATCCCTGTCCTTGAGGACAAATGGGTAGCTATCCGGAAATAAGTAACTTGGATCCATAGACACATCTTACACCAAAATACACCAAAATAAAAAATTAAAATATAAAAATGAAGCTGATGGCCGGCTGCGGTGGCTCACACCTGTAATCCTAGCACTTTGGGAGGCCGAGTCAGGTGGATTGCTTGAGTTCAGGAGTTAGAGACCAGCCTGGCAAACACACTGAAATCCCATCTCTACAAAAAATACAAAACTGAGCCAGGCATGGTGGTGCATGCCTGTAGCCTCAGCTACTCAGGAGGCTGAGGTGGGAGGATCACTTACACCCAGGAGGCAGAGGTTGCAGTGAGCCATGATCATGCCACTGCACTCCAGCCTGGGTGGCAGAGCCAGGCCCTGTCTCAAAAAATAATAATAATAATAAAAATGAAGCTGACACTGGGCACACTGCCTATGGGTTAGCCCTGCTCTACAAGGAGCAGCACAAAAGGCAAAAAAATGAAACCATTCCCAATACATACAAATGAAAAAATACTCGAGGTGATGGACACATCAAATACCCTGACTTGATCATTGCACACTCTATGCGCATAACAAAATATTACATGTACCCCATAAATATGTACAAATATTATGTATTAATTTAAAAATGTTTTAAATGAAACCACAACTAACCATAATTGCACTAGTAGGTATCATGGAAGATTGTAGTTAATTATCTCAAACAGGGAGGAGAGATACCCTTCTAAGCATAAACCAAACCTAGAAATCATAGAAGAAAGGATTGACGGATTTGACCATATAAAAATAAAAGAAATTCTAAATGGCAAAACCTATGATAGCAAGATTAAAAAAAAACAAAGGACATGCTGAATGAAACAATTTGCAATTCATGTGGCAAAAGGCTAATTTCCCTAATATACAAAGAACTCCTACAAATCAATAAGAAAAAAACCATCATCCCAATTTTAAAATGAACAAAAGACAGAAATAGCGAACAGTAAAATAAATGCATGGCCCATAAGCTCATGAAAACATCCTTAACTTCACTCATAATAGGAAAAATACAAAGTAATACTATATTTAAAAACCATTTTTCAGCTGGGTGTGGTGGTTCACATATGTAATCCCAGCATTTTGGGAGGCTGAGGCAGGAGGATCACTTGAGGCCAGGAGTTCAAGACCAGCCTGTGCAACATAGTGAGACCCATCTTTCCAAAAAAATAAAAAATTAGCTGGGTGTGGTGGCACGTGCCTGTAGTCCCAGCTACTTGCAAGTGTGAAATGGGAAGATTGATTGAGCTCATGAGGTGGAGTTTGCAGTGAGCCAAGATCACACCACTGCACTCCAGCCTTGGTGATGGAGTGAGATCCTATCTCAAAAAAAAAAAAAAAAAACCCACCATTTTTCAATATAACAAACTGATGGCCAGAGTATGAGGAAATAGATACTCCCTTATATTACTGGTGAAACCATCAATAGAGGGCAATTTGGCAACATCTATTAAAGTTATTTATATTCATACAATTTGACCCAACAAAAGAAATTTGCCTTACAGATATACTAGCAATATATAAAGGGTTATTAATAGCAGCATTGTTTTTAATGGCAAAGTATTTCAAATGACCTGAATGTCAACCAGTATGGAACTAGTTAAATAAAGTATGGTTCTTTCAGTGTAATACAGTGGAGTTATTTTTAAAATGGGGGAGATTCCACTTCCAAATGTCAGTGTGAGGAGCTCCACAGATCCACTCCCCAGTGAAACTCCCTAGTTGGTAAAAACTACTTACTTACACACACACACACACACACACACACTTAAACTCTCTGGAAATTGCCCTAAGGGCATAGAGCAAATGAAGAAATATTTATGCAAGAAAACCTACTAAATCACAGTAAGAAGAAGAGTCTGGGATACTTGAGCAATGACCCACACCCTACCCGACCCCAGTTCAGCATGATGGAAACTCCACTCCACTCCAGGCAGATATAACCAAGAAGACAGGACATCCTCTCCTGCTTGGTCCCGGTCAAAGGCTATAATATCTCCCCAGGAAGGGCAGACCTCCAGCATTTCTCAACCACCCCAGCTCCAGCAGGAGAAGCTAAATTCCTGGCAATTCAGGCCAAGAGGGCTGCCCTCCTCCACCCACCCCCCACTCATAGGTCAGAGGCTCTACTCAGGTGCAGCAGGACAAAAATACTGCAGCCCTGATGGCCCTTGTCCCAGCTGCCTTAAAGGGCAGAGGTTCTACACTGGCAAGCCAATAAGACTACAGGCTACTGGCCTTTCCCAGTGCTCTGCTAATTAAACACAGGTGACATTCCAAGAAGAACAAGCCGGTGTCCCCACCCCATTTCCAGAGTAGAGGCTCAGAGATGTAGCACAGGGGAAGAAGCAATGCTCAAGAACTATTTTTATTTTTCATTTTTTTTGAAATGGAGTTTTGTTCTTGTTGCCCAAGCTGGAGTGCAATGGCGCCATCTTGGCTCACTGCAACCTCTGCCTCCCGGGTTCAAGCAATTCTCCCGCCTCAGCCTCCCGAGTAGCTGGGGTTACAGGTGCCCGCTGCCACGCCCAGCTGATTTTTATATTTTTAGTAGTAGAGATGGGGTTTCACCATGTTGGCCAGACTGGTCTTGAACTCCTAACCTCAGGTGATCCACCCGCCTCTGCCTCCCAAAGTGCTAGGATTACAGGTGTGAAGCACTGCACTCGGCCAAGAACTATTTTTGAAAACCACAACTGGCCTCATGCAGTGGCTTATGCCTGTAATCCCAGCACTTTGGGTGACCAAGGTGGGCGGATCACAAGGTCAGGAGTTCAAGACCAGCCTGGCCAACATGGTGAAACCCCATCTCTACTAAAAATACAAAAATTAGCCCGGTGTGGTGGCGGGCACCTGTAATCCCAGCTACTAGGGGGGCTGAGGCAGGAGAATTGCTTGAACCTGGGAGGTGGAGGTTGCAGTGAGCCGAGATCATGCCCCTGCACACAGCCTGGGTGACAGAGCAAGACTCTGTCTCAGAAAAAAAAAAAAAAAAGCAAAAAACACAACTAACATACTTTAATGGTCAAAAGTTTGTTGGCCGGGCATGGTGGCTGATGCCTGTAATCCCAGCACTTTGGGAGGCTGAGGTGGGTGGATCACGAGGTCAAGAGTTCAAGACCAAGTTGGCCAAGATGGTGAAACCCCGTCTCTACTAACAATACAAAAATTAGCCATGCACGGTGACAGGCACCTGTAATCCCAGCTACTCGGGAGGCTGAGGCAGGAGAATCACTTAAACCTGGGGTGGGGGTGGGGGCGGTGGCGTAGGTTGCAGTGAGCTGAGATTACGCCACTGCACTCCAGCCTGGGAGGCAGAGTGAGAATCCGTCTCAAAAAAACAAAAAAAAAGTTAAATGTTCTTCTCCTAAGATCAAGAACAAGACAAGAATGTCCACTCATGCCACTTCTATTCCTCATTGTACTAGAAGTTCTAACCAGGGCAATTAGGCAAGATAACTAAATATTTGGTTGGTGCAAAAGTAATTGCGGTTTTGCCATTACTTTTAGTAAAAGGCACCTTGATTGAAAAGGAAAAAGTAAACTATCTCTATTTGCAGATGACATGATCTTGCATATAGAAAATCCCAAAAAATCCACTAAGAACTAATAAAACTAATAAACAGGTTCATCCAGGTTGTGAGGTACAAAATCAATATACAAAAATCAATTGTATTTCTATACAGAATCAATAAACAAACTAAAAATGAAATAAAAAATAATTCCATTCATAACAGCATCAAAAAGAATTAAATGCTTTGGAATAAATTTATCAAAAGAAATGTAAAACTTACTCTGAAAACTACAAAGCATTGTTAAAATAAATTGAAGACCTAAATAAATGGAAAAATATGACATGTTCATGGATCAGAAGACTTGATATTGTTAAGATGGCAATACTCCCTAAATTGATCTACGGACTTAGAGCAACAGCCGTCGAAATTCCAATTGGCTTCTTTGCAGAAACTGGTAAAGTGATCCTAAAATTTGTTTGGAAATTTGAGAGCCCCAGAATAGTCAAAACAGTTTTGAAAAATATGAACAAAGTTGGAGGACTCACACTTCCCAATTTCAAAACTTACTACAAAGCTACAGTAATCTATACAATGTGATACTACCATAAGGACAGACAGATCAACGGAATACAGTTCAGAGTCCAGAAATAAACGCTCTCATTTAGAGTCAATTGGTTTTTGACAAGGGTGCCAAGACAATGCAATAGGAGAAAGAGTAACCTTTTAAACAAATGGTGGTGGGACAATTAGATCTCCACATAAAAAAGAATGAAGCTGGACCCCCTTACCTCACACTGTATACAAAAACTAACTGAAAATGGATCAAAGACCTAAATATAAGCACTAGAAGTATAAAACTTTTATAAGCAAACATAGGTATAAATCTTCATGACCTTGGATTTGGCAATGGATTCTTAGATATGACACCAAAACCACAAGCAACAGAATTTAAACAATAGATAAACTGGACATCATGAAAATTTAAAACTTTTTAATTTTTATTTTTGAGATGGAGTCTCACTCTGTTGCCCAAGCTGGAGTGCAGTGGCACAATCTTGGCTCACTGCAACCTCTGCCTCCTGGGTTCAAGTGATTGTCCTGCCTCAGCCTCCCAAATAGCTAGGACTACAGGTATGCGCCACCACCCCCGGCTAGTTTTTTTTTGTATTTTTAGTAGAGACAGAGTTTCACCATGTTGGTCAGGCTGGTCTCCAACTCCTGACCTCAAATGATCCGCCCGCCTCGGCCTCCCAAAGTGCTGGGATTACAGGCGTGAGCCACCGTGCCCGGCCGAAAATTAAAAACTTTTGTTCTTCAAAGAATATCATCAAGAACAGACAACCCATGGAATAGGAGAAAATATTTGCAAATGATATATCTGATCAGAGATGTGTCTCTAGAATATATTTAATATATATAGAATATATTTAAAACTAGATATCTAGAATATATATAGAGAGAGAATGCATTTTTTTACTATTATCAAAAAAAAAAACAGAAAATAACAAGTGTTGGAAAAGATGTGAAGAAATGGGAACCCTTGTGCATTGCTGCTGGGAATATAAAATTGTGCAGCCATTGTGGAAAATAAAATGGCAATTCCTCAAATAATTAAGCACAGAATTACCATATTATCCAGCAATCTCACTTCTGTGTATATACCCAAAATAAGTGAAAGCTGGGACTTGAACAGATATTTGTACACCCATGTTCATATCAGCAAATCAAAAGGTGGAAGCAACTCAAGTGCTCATTGACAGATAAATAGATAAATTAAATGTAGTATATTCATACAATGGAATATTACTCAGCCCTTAAAAGGAAGGAAATATGGACACATGCTACAAGTCGAAGATAAAACTAGATAAAAGTCGAAGACATTATGCTAAAGGAAATAAACCAGTAACAAAAGGACAAATATCATATGATTCCTCTTATATGAGGTTCCTAAGAGTAGTCAAATACATAGAGACAGAAAGTAGAATGGTAGTTGCCAGGAGCTGCGGAGAGGAGGGAATGGAAAGTTAGTATTTTTAATGGATACAAAGTTTCAGTTGGGAAGATGAAAAAGTTCTGGAAATGGATGGTGGTGATGGTTGCACAACAATGGAATGTACTTAACGCCATAGAACTGTATATTTAAAAATGGTTTAAATGGTAAATTTTATATTGTGTATACTTTACCACAATAAAAATAAGATGATGCAATTTTAAAATAGGCAAAGCATCTAAATAGACATTTCTTTAAAGAAGATATGCAAATAACCAACAAGAACAGGAAAAGATGGTCAATATCACTAGTCAACAGAAAAATCCAAATCAGAGCCACAGTGAGATACCACTTCACACTCACTAGGACTGCTATGATCAAAAAGACAGATAATAAAAAGTATTGATGAAAATTTGGTTAATTGAAACCCTCATACACTACTGGTGGGAATGTAAAATGGTACAGCCTCTGCAGAAAACAGTTTGGCAGTTCCTCGAAAGGTTAAACATAGGACTACCATATGACCCAGCAATTCTACTCCTAGGTATATACTCAAGAAAAATAAAAACAGATGTTCACAAAAAATTTGTACACCAATATTGATAGCAGCATTATTAATAATAGCCCAAAATAGAAACCACTCAAATGTTCATCAGTTGATGAATGGATAAATAAAATGTGGTATGTCCATACAATCAAATATTATTCAATATAAAGTAATAAAATACTAATACATGTCACAACATGAACTTTAAAAACTATATGCTAAGTGAAAGAAGTCAGTCACAAAAAACCACATACTCTACAATTGCATTTATATGAAATGTTCATAATAGTCAAATATATAGAGACAGGAAGTAGATCAATGGCTGCCAGGGGCTGAGAGGTTTGGGAGGAAATGAGGAATGATTGCTCATGGGTATAGGTTTCTTTTTGAGGTGATAAAAATGTTCTAAAATTGATTGTTGTGCCAGGTGTAGTGGCAAGGGGCCTGCAGTCCCAACTACTCAGGAGGCTGAGGTGGGAGGATTGCTTGAGCCTAAGAGCTGGAGGCCAGCCTGGCCAACATAGAGGGATCCTGTCTCCAGAAAAAGAAAATAAAATAAAATTAGGTGTTGTGATGGTTGCACAACTCTGTGAATATACTAAAACCTAGTAAATTGTACTCTTAAGTAGGTGAATTGCATGGTATATGAATTATAGCACAATCAAGCTGTGTTTTTTGTTGTTGTTTGTTTGTTTTGTTTGTTTTTGTTTGTTTGTTTGTTTGAGACAGAGTCTTGCTCTGTCTCCCAGGCTGGAGTGCAGTGGCATGATCTCGGCGTACTGCAACCTCTGCCTCCCAGGTTCAAGCGACTTTTCCCGCTCAGCTTCCCAAGTAGCTGGGATTACAGGTGCACGCAACCATGCCCGGCTAATTTTTGTATTTTTTTTTAGTAGAGACGGGGTTTCACCATGTTAGCCAGGCTAGTCTCGAGCTCCTGACCTCAGGTGATCCGCCCCCCTCAGCCTCCCAAAGTGTTGGGATTACAGGCATGAGCCATCGCACTGAGCCAAGCTGTGTTTTTTTAAAGATATGGGTGAAATTATTTTAAACGAGGGAGCTCTTTAGGTTTAGAGATGCATATATCCAATCGATAGAAAGACATAGATATAGATATATAGATCTCCAATACATATTGTTAAGTGAAAAGAGATGTAAGGCAGCATGTAAGAAATGTACCATTTCTAAGCCAGGCGCTGTGGCTCACTCCTGTAATCCCAGCATTTTGGGAGGCTGAGGCGGGTGGATCACCTGAGGTCAGGAGTTCGAGACCAACCTGGCTAACATGACAAAACCCAGTCTCTACTAAAAATACAAAAATTAGCCAGGCATGGTGGCAGGAGCCTGTAATCCCAGCTACTTGGGAGGCTGAGGCAGGAGAATCGCTTGAACCTGGGAGGCGGAGGTTGCAGTAACCTGAGATCGCGCCATTGCAATCCAGCCTGGGCAACAAGAGTGAAACTCCATCTCAAAAAAAAAAAAAAAAAAAAAAAAAATTCCATTTCTCTAAAAAGGAGGAAAAATTCTATATACATGCACAATTGCTTATATATGAATAGTTTATCTCTACAGCTTTTCTCAACAAGTGTTCAAAGAACAAAGCCCTAAAGAAAATTATTTTTGTGGCTATTTTCTAATTCCTCCAAGAACTGCACATAACTAATGCCATTCTAGATGCACAGGAGATAAGTTTATTCATTACACACAATGGATGCCAGAGGGCATCAGGCCTGGGCTGCAAAAGAATACCAAAGTAACTGAAAATCCTGGTTGCCACTGGAATAAGGATGGGAAGGAATTTTTTTCCTAGTATGCCCTTTCATACCTTATGAATTTTGACCCAAAAAACAAATATTAATTTTTAAAATTTTAATTGAAGTTTATCTATGAAAAAGGAACAAAATAGATTTAACTAAAGGTGGATATAGAATTAATGAAGTCTCAGAGGCCGGGTGCGGTGGCTCACGCCTGTAATCCCAGCACTTTGGGAGGCCGAGGCGGGCGGATCACGAGGTCAGGAGATCGAGACCATCCTGGCTAACACGGTGAAACCCCATCTCTACTAAAAATACAAAAAATTTCCAGGCTTGGTGGCACGTGCCTGTAGTCCCAGCTACTTGGAAGGCTGAGGCAAGAGGAGAATCGTTTGAACCCGGGAGGTGGAGGTTGCAGTGAGCTGAGATCGCGCCACTGCACTCCAGCCTGGGCGACAGAGCGAGACTCCGTCTCAAAAAAAAAAAAAAAGAATTAATGAAGTCTCATTTCTTCTCACAAGACTGTGGCTACTAAAGCATGTTTACTGGCTGCGGCTGAGAATCTAGTGGAGATGCAAAAGTTGAAGATAAAAGAAAGAAGAAAAAATAATATCGACCTAGCCATGTGCCTGTAGAGATGGGAAGATATAGTACTCCAAGCACACACAAATGTAACTAAATGGTGTGGTAGGGGAGCTGGTATTTGGCTTTAATTTTCAGGACATCTTCAGAGTGGGAGGATAGAGAAGGCAGCCTAAGAGAGGTGAAGGAAGTTTGAAAGAGCATCTATGGGGAATGGGAGCAAAAGGTGACTAGTTATAGTAAAAGGTCTGCTAGGTCATTGTGGTTCCACTGTATTTCAAAGGCGGCAGAGGGTCATGCATTTCACTTGAGGCTTCACATCTGAGTAGAGCCACTGCAAACTACAGTGCAAGTTCAAGTTAAGGCAACTAAGATGGGACGTTTTTGGGAAACCTTGTAACATGGGGACTGGCTAATGAAGTTAGAACTATTGAACTTGAATAAAATGAATCTAAAACAAGGCATGTGAGAAAAAGGCCACAGATAATAGCCAAATATGTGATGGTTTGCCATATAAAACAAGACAGAATTAGGAGATCATCTAGCTCTAAAATTCTGTGATTTCTCTTCCCAAACAGACAATAAACAATCACTGGTTGTTGAATGAATGTACATAAGTACTGAAAACAGACTGGAGAGATGGGAAGGGTCATAACGCAGTGAATTAAGGAGTGAATGGAAAAGAAGGAAGAAAAAGAGCAAATGCAGACTACTCTTCTGAGAAGCTAGGCTATAAAGGAAAAGAGAAAATGAAATTTAGCTAAACAGAAATGCAGAATTCAGGAAGAGAAGAATGATAATATCTAATAGCATATTTCATTGATTCAAAGATGCACATTTCTTCATGTTTTTAAAATTTCT
Organism: Pan troglodytes; assembly: GCF_028858775.2. Classification (NCBI taxonomy): domain Eukaryota; kingdom Metazoa; phylum Chordata; class Mammalia; order Primates; family Hominidae; genus Pan; species Pan troglodytes. The sequence continues at coordinate 68,754,998 of NC_072421.2, forward strand.
GAAATTGGGACGCATCTTACAATTAATGGAATCTCACGTTTGCTGTCGGCTAGCAGCAGTTGTGATGTAGTTGTCATTGCCTGACACCTTCTGGTAAGATCAAAAAAGCACCAGCGTCAAAACTTGCATAATAGATGTCAGCAACTTAGAAGAAAACAATAATAGGACACAATTTTTTCCCCCGGAAATCCTCAGTGTTCTTAATGACAAAGAGAATAATATTTTATGGAAAACTCAGAACGTGTTGACTGAGTCAAACAGTAATTCGAAGTCAGATCTCCAAATGTAAAAATATTTTAGAAATACTTTAACCAGTTTTATTTATTTCCTTTCAATGTTCCTTGCAACATATGCAGGATAGTGATATATGATAAAAATTCATTTCTAAATAAGTCTTTTAAAAAAAAGAGAGAGACAGGGTTTTGCCATGTTGCCTAGGCTGGTCTCAAATTCCTGGGACCAAGCAATCCATTCGCCTCAACCTCCCAAAGTGCTGGGATTACAGGCATGAGCCACCGTGCCCAGCTCCTAAACAAGTCTTAAACAGAACCTACAATAATTATAAAATATAAATTCTAGATGCTAAAATTGTCTTGTGTTATAATTTATTTATTTACTTAGAGACTGCATCTCTCTCTGTCATGCAGGCTGGAGGGCAGCTGGCACAAGCATAGCTCACTGCTGCCTTGAACTGCTGGCCTCAAGAGAATCTCCTGCCTCAGCCTCCCAAAGTGCTGGGAACACCGTGCCCAGCCTTGTGTTATAATTTAGTTGGCAGTATTTTGTTCTTTATTAACGGTGCATAAAATATGGGTGCATCTTATAGTCAATGATTTTCAGATTAGATGAAATAAAATAATACTACATCTTGAACAATATCTATCAAAGTACCATATTAGTAGGTGCAAAAATGCTCATTTATTAGGCATTAACATATTCATTCAACAAATATTTACAGAGCATTTACTACATACCAGGTACTGGATGCTGAACATAAAATGGTCAATAATGCATAGTTCTATAGTTCTCATTCTTACGAACTTAATCACTAGGTAGGACAGTGGCTCCCAAATTTGTCCCTCAGAATTAGTTCCTCAAGATACTTCCAGAAAAAATAGTTCTATGGTCAGATTAATCTGAGAAATGTCACATACTAAGTTCACTTCTTCACAATGTAATTATCACATTAAAGGCTTTTTAAAAATCCTGTGGTAAAGGAGGTTGCTTAATTTGGTTTCACCCTACATATTCCAAACTTATTAATGATGTAAACCCAGATTCAGAATTGTGATACATAATATAAAAAGAGCTCCTACAAATCTATGGGAAAAAGACAAACAATATACGCAAAGGACATCAATAGGTAACCAACGGAAAAAAAATTGGTTAATGACCAATATATCTGAAAAAAACGCTCAACTTCACTCATAATTAAGAAATACGAATTAAAACAACGAGTGAGCCAATTTTTGCTCATCATATTGGCAAAGATGAAAAAAGATTAATGATAATGTGTTGTGAAGATGTAGGGAAGAAATTTCCATTTTTTGCTGTTTTGAGTGTGTGAAGGGGATCAATGTTTTAAGAGAATGATTTGGCAATATCTACCAATTTTACTTCTATGAATTTATCTTATAGAAATACTTGCACAGGTGCCCAAAGATTTACGTACAAAAGATGTCCACTATAACATTGCTTGAATAGTGAAAAACTGGAAAGAACCCAAATGTCCATCACCTGGGCATTTAATAAACTATATTACATCCACACAAAGGTCTACTATAAAGCCATTATAAAGATAAGAGAGTTCTAAATGAAGATGTCTGATTGAAGATGTCTGATTAAAGATATGTGCTTATCTCCCTCCCTTTTGACATCCCATTAAAATGGTAATAAAAGAATAAGCCCTTAAGAGTGAAGAAAATGGGCTTAAAAAATTTTTGGAAGATTGGAAGTGTGTCAACTGATGAAACAGAATGGAACAAGCCAACGTGCCTGGCAGAATCCCAGAGAGGTTCCTGTTTCAGAGCTAGGAAGTGCTCAAGGTCAAAATAAGAAGGGAGTCCGAAAACTAGGGGGTGAACTGAAAACCTGTGAAAGAAGTGCCCCCCAGCCCTAAAGGCCAACCCTTTTGGAGGTGCTTCTCATGCAAAAGGAATCGTGCTGGAAAAAGTAGGAGTTGAAGCCAAACAGCCAAATTCTGCCATTAGGAAGTGTGTAAGGGTCCAGCTGATCAAGAATGGCAAGAAAATCACAGCCTTTGTACCCAACGACGGTTGCTTAAACTTTATTGAGGGAAATGATGAAGTTCTGGTTGCTGGATTTGGTCGCAAAGGTCATGCTGTTGGTGATATTCCTGGAGTCCGCTTTAAGGTTGTCAAAGTAGCCAATGTTTCTCTTTTGGCCCTATACAAAGGCAAGAAGGAAAGACCAAGATCATAAATATTAATGGTGGAAACCCTGTAGTAATAAATTTTCATATGCCAAAAAAAAAAAAGAAGTGCCCCCATTGGCTCCTTATGATCCCCCCACCCATCATCCCCATATTTAGCATAGTTAGCCCAATCTTTATCTCCTAGCCAAAAAAAAAGGAGGGAAGGGAAGGGAAGGGAGAAAAGAAAAGGAAAGAAGAGAAAAGAAATAAAAGAAAAGGAAAGAAAGGAAAGGAAAGGAAACTGGAGGACTCAATAGAAATAGAATAAGCTGCCTAAAGAAAACTAAGGATCACGTAGGTGCTAGTGCCACAGAGCAAAATAAAATTCTTCCTAATTTGGCATTTGAGGGCCTCCAGCCTAAAGGCAGCTTCCCTAACCTAAGTCTAAAAGAGAAGTCATATGTAGAAAGCTGAAACTGGATCCCTTCCTTACACCTTATACAAAAATTAATTCAAGATGGATTAAAGACTTACATGTTAGACCTAAAACCATAAAAACCCTAGAAGAAAACCTAGGCATTACCATTCAGGACATAGGCATGGGCAAGGACTTCATGTCTAAAACACCAAAAGCAATGGCAACAAAAGCCAAAATTGACAAATGGGATCTAACTAAACGAAAGAGCTTCTGCACAGCAAAAGAAACTACCATCAGAGTGAACAGGCAACCTACAAAATGGGAGAAAATTTTCACAACCTACTCATCTGACAAAGGGCTAATATCCAGAATTTACAATGAACTCAAACAAATTTACGAGAAAAAAACAAACAACCCCATCAAAAAGTGGGCAAAGGATATGAACAGACATTTCTCAAAAGAAGACATTTATGCAGCCAAAAGACACGTGAAAAAAATGCTCATCATCACTGGCCATCAGGGAAATGCAAATCAAAACCACAATGAGATACCATCTCACACCAGTTAGAATGGCAATCATTAAAAAGTCAGGAAACAACAGGTGCTGGAGAGGATGTGGAGAAATAGGAACACTTTTACACTGTTGGTGGGACTGGAAACTAGTTCAACCATTGTGGAAGTCAGTATGGTGATTCCTCAGGGATCTAGAACTAGAAATACCATTTGACCCAGCCATCCCATTACTGGGTGTATACCCAAAGGACTAGAAATCATGCTGCTATAAAGACACATGCACATGTATGTTTATTGTGGCACTATTCACAATAGCAAAGACTTGGAACCAACCCAAATGCCCAACAATGATAGACTGGATTAAGAAAATGTGGCACATATACACCATGGAATACTATGCAGCCATAAAAAAGGATGAGTTCATGTCCTTTGTAGGGACATGGATGAAATTGGAAATCATCATTCTCAGTAAACTATCGCAAGGACAAAAAACCAAACACCGCATGTTCTCACTCATAGGTGGGAATTGAACAATGAGAACACATGGACACAGGAAGGGGAACATCACACTCTGGGGACTGTTGTGGGGTGGGGGGAGGGGGGAGGGATAGGATTAGGAGATATACCTAATGCTAAATGACGAGTTCATGGGTGCAGCACACCAGCATGGCACATGTATACATATGTAACTAACCTGCACATTGTGCACATGTACCCTAAAACTTAAAGTATAATAATAATAATAAATAAAATAAAATAAAAAAATAAAAGAGAAAGTCGCTAGTCACAAGCCCTGACCAGTTACACAGATGTCTTAGTTAGACTCCCTATCCAGGGGAAAACCCCAGTGAGAAAATGGATCTGCATATATAAAGTAGAGAAACCTGTATCAACTACCTATTGCTTCATTTTTAAATATGAAGAAACAAAGACTACCAGAAATATGAAGAAAAATAGCATATAAAAAGAAACACCAAGATAAACAAGCAGAATTAACCTGGAGGGAACAGAGATACTTCAGAGTAGATTGCAAGGATCTAATAAGATCAAAGGAGGGGAAAAAGTCCACACCTAGACACTATATCACTTTACACTATCAGGAATAAAAAGAAAATTGTAACTGCTTCCAGAAAGGAAAAGTAGGTCACTCATAAAGAAACAAAAAGCAGATTTCTCATTAACAACACCAGATGTGAGACCACTTTAAAATTCTGAGGGAAAATTACTCTGAAGTTAGAATTAAAAACCTATCCAAAGCCGGGCACGGTGGCTCATGCCTGTAATCCCAGCACTTTGGGAGGCCGAGGCAGGTGGATCACAAGGTCAAGAGATCAAGACCATCCTGGGCAACATGGTGAAACCCCATCTCTACTAAAAATACAAAAATTAGCTGGGCGTGGTGGTGCATGCCTGTAGTCCCAGCTACTCGGGAGGCTGAGGCAGGAGAATCACTTGAACCTGGGAGGCAGATATTGCAGTGAGCCAAGATCGCGCCATTGCACTCCAGCCTGGTGACAGAGCGAGACTCCATCTCAAAAAAATTAATAAAAAATAAAAAAAAAACAGCCAAATCATCATAAGCATGTACTCTAACAAAACCTGGGTAAATGCAAGAAAGGAAAAAACATGGGAAGCAAGAAATAGTGGATAACTCGTAAATCCAATGAGAGAAAAGTTCTAAGGTTAAAAATTATAAAGTAGGTCTGAAAAGCAATCAGTCCAATTTAGAATAAGAAACCAGTGCTACAGATCTGAACAGACATTTCTCAAAAGAAGACATACAAATGGCCAATAGGTATATGAAAAAATCCTCAACATCACTACTCATCAGGGAAATGCAAATCAAAGCCACAGTGAGATATCATCTCAGCTAGAATGACTATCACTAAAAAGATAAAAAATATCAAATGCTGGTGAAAATACAAAGAAAAGATAACTCTTACACGCTGTCAGTGGGAATGCTAACTAGTATAGCCATTATGGAAAACAGTATGGAAGTTTCTCAAAAAACCAAAAATAAAACTACCATACAACCCAGCAATCCCACTACTGGGTATCAAAAGGAAAGGAAATCACACATATCAAAGGCATATGTGCACCCCCATATTTATTGCAGCACTATTCACAATGACCAAGATATGGAATCAACTTGTGTCCATCAACAGATGAATGGCAGATGAATGGATAAATAAAATGTGGTATATATACACAGTGGAATACTATCTATCCCTAAAAAATAATGAAATCCTGTCATTTGCAGCAACATGGATGGAACTGGAGGAATACATTATATTGAGTGATTTAAGTCAGGCACAGAAAGACAAATATCACAGGTTCTCATTCATATTTGGGAGCTGGAAAAATTGATGTCATGGTGATAAAGAGTAGAATGATAGTTACCAGAGACTGGGAAGTGTATGGGAAGGGAATGAAGAGAGACTAGTTAGTGGTTTCAAACACCATTAGAAGGAGTAAGTGCTAGTGTTCCATAGCATAGTAGGGTGACTATGGTTAATAATATATTGTATATTTCAAAATAGCTAGAAGAGAAGATTTGAAATGTTCCCAACACAAAGAAATGACAAATGTTCAGGGCGACAAATGTCCTGAATATCCTGATTTGATCATTATACATTGTATGCATGTGTCAAAATATCAAATGTACCCCCAAAATATGTACAAATATTATGTATCAATTAAAAAAGAAACCAGTGCTATAGAAAGAATGTCTTCAAGAAGAATGAAATAGGCCAGGTGCAGTGGCTCATGCCTGTAATCCCAGCACTTTGGGAGTCTGAGGTAGGAGGATCACTTGAGCTCAGGAGTTCAAGACCAGCCTAGGCAATATAGTGAGACCCCCCTTTTGATTAAGAAAAAAGAAGAAGAAGAATGAAATAGATTCCAACCAATGAGTAGACTGAGTAAGAAGCTGGAAAATATTAATGATGTGAAGAAGTCAGCTGGGCATGGTAGCTCATGCCTGTAATCTCAGTACTTTGGGAGGCCAAGGTGAGAGGATCACTTAAGCCAGGAGTTCAAGACAAGTCTGGGCAACATAGTGAGACTCTGTCTCTACCAAAAAAAAAAAAGAAAGAAAGAAATTAGCTGAGTGCTGTGGCATGTGCCTGTAGTCCCAGCTAATCAGGAGGCCAAGGTGGGGGGATCACTTGAGCCCGACAGGTGGAGGCTGTAGTGAGCCATGATCGTGCAACTGCACTCCAGCCTGGGTGACAGAGTGAGACTCTGTATCAGAAAAAAAAAAAGAAGAAGAAGAAGAAGTCATGTCTCTTTTCTCAAAAAGAAAATACAAAAGGCAATTAGAAACTCCAGGAAAAACAAATAAATAAAAACTATACCAGAAAATAATGACAGAAATATGAAACAAAATTTCCATTCCTGATAATATGGTGGATTAGGATCTGCACCAACCCTCTCACAGAAAATCACTTAAGAGATTGGATAAAGCATAAAATAACTTATTTAAAAATATCAAAGGACTGATAAGATGATAAAGAATTATCAAGATAAAAGGGAATTCATACCCTGTTACATACAGACGTGTGGTACACTGAAGCTGCTTTTGGCATGAGAGTATCTACAAAACTTGGCAACCTTCAGCTAAATTACCCATAGACCCTTAGGTCCATCCAAGGTGGGAAGACTAAAAGGAGGTCCTCTTTCTGTACCCTTGGGTCTTAGTTGGATTCAGAAAGGGCTACAACCTTAAGTAAGGGTAGATTAGAACGTTATCCCACCCCACCTTACTCCCCAATCCAAAGGGACTGAAGGAAAAGTTGCCTTTGCTCTGAACAGAGTAGAGGGGATAAATAAGTCCCTGAGAAATTGAACAATAAGCTGGTCCTTGCACAAGTTTACAGTTAAAACATACACCACTGGTGGTCTAAAAATCTTAAATTAGTTTACACAGTCAGAGACTAGCACTGCCCATAAGTACCTAGCAGAAGCAAACACAACTTTCTGAAAAAATGCTCCTTTACCCTATGACTCAAAAAATTCCGACAAATAATTTTCCAAGAAAAATGAGCAGCTCACTGTCAAAAATTACTAAAACTCTCTCTCTCACCAGAAAGTTTAAATTATTTTTAAAAATACTGGCCAGGCATGGTGGCTCACGTCTGTAATCCCAACACTTTAAGAGGCCAAGGCAGGAGGATTGCTTGAGCCCAAGAGTTCAAGACTAGCCTGGGCAACATGGTGAAACCACATCTCTACCAAAAAATACAAAAATTAGCAGAGTGTGGTAGCCCACACCTGTAGTTCCAGCTATCTGGAAGGCTGAGGTGAAAGGATCACTTGAGCCCAGGAGGCAGAGGTTGCAGTGAGCCAAAATTGCACCGTGTCAAAAAAAAAAAAAAAAAAAAAAAAAAACCTAAAATGCCAATTTTTGGTAAGGATGTGGAGCAACCTGAACTCTCATAATTACTAGCAGGAGTGTAAATTGATAGAACCACTTTGGAAACCTACTTGGCAGTATCTAATAAGGCCAAACATACAAGTACCCTGTGACCCAGAAATTCCACTCCAAGGCACACTAAACAGCGATGAGTGCATATATCCATCACAAGATATGCACAAGAATATTCTGCTTTATTCACAATAGCCAAACACTAAAAAGTACCCAAATGTCCATCAATAGAATTAATGGTGGCATATCCATAAGAAGAAATACTAGCATTAAAAAGGAGCAAACTATTGATATAGGCAACAACATGAATGAATCTCTAAAACATTATTCTGAGCAAAAGCACCCAGACACAGAAAAGTACATACTGTTCAATTCCACTTGTATGCATTCTAGAACAGGCAAATCTATAGTAACAGGAAGCAGATAAATGGTTGCCTCGGACCATGGTTGGGGAGGATTGACTGAGAAGGGGCACAAGTGAACTTTCTGGAATGCTAGAAATATTCTCTCTTGTTGGTGATGATGATTACACAGGAGTATTGATTTGTCAAAACTCATAAAACTGTACATGTAATATAGGTACATTTTATTGTCAATAAATAACACTTCAAAAGTTGATTTAAATGGATTTTAGAATGTGTAAAATTGAGAAATATAATAATTGCAATGAAAACTTAATGGGCAGGAGAAGCTGGGTGAGGTGGCTTGTGCCTGTAATCACAGCTACTCGGGAGGCTGAGGCGGAAAGATCACTTGAGGCCAGGAGTTCGAGACATGCCTAAGCAACATAACCAGATGCCATCTCTAAAAATAAATAAATAAAGATTAGCCAGGCTTGGTGGCACAAACCTGTAGTCCCAGCTACTTAGGAGGCTGAGGCAGAAGGATTGCTTGAGCCCAGGAATTCAAGGCTGCAGTGAGCTATGATAATGCCAACTGCACTCCAGCCTGTGTGACACAGCAAGAGCCTGTCTCTAAAATAATAATTTTTAAAAATGGACGAAAGGATTCTTGGGAGTTGGTGGAGGTGGCATAGTTTTTAAAAATAAATGTCGGAAAGAAAAGAATATCCCTCAACCCTCCCTGCCATAAAGACAGAGAAAATGGGATAGCAAAACCAAAAATCCCCAAAGAGCCAAAGTTACTCACTGGGAAGCCTAGAGGGACAATTTGAGGACAGCAGCTGAAACTGGAAGAGGCTACGCATATTCCAGTAGCAGGTAAGACCTAAAGAGGTTGGAACAATTTGGGTGTGACCGCCCAATAGGTTCTTCTTGCCTGCTGCCCAAATAGAGCCGATTTATCAAAGTAAGTGAATTACAATAGAGAAGGAGCTTAATTCACGTAGAGCTGGCTGAACTGAAGACCAGAGTTTTATTATTACTCACGTCAATCTCCCAGAGAATTTGGGAGCTAGGGCTTTTCAAAGGTAGTTTGGGGGAAGGGGTGGGGGTGGCTAGGCAATGGGTGCTTGCTACTGATTGGTTGGGTGTGCAATCATAGGGGTATGGTTTTCCTGATCTCTGAGTCGCTTCTGGGTGGGGCCGTAAGAGTGGCTGACGAGAGTCCAGGTGGCGCCATCGATATCAGACATGCAAAAAACCTGAAAAGAGACCTCAAAAGACCAATCTTAGGTTCTACAATAGTGATATTATCTGCAGGAGTAATTGGGGAAGATGCATATCGTGTGACCTCCAAAATAAGGGCTGGAAATCATTTATGTTTGCACCTTGGTAGAATTCAGGCTCCTTTATCCTCTCAGCCTGGTGGTCTGTCATTAGCTTTACAAAGGTGGTTGAGTTTTGGGGAAGGGCTATTATCATTTAAACTATAAGCTAAATGTCTCCCAAAGTTAGTTTGGCCTAAGCCCAGGAATAATTAAGGGCAGCTTTAAGGCCAAAGGCAAGATGGGGTTAGCCAGCTCAGATCTCCTTCACTGCCATAATTTTCTCAGTGTTAGAATTTTTGCAAAGGCAGTTTCACGGGTCTGGAACAGTGTGAGCCCCATGCACTCTCAAAACTAACCAGCTAAAGCTCCATTCCAGGACAAATCCCCACATTGAAAAGAAACTGCTGGGAATAGAATCCAAACATAGCAGCACAGCAAAAGAAGGTTCAGATGAAAGTGGAGGAGTAAAACAGCACCAAGATATCTGAGAAAGAAAGTTGCTACATTTTAAAAAACTACACAAAAGCAACAGAAGAGGGAGCTAAAAGCCATGAAATTAGAAAATCTATTCTGAACCCAGCCTTCTAAAAGAAAAAAAAAAACTCCTATAGAAATGGTCAACAGAAAGGGTCAAGGTTGCATTTATTGTAAGAATAAAGAGAATAAGGAGAATAACAGCCTTTGACAATGAAAGCATGGCAGAAATACATGACTACAAAACATAAAAACTATAATCTACTATTTCAAAACAAGTAAAAAGACGTTAAAAATGATACAAGATATGAAATAACAAAATAAATCAGAACTAGAAAAACTCAAAAAATGAGTAATAGGACTAAATAAATAATTGAAAATAAAAGAAAACAATCAGAAATGAATTCTAAACTAGAAGGATCTCAAGAGCAAATAAACACAAAACGTAATGCCTTAAGAGAAACAGAAGATGAAAAGAAATAAATTTTTAAAACAAAAAGAATAGAAAAAAAGAGATAAAAGGATTTGAGAGAAAGTGATACATTTAAAAGACAGTTAAAGAAAATCCAACATACATAGAAGAAAACCAAAGCGAGGGAAAATAATAAATAATAAAGACTATTTATTTATTATTTTTAACAAAGACTTGAAACTATATATATATATATAATATATATATATTATATATATATTATATATATATTATATAATATATATATTATATATATATATATATATATTTTTTTTTTTTTTTGAGACAGAGTCTTGCTCTGTTGCCCAGGCTGGGGTGCGATGGCATGATCTTGGCTCACTGCAACCTCCGCCTCCCAGGTTCACCCAATTCTCCTGTCTCAGCCTCCTGAGTAGCTGGGATTACAGGCACCCGCCACCACGCCTGGCTAATTTTTTATATTTTTAGTAGAGACGGGATTTCACCATGTTGGCCAGGCTGGTCTTGAACTCCTGACCTCAGGTGATCCACCTGCCTCGGCAACCCAAAGTGCTGGGATTACAGGCATGAGCCACTGCACCCAGCCTAAAACAATATATTAAAAAGACAGTTCGCGTGCCTGAGAAAATCATCCCAAAATGACCAACATTGAAATATATTCTAGTAAAATTAATGGACTTTAAAGAAAAAAAAATGCATCCAGGCAAAGAGAACAATGGAAAGAAAATAAGCCAGTCATCAGATACATTAACAGCAATGCTTTATGCCATAAGAAAATAAGGTAGCATATTCAAGTACATTTCAGGAAAGAAAATGTGAGTCAATTATTAAAAAGTCAAAGAAATAACAGATGCTGGTGAGGTCGCAGAGAAAAGGGAATGCTTATATACTGCTGGTAGGGATGTAAATTAGTTCAGCCATTGTGGAAAGTAGTGTGGTGATTTCTCAAAGAACTTAAAACAAAATTACCATTCGACTCAGCAATCCCATTATTAGGTATATACACAAAAGAATATAAATAGTTCTACCATAAAGACACATACAGACATATGTTCATCACAGCACTATTCACAATAGCAAAGACATGGAATCAAACTAAATCCTCATCAATGGTAGACTAGATAAAGAAAATGTGGTACATATACACCATGGGATATTGCACAGCCATAAAAAGGAACAAGACTATGTCCTTTACAGGAACATGGATGGAGCTGGAGGCTATTAGCCTTAGCAAACTAACGCAGGAACAGAAAACCAAATACCACATTTCTTACTTATAAGTGGGAGCTAAATGATGAGAACACATGGACACATAGAGGGGAACAACAAATGCGCTATCTGGGGCCTACTAGAGGGTAGAGGGTGAGAGGAAGGAGAGGAGCAGAAAAAATAACTATTGGGTATTAGGCTTAGTATCTGGCTGATGAAATAATCTATATACAAACCCCTATGGCACGAGTTTAGCTGTATAACAAACCTGCACATTTACCCTGGAACCTAAAATAAAAGTTGGAAAAAAAAATGTGAGCCAAAGACTTTTCTATCCAGCCAAATTGACTGTTATGGGCTAAATTGTGTCCTTCACCCCAAATGCATATGTTGATTCCCTAACTCCCAATACCTCAGAATGAGACTGTATTTGGATATTGGGCCTTTAAAAGAGGTGATTTTTTTTTTTTTTTTTTGAGACAGAGTCTAGCTCTGTCACCCAGGCTAGAGTGCAGTGGTGCGATCAGCCTCCCAAGTACCTGAGACTACAGGTGTGCACCACCACACCTGGCTAATTTTTGTACTTTTTAGTAGAGATGGGGTTTTGCCATGTTGCCTAGGCTGGTCTTGAACTCCTGGCCTCAAGTGATCCACCTATCTCAGCCTCCCAAAGTGCTGGGATTACAGGTGTGAGCCACTGCACCGGCCCAAAAGAGGTGATTAAAATGAAGCTGCTAGGTGGGCACTAATCCAAACTCACTAGTGTCTTTATAAGAAGAGGAGGCCAGGCAGGGTGGCTCACACTTGTAATCCCAGCACTTTGGGAGGCTGAGGCCAGAGGATCATTCGAGCCCAGGAGTTTGAGACCAGGCTGGGCAACATAGGGAGACACCGTCTCTACAAAAATTTTTTTAAAAGTTAGCCAGGCACGGTGGCACAGGTCTGTAGTCCCAGTTCCTTGAGAAGCTGAGGTGGGAGAATCGCTTGAGTCTGGAAGGTCAAGGCTACAGTGACGCATGATCATGCCACTGCACTCTAGCCTGGGTGACTCAGCAAGGCCCTGTCTCAAAAAATAAAATAAAATAAAAATAAATATAGAAAGAAGAAATGTAGACTCACAAAGACACCAGGGAAAAGACCATGTGGGGACACAGCAAGAGGCAGCCATCTGCAAGCCAAGGGAAGACGCCTCTGAGAAAGCAAGCCTTCCAAATACCCCGATTTTGGACTTCTAGCCTCCAGAACTGTGAGAAAATACATTTCTGTTTTTGTCATTCAATCTGTAATTTTGTCATGTCAACCTTAGCAAATTAATACACTGGCTTTCCAGGATAGAGGCTACAAACTATTAACAATCCACAATCACATAGGAAATGCTGCTCCTGTGGACCCTTCCTGAGGAATCTATTATGGAACAAAGTCCAGAAAGGCAAAATAACTAGAAATACAATGACATAAGGGCTGTTGGTGAACATCAAATAAACTTACTAAACACACAGGGATACTTGTAGAAGTAAGATTCAGTGAAGGCTCTCAGAGTACAGTATGTAATCACTCAAGATGGGAAAAGAGTGAAGAGATGATATGCAAAAAACATTTCAAATTGTTTTCATAATCATATTGCTGGTGGTAGTACTAATATTACTATGCTGAGACAGTTGTGTGTATTATAGGGGATAAAGCAAATGAGTAGTTATGTGATATTTGAATGTATTATCCCGTATGTCCTTGGGAACCAAGATTCTCAAGTGTCAAAGAAAGGAGATTCAAATGTAAGATAGTTAAGGAAAACCCCATAGACCTGAATTTGAATTAAAATTATCATTGCGCTGGCCTGGTGCTGTGACTCATGCCTGTAATCCCAACACTTTGGGAGGCTGAGGCGAGTGGATCACTTCAGGTCAGGAGTTTAAGACCAGCCTGGTCAACATGGTGAAACCCTGTCCCTACTAAAATTACAAAAATTAGCCGGGCGTGGTGGCGCACACCTATAATCCCAGCTACTGACAGGAGAATCGCTTGAACCCGGGAGGCAGAGGTTGTGGTGAGCCGAGATCGCACCACTGCACTCCAGCCTGGGCAACAAGAGCAAACCTCTGTCTCAAAATAAATAAATAAAATAAAATAAAATAATCAATGTGAATTCATGAGGCATTTTCTTCTTTAAAAAGTTTAGAAACAGTGACCAGCCCAGTAGCTATGAGCATTGCTACCATCAAGACTGTAGCCTTGAAATACCATTCTTCACTAAAAAGAAACCAGGGCTTTTTGGAGAATGGCTGATTCCAGGTCTGGGACAGGGAATTTACAAGATAAGCCCAAAATACCAACTATATTGGTGGTATAAATCCACAAGTTCATAATGATTCTGTTTTTTTAAATTACTGAAAATTTTAGAATGATAGAAAACCAACTCAATATTTTTGAAAATGTTAAAGGGAAAAATCAAGCATTTACCTTGCTTTTCCTTAAAAACTATACTATTGGGCAACCAAATAATAGACGAGAGGATGTTTCTCTTTAATGATTAATAACGGAATTAAAATATCACTGTTTTACAGCCGAGCACAGGGGCTCACGCCTGCAATCCCAGCACTTTGGGAGGCCAAGGCGAGTGGATCATCTGAGGTCAGGAGTTCAAGACGGGCCTGGCCAACATGGTGAAACCCCATCTCTACTAAAAATACAAAAATTAGCTGGGGGTGGTGGCACACGCCTGTAATCCCAGCATTTTGGGAGGCCAAGGTGGGTGGATCACCTGAGGTCAGAAGTTGGAGACCAGGCTGGCCAACTTGGTGAAGCACCGTCTCCACTAAAAACACAAAAATTAGCTGGGTGTGGTGGCACACACCTGTAATCCCAGTTACTTGGGAGGCTGAGGCAGGAGAATTGCTTGAACCTGGGAATCAGAGGTTGCAGTGAGCCGCGATCGTGCCACTGCACTCCAGCCTGGGTGACAGAGTGAGACTCCACCTCAAAAAAAAAAAAAATCCAAAATACATATATTTTTGAGGCAGAGAAGTATGGTGGGCAATAAAAAAGACTTTCAAGCATAAAATATATCCTATTAGGACAAAATTCTGTGGGAGAAGTGGAATGGAATCATAGTTTTTTGTTGTTGTTGTTTTAGAGGTAGGATTTTGCTATGTTGCCCAGGCTGGACTAGACGTGTGAGCTTATGCAATCTTCCCACCTCAGTTTCCTGAGTAGCTAGGACTATAGGCATGTGCGCCACTGTGCCCAGTTGGAAGTAATAGTTAAAAGAAAAAAACTGAATATTGCAAAATACTATTAAAGAATGTTTGCTTGTGTACTTTAAAATGGATGATAATATGTATGTGATAATACGGCTATAAAATGCAAAGAAAATTTTGACGCAGAAGAAGAAACAAACAGAAAAAAAACTACAATCATAGTAAATTTAAGACAGCTGTTTCAGTAACTAACAGAACAAGCAGAAAACAATAAGCATAAATTTAAACAAAAGTTCAAATATGAATAAAAGAAGAAAATCACAAGAGAACATATGTAGTATGATTCCATTTATACACAGTTCAAAATCAGGCAAAACTAAACTATATTATTTAGGGATACATTCTCAGATGGCAAAATTATTATTTTTTATTTGAGGGAATAGTTATCACGAAATTCATGACTGTGGTTACCTGGCAGAGGCGGTGGGGAGTAGAAAGAGATGGGTATAATCAGGGAGGGACACTTGACAATTTCTTTTTTCATTTAAACTGTTACATTTATACACCCTCCTGTATTTATTGTTTTCCACACACAACCGCCAAGGGAAAATGGCCGTATAGCACTCCCCTGAGTTGGGGTAGTGAGAAATCCAGACCCTGAGATAGAATCTTCTCCAGCTTGGAAAGACAGAATCTTGATAAGCATGTATAACAAGAAGAAAATATGAAGCAGACTAAAATGTGGTATGATTTTGGATGGAGTGTAAGAAGAGAGTCCATCTGACCTTGACTCTAGGAATATTCTTCAAGTAGCACAGAAATCATGACATTGTGCCACTAGAAAAGAAAGTGTAATCCTAAAACCCTTCCTGTCTCTGCAGTGAAAAACATTTATATAGTTGTAATAATGCAAATATTGCTTATTGCTTTACAACTTTTAGCATCAACCTATAAACAATGCATGGAAAAATTAATTACCGTTACCCAACAGATTGTAACTGTTCTTAACCTTGACAAGGTAGAAGTTAAGATATACCTAATGTGGAGGTGGGAGAGAAGTTGGGAGAAAAGGTATGGGGAATTCATAACTTCCTCTTACATAATGGGAAGTCAACAAATACAATCAGAGTTGACAGAATAAGAAATAAACTTTTATTTTATTTTATTTTATTTTATTTTTTTAATTTTTCAGACGGGGTACTCAACCACCATGCCAGGCTTAAAGTTTTATTTTTTAATGTTACAAAGTTAATCTATAGAAACACTAAAAGTAATATAACTATGAAAATTGGAGTAGAGGCTGGGCATGGTGGCTCACGCCTGTAATCCCGGCACTTTGGGAGGCCGAGGCAGGCAGATAACCTGAGGTCAGGGGATCAAGACCAGCCTGGCCAACATGGTGAAACCCCGTCTCTACTAAAAATACAAAAATTAGCTGGGTGTGGTGGCAGGTGCCTGTAATCCCAGGTACTTGGGAGCTGAGGCAGGAGAATCACTTGAACCCAGGAGGCAGAGGTTGCAGTAAGCGGAGATCGCACCATTGCACTCCAGCCTGGGCAACAAGGTGAAACTCCATCTTTTAAAAAAAAAAAAAAAATTGAAGTAGGGAGTGGAGACAGGGATTAGTATAAGAGAGCTAGATCTACCAGTTTTATTTTTAGTTTTTGAAGAAACCTCCATACCGTTTTCCATAATGCCTGTACTAATTTACATTCCCATAAACAGTATACAAGAGTTTCCTGTTCTCTGCATCTTCGCCAGCATTTGCTTTTTTTTTTTTTTTGTCTTTTTGATGATAGCCATTCCAACTGGGGTGAGATGATATCTCATTGTGGTTGTGATGTGCATTTCCCTGATTAGTACAGATGTTAAGCATTTTTTCATATACTTCTTGGCCATTTGTGTCTTCTTTTGAGAAGTCTCTATTCAGATTTTTTGCCTTTTTTTTTTGGAACAGTGTCTTGCTCTGTCATCCCGGCTGGAGTGTGCAGTGGTGCAGTCATAGCTCATGGCAGCCTGGTACTCCTGAGCTCAAATGATCCTCCTGCCTGAGCCTCTCAGGTAGCTAGGACTACAGGCATGCACCACCATGCTTGGCTAATTTTTTTATTTTTATTTTTGTAGAGACAGGGTCTTGTTATGTTGCCCAGGCTGGTCTCAAACTCCTGGCCTCAAGCAGTCTTGCTGCCCTGGCCTCCCTGTCCTAAATTCTGGGATTACAGGTGTAAACCACTGTGCTGGGACCTATTTTTTTTGTTTGTTTTTTTGAGACGGAGTTTCGCTTCTGTTGCCCAGGCTGGAGTGCAATGGCATGGTCTCGGCTCACTGCAACCTCCACCTGCTGGGTTCAAGTGATTCTCTTGCCTCAGCCTCCTGAGTAGCTGGGATTACAGGCATCTGCGACCATGCCCGGCTAATTTTTGTATTTTTAGTAGAGATGGGGTTTCACCATGTTGGTCAGGCTGGTCTCGAACTCCTGACCTCAAGTGATCCACCCGTCTCACTCTCTCAAAACGCTAGGATCATCAGCGTGAGCCACCGCGCCCAGCATCACATAATACTTTTATAATTAATGAAAACAACCACTAAAGAAAATTTAAAAAAAAAACTGTGATAATCTCATAATTGTCAAGGGTCATAAATGTCTCATACATGTCAAGAATCCTTTAGTTTATAAAAGGAGGCATTCTCGTTGACCTAATTAAAATTGAGCAATGACTAACACTAGGTTTTGGTAAATTGTAAGAATAAGTTTCCCAAACTGAATTTTAGATTGTTTTTGCATTACTGCTCAAAATCCATAGTTTTGAATAGCTAGCACGCTATTGTTATCAATAAAAATTCATATATCTTCACACATGGATTTCTGATCAGGCAGTTACCTTCTTTTTAGCCATTTTCCCCCTTCTGCTTTGCTACTTTGAGGGGAAGACTTCACAGATGCAACGTCTTGTCTTTCACCATTTAACCTACATGCCAGTGGTTCTCAGAAGTGTAGTCCCTGAACCAGCATATGCAAATTCTCAGACCCCATCCAAACCTACTGAATCAGAATCTCTAGGGATGGGGCCCAGCAATCCGTGTTTTAATAAACTCTCTATACAGAGTTGCTAGATAAAATACAGGACACTCACTGAGTTTGAATTTCAGATGAACAGTGAATAAATTTTTAGTATAAAAGTTTGCAATATTTGAGACACACATTCAACTTCAAATTTAACTGGGAATGCTAGTTTTTGTTTGTTTTTTGTTTGCTTTTCTCAGTCTGGGAACCTGAGCTTTGAGAAATTCTGATCCACACTGAAGTTTGAGAACGACTTGGGTAGAGGCAAGACAAAGGCATTGGATTTAGACAGACCTGACTCCACCACTTTTTGAAAACTATGGATGGAATTCCACAAATATGACTATGACTGGCATTTCCCTACGACAAAGGAGACCGTGGCAGAGAAGCAGAGATGAGAATGGAGAGCCAACCAGCCTCAGGGCCTAGAGTTCAGTTTGGTAGCAGAAAGGGCCTGGATTTCACCAGAAAATTCAAACACACTCTAAGTGACTACCATTCTACTGCCCATAGGGTGCTATTTTCACACCAAGCACAACGTTGGCCGACATGGTTGAAAGGGTGGGGGTAGGGGTGGGGTTTGCAAGGGAAGGGAAAACAGAAATCTCCTGTAGGGAGGGAAGAGTATAAAGGGCACAGAAAAAGGGCAATGACTTAGAACTGGTCAAGGTCAATTTGTGTTCACATCAGCCTGTCTACCATTGACTTTGTAGCGAGAAAAGACTGGGGAAGAGTCACTCTCTTTGAAATGAAGAACTTCCTGGGCAGTACTGGCTTTGTCCTGTGAGCCTCTAAAGCAGTGGTTTTCATTCCGGAGTGATTTTAACTTCCAGCAATGTCCGAAGACATTTTTAGTCGTCAAAGCATTCCGGGAAGAGGAGCATGCTACTGACATCTAGTGGGTAGAGGCCAGATACTGCTACATCGTACAAAGCACAGGACAGCACCCCCACACACACCAAAGAATTACCCCGCAGCAAATGTCAAGTTTCAAAGCTGAGAAACTCTGTTCTAAAGCAGATTGGGGCCAGGCGTGGTGGCTCACCCCTGTAATCCCAGCACTTTTGGAGGCCAAGGCGGGCGGATCACCTGAGGTCAGGAGTTCGAGATCAGCCTGGCCAACATGGTGAAACCCCCGTCTCTACTAAAAATACAAAAATTAGCCGGGTGTGGTGGTGCACGCCTGTAGTCCCAGCTACTTGGGAGGCTGAGGCAAGAGAATCGCTTGAACCCAGGAGGCAGAGGTTGCAGTCAGCCAAGATCGCACCATTGCACTCCAGCTTGGGAAAAAGAAAAAAGAAAGAGACAGAGAGAGAGAGAGGGAGAGAGAGAGGAAAGAAAGAAAGAGAGAGAGAAAGAGGAAAGAGAGAAAGAGAGCGAGAAAGAAAGAAAAAGAAAGAAAGAAAGAGAAAGAGAAAGAAAGAAAGAAAAGAGAAAGAAAGAAAGAAAGAAAGAAAGCAAGCAAGCAAGCAAGCAAGCAAGCCAGCCAGCCGATTGGTGCAGAGGAAGAGCTACCCTCTTCCTGCAGTCTCACCCCTTAACCCAAACCACTGACTCTCCTCTAGAACAGGCTATTTTATGCATGCACATTCCCATGAGTCTCGAAAAGGGAGGTCGTGAACTTGGGCACTCTCTAAGCCTTATTATCTTAACCTTTAAAATATGGATAAAAACATTTACAATCATAGAATTGTTGCAAGAATTAGATGAGGTAATTTAACAGTTTAGATTCAAACATTTATTGAGTAGCTATACTATATGCCAGGTATTGAGAGTACAATCTTTGCTATTAAGGTTTTAAGTCTAATGAGTTTTAAGGCACATTTTCAAAGGCTAATTTCTTTCACACACACCCCTCACCCATGCCCTCCCCCTTCATTATTAGAGAGGGGCCTAATACTCTTTCTTCCTAGCCAGAGAACTGAAAGGAAGATCAGAATGAATACCTATTATGAAGAACAGCTACATGTATTCCCATTACCAGTTTGTACTATTTTGATGATGCTTCTCATGCATTCCAAACATTGCACTGAAGCCAATGTATTGTCTTTAGTAATCAAAAGAAGTTCAGTTAGCTGTTTAGGGTTGGTATCTGCTGTCTTCTCAAAATTGACTATTACCTATGAACATGGTCAGGAAATAAAAAGCAAGCTCATCCTTTCTCTGACCTCGACTTACATGGCTCGTAAAATTCTGCTCTGGGAAGGCTTCAAGAAGCAAGGGAAGCTTCTTAGATTACTAGAATATTTAGGTGCTCTTCCAACATTCCCACTTGCTCATGAAATGGAATGAGAGAAAGAGGGGGAAAAGAGGACTCAACAGTGATATTCAGGTTTTAGGACTGAGCAACTAAGTGATAGAGTGCCTTTTACTGAGATTGGAAAGTCTTAGGGAGAAGTAAGTTTGGAAGGGAAATCAGGAGTTCTATTTTGGACATTAAAAAAAAAAAAAATCTCCTGGCCGGGCGCGGTGGCTCACACCTGTAATCCCAGTACTTTGAAAGGCCAAGGTGGGTGGATCACCTAAGGTCAGGAGCTCGAGACCTACCTGACTAACATGGTGAAACCCCTCTCTACTAAAAATACAAAAATTAGCCGGGCGTGGTAGCATATGCCTGTGATCCCAGCTACCCCAGAGGCTCAGGCAGGAGAATTGCTTGAACCTGGGAGGCAGAGGTTGCAGTGAGCCAAGATCATGCCATTGCACTCCAGCCTAGGCAACAAGAGGGAAACTCCGTTTAAAAAAAAAAATCTCCTGGCCAGACGTGGTGGCATGCTTTTATGCTTTTAATCTCACCACTTTAGGAGGCCAAGGTGGGAAGATTGCTTGAGCCCAGGAGTTCAAGACCAGCATGGCAACAAAGTGAGACACCATTTTTACAAAAAATCAAAACATTAGCCAGGCACGGTCCATACACCTGTGGTCCCAACTACATGGTGAGCTGAGGCAGGAGGATTGCTTGAGCCCAGGAGGCTGCAATGAGCTGTGATGGCACCACTGCACTGCAGTCTGGGCGACAGAACCAGACCCTGTCTCAATGAACATAAATTAACTAAAATTAAAATTAAAAAACAAAAAAACTCTTCTTCTTATGTCTCTAATCTCTCCTTCCATCAGCCTGTACAAATGGTGAAGTCTCTTGTTTCTTAAAACAAATGAAGCCTTTCCCAAACCTTATAATCCCTCTAACTATCACCCTCTTTCCTTTCCTTTATATCCAAACTTCTTTAAAGGATCATCTTAGCTGGGTGTAGTGGCCGATGCCTGTAATCCCAGAACTTTAGGAGGCCGAGGCAGTAGGATCACCTGAGGCCAGGAGTTCGAGACCAGCCTGGGCAACATGGTGAAACCCCATCTCTACCCAAAATACAAAAATTATCCAGGCATGGTGGTGCACGCCTGTAGTCCCAGGTACTCGGGAGGCTGAGGCAGGAGAATCTCTTGAACCCGGAAGGCAGAGGTTGCAGTGAACCCAGATTGCGCCACTGCACTCCAGCCTGGGCGACAGAGCGAGACTCCATCTCAACAAAAACAACAACAACAACAACAAAAAGAAAATTAACAACAAAAACAGATCATCTATTTCTCATTATATCTACTTCCTCGCTTCTGAGTCTGTACTTGACTCCTGGTTTCTGCCCCTACCATATTATTGGAACTACCCTCACTACCCTCACCACAAATAATGCCATAATTGACAAATCTAACAATTACTTTTCAGTCCTAATCTCACAGGGCCTCTCAGTAGCCTTGGAAATAGCTAATCACATCCTCTTTGAAAATTTCTCCTCTCTTGGCTTCTCTGGTATCACTCTTTCCTGCTTCTCTTTCTCCTCTATGACTTTTCCTTCTGACATTCTTCCTGGTTCCTCTCTATTTGCTGCTTAAATATTGAACTTGCAGGGCTTCTTTTCAGCTCTTTTCTTACTTTATAGTTTCTTTCAAAGATAATCTTATCTTCCAGATCCCTTTTAGATGATTTTGGCTGTCATCTATAAACTGTCAACTCCCAAATTGCTGTCTTCAGACTTTTATTCTGTTTGGAACTACAGGCTCATATTTTGTTTTTGTTTGTTTGTTTGTTTGTGTTTGTTTTTGTTTTTGAGATAGAGTCTCACTGTGTCACCCAGGATGGATTGCAGTGGCATAATCTTGATTTACCACAACCTCCACTTCCTGGGTTCAAGTGATCCTCCCACCTCAGCCTCCTGAGTAGCTGGGGCTACAGGTGCATACCATCATGCCAGGCTAATTCTTGCTTTTTTGTAGAGACGGGTTTTCGCCATGTTGCCCAAGCTGGTCTCAAACTCCTGCAGGCTCATATTTTGAATTGCCTACTAGATGGGTCCATCTAGATGTTCCTAGGTGTCTCAAACTGAACACACTCAAAATTAAAATCTAAACAAGGCAATTTAGGGAAGAAATTCAAGTCGTCAAAAACATGTGAAAAGCTACTCAACCTCACCTTATAGTCAAGGAAATGCAAATTAAGGCAATGCATGCAATATTTCTGACAAAGACTGGGCAAAATTAATGAGAATAATGGCATCCGGTGTTAGTGAAGATTCAGGGACACAGGCACTCTTGTACACTGCTGGCAGAAGTATGACTTGCTGTATCCTTTTAGGAAAGTAATCTAAAAATATCTATTAAAACATAAAATACATATATGTTCCTCTTACGCCAAGGAAATCCCCACACAAGTCCATTAAGGTGCTTGTATGAGGATGCTCATCAGATCGTTGTTTGTGATAACAGGAAGTTGGAGGTAATCTGATCGCCCATCACTGGATAAATGAATAGGGAAAATGTGGCAGATATATATCTTAGAGTACTATGCAGCAGTTAGAAGGAATGCATTAGATATATACCTAGCAACAGGAATGGCTTTTACAACAGAATGCTGAGTGAAAAAGGAAACATTGACATGTCTAACACAATACAATTTATGTAAATTAAAATACACACATAGGCCAGGTGCCAGTGGCTCATGCCTGTAATCCCAGCATGTTGGGAGGCTGAGGCGAGCAGACCATTCGAGGTAGGAGTTCGAGAGCAGCATGGCCAACATGGCGAAACCCCGTCTCTACCGAAAAAATAAATAAATAAATAAAAATAAAAATCAGCTGGGCGTGGTGGCACACATCTGTAATCCCAGCTACTTGGGAGGCTGAAGCAGGGGAATCACTTAAATCTGGGAGGCAGAGGCTGAAGTGAGCTAAGATCATGCCACTGCACTCCAGCCTGGGTGACAGAGCGAGACTCTATCTCAAAAAAAAAAAAATTAAAAAAAATACACACATAAAATAACAAATTGTACTTTTAAGAATACATTCAGGCTTGGTGCAGTGGCTCATGCCTGTAATCCCAGCACTTTAGGAAGCCAAGGCAGGCAGCTCACTTGAACCCAGGTGTTCAAGAACAGCCTGGGCAACATGGCAAAACCCCAGCTCTATTTTAAAAATTCAAAAATGAGCCAGATGTGGTGGCACATGCCTGTAGTTCCAGCTACTTGGGAGGCTGAGGTGGGAGAATCACCTCAGCCTGGAAGGTTGAGGCTGCAGTGAGCCATGATCACTCCACTGCACTCCAGCTTGGGTGACAGATGAGACCCTGTCTCCAAAAAAAAAAAAAAAAACACACACACAAAAAACAAAAAAAACCCCAAAAGTATACATTCAAACAAAAGGATATACATTAAAGAATGGTTGTCTATGAGGTGGAGAGGGCACGGGGATGGGGAATGAGAATGAAAGATAATATATACATATTTTTTCTACTCCTAATAAGTCTTATAAAAGAGAGTATATAAGGGAGGAACCTAACATGGATCAATAATGATAATATGCTATAAACTGAGGAATATGATTAACTCAACCTGCATCGCTGAGGAACTCCCCAAATTAATAACATTCTCTTTGACCCTATGGTTTGTTTCCATTTTTTTGCCATCAATAATAATGCCACAGTAAATATCCTCTACATGGATATCTTTGTATTGGTGATTATATTTCTGTAGAATATATTTTTAACTTGTGGTATCTCCACATATGGGATAGTATGCAGAATGAATTACAAAGAAATCCATGCCAAGACGCATCATAATTAAACATAAGGAAACAGGCCAGGCACGGTGGCTCACGCCTGTAATCCCAGCACTTTGGGAGGTGGAGGCAAGTGGATCACCTGAGGTCAGGGGTTCGAGAGCAGCCTGACCAACATGGTGAAACCCCGTCTCTACGAAAATTACAAAAATTAGCCGGGCATGGTGGCACACACCTGTAATCCCAGCTACTTGGGAGGCTGAGGCAGGAAAATCGCTTGAACCCGGGAGATGGAGGTTGCAGTGAGCCGAGATCACGCCACTGCACTCCAGCCTGGGTGACAACAGTGAAACTCCGTCTCAAGAAAGAAAGAGAGGAAGGAAGGAAGGAAGGAAGGAAGGAAGGAAGGAAGGAAGGAAGGAAGGAAGGAAGGAAGGATCTTGAAGTCAGGTAAAGAGAAAAGATGCATCACTTACAGCAGAACACCAATTGCAATGAGAGCAGATTTCGCAAATGAACCCATATGGGCCAGAATAAAGTGGCACAACATTTGTTTTAGAGCAGAAAGAAAAGAATTGTCAGATTAGGGCAGAAAGTATACAAGATAAGGCTGGAACATCTCGTAGTGCCAGAAAGTAAGGAAGTGCTCAAAAGAAAAAAAAAAGACAATGATAGGATGTAAAAGGGACACAGGAGGCAACTAAAAGAGCTTCTAATGTCCAAAGTTAGAACAATATGAACAATAAAATATAGTATTGTATTATAACCTAAAGTATAAAATACATATCTGCCTGAGCGTGGTGGCTCATACCTGTAATCCCAGCACTTTGGGAGGCCAAAGCAGGTGGATCACTTGAGCTCAGGAGTTCAAGACCAGCTTGGGAAACATGGTGAAACCCCATCTCTACAAAAATTACAAAAATTAGCTGGGTGCAGGGGCGTCCGCCTGTAGTCCCAGCTACTTGGGAAGCTGAGGTGGGAGAATCACTTGAACCCGGAGGCAGAAGTGAGCTGTGATCACACCACTGCACTCCAGCCTTGGCAACAAAACAAAACCCTGTCTCAAAAAAACAAACAAACAAACAAACCCAAACATAACCCATGAGTTCATACTGTTGTAAACAAATGACTTGATCAGATGGATTGCTGGATGGCTGAATGGATAGATAGATAGTGTCTTAGTCCATTTTCTGCTACTATAACAGAATAACATAGACTGGGTAGTTTAATAAGAACAGACATTTATTTGGCTCATGATTCTGGAGGCTGGGATTCTGGAGGCTGTTGGTGCCATTTGGTAAGGGTCATCTTATGATGGAAGGGCAAACGAACATGTGAGACAGAGAGGAAGGGGTATGAACTTATCAGAAGGGGTATGAACTTATCAGGAGCCCACTCCTGAGATAACAGCATTAATCTTTTCAGGAGGGCAAAGCCTTCATGGTCTAATTACCTCTTAAGGACCTCACTTCTTTAACTACATTTCCAATGCATGAACTTTTGGGGACACATTCAAACTATAACCGATAGATAGATGATAGATAGATAGATAGATAGATAGATAGATAGATAGATAGATAGAGATAGAGATACATTTCCCATGTACAATTCTAAATAGTTTACATAGGTACTCTGCCCTCAAGGAGGTGGAGCATAGCTCTATTCCTTCAGTTTGAATGCACATAGTGACTTCTAAGAGTATAGTATGGCTGGGCGTGGTGGCTCATGCCTGTAATCCCAGCACTCTGGGAGGCCAAGGGAGGTGGATCACCTGAGGTCAGGAGTTTGAGACCAGCCTGACCAACATGCAGAAACCCGGTCTCTACTAAAAATACAAAATTAGCTGGGCATGGTGGCGCATGCCTGTAATCCCAGCTACTTGGGAGGCTGAAGCAGGAGAATCGCTTGAACCTAGGAAGCAGAGGTTGCAGTGAGCCAAGATCGTGCGATTGCACTCTAGCCTGGGCAACAAGAGCGAAACTCCATCTCAAAAGTATGGTATGGAAAAGGAGAAAAAGAATAACTTTACTATGGAGAAACCTGACAAAGACTACTTCAGTCAGGTGATCAAGATCAACATCGATAGTATGTATCTGTGATATGATGTGATTAAAATGGCACTTCTGTGCTCTTCCTCCCTAAAATCCATAACCTCAGTTTAATCATGAGACAAGTGTATTAGTTCGATCTCACACTGCTATGAAGAAATACCTGAGACTGGGTAATTTATAAAGGAAAGGGGTTTAATTGACTCAGAGTTCCACATGGCTGGGAAGGCCTCAGGAAACTTACAATCATGGTTGAAGGCAAAGGAGAAGCAAGCACCTTCTGCACAGGGTGGCAGGACGGAGTGAGTGCAAGGAGGGGAAATGCCAGATGCTTATAAAACCATCAGATCTCATGAGACTCACTATCACAAGAACAGCATGGGGGAAACCGCCCCCATGATCCAATTACCTCCACCTGGTCCCACCATTGACACATGGGGATTATGGGGATTACAATTCAAGGTGAGATTTGGATGGGGAGCCATCCAAACCATAGCAGAGCCAAACCATATCAACAGACATCAGACAAATTTGAATATTTTATAAAACAACTGACAAGTACTTCTCAAACTATCAAGGTCATCAAAAACAATAAACACCTGAGAAACTGTCATAGCCAAGGGGAGCCTAAGGAGACATGACGACTAAATGTAATGCAGTGTTCCAGATGATATTCTGGAGCAGATAAAGGACATTACGTGGCCCTGCATGGTGGTTCATGCCTGTAATCCCAGCACTTTGGGAGGCCAAGGTGGGAGGATCACTTGAGGCCAGGAGTTCCAGTCCAGCCTGGGCAGCATAGGTAGACCACATCTCTTCTAGAAATTTTTAAAAAATTATCCTGGCATGGTGGCATGTACCTGAAGCCTCAGCTACTCAGGAGACTAGGGCAAGAGGATCACTTGGGCCCAGGAGTTCAAGGCTGCAGTGAGCTATGATCACACCACTGCACTCCAGCCTAGGCAATAGAGGAAGACCTTGCTGCTAAACATAATTTTTTAAAGTACATTAGGTAAAAACTAAGGAACTCTGAATAAAGTATGGACTTTAATAGTAATGTATTAATATTGCTTCATTAATTGTAACAAATGTACTATATTAATATAAGTGGTTAATAATAGGAGAAACTGGATGCAGGGTATATGGAAACTCTCTGTACGATCTTTGCAATGTTTCTATAAATCTAAAACTGTTCTAATAAAGACATACCTTCAGATAAAGGAAAATTAAGTGAATTTGTTGTTAACAAACCTACCCTTAAAGAATGGCTAAAAGGCTGGACAGGGTGGCTCATGCTTGTAATCCCAGCACTTTGAGAGGCCGAGGCAGGTGGATCGCCTGAGATCAGGAGTTTGAGACCAGCCTGGCCAACATGGTGAAACCCCGTCTCTACTAAAAATAAAAAATTTAGCCAGGTGTGATAGTGTGTGCCTATAATCCCAGCTACTTGGGAGGCTGAGGCAGGAGAATCGCTTGAACCCAGGAGGTGGAGGTTGCAGTGAGCTGAGATCATGCCACTGCACTCCAGCCTGGGTGACAGAGCTAGACTCTGTCTCAAAAAAAAAAAAAAAGGTCAAGAGCAAGCCAGTAGTGTGAGACAGTAATCTTTGATTGAAGTGTACTGCTCCTTGCGGAGCACAGCTACCTCATAGGCAGCGCACCAGGGTTGGCAAGGTCTGGGTTCTTGGCAACTGTATTTATACTCAGACCCACTTTCAGTTACATGCAAATTAAGGGGTGGGTGAATGCAAATTACTGAGTGGGTTATTTAGAATTTTCTACGAAAGAGGCGATAACTTCCAGGTTATTGCTATGGAAAGGGTGGTAACTTCCGGGTTGTTGCCATGACATTTGTAAACTGTCATGGCCTGGTGCGAGTGCCTTATATCAATAAGCAATGAAAGCAGCTAGGGGGGCGGGCACGGTGGTTCATGCCTGTAATCCCAGCATTTTGGGAGGCCAAGGCAAGTGGATCATGAGGTCAAGAGTTCGAGACCAACCTGGCCAACATGGTGAAACCCCATCTCTCCTAAGAATACAAAAATTAGCTGGGCGTGGTGGCGCATGCCTGTAATCCCAGCTACTCGGGAGGCTGAGGCAGGAGAATGACTTGAACCCGGGAGGCAGAGGTTGCAGTGAGCCAAGATCACACTACTGCCCTCCAGCCCAGGCAACAGAGCAAGACTCTGTCTTGGAGGAAAAAAAAAAAAAAAATGCAGCTAGGGATCACTTTTGTTGCCATCTGCTGTTTCCTGCGGGTTTCTTCACTTTATCCTGTCTGGACCATATCCTGTTTTGGTCAGCAGGGTTGTGACCAGAAAACAAGTACTGCCAGTCTCCCACCTCAGTATAGTTATGAATTTTTAGAGAGCCCGTAGAGGGAACTTTCTGATGGTCCCCAAACATTCCATGTTCTTTCATCTCTCTCTGCCTTTCCTCATGCTGTTCTCTCTAATGTCTGCCTAGTACATTTCTCCTTATGCTTCAATACTCAACTATCTCTTCCATGAGGATTTTTTTTTTGAGACGGAGTTTCTCTCTTGTTGCCCAGGCTGGAGTGCAATGGCACGATCTCGGCTCACTGCAACCTCTGCCTCCCAGGTTCAAGCAATTCTCCTGCCTCAGTCTTCTAAGTAGCTGGGATTACAGGCATGTGCCACCACACCTGGCTAATTTTGTATTTTTAGTAGAGACAGGGTTTCACCATGTTGGCCAGGCTGGTCTCAAATTCCTGACCTCAGGTGATTCACCCCCTTCAGCCTCTCAAAGTGCTGGGATTACAGGCATGAGCCACCATGCTCGGCCGAGGATTTTTTTTTAACACTGTTAGCCTCCCATACTGTGTTCCCATAGCACCTCTATTCTTGTTCTTATGCTTTGCAATATGGCAATTATTTGTTCATATGTTTGTTTCCCCCACAGAATTATAAACTCTTCCTGTACAGGGGCTAAATCTTACACAACTTCTTATCCCAAAGTCTCACAAAATACCTGGCATAAGTAAGTACTCATAAATTCTAAGTTGAATGAAAAGATCAAAGTTTGGAATCTAGAGCCAAGGAGCACATTCCCTAAAGGCAGATCTGTTTTTCATGTTATTAATGCTTCCTTTCTTCTTTTAGATATCACCCCTGGTCACCTGGAAAAGAACACAAAGGCCAAAGTCATAAAGGTTTCAGGAATAGGAACAGAGCAGATTAGAATGGTCTGGTTTATTTCATTTAGTGTAATGTCCTCAAAGTTTATTCACGTAGCATATGTCAGAATTTCCTTCCTTTCTAAGGCTGAATAATATTCCATTGTGTACCACATTTCATTTATCCATTCGTCCATTGATGGACATTTGGGTTGCTTCTACCTTTCGGCTATTCTGAATGATGCTGCTGTGAACGTGGTTGTACAGATACCTGTTCAAGTCCCTGCGCTAATTCTTACAGGCATATACTCAGAAGTGAAATTGCTGTTTGTCATCTTAATCATATTTTATATTTTGTTTCTCAACTTGCATTTTCCCCAAATGTGTTACTTTAAATAGAAAAAAAGTTACTAACAAGGAAAGATTTAAAATGCTACACACATTTAAGAACCATTAATTAATACATTTCTTTCTGGTCTATTGGCCACAGAATTCAAGTTAGTTCTGAATCTGATCATCTTTGGATGGACCGACAAAATTGAGTTTCTGGACCTACAAAACAACAGATCAGGCCCTGGTCTAGGAAATACCACAGAGATACTGTGGCATCTTTAAGGCTCAGTCTAACGCAGCCTGGTGGCACCTAATTTCTCTGTAAGTTGCAATGTTGGTGACTGCAACTTTAGGAATAGTGAATACCAAATTTAGAAATAAGTGGTTCCCAATCCCCTTTCCATTTATTACATTCCTGAATGAATTTCAGAGTTGGAAGACACATTAGAAGTCAATAAGAATAATCCTTTTATAAAACATTCTACCTGAAATGAATGGGCCTTCCGAAAGTGCTTTTAGTCTATAGATGTTTGACCTCTAAAGACATTATTCAGGGTGTGGGTCACTTAAGAAATATAATTACAAGGTTAGTGTTGTTTGTATAGAGTAGTATTTCAGGAGATTATCTCAAACACTATATAATACCATTTATACTGGGAAAGCTATCTTCTCTGTTCTATGGAGTGGGAACCTTCACCATAAGCTTGTATCTCAGGCTGACTACAGAGCTCATTTCCTCTTTTTTATGAATTTTATTTAAAACATTCTTTGTTCTTTATTTAAAGTTATTTGGCTTTATTTTTTAATTTTTAATCTTGAGGGTGCATAGTAGGTGTATATATTTATGGGGTGAGTGAGATATTTTCCTATAGGCATATAATGCATAATAATCATACCATTGTAAATGGAATATCCATCACCACAAACATTTATCCTGCTTTGTGTTACAAACAATCCAATTATACTCTTTTAGTTACTTTTAAATGTATGATAAGTTATTGTGACTGTAGTCACCCTGTTGTGCTATCAAATACTAGATCTTATTTATTCTATCCAACCGTATTTTTTTTACCAATTAATCGTTCCCACTGCCCCCACCACTACCCTCCCAAGCATCTGATAACTATCCTTCTACTCTCTATCTCCAGGGTCAATTGTTTTCATTTTCTGCCCCCTCAAATAAGTGAAAACACATCAAGTTTGTCTTTCTGTGTCTGGCTTATTTCACTTAACATAATGTCCTCCAATTCCATCCATATTGTTGCAAATGACAGGATCTCATTCTTTTTTATGGCTGAACAGTACTCCATTGTGTATATGTAGCACTTTCTTTATCCACTCATCTGTTGATGGACACTTAGGTTGCTTCAAAATCTTGGCTATTGTGAATAATGATGCAACAAACATAGGAGTGCAGCTATCTCTTCGGTATACTGATTTCCTTTCTTTGGCGTATATATCCAGCAGTCAGATTGTTGGATCATATGGTAGCTAGCTCTATTTTTAGTTTTTTGAGGAACATCCAAACTGTCCTCTATAGTGGCTGTACTAATTGACATTCCCACCAACAGTGTACAAGGGTTCCTTTTTCTCCATATCCTTGCTAGAATTTATTATTGTCTGTCTTTCGGGTAAAAGACATTTTAACTGGGGTGAGATGATATCTCATTCTAGTTTTGATTTGTACTTCTCTGATGATTGACGTTGAACATCTTTTCATATACCTGTTTGCCATTTGTATGTCTTCTTTTGAGAAATGTCTATTCAGATCTTTTGCCCATTTTAAATCGGATTATTAGATTTTTTTCTATAGAGTTATTTGAGCTTCTTATATATTCTGATTATTAACTCCTCGTCAGACAGATAGTTTGCAAATATTTTCTCCCATTCCGTGGGTTCTCTCCTCACTTTGTTGATTGTTTCCTTTGCTGTACAGAAGTTTTTAACTTGATGTGATCCCATTAGTCCATTTTTGCTTTGGTTGACTGTGCTTGTGGGGTATTCTTCAAGAAATCTTTGCCCAGCCCAACGTCCTGGAGAGTTCCTGTATTAGTTATTTTTCACACTGCTGATAAAGACATACCTGAGACTGGGTAATTTATAAAGAAAAAGAGGTTTAATGGACTCACAGTTCCACGTAGCTGGGGAGGCCTCACAATCATGGCAGAAGGTGAAAGACATGTCTTACATAGTGGCAGAAAAGAGAGAATGAGAACCAAGTGAAAGGGGTTTTCCCTTATAAAACCATCAGATCTCATGAGACTTATTCACTGCCACAAGAACAGTATGGGGGAAACCGCCCCATAATTCAATTATCTCCCACTGGGTCCCTCCCACAACACGTGGGAATTATGGGAGCTACAATTCAAGATGAGATTTGGGTGGAGACACAGCCAAACCATATAAATCCCCAATATTTTCTTTTAGTAATTTCATAGTTTGAGGTCTTAGGTTTATGTCTTTAATCCATTTTGATTTGGTTTTTGTATATGGCAAGATAAAGGGATCTAGTTTCATTCTTCTGCATATGGATAGCCAGTTTTCTCAGCAGTATTTATTAAAGAGACTGTCCTTTCCCCTTTGTATGTTCTGGACACTTTTGTTGAAGATTAGTTTACTATAGTTGTATGGATTTGTTTCTGGGTTCTCTATTCTGTTCCATTGGTCTATGTCTGTTTTTATGCCAGTACCATGCTGTTTTGGTTACTATAGCTCTGTAGTATAATTTTTTTTCTTTTTCTTTCTTTTTTTGAGATGAAGACTCCCTCTGTTGCCCAGGCTGGAGTGCAGTGGTGCAATCTCAACTCACTGCAACCTCCACCTCCTGGGTTCAAGTTATTTTCCTGCCTCAGACTCCCCAGTAGCTGGGATTACAGGTGCCCATGACCACACCTGGCTAATTTTTGTATTTTTAGTAGAGACAGGTTTCATCACATTGGCCACGCTGATCTCCAACTCCTGACCTCAGGTGATCCTCCTGCCTTGGCCTCCTAAAGTGCTGGGATTACAGGCATGAGCCACTGTGCCTGGCCTGTAGTATAATTTGAAGTCAGGTAATGTGATTCCTCCAGTTTTGTTCTTTTTGCTTAGGATAGCTTTGGCTATTCAGGGTCTTTTGTGGTTCCACATAAATTTTAGGATTGTTTTTTCTATTTCTGCGAAGAATGTCATTGGTATTTTGATAAGGATTACATTGAATCTTCAGATTGCTTTTGGTAGTATGGCCATTTTAACAATATTGATTCTTTCAGTCCATGAACATGGAATATCTTTCTATATTTTGTATCCTGTTAAATTTATTTCACCAATGTTTTGTAGTTTTTATTGTAGAGATCTTTCACTTCCTTTTATAAGTTAATTCCTATTTAATTTTATGTGCAGCTATTGTAAATGGGGTTACCTTCTTGATTTCTTTTTCAGATTATTCACTGCTGGCATGTAGAAATGCTACTGATTTTTGTATGTTGATTTTATATCCTGTAACTTTATGAATTTGTTATCAGTTCTAATAGTTTTTTGGTGAAGTCTTTAGGTTTTTTCCAAATATAAGATCATATCATTTACAAACAAGTATAATTTGATTTCTTTTCCAATTTGGATACCTTTTATTTCTTTCTCTTGTCTGATTGCTCTAGCTAGGACTTCCAGTACTATGTTGAATAACAGTGTTTACAGTAGTCATCCTTGTTGTGTTCCAGATCTTAGAGTAAAGGCCTTGAGGTTTTCCTCATTCAGTATGATACTAGCTGTGGTCTGTCATATATGGCTTGTGTTGTGTTGAGGTATGTTTCTTCTATACCCAGTTTCTTGAGGATTTTTATCATGAAGGGATGTTGAATTTTATTAAATGTTTTTTCAGCTTCAGTTGAAATGATCATATGGTTTCTGTCCTTTGTTCTATTGGTATGACATATCTCATTGATTGATTTGCATACATTAAACCATCCTTGCATCCAGAGATAAATCCCACTTGGCCATGATGAATGATCTTTTAATGTGTTGTTGAATTCGATTTGCTAGTCTTTTTTTGTCTTTTTTTTTTTTTTAGTAGAGACAGGGTCTCACTATGTTGCCCAGTCTGGTCTCAAACTCCTGGCTTCAAGTAATCCTCCCACATTGGCCTCCCAAAGCACTGGGATTGACAGGCATGAGCCATTGCATCTGACTGGTTTGTTAGTATTTTCTTGAGGATTTTTTTTTTTTTGAGATAAGATCTCACCCTGTTGCCCAGGCTGGAGTGCAGTGGCACGATCTCAACTCACTGCAACCTCTGCCTCCCAGGTTCAAGCAATTCTCATGGCTCAGCCTCCTGAGTAGCTGGGTTTACAGACGTGCAGCAACACGCCCAGCTAATTTTTGTATTTTTAGTAGAGATGGGGTTTCACCGTGTTGGCCGCGCTGGTCTCAAACTCCTGGCCTCATGTGATCCACCCGTCTCATCCTCCCAAAGTGCTGGGATTACAGGCGTGAGCCACCATGCCTGGCCTTCTTGAGAATTTTTACGTTAACGTTCATCAGGGATACTGGCCTGTAGTTTTCTTTTTCTGATGTGTCTTTGTCTGGTTTTGGTATCAGGGTAATACTGGCCTTGTAGAGTGTGTTTGAAAATATTCCCTCCTCCTCTATTATTCAGAATAGTTTGAATAGGATTGGTATTAGTTCTTCTTAAAATGTTTGGTAAAATTCAGCAGTGAAGCCACTGGGCCCCAGGATTATCTTTGCTGGGAGACTTATTATTATAGCTTCGATCTCATTACTTGTTATTGGTGTGTTCAAGTTTTGGATTTCTTCATGGTTCAATCTTGGGAGGGTGTATATGTCTAGGAATTTATTCATTTCTTCAAGGTTTTCTAACTTATTGGCATATAGTTGCTCATAGTGGCCTCTAATGATCCTTTGAATTTCTGCAGTATCAGTTGTAAAGTCTCCCTTTTCATCTGTGATTTTATTTATTTGGATAATCTCTCTTCTGTTCTTAGTCTGACTAAAGGTGTGTCAATATTGTTTATCTTTTCCAAAAAATACACAACTTTTCATTTCATCAATCTTTTGTATTGTTTTATTTGTTTCAATTTCACTTATTTCTGCTCTGATCATTACTATCTATTTTCTTCTACTAATTTTGGGGTTTTTTTTCTTGTTTTTCTAGTTTTTCTAGTTCTGTCTCATGCATCATTAGGTTCTATTCTTCAAATAAACCACCTAATGATGCATGTTAAAGAACTAGAAAAGTTCATTTAGGTTGTTTATCTCTTCAACTAGAACGAGGTTGAAGGTTTTTCTAGGTTGGTGCAAAAGTAATTGCGGTTTTTGCCATTGAAAGTGAAAACCATTACTTTTTGCCATTATGTTCAATGGCAAAAACCGCGATTACTTTTGCATCAACCTAATACTTTTTTGACGTAGGTGCTTATAGCTATAAACTTCCCTCTTAGAACTGCTTTCACTGCGTCCCATAGGTTTGGGTATGTTGTGCTTCCATTATCATTTGTTTCAAGAAATTTTTCAGTTTTCTTCTCATTTTTTTTATTGGCCTACTTGTCATTTAAGTGCATGGTGTTTAATTTCCATGTGTTTGTATAGTTTCCAAAATTCCTCTTGTTATTGATTTCTAGTTTTATTCCACTGTGGTCAGAGAATGTACTTGACATAATTTTTTTTTAATGTTTTAAGACTTGTTTTGTGGCCTAACATATAGTCTATCCTTGAGGATGATCCATGTGCTGATGAGAAGATGTGTATTCTGCAGCCATTGGATGAAATGTTCTGTAAATATCTTTTAGATCAGTTTGCAGATCTTAATCTATAGTGCAGATTAAGTCCAATGTTTCTTTGTTGGTTTTCTGTCCAGATGATCTGTCCAATGCTAAAAGTGAGGTGTTGAAGTCTACAGCTATTATTGTATTAGGTTCTGTCTCTTTCTTTAGCTCTAATAATATTCCTTTTGTATATCAGGGTGCTCTGGTGTTGGATGCATATGTATTTAAAATTGTTATATCCTCTTGCTGAATTTATCATTATATAATGACCTTCTTTGTCTCTTTATATATAATGACCTTCTTTGTCTCTTTATATATATTTATATTATATAATGACCTTCTTTGTCTCTTTATAGTTTTTGTCTTGAAATCTATTTTGTCTGACAGAAGTACAGCTACTCCTTCTCCTTTTTTATTTCCATTGGCATGGAATATCTTTTTCCATCCCTTTATTTTCAGGCTATGTGTGTCTTTATAGGGGAAGTGTGCTTCTTGTAGGCAACAGATCATTGGGTCTTGCTTTTTTTTATCCATTCAGCCACTCTGTGTCTTTTGATTGGAGAGTTGAGTCCATTTACATTCAATGTTATTATTAAACTGATGACAACTTAACACTAATTGCATGAACAAACAAGGTAACTAACAAACAAGCAAAGAGAAAACTAATAAAAACTCTACACTTTAACCTCATCCTCCAGCCTTATAACTTTTTGTTGTTTCTATTTATATTTTATTGTACTGTTTATGTCTTGAAAAGTTGTCATAGTTATTATTTTTGATCGGTTCATCTTTTAGTCTTTCTACTCAAGATATAAGTATTTATGCATTGCAATTACAATGTTATAATATTTTGTGTTTTTCTGTGTACTTACTGTTACCCATGAGTTTTGTATTATACCTTCAGATGATTTCTTATTCCTCATTAGTATCCTTTTCTTTCAGACTGAAGAACTCCCTTTAGCATTTCTTGTAAGATAAGTCTGGTTTTGATGAAATCCCTCAGCTTTTGTTTGTCTGGAAAAGTCTTTATTTCTCCTTCATGTTTGAAGGATATTTTTGCCAGATATACTATTTTAGGGTAAAAGTTTTTTCCTTCAGCACTTTAAATATGTCACGCCACTCTCTCCTGGCCTGTAAGGTTTCCACTGAAAAGTCTGCTGCTGGATATATTGGAGCTCCATTGTATGTTTTTTTTTCTTTCTTTTCTCTTGCTGCTTTTGGTATCTTTTATTTTTATTTTATTATTATTATTTTTTGAGGCAGAGGCTCCCTCTGTCACCCAGACTGGAGTGCAGTGGCACAGTCTCAGCTCACTGCAACCTCCACCTCCCAGGTTCTAGCAATTCTCATGCTTCAGCCTCCTGAATAGCTGGGACTGCAGGGGAAGGGCACCATGCCTGGCTAATATTTTTTTAATTTTTAGTAGAGACAGGGTTTCACCATGTTAGCCAGGCTGGTCTCGAACTCCTGGCCTCAAGTGACCCACCCACCTTGGCCTCCCAGAGTGTTGGGATTACAGGCATGAGCCACTGTGCCCAGCCTGGATCCTTTCTTATTCTTGACCTTCGGAAGTTTGATTATTAAATCATAGTCTTATTTCAGTTCAATCTACTTGCTGTTCTATAACTCTCTTGAATTCAAGTATTGATAACTTTCTCTAGGTTTGGGAAGTTCTCTGTTATTGTCCCTTTAAATAAACTTTCCACCCCTATCTCTCTCTCCCATCTCTTTATGGCCAATAACTCTTAGACTTGCCCTTTTGAGGCTATTTTCTAGATCTTGTAAGTGGGCTTCATTCTTTTTTATTATTTTTTCTTTGGTCTCCTCTGACTGTGGGTTTTTTTTCCAAGGTCTTGCTCTTTCACCCAGGCTGTCGTGCAGTGGCACAATCACAGCTCATTGCAGCCTTGAACTCCTAGATTCAAGTGATCCTCCTGCCTCAGCCTCCTGAGTAGCTAAGACTACAGGCACACATGCCACCATACCCAGCTAATTAAAAAAAAATTTTATAGAAATGATGCCTTGTTATGTTGCCCAGGCTGCTCTTAAACTCCTGGGCTCAAGTGATCCTCCTGCTTCAGCCTCCCGAAGTGCTGGGATTACAGACATAAGCTACTATGCCTGGCCATGTATTTTCAAATGGCCTGTCTTCAAGCTCATTAATTCTTTCTTCTGCTTGATCAATTCTGCAATTAAGAAACTCTGATTCATTCTTCAGTGTGTCAATTACATTTTTTAACACCAGAATTTCTGCTTGATACTTTTTAATTATTTAAATCTCTGTGTTAAATTTATCTGATAGGATTCTGAATTCCTTATCTGTGTTATCTTGAATTTTCTTGAGTTTCTTCAAAACAGCTATTTCAAATTCTCTGTCCGAAAGATCACATATCTCTGTCTCTCCAGGCTTGGTCCTTGGTGCCTTATTTAGTTCATTCGGGAAGATCATGTTTTCCTAAATGGTCTTCATGCTTGTGCATGTTCGTCAGTGTCTAAGTATTGAAAAGTTAGGTGTTTAGTAGTCTTTGTAGTCTGGGCTTGTTCATACCCGTCCTTCTTGGGAAACTTTCCAGGTATTCGAAGGGACTTTGGGTGTTGTGATCTAAGTTTTTGGTCACTGTAGTCACATCTACGTTAGGGGGCACCCCAAGCTCAGTAACACTGTGACTCTTGCAGACTCATTGAGGTACTGCCTTGGTGGTCTTGGATCAGATCCGAAAGAATTCTCTGGATTACCAGACAGAAACTTTTTTTCTCTGCCCTTACTTTTACCCAAACAAACAGAGTCTCTCTCTCTCTCTCTCTCTCTCTCTCTCTCTCTCTGTGCCGAGATGCCTGCAGCTGAGGGAGGGCAGAAATGCTTTTTTAAGTTACCACCCAGTTCTAAAGTTGCACTTTGATTAACTTGGTTATTTCCTATGTTTTCATTAGCAACACAGTTGTAAACCACTTCTCCACATAGTTAATCTCATCTCTTAAATGACAGTTATTATTAAAATTTCAATGAGTAATTCTTTTTCTGAGTTCTTAGTTTCCTATATACTTATTACAGCATTAATCATGTTACCTGACAATACCTACTCACTAATCAATTCCCAGTGAGAATTGTTAGACACTTATATCCAGTAGCAAGACAGAAAAAAATTAAAATCCTTAAGACAAATAGTTAGGGATATGCTTTCAAATCTGGGATGTACAGTAATTGAAAGTGTGAGCCTCCTTGGCAACTCCCAGAGGACATAACATTAACAGTAATCAATCCACTGTGTGGCTTGTTACATAAGTACAATAGAAGCCTTGGGAACATTTGGAATCTGACAGAAGCCTTATGGAAGTGGTTCCATGGGGGTTGGCTATTTGCATATTTTCCTCCTATTACAGATAAGGGAAAAAAGACTGAAAGAATATATACCAAAATGTTAATATTGATTATTCCTGGGGAGTAGGGCTGCCAGTTTTCTTTTATTTTTTGTTTATCTGTATTATCTAAAATTTCTAAAATAAATATAACTATTATAAGAAAATTCCAAATAATAAAAGTCCAAAAAGATGGTTTGTTTTAACAGTAAGTAAGCTGAGTTGCATTTTCTACCATCTGTTTCAGTCAGGGAAATGAATAACATCTTCTAGGGCAAAGTAACAGGGTAAATGGAGACCCAGAGAAAGACTGATTGTTCTCTATGATAAGCATTCTCTAGAACATAAAAGGAAGTAATGAACAGGACTCCAAGCTTTGTTCTTTTGTGTCTCACTCCCTCTCGATTCTTCTCTGGCTTTGTTCCACACTTTGAACATCCTAAATCAACTTACAAGTGGTGGTCACCAAAAGAATCTACGAGGAAGATTGTCTCTCTAGACTCTGATTCCATCAAATATCCCCTTTCTCTTCTATTTTCCGCATTTTCTTATATACCTACAGACATGCTTAACGTTTCCCCATTCTAAAACAAAGTTAAAACACTATTTCTCCCCTATCTCGTTACAAACTACCATCCTTTCTACCTCCTTCCTTTCATAGCCAGATTTCTGGAACAATTAATCTACAGCCACTGTCCTTTCGCCCTGTCCATTTGTTCAATTTGCTGCAGTCTGCCTTCTGCCATGACTCCAACCAACTTTAAAGGAAAGCTTCCTAGTTGCTGAACTTATTGGCCCATATTTATACAGCCTAAGGCGATTGGTTGCTCTTATTTCCCAGAAGTTCTTCTTGGCCTCTGGGAAGAAAGGAGTGAAATGGGAAGAAATGACACTACTGTCTCTTCATTTTTTTTTTCTTACCTTTCCCTTTCAGACTTCCCTCTTCTGTTCAACACTTATTCATTGGGATTCCCTAAGGTTATGTCCTAGTCTCTTATCTTCTTACACCACCTGGAACAAAGTTTATCTACTTACTACACAGCTTCAACTATCATCTATACAATGACAGATTGCAAAATTTTTTTTTACAGTTAAATCTAAGTTGTTTTATTCTTTTTTTTATATATACTTTAAGTTTTAGGGTACATGTGCACAATGTGCAGGTTAGTTACATATGTATACATGTGCCATGCTGGTGTGCTGCACCCATTAACTCGTCATTTAACATTAGGTATATCTCCTAATGCTATCCCTCCCCTCTCCCCCGACCCCACAACAGTCCCCAGAGTGTGATGTTCCCCTTCCTGTGTCCATGTGTTCTCATTATTCAATTCCCATCTATGAGTGACAACATGCAGTGTTTGGTTTTTTGTCCTTGCGATAGTTTACTGAGAATGATGGTTTCCAATTTCATCCGTGGAAATTTTTAATAATAGCCTCGAACTCTTGCTTAAGCTCTAGATTTGTATTTCCAAATTACAATTAAGCATCTTTACCTACAGGTTACAAAGAGGTACCCTAAGCTCCACTAGTCTAAAATCAGACTTACCTTCTCTACTGCCACAATTTACTAAATTCTTGAATTACATTCTCATTCACAATCGCAAGCCGTGTTCCTAAGATAGAAGCTTTTGCTTTTGCCTTAATTATCCCTTCTCCCTAACGCTGCACATCTAATCAATCAGCATACAGTCCTGTTGATTTTAACTCATAAATATCATTCTGTCAAGCCTAGCCTTTCCCCCGCACTGCCTCGATCTTGGTTCAGACTCTCATAATGTACAGCTTGGACTATTACGTCTGCTAAGTAGTCCTGCCACCAATCTCTCTCCATTCTACACCTGTTCAACTTCCACACTACTTTCGAAATGATCTTTACAAAACAAAACTCATTCTTTTGACTCCTCGGTGCCTACAGGATAAAACACAACTCCTTGGTCTAGCATGTTAGGATTCAGTCCAGGTTGTTAGCCTCACGCTCTACTCCACCCCCAAACTCCTGCATGCTAAGCTTCTCACCATTCCACAAACACAGCAGGCCCTATAATGTCTCCATGTCTTCACACATTGTATCCTGTCCTCTTAGAATGTCCTTTTCTTTCTTCCTCACCTGACAATGACCTACTCATCCTTTAGTATGTGTCTTCTTGGGAAAGACAAACTAGCTATTATTTATCAAGGAGTTTTGCTAAACAATTTATGTTCATTAGCTTATTTTAATCCTCAATCAATTCTATAACTACTATTATCATTTTACAGATGAAAAAGCTGAGATTTAAAGGGGCTAAATAGCATTGTCATCTACTAAATGGTGGGATTTAAATATAGGTCTTCAAAACCTGAACTTTTAACCACTATGCTACAGGCAATGTGTATTAAACATAGTTGATTGTTCTGTTCTCTGTGTTCCCATAGCACTCTGTTCACCACTCTGCAATGGCAGTTACCACACTAGAATGTAATATTTCTGTTTACACAATATCATCCCCTACTAGATGTAAGATACATGGTGATAGAAATAAAATCTTGCAGCCGGGCGTGGTGGTGTGTGCCTGTAGTCCCAGCTACTCGGGAGGCTGAGGTGGCAGGACTGCTTGAGCCTAGGAGTTCGAGTCTGTAGTGAGCTATGATGGTGCCCCTGCACTCCAGCCTGGGCAATAAGAGTGAGATTGGTCTCAAAAGAAAGAAAGAGAGGAAGGAAGGAAGGAAGGAAGGAAGGAAGGAAGGAAGGAAGGAAGAAAGGGAGGGAGGGAGGGAGGGAGGGAAGAAAGAAAGAAAAGAAGGAAGGAAAGAAGGAAGGAAGGAAAAGAAAGAAGAAAGGAAGAAAGAAAGAAAAGAAAGACTTAACCAATCTTTGTATCTCAGTGTGTTTAGCACATTATAAGTGCTCAATAAATGTTCACTATATAAATGAATTTTGAAACTTCTCTTTGGCAGTAAGTAGCCTTTTGTTTGTTGCCTTGCTTTTTCTTCTTCTGACTGTGTCTGACATGGTTGGGCTGTGTCCTCATCCAAATCTCATCTTGAATTGTAGTTCCCATAATCCCCATATGTCCTGGGAGAGACCAGGTGGAGATAATTGAATCGGGGGGACGGTTTCCCCCATCCTGTTCTCATGATGGTGAGTGAGTTCTCATGAGATCTGATGGTTTTATAAGGGGCTTTTTCCCACCTTTGCTCTGAACTTCTACTTGCTGCTACCATGTGAAGAAGGACGTGTTTGCTTCCCGCTCCACTATGATTGTAAGTTTCCTGAGGCCTCCCCAGCCATGCTGAACTGTGAGTCCATTAAACTTTTTTCCTTTATAAATTACCTAGTCTCAGGTATGTCTTTATTAGCAGCATGAGAACGGACTAAGACAGTGTCCTTTCATTATTCATTCAACTATGAGCAGTAAATGCTGGCAATTTTTTAAAATTGTGTTTCAGGCTTTGTTATTATTTATATTGCCTTACTACTTACATAGTAACTTTACTATCTTACATTATTAATATACAGGTTTGTAAGTAATATTATTTAAGTGTGTGTACAAAATTTCTTTTTTTAAGAATGAGTTCATGTCCTTTGCAGGGACATGGATGAAGCTGGAAACCATCATTCTCAGCAAACTAACACAGGAACAGAAAACCAAACACCACATGTTCTCACTCATAAATGGGAGTTGAACAATGAGAACACGTGGACACAGGGAGAGAAACATCACACACTGGGGCCTGTCGGGGGTTAGGGGGCAGGGGGATGGAGAGCATTAAGACAAATACCCAATGCATGTGGGGCTTAAAACCTAGATGATGGGTTGATAGGTGCAGCAAACCACCATGGCACGTGTACACCTATGTAAAAAACCTGCACATTCTGCACATGTATCCCAGAACTTAGAGTAAAAAAATTTCTTTTTTTAATATTTTAACTTTTATTTTAGGTTTGAGGTAGATGTACATATTTGCTATATAGGTAACCTCGTGACTCAAGGGTTTGTTGTACAGATTATTTCATTACCTAGGTACTAAGCATAGTACCCAAGAATTGTTTTTTTTTTCTAAACCTCTCCATCCTCTCATCCTCCTCCCTCAAGTAGGCCCCAGTGTCTGTTGTTTCCCTCTATGTGTCCATGTGTTTTCATTGTTTAGCTCCTACATATAAGTGAGAACATGCAGTGTTTGGTTTTCTGTTCCTGCCTTAGTTTGCAAAGGATAATGGCCTTCAGCTCCATCCATGTTCCTGCAAAGGACATGATCTTGTTCTTTTTATGGCTGTGTAGTACTCCATGGTGTATATGTAGCACATTTTCTTTGCTTTTTTTTTTTTTTTTTTTTTTTGAGATGAAGTCTTACTCTGTTGCCCAGGCTGGAGTGCAATGGCGTGATCTTGGTTCACCGCAAACTCTGCCTCCCAGGTTCCAGTGATTCTCCTGCCTCAGCCTCCTGAGTAGCTGGGATTACAGGCATCTGCCACCATGCCCGGCTAATTTTGTATTTCAGTAGAGACAGGGTTTCACCATGTTGATCAGGCTGGTCTCGAAGTCCTGACCTCAGGTTTATCCAACTGCCTCCACCTCCCAAAGTGCTGGGATTACAGGTGTGAGCCACCGTGCCTGGCCACCACATTTTCTTTATCAAGTCTACCATTGCTGGACATTTAGGTTGATTCCATGTCTTTGCTGTTGTGAATACTGCTGCAGTGAACATACGCGTGCATGTGCCTTTATTGTTTTGGGTTATACCCAGTAGTGGGATTGCTGGGTCAAATGGTACTTCAGTTTTTAGTTCTTTGAGGAATTGCCACACTGTCTTCCACAATTTACACTCCCATCAGCAGCGTCTAAGCATTGCCTTTTCTCCACGACCTTGCCTAATGCTAGCAATTTTGATAGTGTTTCATAAAAATCTCCTTTCATATTCTAAGTGAATTCATATGAAGTGATCAACAGAGGAATTGATCAATAAGCTTCCTTCTAAAATGTACTTCTTGAATTAACTTTCTCTCATAGCAGCCTATTCTACTGACATCTTCTCTTTAACCTATTAGTGTTCTCAAGTCTTTGCCCATCTTAATAAAAAATCGCATTCCTTCAACTATGCTAGCTACAGTCTGCTTTCCCTATTATTCTTTCCCTTTGCCAAACTTCTTCAAAGGTTAGTCTGCATTTCCACACCTCCCATTTGCTTTTTTGAAATTTAGAAATACTTTAAGCAAACAAAAAAGGGTAGAGAATAATAAAATAAAAACCCATGTACCTACAACTCAGTTTATTAAAAACTGACATTTTGGCTGGGCGCGGTGGCTTACGCCTGTAATCGCAGCACTTTGGGAGGCCAAGGCGGGTGGATCACCTGAGGTCGGGAGTTTGAGACCAGCCTGACCAACATGGAGAAACCCCGTCTCTATTTAAAATACAAAATCAGCCAGGTGTGGTGGCGCATGCCTGTAATCCCAGCTACTCAGGAGGCTGAGGCAGGAGAATTGCTTGAACCTGGGAGGCAGAGGTTGCGGTGAGTCAAGATCGCGCCGTTGCACTCCAGCCTGGGCAACAATAGCGAAACTCCATCTCAAAACAAAACAAAATAAAACAAAACACGCCTGACATTTTGTCAGATTTCTTTCCTATTTTTTAAAGAAGTAAAACATTATTGATAGAGTAAGCATTATGTGTACCTATCCCATCCCCATCCCTCTTCCTCTTTCCCCAGAGGTGGTCACTATTCAGACTTTGGTATTTCTCATTTCCATGTATGTAATAACTAGTTGACCTCCGCAGCATTTGATCCTATTCATCTTTTTCTACCTTAGAACTTTCACTTCCCTTAGCTTTGACGCCACTATCTCCTTAGTGCTCTGAATCTCTCTCGACCAACAGTCTGTACACTACACGAGATGTGAGTAATGACTCCCATTGAACCATTCTTACCTGAACCCATACCTTCAGTATTGGCCATGTGATTTGCTTTGGACAACAGGATATCTACAAATGTGATGCAAACAGAGGCTTGAAAAGCACTTGTACATTGAGGCTTGCCCTCTTGAAATGCTGCCACCATATGAACAGGTTCAAACCTTCTGGAGAGGCCACTGTGGGCACTGTGGCCAATAGCCTGCCAACTGCCAGATGTGTGAGTGAGGTCATCTTAGGTCATCCAGCCCCCACCAACTTGACAGCTGACTGCCACAGCATGAGTGAGCCTAGGCAAGACCAACAGAAGAAATGCCCAGCTGAGTCTAGTCTCAGAATTTAATTATCCACAGAATTTTGAGCAAATAAAATAAATGAAGCCAGTGCAGTGGCTCACGCCTGTAATCCCAGCACTTTCGGAGGCCAAGGTGGGAGGATTGCTTGAGCTCAGGAGTTCAAGACCAGCCTGGGCAACATAGCAAGACTTCGTCTCTACAAAAAAAATTAAAAATAAAAAATTAGCTGGGCATGGTGGCGCACGTCTGTGGTCTCAGCTACTCGAGAGGCTGA
This sequence comes from Pan troglodytes, assembly GCF_028858775.2. Classification (NCBI taxonomy): domain Eukaryota; kingdom Metazoa; phylum Chordata; class Mammalia; order Primates; family Hominidae; genus Pan; species Pan troglodytes. The sequence goes on from NC_072421.2 coordinate 68,799,928, forward strand.
GGTGGGAGGATTGCTTGAGCCCAGGAGGTCAAGGCTGCAGTGAGCAGTGATCATGCCACTGCACTCCAGCCTGGGTGACAGAACAAGACCCTGTCTCTAAAACATACATACATAAAATGTTGTTTTAAGTGACTAAGTTTTGGCATGGTTTAGTTTTATATCCATAATATCATATTATACATATTATATCACAACTTGGTTTTTTTGCTTCTTCATATTGAGATCTTTCCATGTTTACACCTATAGCCGTAGTTCATTCATTTTAAACTAACTTGAACAAAGAGTCCTTTCATATGAATATACCATAATTTATTTATTCATTCACTTACTAATGGACACTTGTGTTTCCAGTTTCTCACTACTACAAGCAATATTGCAATGCACACTCTTATATGGGTACTTTTTGTACAAGGAATGGAATTACTTAGTCGAAAGGTAGATATCTTCAACTTTGCTATATAGTAATGAGCCACATAACTATATTTCGGTCAATGACAGACCACATATACAATGATGGTCCCATAAAATTATATTACCTTTATTTTAATGTACCTTTTTTATGTTTAGATATAAATGTATCTAAACATAGTTACACAGATACTTACCATGTGCTACAGTTGTCTACAGTATTCAATGTAGTAATATGCTGTAAAGGTTTGTAGCCTAGGAGCAATAGACTATGTCATATAGCCTAGATGTGTAGTAAGCTATACCACCTAGGTTTGTGTAAATACACTATGATGTTTGCAAAAGGAAGAAATTGTCTAACGATGCATTTCTCAGAAGATATCCCCATCACTAACCAACACCTAACTGTATATGCCCAACTGCTTTCCAAGAAGGTTGTACATGTCTTCAATCCCTTATCTACAATTTTGAAATCTGAAAATAAACCAAAAGTATTTTTCATGAGTTTGGCTTTTTTCACTTTGCTTATGGCGTTTTGGTATTTTTTACTACTTACAATTTTTTCAAGGTTATCAATAATTTTCTTTATGGTTGTGCTTGCCTTACTCTTCCAGCCACTATAAACTGGTTTCTGAACCATACCATTCCAATTATACTGCTCAAGAAGGTCACCAATTGTGCTTAAAAGCCAAATTTCATGAGCGTTTTCAAGTATAATGAAATAACTAGTTGACCTCTGCAGCATTTGATCCTATTCATCTTTTTCTACCTTAGAACTTTCACCTCCCTTAGCTTTGACACCACTATCTCCTTAGTGCTCTGAATCTCTCTCTCAACCAACAGTCTACACACTAGTAATGGGATACAGCACTGTGCAGTGGGATTCAGAGTTTTCATTAAAATTACCGACAATTCATGTGCTCTCACGTCCATCTGTGTGATGTGCTATGTGTGGTAGGTATGATATATCATGAAAAACTTACTGTGCAAAAATATTGAGTGTTTCAATTAAGGATTTATTAAGGTAAAAAAATTAATGAGTAATTTCCAAATGAATTCGATACAACAATGATGTGACATTAATGCCAATGAACTCAGGGAAAAAAGAACTTAGGAGATAAATTATGTATCTGCTACCCCCTACACTAATTGTTACATGTTCATATCTTTGTTTCTCTCTAAGTGCCTATGTGTCACTTAGACTAGCATATAGTTAGCTGCTGATTGATGTGTATCTTCTCCAAAAGGTAAATTTAGTCACAACATTCTCAATCCAAGCACAAAATAAAGGTCAGATACTGCAAAGAAAAATACCTTATTGTGCAATATTTTACAAACAGCATAGTAATACTTGTTTTAGGCAAGAATCATCAATGAATGCTAGAACTAGTGGGTGAAAGTTTGATGAGAAACAAGATATTCTCAAAATATCTTCCTCAAAGGTATTTATTAGTTGCAAAGGGAAGAATAGTACCTTGAGAATGTAGAAAACTGGCAGATCTTTTTAACCAACTGGTGATCAACATTAATATCACCAGTAATGGCACAAATAAATATCATGTGCCTCCTGATATTATGCACTGAGAAGGACACAAATTACTTCTGTACTATTTCTACTGAAAATGCTTAACTTGAATCAAATTGCATGGAAACATCAGACAAACCCAAAATGAGGGACATTCTAAAAAAACTGACCTATGTTCTTCAAAAATATTAATGCCATGAATGACAAAGAAAGGCTAAGGAATATGTTCCAGATTAAAGGAAATTAAAGTTGGTGGTTTCCCAAAATGTTAAATATAGAATTACCATATGACCCAGCAATTCCACTCCTAGGTATATGCCCAAGAGATTCAAAACAAATATTCAAACAAAACCTTGAAAACGTATGTTCATAGAAGCACTATTCACAGTAGTGAAAAGGTAAAAACAACCCAAACGTCCATCAGTGGATAACTGGAAAAACAAAATGTAGTGTATCCACACAATGGAATATTTTTCAGCCAGAAAATGGTTGAAGTAATGATATATGCCAAAATGTGGATAAAACTTGAAAATATCATGCTAAGTCAAAGAAGTCAGACACAAAAACCACATATTGGATGATTCCATTTACATGAAATGTCCAGAATAAACAAATCCACAAAGACAGAAAGCACATTGGTGGTTGCCAGGGGCTTGGGAGAAAGCAGGACAAATTACATGTTTTTTTTTTTTTTTTTTTTTTTTTCTGAGAGAGGGTCTTGCTCTGTCACCCAGGCTGGAGTACAGTGGTGTGACCATGGCTCACTGCAGCCTTGAACTCCCGGGGTCAATCGATCCTCCCATCTCAGCCTCCCAAGTAGTTGGGACTACAGGCATGCACCACCACACCTGGCTAATTTTTGTATTTTTTGTTTTGTTTTTATTTAACTTGTATTTTAAGTTCAGGGTACATGTGCAGGTTTGTTATATAAATAAACTTGTGTCATGGGGGTTTGTTGTACAGGTTATTTTATCACCCAGGTATTAAGCCTAGTACCCATTAGTTATTTTTCCTGATCCTCTCTCTCCTCCCACCCTCCAATAGGCTTCAGTGTGTGTGGTTTTTTGTTTGTTTGTTTGTTTTTGTTTGTTTTTTGTTTTTGAGATGGAGTCTCGATCTGTCGCCCAGGCTGGAGTGCAGTGGTGCAATCTCGGCTCACTGCAAGCTCCACCTCCCAGGTTCACACTATTTTCCTGCCTCAGCCTCCCCAGTAGCTAGCTGGGACTACAGGCACCCGCCACCACGCCCGGCTAATTTTTTTTGTATTTTTAGTAGAGACAGGGTTTCACCATGTTAGCCAGGATGGTCTCGATCTCCTGACCTCCTGATCCACCCGCCTCGGCCTCCCAAAGTGCTGGGATTACAGGCGTGAGCCACCGCACCCAGCCCAGTGTGTGTTGTTTCCCTCTATGAGTCCATGTGTTCTCATCATTCAGCTCCCACTTATAAGTGAGAACATGCGGTATTTGGCTTTCTGTTCCTGCATTAGTTTGCTAAGAATAATGGTCTACAGCTCCATCCATGCTCCTACAAAGGACATGATCTCATTCTTTTTTGTGGCTGTATAGTATTCCATGGTGTATACATACCACATTTTCCTTATCCAGTCTACCATTGATGGGCATTTAGGTTGATTTCACGTCTTTGCTATTGTGATTTGGTCACAATGAACATACATGTGTATGCCTTTAAAACAGAATGGTTTATATTCCTTTGGGTATATACCCAATAAAGAGATTGCTGGGTCTAATGGTATTTCTGTTTTTAGGTCTTTGAGGAATTGCCACACAATCTTCCACAATGATTGAACTAATTTACACTCCCACCAGCAGTATGTAAGTGTTCCTTTTTCTCCACAACCTTGCCAGCAGCTGTTATTTTTTGACTTTTTAATAGTAGCCTGATGTGAGATGGTATCTCATTGTGGTTTTGACTTGCATTTCTGTAATGATCAGTGATGTTGAGCTTTTTTCATATTTTTGTTGGCCACATGTATGTTTTCTTTTGAAACATGTCTTGTTTATGACCTTTGTGGGGTTTTGCCATTTTGCCCACCAACCCAAGTCCCACCTCCTCAGTATGCTTTTCAAAAAAAGTATTGTAACCTTGAAAGTACAATGTATCTCAAACTATGGATCACTCCCAAAGTACCTAGCATAGCTCTGGGCATAAAGAACCCAAGTAAGTGCTTTCCCAAACTGATGCCTATATAAATTAACAAGAACAAAATTCAGATTATTTAATGAACATAATCTCAATCTCCTTCACTGGCTCCTCATTCTCTGCTCACCCCTTAAACACTATTGTAAAAATGGGGCTTATATTAATACCTACTTCATGTAAGGTTGTTGTGAGAATTGAATGAGTAAGTACATATAAAACATTTAGTATAGTGCCTGCTACATAGTAGGTGCTCAGTAAATGTTAGAAATTATTATATCGCTGTCACTTTTCCCCAAATTTTGTTATTGCCTGTAGTCTCATTCTTGGTTAATGGTCTCACCATTGACCTAGGCTCCTAAACCTATTTTCATGCCATTTAATGGCTTCAATCCCTTCTTAACTCCTCTCACACTCTCCATATTCACTTAGTCACCAAAGGCCTATTGATCCTTCTTTAATGATCTGGGCTGGGCACAGTGGCTCACGCCTGTAATCCCAGCACTTTGGGAGGCTGAGGTGGGTGGATCACCTCTGGTCAGGAGTTTGAGACCAGCCTGGCCAAAATGGTGAAACCCTGTCTCTACTAAAAATAAAAAAAAAATTAGCCGGGCATGGTGGCACGTGCCTGTAATCCCAGCTACTCGGGAGGCTGAGGCAGGAGAATCACTTGAACCCAGAAGGCAGAGGTTGCAGTGAGCCGAGATCACACCATTGCACTCCAGCCTGGGCGATAGAGCAAGAATCCATAAAACAAAACAAAACAAAACAAAACCTCTCTGAATATATCACCTGCTCTCTTTTGTTCAGGCCCTCATTTCTCCCTTGAGAATACCAATGTCCTCCTAGTCTCCCTACCTCTGGCCTTTCCCCTGCCCAGTCTTCTTTATACTGTAACCATCCATCTAAAACACAGTTTACTCTCCCCTTTAAAGCTCCTCAACTGCTACCAGTTATTCACATAGTTTGGCATGCAAGGCTCTTCTGTGCTCTGACCACTGCCTACCTATCCAACTTTACCTTCTATCCAATTCTTTATTCTATACCTATAGTTCAATTATACCAGTCTATTTTCAGTTATAAGAATGGGCCATGCTGTTTCACCCCAGCATACCTGGGTAGTTTAAATTCTTCTTCCTGAAATATCCTTCCTAACTTTGTGCATTTTGTAAATACTTATTCATTCCCTGTTTCCATTTAATTACCTTCTCTGTGAAGATGTCTCAAATGTCACTCTCCATTGTTATACTTTATCACATTTTATGTTTGTTTCCCCTACTACTAGATTGCTCTTATTCCTGAAAAGCAAAAGCCATGTCTTATTCATATATTTATTCTCAATGTTTTGCATAGTATCTAGTACATAGTGTGTTGGGAGGAGATGGTTAGTTAATGACTAAATAAGCCGCCTCTCTGGCCTTATTTCCTACTATCCTACTGGTTCCATGGATATACATAGCACTTTCTAGCCTCTCTCCTTTGCTGCTGCCAATCTCTTTGCCTACAGTGTTTTCCACTACTTCATCTCAACCTACTGAAAACCTATTTTCCATGGGGCAGGTGATTCTCATCTCCTGTTGCTACCTTTTCTGATCACCATGGCTAAAAATGATCTCTTTCTTAGCCTGGTCTCTATTACATGGTGAGATCTTAGGATCAACAAGATCCAAAGATCAATAAGATTTTAGGATAGATAAGATCTAAAGATCAATAATATCCACTCTCTGCCCTCAAGAACTCACTGTCTACCATGGGGGTCCTTAAGCTAGGACAGTGGTTCTTGAAGCCTAGTGAATAAAAGAATTACCTGGTGGGATTGTTCAAGATATTTGAGGCCTACCCTCAAAAGATTCTGATTTAGTAACTCAGGTTGCTTTATAAACAAGCATTCCTAGTGATTCTAATGCAGGTGAATAGTCTGTGCATGTCCTTTGGGAGGTTCATGAACCTGATGAACAACTGTGTAAATATATACGTACATGTGTATTTTTCTAGACAGATTCCACAGTTTATAGTACATCATCTATGACCTCTAAAATAGTTTAAAAGTCACTGATCAAATGGGAAATAGATATGTTAACTGACAGGTTACAAAACAATTCAGCTAAGTGATAGAAGAGAAATATGAATAAAGTGCTGTGGGAATATAGATCAGAAAGCAACTAAGTGTCCCAGAGACAGCTAAGAAAAGCTTCATGTGAGGGTAACATTTTATTTATTTATTATTTATTTGTTTTTAGAGGCAGGATCTCACTCTGTTGCCCAGGCTGGAGTATAGTAGCACAATCATATCATATGAAATCATATCATATGAAATCATATGATTTCATATTGTGAAATCATATCATATGAAATCATATGATTTCATATTGTGAAATCATAGTCCACTGCAGCCTCCAAGTCCTGGGCTCAAGAGGTCCTCTACCTCAGCCTCCCAAATAGCTGTGACTACAGGTGTGCACCACCACAGCCTGCTAATTTTTTTTTCAGAGATGAAAGTCTCACTACCTTGCCAAGCTGGTCTTAAACCACTGGCCTCAAGTGATCCTCCTGCCTCAGCCTCCTGTGTAGCTGAGATTATACGTGTGTTACCAAACCCAGCTTAGGTTAACATTTTAGCAGGATTTTCTAAAGTGAGTATACATTTGCCAAGTGCAGTAGAATGCTGGTAATTCTAGGCATAGGGAACAGGATATGTAAAGACACAGAGATACAAAAAAGAAGTTTTACTTTCAATATGTCTAGAATATTTTGAAAGGAGATACATGTGAATAATGAGACTAGAGACACAGGTAGGGCTTTGTATGCCAAGTTAAATAGTTGCTTTGTTTTGTTTTGTTTTGTTTTGTTTTGTTTTGTTTTTCAGAGATAGGCTGGAGTGCAGTGGTGCTCGTAGCTCACTGGAATCTCCAACTCCTAGGCTCAAGTGATCCTCCTGTCTCAGCTTCCCAAGGCACTAAAACTAGAGTGGGCAGTATTTTTTTTTTATTTATTTAGTACAGATAGCGTCTCATTCTGTCACCCAGGCTGCTCTCAAACCCCTGGCCTCAACTAATCCTCCTACTTCAGCTTCCCAAAGTGCTGGGATTACAAACATGAGCCACCACGCCTGGCCTGTTAAAGAGTTTTATTCTGTAAATAACAGAGAAACAAAAGAGTGGTTTTTAAATTAAGGTAAATTAAGGTAAAATTCACCATTTTAACCACTTTATATTTTTTATTTATTTATTTATTTTAGAGACAGGGTCTTGTTCTGTTGCCAAGACTGGAGTACAGTGGCACAATCATAGCTCACTGAAGCCTCACACTCCTGGTCTCAAGTGATCTTACTGCCTCAGCCTCTCAAGTTGCTGGGATCACAAACCCAAGCTACTGTGCCCAGCTAAGTTTTGTATTTTTACTAGAGACGGCGTTTCACCATGTTGGCCAGGCTGGTCTCAAACTCCTGACATCAAGTGATCCACCAGCCTTGGCCTCCCAAAGTGCTGGGAGTATGGTCGTGAGCCACTGCACCTGGCCAGGAGATCTATTGTACATCATGATGACTATAGTGGCTCCCAGTCATTGGGAGGAAAGGAATGAATAGGTGGAGCACAGAGGATTTTTAGGGCAGTGAAACTATTCTGTATGATACTGTAATGGTAGATACATGTCACTAAACATTTGTTGAAACCCATAGAATATATAATACCAAGAGTGAACCCTAATGTAAACTATAGACCTTGGGTAGTAATGATGGTTCATTGATAGTGACAAATATACCACTCTGGTGTGGGATGTTGATAGTAAAAGAGATTGTGCGTGTGTGGACAGGAAGTATATGGGAACTCTCTATACCTTTTGCTCAATTTTGCTGTGAATCTAAAACTTCTCTAAAAAATAACGTGTATGGCCAGAAGCGGTGGCTCATGCTTGTAATCCCAGCACTTTGGGAGGCCAAGGTGGGTGGATCATGAGGTCAGGAGTTCGAGACCAGCCTGGCCAACATGATAAAACCCCGTCTTTACTAAATACAAAAATTAGCCAGGTGTGGTGGTGCGCGTCTGTAGTCCCAGCTACGCTGGAGGCTGAGGCAGGACAATCACTTGAACCTGGGAGTTGGAGGTTGCAGTGAGCCAAGATCGCACCATTGCACTCCAGCCTGGGCAACAGAGCAAGACCCTGTCTCAAAAAATTAAAATAAATAAAACAATGTAAAACAATAACAACAAAAAATCCTGTATCTTTAAACTTTATCCCCTATGACTCCTTTTTTAGGCCTCCTGCCCTTTTAGGGCAAATTCTCCTGCCTCAGCCTCCCAAGTAGCTTTTTTAGGCCTCACAAAACTTGGTCCATAAAAACCAGTCCATCCCTTTCCTTGCTATCTAGACTGAGAGGCCTAACTCCTCCTCCTTAACTTCGATAAGCCGTCTGAAAAGCCTCTTTAGTACCTCTTCTTTAGTCTCCCTGTGACACTTCAACTCCCGGCAGCCTGCTTTACTCTACCCAGACAAATAACCTAATGACTTATGTCCAAAAGGTGATCTGAACTGATTAAGGAGGAAACTCTTTTTTCTTAGAGATTGTGTCTCACTATGTTGCCCAGGCTGGTCTCAAACTACTGGTCTGAAGTGATTCTCCCACCTCAGCCTCCTGAGTAGCTGGGACTACAGGTGCGTGCCGCCATGCCCAGCTATCTTTTATACTTTACCATCTTCTCTGTTTTCAACTAGCATGGCCTATCTACCTAACCTGTCCATCGTTTTACTATTTTCCAAAAAATTCAAGATTTGAGTCAAACAGAAACATTAAAAATACTAATGGTAAATACTAAGAATGCTAATGTTGGCTGGGCGCGGTGGCTCATGCCTGTAATCCCAGCACTTTGGGAGGTCGAGGCAGGCAGATCACCTGAGGTCAGGAGTTTGAGACCAGCCTGACCAACATGGATAAACCCCATCTCTACTAAAAATACAAAATTAGCTGGGCGTGGTGGCGCATGCCTGTAATCCCAGCTACTCGGGAGGCTGAGGCAGGAGAATTACTTGAACCCAGGAGGCGGAGGTTGCAGTGAGCCAAGATTGCGCCATTGCATTCCAGCCTGGGCAACAAAAGTGAAACTCCATCTAAAAAGTAATAATAATAAAAAGAATGCTCATGTTAAAAGTACTATTCTGGAAGGAAAGTATATTAGTCAGAGTTCTCCTGACTATTATATTATATATATATCCTGAAAGTATATTAGTCAGAGAACCAATAGGATACATATAGATAGATATATGAGAGGGAATTTATTAGGGGAATTGGCACACATGATTATAGAGGCTGAGAAATCCCACAACAGGCCATCTGCAAGCTGGAGACCCCAGGATGCTGATAGCATGGTTCAGTCCAAGTCTGAAGGCCTCAGAACCAGGGAAGCCAATGGCGTGTAACTCTCAGTCGGAGGCCAGAGGCCTGAGAACCGAAGGTTAGGCAGGGAGCACTGGTGTAAGTTCTGGAGTCCAAAGACCGGGGAGACCAGAGTTCTGTTGCCCAAAGCAGGAGACAAATGTATCCCAGCTCCAGCAGATAAATCAACACATTTGCCTTTTTCTCATTTTTTGTTCTCTACAGGTCCCTAACAGATTGAATGATGCCTGCCCACACTAAGGGCAAATCTTCCCCACCTAGTCCACTCAGACTCACACAATCATCTCTTCTGGAAACCCTCACAGACACACTCCAAAATAATGCTTTACCAGGATTCTAGGTGTTCCTTAATCTAGTCAAGTTGACATCTAAAATTAACCATCAGAGAAAATATATAGAAGATCTAATTTCTTACAAACTCAGGAAACAAAAGGGAACTACTTTTCTTCAAATGAGTCTAATTTGCATTCATTATAGCCTGATGTCCAAGAGGCTCTGACCCTTAAACTTCTGTAAGCTGCTCTGACAATAAATAAGTAATTGCATACCTATCTGTGAAGAATAATCCTTCACATGATTCAACTTCCTTCTCATTAACTCTGCTTTCCACTGCCTAATAATAGTGACTATTTACTGAGCTCTAAGTATGTGCCAGGCATCGTGTTGAGTGCTTTATTTTTTAAATTTAATTCTTACAGTAAGTATCAATCCACTTGATAGATGAAGAAGCTGAAGTTTGGAGAAAGTAAGTAATATTTCCATGATCAGGCAGCTAGTACACAGAAGAGCCAGGATTCATTCTTTCAACTATTAAATATTAAAGAAATCTTTTTTTGTTGTTAATAAATTTTTTGTGGTTTTATTGTATCGTCTGAACAAATCAATGTCTGGGCGGTGAGGCAGCTGCTTTCTCCTTCCCTTCTTTGGGTTACTAGAGCAACTTCTCCATAGATTTAAAAAAAAAAAAAAAAACAAAGGACAACCTTTTGCATTACTTAAGTCTTTCCAAGGCATGCGCTGGTACAACACAAACTTCTCCCGTCAGAAGCAACTAGTCTAGTTTCCAAACATCATGCACAACACCTCAGTGGCAGCAGCGCACTGCGCCACCCGCCGCAGCCCTGCTCATTTGTGCATGATATTTGGAGCATCTGGAGGAGTGGGAATAGTATTGGGAAGAGGAGGGAGGAGGAAACAGTATGAGTGCCTGGCTGAGAGGAGGTCAACCGAAGTTGTGCAGGGCAAGCCTGAACATGTCATTGGTGAAAGCATCGTTGATGTTCTTTAATAGGAACATCTGGTGGAAACCCATGATGAGGTCTTCATCCGCCTTAAGCTGACCCACAGCCATGCTGATGATGCAGCTATCTGGCATGGGCTAATGGTCCTGCACCGTGATGCTGTGCTGGATTTTCTGGAACGGAAGGCTAGACAAGTTCTCCACAATCGCAGCTTTCCCTTGGAACTGTTGTCCTTCTCACGTAAGGCATGACGCATCAATGTAAATTGAGCCTAATTGGGTTCTATCGTTATCAAATAACTGGTAGTAATGTTGAATGAAGCTGGATCCAACCTGCTTCCAAATCGGCTTGTCTTCCATTCTGGAGCATCACCCAGCCTCGCGGAGACCCGAGGGGCTGGCATGATGGCGGCAATGGAGGCGGCCAATAAACCTTTAAAATATGATTGGCATCTCTATATAGCCAATATTTCCTTAGAAAAGGGAAATTCATCATAATTAAATTTATATTTATTTAGCTAGTTAGTTATTGCTGAGACAAGGTCTCACTATGTTGCCCAGGCTGATCTCAAACTCCTAGGCTCAAGTGATCCTCCCACCTCAGCCTTCCAAATTGCTGGGATTATAGGCGCAAGCCACCATGCCCAGCCTATAATTAAACTTCTATCCATTTTTAGTATTTTTAGTTTTTTGGGGGTCTTTTTGGGTTTTTTGTTTGTTTTTTGAGACAGATAGATATTCATAGATATTTTCACTCTACTGCCCCGGCTGGAGTGCAGTGGTACCATCATAGCTCACAGCAACCTGAAATTCCTGGGCTCAAGAAATCCTCTAGCCTCAGCCTTCCAAGTAGCTGGGATTACATTAGTGCACCATCATTTCCAGCTAATTTAAAAAGTTTTTTTTAGAAACAGGGTCTCATTATGTTGTCCAGGCTGGTCTCGAACTTCTGACCACAAGCAATCCTCTCACCTCGGCCTCCCAGAGCACTAGGATTACAGGCGTGAGTCACCATGCCTGGCCTTCTATTCATTTTAACTTGAAAGCATACTTCCTTTCTATTTAACCTTGCCTTCATAGATATTTTTATTATAGTTCATTGTAAGCTTCTTCATTTTTGAACTCAAGCCAGGTCCCCACACAGGCTTAGTTCTCCTAGTTCTCTCGGTTTTTATAATTAATGACTACCACTCTACTGACTGTGTCCATAACCCCCGGGGCCTCCTCTCTGTTTTGCTGCTTGTAACCCAGGCCTTAACTTGTCCTCTAGGGTCTAAGATTCATATCTATATTTTTCCACATTCCCCTTTTTTATTATTTTTCTTTCTTGTTCTTTTCTACAGAGCCGGGGGACTACTCACCTGGCTAAACCAGAATGACACAGATTGCCTCATAAACTGGAATTCTGACAGCCCAAGAGCACAATATCCCAGGTCACAAATGACAGGACTGTACAAGCAATAGATTTTTGTGATTTTTTTTTTCTGATGGCTGCTAGAATGAAAAATAAAGAAATATTACATCTCTAAGAGTAACCATTAAATTCCTCCATATTACTTCAGAGTAGAAATCAATTTAATAAGTCCCCAGCATGGTGATAAATAATTTTTCTGCTGTTGTCAACCAATATCAAATATACAGTACTAGTATAGAAACAGCTATAAGGCTCCTTTCCAGCTGATCAACTCCTCTCCTCCACTCCATTGCCAGCAATTATGCACCTCAGTATCCAATTATTCCAATGTTCTTTTATCCTGTAACAAATGGTAGCCAGAACTCAATATGTGCCAGATTATCATCCGGCAATTAATATTCTTAGGGTTTCTTAACTGGAGCTCTACATCTCTGATTCACTCTCATTGTTGCTTTACATTTTCTCTTCTATGCTTCTAGCTATGTATCTTATTTATACAAAGATAAAATTATATCAAATATAGCTAGGGTAATTAAGATGGAACCCTCACACTAAAGCAGATCCTGAGTAGTCCTATATATATTGTGGGTTGCAAATGGTCCTGGAAAAGAATATAAAAAGGTCATTCCAAAAAGTCAGTACATGTTTTTAGAGATGAGTTCTCACTCTGTCACCCAGCCTGGAGTGCAGTGGTGCAATCACAGCTTACTGCAGCCTCAAATTCCTGGGCTCAAGTCATCCTACTGCCTCTGTCTCCTGAGTAACTGGGACTACAGGCACACACCACCATTCCCAGCATCAATACATTTTTTTAGGCTCCAATTTTCTAATTACAAATAGATCAAAAATTCATCAAGTATACTGGATACAGCCCAAGGAAAAATCTGTTTGATACTAAACTGCATTCTTACCAAAATTATGATCTATAGTCAACTTTAATTCTATTGGTGGCATTAATAATTTATCACACATACCAATTTCACATTTGTCATAGTCACAGTATTCCAAAGCTGTCAAATTACTTCCCAGCTACCAATATCAGTTCCCAAATTTCACTGAGATCTAAACAAAACAATTTCAAAAAGTTTCCTTAGTTTACTGTCTAGAGAAATATATATATAATATAATATATATATTATATATATAATTATATATACAATATATATATATTATATATAATATATATATAATATAAATTATATATATTATATATATAATATTATATATATATAATATATATTATATATATATATAATATATATTATATATATAATATATATTATATATATAATATAATATATATTATATATATAATATAATATATATTATATATATAATATATATATATTATATATATAATATAATATATATTATATATATAATATATATATATTATATATATAATATAATATATATTATATATATAATATAATATATATTATATATATAATATAATATATATTATATATATAATATAATATATATTATATATATATATATATATTTTTTTTTTTTTTTTTGAGATGGAGTCTCACTCTGTCGCCCAGGCTGGAGTGCAGTGGTGCGATCTCGGCTCACTGCAAGCTCCACCACCCAGGTTCATGCCATTCTTCTGCCTCAGCCTCCCAAGTAGCTGTGAGTACAGGCACCCGCCACCATGCCCGGCTAATTTTTTGTATTTTTAGTTGAGACGGGGTTTCACCATGTTAGCCAGGATGGTCTCGATCTCTTGACCTCGTGATCTGCCCACCTTGGCCTCCCAAAGTGCTGGGATTACAGGAGTGAGCCACTGCACCTGGCCAGGAATAATATTTTTAACAATAATGACTCTAGTTATGTTCTGGATTCCAACTAATCACATAGATTCCAATATTATCTTTTTCTCATACAACTAATTGCACCCTATGCTTGAGCCAAAACTAGCCACCATTCCCTAAAACCTTCCAGCTTTTGGTCATGCCCATCCATTCAGCCTCTATCTCATCTTCTTACCTGAACTCTGGTCATCCCAAACCATGAACTGTGCTGCTATTTCCTCCCTGGCAAAGCTCTTCATTTGAGGCTCTTCTTTTCTTTCTTTCTTTCTTTCCTTTCTTTCCTTTCTTTTCTTTCTTTCTTTCTTTCTTTTCTTTCTGACAGTGTTCCTGCTCTATGTTGCCCAGGCTGGCCTCGAACTCCTGGGGCTTGAGTGGTCCTCCCACTTCAGCCTCCCAAGTAGCTGGAATTACAGGTGCACAAACCATGCCCAGCTGAGGCTGTTCATTTTCCTTTGCTCATATCTCCCCATAAGTCAAGATCAGGTTATCATCTTCTTGTATCTTCTTCACTGGATCCCCAAGGTATTATTTTACCATCTTACCTCAATAACCTCTTTCTTCAAAGTTCATAATACTCAATTTTATGACCCTCTCAATGTTAAATGTCAATCTCCAAGTCTCCCCCCAACATTCACTGAGGACTTCAGTACCAACTGTTTTCCTTGTCTCTTCTCATCCTGAAAGTCTTCATTATCCCCCTTGATGATATAACACCCAAACCTCATGGATCCTTGACATAACCTATTCTAACTTCTTCATCTCCATTCCATTTCAATAATCCATTTCTTTTTTTTTTTTTTTTTTTTTTTAGCGGAAAGCACAAACTCAGTCTCCCACTACCACACATTATGCAGTTGAGTTTCCTGTATTTGGGGAAATCACAGGGGCCAACACACCCAGAGTGCAATGGATGGGCCTCACCCTGAGAAAACCACCTTTGTGATCATGGTATCTCCCCTGCCAGGTATCAATTATTTGTTTCTGGAGTGACACTTGGAATGGCTCTACTTCCAAAACCAAACACAGAGGGTCCACTCTCAGAACTACTTGTTGTTCTACTTCTCTTAAACCTTATACTCCCTGAATTTACCCTTAAACTGCCTCAAGGCCTTTAATTCATTAACCCTCTTGCCTATTTTCCAAAGCCATCACGTACTTTTGGGTTTTTTGGGTTTTTTTGGCGGGGGGTCTCAAATTCCTTTATTTAAAAAAAATTTATTTCCACAGGTTTTTGGGGAACAGGTGGTGTTTGGTTACACGAGTAAGTTCTTTAGTAGTGATTTATGAGATTTTGGTGTACTCATCACCCGAGCAGTATACACTGCACCATATTTGTAGTCTTTTATCCCTCACCCCCTTCCCACCCTTTCCCCCTGAGTCCCTAAAGTCCATTGCCATCATGTACTTTTGGACTGCATTTCCTTGTCTACTTAGGAAAGAGTCCATGGACAGTGAGACTTCAATAACAGTAACCAACACTCCCTATTCTCCTATCCCCTTGATTTTCCACCATCCCTATTATGTCAATTCTCACCCACAAATCAACCAAACTATTTATATTCTCCATTCCTGCTTACAAAGTACTGCTGAGTAAAATTATATACTCCTGGTCACCAGCTTCCCTTCCATCCTCCACTCCTAACAGAATGTTCTTTTTTTAAAGTTGGCAAATAAAAAGTATATATATTTATGGTATACAATATGATGTTTTGAAATATGTACACATTGTGGAATGGCTAAATTGAGCTAATAAGTAACATATGCATTACATCACATACTTTTTTGTAGTAAGAACACTTAAGAATGATCTTTTAAAACATAAATTAGTGGCCGGGTGCAGTGGCTCACGCCTGTAATCCCAGCACTTTGGGAGGCCAAGGCAGGCAGATCACCAGGTCAAGAGATCGAGACCATCCTGGCCAACATGGTGAAACCCCATCTCTACTAAAAATACAAAAATTAGCTGGGCGTGGTGGCATGCGCCTGTAATCCCAGCTACTCAGGAGGCTGAGGCAGGAGAATCATTGAACCCAGGAGGCGGAGCTTACAGTGAGCCAAGATCGGGCCACTGCACTCCAACCTGGTGACAGAGTGAGACTCCATCTCAAAAAAAAAAAAAAAAAACCATAAATTAGGCCGGACTTCTGGAATGGCAGAGGAACTCAGCAAATCCTCTCTTCCTTAAAACAATGATAAAACTGGATTAAGAAGCAATTAAGAAAACCTGTGGAACCTTTGGCTAAGAACAGTGGGAGACTACGGGGCTGCTTCCATCTCCCCCACTCCCACTAGGTCCCCTGGAGCTGATTTTACAACGAAAGTCAAGGCAAGCCATAAAAAAATAACAATTTAGATGCTGGAGGGGAATTACTTCATAAAGAACGAGCACCAAAAAAGTCCTATGCCCAGGGGTGTTTAAAACAATAGCAAACTCAATTTCATACAGACACGGGAAGCCAAAATCGCAGTTACCTGAAGTTACAATATTGGTTGGAGCAAGCAACAGAATAGCAGATCTGCCAGAAGTTTACAGAGAGATCCAGAAAACAGGACAGTAATAGTGGGGCTTGATAAGCACCTTCAAGGCCCTGGTTGTCTAGGAGGCTGTGTGCATGTGCAAGGCTACACTGAAGTTCAAGGTACCAGAGAGGGGCCTAGTTATTTACATTTCATTGGCTGAATGTGAGGCCTTGCACAGGCACAGGCACAGGACATGAGAAGGCCTATCAGGAAGTAAAAGTCATGGAGGACATGTAAACTCTCCAAACTTTGAATGTGTTTCCCAACCCACACACAACTTCGTCAGCAAAGGGCAGAAGACATATTGGCCCAAGGTGTTTAAGGAAAACCTCCAGCAAATTATTGGCTGACCACTAAGTTATCCTGACCCAGATATGATACCTAGGAAGCCATGCTTAGAAATGAAAAAAATATATATTATTTTATTTTATTTTATTTTTTGAGACAGAGTCTCGCTCTGTTGGCCAGGCTGGAGTGCAGTGGCACAATCTTGGCTCACTGCAACCTCCGTCTCCTGGACTCAAGCAATTCTTCTGCCTCAGCCTCCCAAGTAGTTGGGATTACAGGCATGTGCCACCAAGCCCGGCTAATTTTTGTATTTTTAGTAGAGACAGGGTTTCACCATGTTGGCCAGGCTGGTCTCCAACTCCTGACCTCAGGTAATCCGCCCACCTCGGCCTCCCAAAGTGCTGGGATTACAGGTGTGAGCCACGGTGCCCGGCCAATTTTTTTTTTAACTGAGCAAAAGTCTGGGTACGGTGGCTAATGCTTGTAATTCCAGCACTTTGGAAGGCTGAGGCAGGAGGATCGCACGAGGCCAGAAGTTCAAGACCAGCCCAGGCAACATAGGGAGACCCCGTCTCCACAAAAAATAAAAATAAAAATTAGCTGGACATGGTGGCATGTGCCTGTGGTCCCAGCTACTTGGGAGGCTGAGGCGGTAGGATCACTTGAGCCCAGGAGATCGAGGCTGCAGTGAGCTGTGATCATACCGCTGCACTCCAGCCTGGGCAACAGAATGAGACCCTGTCTCAGAAGGACAGGAGGGGAGGAGGGGAGGAGGGGAGGAGGGGAAAAGAGGAAAGGAGAAGAGGACAAGAGAGGAGAAAGAAAATACAACAGAGGGGTGGAGGGGGATGGGGCAAAAAAAAAAAGAGAAAAAAAGGAAAGCTTCAACAATCATTAGGGAGTGGGGATCAGAACGCTGAGCTTAACATTTTGAGGAACTGCCAGACTTTTCCAAAGTAGCTACACTCATTAGGATGTCTATCATAAAAATGAGAGACAATAAGTAAGTGTTGGCAAGGGTGCGGAGAAAACTGAAACCCTCATACTCTGCTGGTGGAAACGTAAAATGGTACAACCAATGTAAAAAGCCTGTGCTTTGGAAAACAATGTACCAGTGCCTCAAAAGGCTAAACATTAGAGTTACTCTATGACCCAAAAAGTGGAAACAACCCAAAATGTCCATCAACTGACGAATGGATAAACAAAGTGTTATATATCCATACAATGGAATATTATTCACCCGTAAAAAGAAGTGAAGTACTGATACATGCTATAACGTGGATGAACCTTGAAAACACTATGCTAAGTGAAAGAAACCAGACACAAAAGACCACATATTATATGATTCCATTTATATGAGATGTCCAGAGTATGCAAATTCATAGAGACAGTAAGTAGATTAATGGCTGCCAGGGGCTGAGGGCAGGGGGAAATGGAAAGTGCGTGCTAATGGGTATAGGGTTTCTTTTTGGTGTGAGGGAAATATTTTGGAATTAGATAGTGGTGATAGTTGAAACACCTTGTGAATATATTAAAAACCACTGTGTTATACACTCTAAAATGATGAATTTTATGGCATGTGAATTATATTTCAAATTTTAAAAACACCTAGTGCTGAGTGAAAGCAAAAGGCTATATAGCACATGATTTCATTTACATAAAATATCTAGAAAAGGCAAATCTACAGACAGCATATTAGTGGTTGCCTGGGGCTACAGATAGGAAGCAGGATTGACTGCAAAAGTGTATAGGGGATCTTTTAGTTTGATGGAAATGTTTTAAAACTGGATTGTGGACATAGTTGCACAACTCTATAAATTTACTAAAAAGTTTTGAATTGTATATTTAAAATAGGTGAATTTTATGCTATGTAAATTAAACTTTAATAAAGCTGTTTTAAAAAAAAGAGAGAGAGAATATAAATCAACTAGGACTCCTTGGAGAAATAGCAAGTCTGAGGCAGGAACTATATAAGCCTTGTGCCAGGAATCAAGCAAGCTATGGAACACTAATGAGTCATGTCAGGAACATACAGGAGGCAACGCATTGGCAAAAGATGGTAAAAATTGAGTATTAACAAGAATAATGAATGCAGTCAATTAAAACCCATTGAATACATTTTTTAATTTTTAATTTTTATGGATACATAAATAGATATACATATTTATTATAGGGTACATGTGATAGACATTTTTTAAAGGGTGGTTAATAAAGACAGGGAAATAACAAACATATACAACTCATTGGATATCATTGAAAGTAAGTAGAGCACCAACTCTTTACTCTGAAAATTGGTAATTAAGGAAAGAATTAATCATGTCTCCTGCCTTCCCTGTAGGAGTAACACAATAGTCCTAGTTGATGAGGGAAAGTTTACTTTCAGAAGAATTCCAACTAGTTAATGTGGAAAACAAAATTAAGGAATCACTATTTTGAAACTACTAGTGAAATGATTAATTCCACCAATGGTCATAACAGATTAAACTATTAGATGAAAAGTTGACGGGAAACATAATGAAGGAGTCAGGCAGGGCGTGGTTGCTCACGTCTATAATCCCAATACTTTGGGAGGCTGAGGTGGAAGGATCACTTAAGCCCAAGAGTTTAAGACCAGCCTGGGCAACATATAGAGATCTTGTCTCCACACACAAAAAAATAAATAAATAAACAAATAAATAAATAAATAAATAAAATTTAAAAATTAGCCAGGGCTGGGCGCAGTGGCTCACACCTATAATCCCAGCACTTTGGGAGGCTGAGGCGGGCAGATCACTTGAGGCTAAAAGATCAAGACCAGCCTGGCCAACATGGTGAAACCTCATCTCTACTAAAAGTAAAAAATAAATTAAAAAAAATAGCAGGGTATGGTGGCACACACCTGTAATCCCAGCTACTCAGGTGGCTGAGGCAGGAGACTCACTTGAACCTGGGAGGCGGAGGTTGGCACTGCACTCCAGCCTGGGTGACAGAGTGAGACTTTGTCTCAAAATAATAATAATAATAATTAGCCAGGCAGGGTGGTGCATGCTTGCAGTTCTAGCTATTCAGGAGGCTAAGACAGGAGGATCACTTGAGCCAGGAGATCAAGACTGCAGTGAGCTATGATCACGCCACTGCACTTTAGCCTGGTGACAGAGCAAGACTACATTTCTAAAAATAATAATAATAAGTTAAATAAAATAATGAAGGAATCCAGATGTTACTCATTTATTAAAAATGGAATGGATGTGTGCCTCCAGATGTGATTCAAAGTGAAATACACAGTTACCCCTGTTAAATATTATTGACCAAATGAAGAAAGTTGAATCTGAATATCATCAAGCTTCTAAAGCTAACTTCCATTATAGAAAAATGTGGGATATAGAGGAATAAAGTAAATGACAGCATAAAAAAGAAAACAAACATATCTAAAATGTGGGATATTCTACAGGACCACTGATTCACTTTCTGCAACAAGCCAATGGCTTGACAAAGAAAATGTGAGGCATAGACTGCTCTCAATTAAGAGAGACTGGCTGGGCATGGTGGCTCATGCCTGTAATAGCAGCACTTTGAGAGGCTGAGGCAGGAGGATCTCTTGAAGCCAGGAGTTCAAGACCAGTCCTGGCAACATAGTGAGACCTTCCCATTTCTACAAAAAAAAAAGAAAAATTAAAAAAACAATTAGCTAGGCATCATGATGTGCACCTGTAGTTCCAGTTACTTGGGAGGCTGAGGCAGGAGGATCCCTTGAGCCCAGGAGTTCAAGGTATCAGTGAGCTACGATCATGCTATTGCACTCCAGCCTGGATGACAGAGAGAGACCTTGTCTAAAAGAGAGAGAGAAAGAGAAAGAAACTTAAGGCCGGGCATGGTAGTTCATGCCTATAATACCAACACTTTGGGAGGCCAAGGCAGGAGAATCATTTGAGCCCAGGAATCCAAGGCCAGCCTGGGCAACAGAGTGAGACCTTGTCTCTACCAAAAAAAAAAAAAAAAAAAAAAGTAATTAACCAGGAGCTGTGGCATGTACCTGTAGTCCTAGCTACTTGGGAGGCTGAGTCAGGATAATCACTTGAGACCAGGAGTTCAAGGCTGCAGTGAGCTATGATTATGCCACTGCACTCCAGCCTGGGCAACAAAGCAAGACCCTATCTCAAAGGGAAAAAAAATAAATGGAAATAGCTTAAATCTGTAGCGAAATTAAACATTAAGAATCAATGCCAGCCGGGTGAGGTGGCTCACGCCTGTAATCCCAACACTTTGGGAGGCCGAGGCAGGCAGATCACCTGAGGTCAGGAGTTTGAGACCATCCTGGCTAACATGGTGAAACCCCATCTCTACTAAAAAGACCAAAAAGTAGCCAGGTGTGGTGGCAGGCACCTGTAGTCCCAGCTACTCGGGAGGCTGAGGCAGGAGAATGGCATGAACCTGGGAGGCAGAGCTTGCAGTGAGCTGAGATCACACCACTGCACTCCAGCCTAGGCAACAGAGCGACATTCAGCCTCAAAAAAAGAAAAAAAAAATTAGCCGGGCGTGGTGGTGAGTGCCTGTAATCCCAGCTACTAGGGAGGCTAAAGCAGGAGAATTGCTTGAATTCGGGAGGCAGAGGTTGCAGTGAGCTGAGATCGTGCCATTGCACTCCAGGCTGGGCAACAAAGCGAGACTCTGTCTCAAAAAAAAAAAAAAAAAAGAACCAATGCCGTCAAATTCTAAAAGTCCTTGAAATTACTCTGCAGATCCCTTCACATCACCATAAGTATCCATCTACCTCTTCTTCCTCTAATTAAGATTGCTTTTCTCTCAAGTACTGGTACTCAAGTTAAACTTTAAAAACTGTTTTCTTTCGTTTCATAACTAATATTACAAAAATATTTTATATTTGTTATTGCTATGTGTAATATTTTATTGACCCTGTGGATTAAGCAAGTTTTTATCTGCTATTCTGGAAACATAACCACTACTTATAAATGGTTTCTCTGACAAAATTGTCCAAAGCTTCAAATCACTAATTTAAATACTTAAATTTTTAAAAATACACAAAAAAATTATGCACAAAGAAAAATTCACAAAAGAATTAAACATTTATTCTACTCATCATGTACAAATGGTTATTTTAGGATACCAAAAAGACCTAGTTGGTAAGGGAAAATTATTTACAGAAGAATTTCAGTTAATAGTTGTAGAAGAAGCTGGGCGAGGTGGCTCACACCTCTAATACCAGCACTTTGGGAGGCTGAAGCAGGAGGGTCGCTTGAGCCCAGGAGTTCCAAGTTACAATAAGCCATGATCGTGCCACTGCACTCCAGCTTGGATGATGAAGCAAGACCCTGACTCAAAAAAAAAATAGTGTAGAAGGAATGACAGAACTAGGAAAATCACCATTTGGAATACCCTTATGAAACTAATAATTCAGATAATGATCATCAGTGGATGCTAAGACAATGAGGATGCCTTTCTAACAATGAGGGTAGATGAGAAAGGCAATAAGGACTTTTAAAATAGAAAGATTAAGCTGTCCACAATCTGTACACACTGCTCAGCCATAGTATCACTAAAAGTGGACCAACCAGACATTGGGGTAGCATGTATGAGGGCTTGGATTCAAGAGAAAGAGAGCATGGCATATACCGATCATTGAAAATGGAATTTTGAATTGCTGAGGTACAGAGTGTGAGATGAGGAGTGGTGATAAATGAAGCTGATGCAGGAGCCAGATGTAGGGCCTTGTAAATCACTTAAAGAATTTTGAATTTTCTCTTAAGGGGACTGGGAAGTCACTGAAGGGTTTTTGTTTTAGAATATATTCTCTGGCTATAGTGTGGGACATGATTTGAGGGTAAAATAAGAGTCGGGGCAAGTAGATGAATTAGGAGACAGTTGCAATAAAGTTTGAGATGACAGTGACCTGGACCAGGGTAGTGGCATTAGGAAAAAAGGTGAAGTATATGGATCCAGTGAATATTTAGCAAATAAACCTGAAAGGATTTGGTGGTAAAATAGAGAGAGGATGGTGTGAAGGTTTTAGACTTGGGGAACTGGGTTGATAGTGCCATTCACTGACATAAGAAACACAAGAGGAGGAATGGGCTTAGGCTGAGAGGGTGGGGAAGGAAGTAGCTTAGTATGGGAAATAGTGAATTTGCGATGACTATGGAGCATGAAAATAGGCAGATGGCTACCCGGGGTCTGAAGCTCAGAAAAGAGGTCTGGATTGAACATACATTTGTGTGAAGTCAGTGTATAATAAGCAGCTGAAGCCAAGAGAATGGATAAGATGAGCCTAGTCAAAAACAGCAAAGCGGGCAGGCACAGTAGCTCATGCCTGTAATCCCAGCACTTTGGGAGGCCAAGGCAGGCAGATCACTTGAGGTCAGAAGTTTGAGACTAGACTGGCCAATGTGGTGAAACCCCATCTCTACTAAAAATACAAAAATTAGCCAGGTATGGTGGCACGCGCCTGTAATTCCAGCTACTCAGGAGGCTGAGGCACGAGAATCACGCCACTGCACTCCAGCCTGGGTGACAGAGCGAGACCCTGTCTCAAAAAAAAAAAAAAAGCAAAGCATAACATGTGGCCCTGGAGCCCCATATCTTTTACCTCAAGTAACTTCACACCAGTGGCAGAAGAGAAACCAGATCACAGTGAATTGAAGAGTGGGAGGTGAGGAAAAATAAGGTGAATGAAGGGGAAGAAAGAGAGATGACAGGAACTGAAAGAGGATATGAATTTGTATAGCACCCATTTATGCTGTCCAATTAACCCTTTGCTATATATACTGTCTTATATTATAATATGAATATATGGTATCATCCCCTTCAAAAAATGCCTCACATGCATGTCTAGTCTTCCCAGTAAAATGAAAGCTCCTCATGGAGCTTTTTAAAAATGTCTTTAGGCTGGGCACAGTGGCTCACGCCTTCAGTCCCAGCACTTTAGGAGGCCAAGGCAGGTGGATTGCTTGAGTCCAGGAATTCGAGAGCAGCGTGAGGAACGTGGTAAAATCCCATCTCTACAAAAAATAGAAAAAAATCAGGCAGGTATGGTGGTGCTCACCTGTGGTCCCAGCTATTCGGGAGGCTGAGGTGGGAGGATCACTTGAGCCTGGGAAGTGGAGGTTGCAGTGAGCCAAGATTGTGCCACAGCACTCCAGCCTGGGTGACAGAGTGAGATCCTGTCTCAACAAAAAGAAAAAAAGAAAAAAAAACTCTTTGAATCCTGTATGTCAGAGAGCTGTTTGAGATCAGGAGGCTTAGTTGCTGACTATACAAGAACAACCTCCTAGGTAGGCAATATCTTTGTACAAGGTAGTTACTCCAGTAAGGCAGGCAGACAAATTCAGCAGACCAGTCTATATATTAAAAGGTTGATTTGTGAGCACATTTTTTTTAAAAAAGGGAAAAAATGTTTTTTAAAAAAAACAGAAAACAAACAAAAATAAATAAAACAAACGGAGTTTATATCCACAAAGGATATATTAACATCAGATTATATAAGCCTGATAAACTATCTTTCTTGACTCAAGATATTTTTATAAAAAGCCTGACTAACCAGAATTGGGGACAAGAAGTTTAGTGAGAAGAAACTTACTCTTAGCTGTAATGTTTAAATATTTTTATAAGGAGAATGTACTCACATGTTACCTATGTAATTAAACAACAACCGGAAAAAAAAAACCGAAAAGGCTAAAGAAATAAAATATTATTCTTCCCCTTTCCAGGCTCCTTGCAGATAACCAGGCTTTACCCTTCTATTCATAGATCACTATTTCAGATGGCCAATTTATAAGGCAGTTGAGTAAGTTAGGATTTCTTTACATTATTACATTTCATTCTCTTTTTCCTGAGACCATATACTCTGGTCTTTGATGGAAACCTAAAAAACATTCCAGTCTCATTAAAAGAAAACCTAGCTGTCTCAGGGTAGATTAATTCTGCAGATGTATGCCTTCAGATAGCTGTTTTTATCCATTTTGTTTCATTTTATTTCATTTTCAGACAGTGACCTTTTCCCATCCTTACTTGCAAATTCTGAGAGCCCCTTTCTATAAGGCACCTTTCCTCCTTTTTAAATAATGTGTAGGAGCACTTGTTGACAGAGCATTAAAAGAAAAGGACACGTTAATAGGTTTTATCAGTAAGATTTTAGAAGTCTGAACTAGATAACCTCTGTTCCTTACATTTGATGAAGATTCTGATTAAGGTAGAATAGCCTTGGCTGCCTCAAACATTTCTCTTTGCCTCTGGCACCAAGGAGGACACAGACCAAGCCACACCAGGACAATCTCCACTCAAGAATAGCACATTTGGACTGTGTGAAAGGTCCCCATTTTACAATAAACAAGCTTCCCTATAACTTTGAAACACTAATCCCAGGAAAACACTAGAAATTGGTTCAAGGTAGTATTGTGACAGGTCTGTTGGGTCAGATCCTATATACAACAGCAGGTGAAAGTAGATGAACAGTAGCAATCCCTTATTTGATGGATTGATTTCAACATAGGAAAGGTGTCTAGTCAGGCTGCAAATATTTGAGCTCTGCTCTGCCTTTTTTGATATTTTAAGATAGTCATTTGTATGAAGACACTTAGTGGCATACTAATCAAATTTGCAGATGATAAACTGGAAAAGAAGCTAGTACAACTGGATGACATTCAGGATTCAAAAGAAGTTTGACAAGCAGGAATGATAAGCTAAATTTCTTAGGCTGAAAAGACAGAGATCAAATTAAAGCCTCATACTAGGTCCTAAAACATAAGCATTTAAGTACCAAATGGATAAATATAGTTGAGTTTTTAGTCTTAGTGATTTCAACTAACTATAGGCTCAACATAATTCAACAGAGTGATCAATGTGGCTGTCAAAAAAAAAAAAAAAAGAAAAGAAAAGAAAAAAAAGCTAACAATTTTGGCCTGCATGAGTAGTAGCATAGGGTCTAGAACAAAGAAAACCACTAACCCACTCTTCTGTACTGACCAGAACATGTACCTGAAATAGTACATTTCATTCTAGATGCCAATCTTTAAAGAGAGATATTCATGAGCTGAAGTATGAACAGAACAGAATAACCAGAATGATGAGGAGATCTTCAAACTCTGCCATGAGAGTAATGGCAGTAAAGGAACTGCAGATGTTTAGCACAGAGAAGACAAGACTTAGTAGAGGAAACCAATGGCCACTGTTTTCAAATATAAAGGGTTGCCCAATAATGAAGGAGACTGTCTCTCGAGCAATTTCCTCAAATAATGAAGTATTCAAGCACAGATCTAAACTCACTTGGTGGAGATATTGGAAGAGATTCAAAAGCCTGGGATAAATCCTAGGTCTCTCAGCTAAAGGAGCCCCAAAGTGATGACACCTCAGTAGCAATAAGTATACCCCAGCACAGAGATCCTGGTTGCTAAATATCATTCCCCACTTAAGGGAGCCAGGCTTCCTTGGAGAAATAGCTGATTCCAAGGTTAGGGCCAGGAAAATACATGATAAGCCTGAAATATTCCTGTTGTCCCAGAAAGTAAGAAAGTGCCAAAGAATGATGGAGGCATGTCAATGGACACAGAAACCAGCTTGAAGAAGCTCCCACTGACCAAATCTGGGCCAATTAGAGCATCAAAATAAACAGTAAAACGTTATAACTCATGTAATAAGTAAGAATCCATGAGTCCATACTGATAATCAATTAATTAATCAATACATAGGCTAAAGGAAAGCTCTTCTTTACAATTGAATGCCAGCAAATAAGTGTAGAACTAATGATGTATTTAGAAAATCACCATTTTTGAAATATAATAGTAATAACTGATACAGGCAATAATCAATGAATGTTAAAATCTATTGGCTGAGACTTTGATATGGAATAGGACATTTTATACAGTCTCAAAGTGTCCCCCCACAAATTGCATATTTATTACAAAGGTAAAAATGGTAACTTTAGAGTGGAGAAACCTGGCAGACCCTACTTTAACCAAGTAGTCAAAGTTAATATCACCAATAATGGGGCAAAGTGATATCATGTACCTCCTGTTGCCAATGCACTGAGAACACATCACTTCTGTGATATTCCTACAAAAAGAAGCATAATCTGAATCTAATCATGAGGAAACATTAGACAAACCCAAACTAAGGAACATTATACAAAATATCTGGCCTGTACTCTTCAAAAGTGTCAATGTCAGGAAAGACAAAGAAAAGCTGAGAAACTACTCCAAATTAAAGGCAATTAAAGTGACATGACAACTAAATTCAATGTATAATCCTGGACTGTATTCTGGACTGGGGAAAAATGCTATAAAGGAAATTATTAGGACAAGAGGTAAAAGCTGAATGTGGACAGCAGTGGTATTACATCAATGTTAATTTTCCTGATTTTGATCATTATGCTGTGGTTTTGTAAGAGGATGTCCCTGTTCTCAGGAAAGATATGCTGAAGTATTTAGGAGTATAGGGGCCTTATGTCTCCAGGTTATTCTGATTCAGAGAAAAAATAGATAAAGATAGAGATAGAATGATAAAGCAAATGTGGCAACATGTTAAAAATATATGAATCTGGGTTAAGGGTAAGTGGAAGTTCTTTGTAATATTACTGTAACTTTTCTTTAAGTTTGAAATAATTTTGAAGTAATGAAGTTTTTAAAAGCTTTGAATGATTAAAAAAGAGAGAAAACTATACTAAATGTTCTCTAAAGTTCTAACAAGGCCATCAGCAAGAGATAAATTCTAAAACTAAGGCTTTTAGCAAAGGAGACAATAATATTAAATAATTTTTAAGACTTAGAAAAGCTACTAACAGATTAAAAATAGGCTTTCTGTAATAGAAATAACATGGTATTTTGTGTCACATAGACCAGGATTCAAATCCTTGCTCTATCATTTATTATTTGTATGATCTTGAACCAAGTCATTTAGCTTTTCTCAGCCTTAATCTCTTTATGTTGTAAAGACAATACTACCTACTTCTCTAGTTACACACATATATATTTCCCTAACATACAAAAAACTTTTACAAATCATTACATATCAACATGAAAAAGATGAACACCCCAATAGACAAATGCACAAAGAACAGTCAATTCATGATAAATTATATACAAAGTCAATAAATACAGTATGTGCAAACCTCACCAGTAATAAAAGAAATGCCAATAAAACTGAAATATAGGCTTGGCACGGTGGCTCAGGCCTGTAATTCCAGCATTTTGGGAGGCCGAGATGGGCAGATCACCTAAGGTCAGGAGTTTGAGACCAGCCTGGCCAACATGGCAAAACCCCATCTCTACTAAAAATATAAAAATTAGCTGGGCGTGGTGGCCTGCACCTGTAATCCCAGCTACTCAGTAGGCTGAGGCAGGAGAATCACTTGAACACAGGAGGCAGAGATTGCAGTGAGCCAAGATCGCACCACTGCACTCCAGCCTGGGCCACCACAGAGTGAGACTCCATCAAAAAAAAAAAAAAGCCCACAAAAAAACTGATATATAATTTTTCACCTATTAGGTTTGGCACAGAATAAAAAGACATAAAACCCAGTGTTGATGAGAGTATAAGAAAACAGACCAAGCACAGTGGCTCACACCTGTAATCCCAGCACTTTGGGAGGCCGAGGCAGGTGGATCACCTGAGGTCAGGAGTTCGAGGCCAGCCTGGCCAACATGGTGAAACCCCGTCTCTACTAAAAATACAAAAAATTACCTGGGCGTGGTGGCAGGTGCCTGTAATCCCAGCTACTCTGGAGGCTGAGGCAGCAGAATCGCTTGAAGTGGGGAGGCGGGGGTTGCAGTGAGCTGAGATCATGCCATTGCACTCCAGCCTGGGGGACAAGTGCAAAACTCCATCTCAAAAAAAAAAAAAAAAAAAAAGGAAGGAAGGAAGGAAGAAAGAAAGAAAGGAAGGAAGGAAAGAAAAGAAAAGAAAAGAAAATGTAGTATTGGTGGTAAGGTAAACTGATACAACCTTTCTAGAAGGCATTTGATAATATTCAGCAAAATCCATCCAGGAACTTCTACATTGAAAACTACATAACATTGCTAAGAGGAATTTTACAAGACTGAAATAAATAGGCTGGGCATGGTGGCTCATGCCTGTAATCCCAGCACTTTGGGAGGTCGAGGCAGGCAGATCACTTGAGCCCAGGAGTTCAAGACCAGCCTGGGCAACACAGTGAAACCCCATCTCTACCAAAAAAACTTGTTCAGGCGTGGTGGCACACACCTGTGGTCCCAGCTACTTGGGAGGCTGAAGTGGGAGGATCGCTTGAGCCCGAGTGGTTGAGGCTGCAGTGAGTCATAGTTATGCCACTGCACTCCAGCCTGGGTGACAGAGTGAAACTCCATCTTTAAAAAACAAATAAAAACCTGAAATAAATAGATATACCATGATCATGAGTTAGAAGACACAATATTGTTAAGATGTAAATCCTCCCAGAATTCTTCTATAGATTCAATACAAGAGCAGTCATAATACTACCAGGTTTTTTAAAGAGAAATGGACAAACTGATTCTAAAATGTATATGGAAATGGAAAGGATCTAAAATATCCAAAACGATCTTGAAAAACAACAGCAAAGTTGGAAGACCTATATTGCTGACATTAAGACTTACTATAAAACTACAGTACTTAATAGATAAATAGATCAATGGCACAGAATACAGAGCCCAGAAATAAACTTGCACATATAAAGTCATTGATTTTTGATCAAGCAATGTTGGATTGGGGAAAGGAAAGTCTTTTCAACAAATGGTGCTAGAATAACTGGATATTCATTTGGGAAAAATAAACCTCAACCCCAACCCCACATCATACCCAAAAACTAACTGAAGATGGATCATGACACTAAACATATAATATAAATGCTAAACTCTAAAGCTTCTAGAAGAAAATCCAGAAGAGAATCTTTGGGACTTAGGGATAAACAAAGATCTTTTAGAACACAGAAAGCTATAGTCATAAAAGAAAAAAAAAATGATAAATTAGAATTCACTGAATTTTAAAATCTTCTCATGAAAAACTACTATTAAGAAAATGAATAGGCAAGCACAGACTAAGAGAAAATACTTGAAAAACATATATCTGACAAAGGACTTGTAAGCAGAATATATAAAGAACTCTTACAAATCAATCATTTAAAAATGGATTTAATCCAACTTTAAAATGGACAAAAGATTTGAATAGATATTTAGCAAAGATATCTGAATGGTCAATAAGCACATGAAAAAGTGCTTGACATCATTAATACTCAGGGAAATGCATATTAAAACTACAATGAGCCAGGCACAGTGGCTTACACCTGTAATCTGAGCATTTTGGGAGGCCGAGGCAGGTGGATCACTTGAGCCCAAGAGTTCCAGACCAGCCTGGGCAACATGGTGAAGCCCTGCCTCTACAAAAAACAAAGCAAAAATTAGCTGGGTGTGGTGGCATGGCCTGTAGTCCCAGCTATTTGTACCACTGCACTCCAGCCTGGGATCCTATCTTTGGAAAAAAAAAAAAAAACTACAATGAGATACTACTACACACCCACCAGAATGGCTAAAATGTTAAAAGACTGACCATACCAAGTGTTCGAGAGAATGAAGAACTACTAGAATTCTCATATATTGCTAGTGGGAATAAAAAATGGTACAACCTGTTTAGAGAATTACTTAGAAGTTTCTTATAAATTTAAATATACATCTATCCTATAGTCTAGCAATTCCACTTCTAGGTATTTACAAAAAAAAAAAAAAAAAAGGAAGCATATGTTTATAAAAAGACTTGTACCAGAATGTTTACTTCAGCTTTATTCATAGTAGCCAAAAACTGTAAATAATCCAAATGTCCATCAATAATAGAATGGATACGCTGGTTACGGCGGCTCATGCCTGTAATCCCAGCACTTTGGGAGGCCAAGGCAGGACCTAAGGTCAGGAGTTTGAGACCAGCCTGGCCAACATGGTGAAACCCCATCTCTACTAAAAAGTACAAAATTAGCCGGGTGTGGTAGCACATACCTGTAGTCCCAGCTACTCAGGAGGCTGAGACAGGAGAATCGTTTGAATCTGGGAGGTGGAGGCTACAGTGAGCTGAGATCATGCCACTGCACTCCAGCCTGGGCAAGACACAGCAAGACTCTGTCTCAAAAAAAAAAAAAAAAAAAAAAAAAAAAAAAAAAAAAAAGAATAGAATGGATAAACTAGCATAGTCATACAATAGAATGCTACTCAGCACTGAAAAGGAACAAACTTGATACACACAATAACATGGATAAATCTCAAAAACATTATGCTGAGCAAGGCCAGGTACAGTGGCTCATGCCTGTAATCCCAGCACTTTGGGAGGCCAAGGCAGGTGGATCATTTGAAGCCAGGAGTTCAAGACCAGCCTGGCCAACATGGCAAAATCCCATCTCTACTAAAAATACAAAAATTAGCTGAGCATGGTGGCACATCCCTTTAATCCCAACTACTTGGGAGGCTGAGGCACAAGAATTGCTTGAACCTGGGAAGCAGAGGTTGCAGTGAGCTGAGATCGTGCCACTGCATTCCAGCCTGGGTGAGGTAATGAGAGTCTGTCTCGAAAATAAATAAAATAAAATAATATTACATTCTCACAATGAAATGCTATACAGCCTTTTTTTATTTTTTAAGAAATGGGATCTCACTACGTTGTCCAGGCTATTCACAGACATGACCATAGGGCACTACAGCCTTGAACTCCTGGACTCAAGCGATCTTTCCACCTCAGCCTCCCAAAGAGCTGAGACTACAGGCACCATACCACTGTGCCCACCTTACAAAGCCACTTAAAACAATAGTGTAATCTATATTCATTGACATAGAAAAATGTCCAAAACGTACTGTTGAGTGAAAAAAAGGATTAAAAACAGCATGAAATAAAGAAAAATAAGTTAAACAAGATATTTTTCACCTATCATGTTGATAAGGATGAAAAAATGATTGATAAATGATAAAGATTGAAAAACGACCTAATTCTGGCAAGTATATGGGGAAAACACATTTTTATATACTGTTAGTGGAGTGTAAATTGGTAGATTCTATAGGGCTATATGACTATACTACTAAAATTGTAAATATGTTTATCATTTCACACAGCAATCCATTTCTAAAAATTTATCCCACAGTAATACTCACAGAGACACACAAAGATTTATGTACAAAGAGTATTGTTTTACATATAATCTATGCACAAAAAAGAATGCAGTAGTATTTGCAACAGTCAAACATTAGAACAATGCCTGTACAGTGAATCTGGCAAAATGAAATAATGGTCCATGTATACAATGGAACACCATGCACCTGTTAAAATCAATGAGTTGGCCGGCGAGGTGGCTCACACCTGTAATCCTAGCACTTTGGGAGGCTGAAGCGGGCAGATCACCTGAGGTCGGGAGTTCGAGACCAGGCTGGTCAACATGGTGAAACCCCATCTCTACTAAAAATACAAAAAATTAGCTGGGTGTGGCGGCAGGCACCTGTAATCCCAGCTACTTGGGAGACTGAGGAGGAAGAATCGCTTGAAATTGGGAGGCGGAGGTTGCAGTGAGCTGAGATCATGCTACTGCACTCCAGCCTGGGCTACAGAGCAAGACTCCATCTCAAAATAAGTAAAATAAAATAAAATAAAATAAAATGAGTTGGTGCTATGTGTAGTGAAACAATAAAAATGTCAAAAATAAAGTTTGGGCCGGGCACAGCGGCTCATGCCTGTAATCCCAGCACTTTGGGAGGCCAAGGCGGGTGGATCACCTGAGGTCAGGAGTTCGTGACCAGCCTGGCCAACATGGTGAAACCCCATCTCTACTAAAAATACAAAAATTAGCCGGGCGTGGTGGCACACACCTGTAGTCCCAGCTACACGGGAGGCTAAGGCAGAAGAATCGCTTAAACCCAGGAGGTGGAGGTTGCAGTGAGCCAAGATTGTGCCACTACCCTCCAGCCTGGATGACAGAGCGAGACTCTGTCAAAAAAAAAAAAAGTTGTGGACAGAGAATGAGATATTGGAATTGTATATTTTCAGATATAGAGTAATTCTGGGAAATGACAAAATCCAGAATGAGGCTAATAAACTTTCTTGCAGAAGTAGAGTGGAGAAGAGCACTAGAAATGGTCAAGGAGCTGTGAAGGTAGAGTGTTGCTTGGCCAGTTCATCCACAGGAGCATTGTGATGGGCTGGGAGGTAGAGAGCAGATGCTCAAGTCTCCATAGAATATCAGGAAATATTCAAGAAGGCAATAAATGACTACATCGAGAAGGAATAAAAGGTAATATTGCAAAAGGCATGAGCCTTAAAAGAGAGGCCTTTAATGTGAGGGTTGAAAGCAAAGGTCTAGAAGCAGTGATGAAGAGTAGGAATGATGATGACTTCTGGGAAACAAAAATTACAATGATTAATAACTCTCCAGTATCAGTGAGGTATAAGAAAACAGGCATTCATATATGCTTGGTAAGAAGGTACATTAGAAAAAACTTTCTGGATAAAAATTTGGCAGTATTTATCAATTTTTTTAATGTTTGTGTCATTTGATTCAGCAGTTTCAAATCCACAAATCTATCCTACAAATATATTCACATGTACCCAAACATACATGTATTAGCATTTCACTGTGGCATTGTTTGTAAAACTGGAAACAACCTAAATGTTCATCAGTAGGGATATTTGTTCAATCAGTTATGTGAGGCTTTCACTCAAGAACCATAGCAATACAGAGGGCACACCCTGGGAGAGAAGCCGGGTTTCAGTTAAAGCAAGCAAGTGGAGAGAGAATTCAGTGAGGAAATTTAGGGTACAGTAGAGTCTGTCTACAATGGTACCAGTTTTCCAGAAAACATAGTACAAATAATTGGCAAGAGAGGCAATAGTGGGTGGATGATTGAGGGTAAGGAAAAGTGTAGAAGAACAGAAGGAAGCCCAAAGGGGTTCAAGACAGAGTGAACAAAAAGGCAGATGATCAAAAAGGCTTGCAGTATTAATTGGTTTTCAGTTAACTGGACTCTTCAGTCTAAAATGCCCTTCCCGGCCCTTGAAAATCCAGGAAACTCCTACTCATTCTTTAAATCTCAGACCAAAAACTATCTTTTCTATGAAGCCTTCCCTGATGGCCTATGGTCGAATTATGAACAAGTGCAATCCTATTATAGGATTTATTACTTCTGATTAGGAGTATTTAATGTGAAGCTTATGGATAGGCATCAGGGAGCATGTCCAGGTTTAAAACTTATGCAAAATTCTGTGTACATTTGTGCATTTTTCTAGCGGGGAAAGTCCAAAGACTTTTTTTTTCTTTGCAATTTCACGCTGGTAATTTTTCTTTTTTAAAAGGTAAGCCACTAATAATTTAAGAAAAATATTTAAACCAAAAGTTGCATATTAATATTATACACAAATTGAAACACAAGTGACTTTTAGCACAGTGTATACATGCTTACATAAACTCAAATAGTTACACATTTAAAATAATTTCCATTTAACATATGAAAGTTCTGAAATACATAAAAGCATTAATACTTTCTATAAATCTACAGTTAGAACATCAATTTGCTACAAGCATATAAAAACATCAAGTGCTTTCTTGGAGTTTCCAGTTTCGTCCCTAAAACACAATCTTGGTCATAACAATCTAATTGCATATAAAACTTTAAAAGCAGGCTTGGGCCAAGTGCGGTGGCTCACGCCTGTAATCCCAGCACTTTGGGAGGCCGAGGCGGGCAGATCACCTAAGGTCAGGAGTTCGAGACCAACCTGGCCGACATGGTAAAACCCCGTCTCTACTAAAAATACAAAAATTAGCCAGGCATGGTGGCGCCCACCTGTAATCTCAGCTACTCCAAAGGCTGAGGCAGGAGAATCGCTTAAAACCAGGAGGCAGAGGTTGCAGTGAGCCGAGATCACACCACTGCACTACCAGCCAGGGCGATAGATCGAGACTCCGTCTCAAAAAAAAAAAAGGTTTGAATGAAGTTCTCAAACACTTTGATATATGTTCTTCAGGGACTTCAATTATAAGCAACAGAAATTATAAGTGACTTCAATCCCCATCTTGCTTTAAAATGGACAAGTCTTTGGTTAAATTTCTATATTTGTGGCATTTATTTTCAATTAAGATGGTCCCCAAACCAATAAGTGGTACTGATATATTAATAATTCACAAGACTTGATTTAATCTGCTTCTGATGTGTGGAAGGTTACAGATACTCATTTACTATAATATGTCATTGATAGTTTTGATCTTTCACCCATAAGCAGAGAAATCAATAGATTTATTATTTCTGCCAGTTTTTTGTTATAATCTAAACTGTACAATGATTTTCAGTAACTACAGATACTGCTCCACAGTATATGTGATTATGATTGATAAGATGCAGAGCATTAAACTTAGAGTTAGCTTATTCTGATAAGTCAATATGAGACTGTACAGTAATTCTACATTAGCTATAGTAGGTTGTTAGATAATGCTTATTTTAAAAAACCCCAAACCATTCCATTTACAAAAGAAATTGTTGCAAATGTATAAAACAGTAGATATACAAGGAGAACACCAAACATACTTTATTAGCACAAAAAAGCAGCCATAACAAGGCACAGCAAGCAGAAACACGCATTAGCAGTCAAAGAGTTAGTGTGGCATACAAATAAAGCTTTTCTTTTTTGTAGCCTTGGCAATTGCCATAGGGATGTAAAATAACGTTCTGTAGCAGCAGGTAAGGAAACTATGGAGCACTCACCAGTGGTACAGAACACATTAACAAAAAGACACAAGAATGGATTCAGCCACTTTAGTGCAAAATGTCTAGGACAGAACTGTACATTCAGTTCAGTTACTAAGAAGCAAACACTAGAACTTGATATAACTTCCAAAAGAGCTCACTCAAGTAGTATTACATTCACAGTAGTATTCAAGTAGTATTACACTCAAGTAGTATTCTAAGTGACAAAGAGGTGTTAAGTAGTTATTTACAGATATAATGGTTGTACAGTACCTTTCAAATCTGCAATTTATGTTTCAGATTTTCCATTGAGAGTAAATTACACTGAAATTCTGTAAATTATACTTAAGCAATTTAGCTATGAGTGTTTACAAAAAAGAGATAAATACTGCCATCCAAATTAGTAATTACAGTTTAACAATAATCTAACATCAGCAACCATTGTAGTTACTATTATCTAATTTGTTTGGGCATCTTCTAGTCGCATTTTCTTCATGATTCACAAAATCATTATGGGCACAGGAGAAGATCCAACTTTTATGAAACAACAATTAGACTGCACATCAACTTTTTTTTTTTTTTGACACCAAGTTTCGCTCTTGTTGCCCTGGCTGGAGTGCAATGGTGCAATCTCGGCTCACTGCAACCTCCGCCTCCCAGGTTCAAGCGATTCTCCTGTCTCAGCCCCCCGAGTAGCTGGGATTACAGGCGCCCACCACCACGCACGGCTAATTTTTTGTATTTTTAGTAAAGACGAGGTTTCACCATGTTGGCCAGGCTGGTCTCAAACTCCTGACCTCAGGTGATCTGCCCGCTTTGGCCTCCCAAAGTTCTGGGATTACAGGCATGAGCCACCGCGCCCGGTCACATCAACTTTTTAAAAAATCATATGCAAGACTATATTGCAGCAGCTGTTTTAAGTTAAAGCGCTCACTTAAAAACTAATACCTGGCTGGGTGCAGTGGCTCACGCCTGTAATCCCAGCACTTTAGGAGGCTGAGGCAGGCGGATCACAAGGTCAGGAGGTCAAGACTATCCTGGCTAACACGGTGAAACCACATCTCTACTAAAAATACAAAAAATTAGCCAGGCATGGTGGCGAGCGCCTGTAGTCCCAGGTACTCGGGAGGCTGAGGCAGGAGAATCGCTTGAACCTGGGAGGCAGAGGTTGCAGTGAGCTGAGATCGTGCCACTGCACTCCAGTCTGGGCAACAGAGCAAGACTCCATCTAAAAAACAAACAAACAAACAAAAAAACAAAAAACCTAATACCTAGGGCCTTTAAATAAAATTCTGCTACTAATTTTATAAGTCCAAACTCTTAAGAATGACTATTTAGAAAACCTGGTTTACTTAACAGTATCTTTTGCAGAAGAGAAAGAGTCTGACTATAAACTACATCAACATTTAGGTGAAATGCACTATGCCCTTGTGGCCAGAAAATTACATTTTTTTTTCTAAAAGAAAGGCATTATTTTATTTGTATTGGACTTCTAAAGCTTGATTTATAGTAATTATAAACATCACTACTTTTGGAAGGTTATAGAAAAACTCTTAGAAAAAATAATTTCAAACATTAGTCACACTGTTGAAATACTCATCTGATATTAATAATTTGTTCTTCAGTAAGAAATAGAATTCTTCACAGCAAATGCCCCAGAGTTGCCTCACTCAATTACTACAGCCATTAAAAACCAAACTGTTCGCTAAATAGGCAAACTTGTTTTGTAGTCTTACTCAACACCTGTAGTTTGTTTTTGTTTTTGTTTTGACAGAGTCTCGCTCTGTCTCCCAGACTGGAGTGCAGTGGAGCAATCTTGGCTCACTGCAACCTCCGCCTCCCAGGTTCCAGCAATTCTCCCACTCAGCCTCCCCAGTAGCTGGGATTACAGGCGCCCGCCACCACACCCAGATAATTTTTTGTATTTTCAGTAGAGATGGGGTTTCACCACGTTGCCCAGTCTGGTCTCGAACTCCTAAGCTCAAGTGACCTGCCTGCCTCAGCCTCCCAAAGTGCTGGGATTACAGGTGTGAGCCACTGTGCCCGGCCTGAACACCTGTAGTTCTATCCTCTGTTGTTCCACTAGACACCACGTTTATCTGGATAAGTAACAGAAGGTTGCATCTGACAGATACTAACACTAAGCTTACATACTGTATGAAAAAACCTAGCACCGTTATGTGTGCTTGCTATAGGTATACATCTGATGCACATGAAAGCAGATGAGATTCACACCCTTTGGGGACAGGAGAGTTTACTTTGCCTTGACTGGTTCTCGTTCTCACTAGTGAACCCTAAATTTTTGTTTATAAAGATACTCTTTTCAAAAATCTTGTAACATTGATGGTAAAGGGAGCCCATTAATTCCATCATATGTAGTGCACCTGCAGATTATTGTACAACAGATATACTACAGCTAAAAGGGAAAGTCCTATCTAGTAATATAGTAAGCAACAGTTCAAAAAACATGCAATAACTGGGATCTTTATAATGTTCTTTTCTATTAAACTTTAAGTGCTGGGATACATGTGCAGAACACACAGGTTTGTTACATAGGTATACATGTGCCATGGTGGTTTGATGCACTCATCAACCCATCATCTCCATTAGGTATTTCTCCTAATGCTATCCCTCCCCTAGCTCCCCACCCCCCGACAGGCCCTGGTGTGTGATGTTCCCCTTACAGCCCCCACGCCGTGTCCATGTGTTCTCATTGTTCAACTCCCACTTATGAGTGAGAACATGCGGTGGTTGGTTTTCTGTTCCTGTGTTAAGTTTGCTGAGAATGATGGTTTCCAGCTTCATCCATGTCCCTGCAAAGGACATTAACTCATCCTTTTTTTATGGCTGCTATAATGTTCTTAAAGTCCTGTTACAGTGGAGGAGTGAAATAAACAGGGGTCATGGGCATCAAAACCAAAGTTGTGATTACTGCTCAATTCAGGCCTGCAAGGATCTGTTGTAGCCCCAGAAGTTCACAGAGAAGAGGCAGTCCCTTTGCCCAGCATCCCTGAGCAAAAATGTGTCTTCACATTTCCCTTCTAGAAGGGCTTCTGATTCATAACGGTCCATCACTCTCCAATAACAAGGATTCCCTGTAGTCTGAAGCAGTATCTGTAATCAGCCTGTGTGTGGACTTCCCAAGCTCCCTGTCTGCTAACATGGGCATGTACCTCATGCTGCTTCTGCCCTCCATGGCTGCAAACACTGGGTGGCTGTATCCTCTTTCAGGTCACAATTAGCATGTGGAACTGCAGAACTGTCCCCACTTATTTCAGTCGTTCCAGGAGCTAACTTTGGTCCCAGTTTATTTAATGGATTAACCTGTGCAGTCGCTTCAAACATATGCATTTGTGCATCGGGAGGGGGATCAACCCCTTCTTCAATACTAAGCAGTCTTCTCTCTCTAAACTATCTTCATCTTCTGTAGAAACCAAATATGGGGCTGGGTGAGGTGGCTCACGCCTGTAATCCCAGCACTTTGGGAGGCCGAGGTGTGCCGATCACCTGAGGTCAGGAGTTCCAGACCAACCTGGCCAACATGGCGAAAATCTGTCTCTATTAAAATACACAAAAATTAGCTGGGCGTGGTGGCGGGCATCTGTAATCCCAGCTACTCAGGAGGCTGAGGCAGGAGAATCACTTGAACCCAGGAGGCAGAGGTTGCAGTGAGCCAAGGTTGTAGTGAGCCAAGATTACACCACTGCACTCCAGCCTGGGCAATGGATTGAGACTCCGTCTCAAAAAAAAAGAAAAAAAAAACCCAAAGATGGATCAAATGCATCAAAAAATGTTGAATGTGGGCTCACAGGAGCTGTATGCTGTTTAATCAAATGCCATTTGGGGGCTAAATCTGAGCCAGCAGGAAAAGGGCATTTCTCCAGCATTAATTCAGAAAAATAGATTTTTCTTTTATTGGAAAAGAGAGGCTTTGACTGCTTGTTGTAAGTTCTCATGGGAAAACACAAGCCCACAGTATCCTGCAACCTGTCTCAGAGAGCGACTTCCCTACAGTTCTTCTGGAAACATTGTCCATGTCCTGTACAGAGCTTAGCACCTCTCTCTCCTTTGAAGTCCACTTTGAGTTCTACCAAACTTTTTATCAGTATCCAATGAATCCTGGGTCACTGTAACAGAAATGTTTCTCTTCCCACCCCATGGAGCATGTCAAAAGTAGGAATCTCTTCGTGCAAGTCTTGTTCCTGGGGTAACACAAAAAATCATTATCCTTTTTGATACTTATTTCAACAATTTGAGGGATTTCAGTGGCACAATGTTGGTTTCTCTTTGAAGAATTCTTTGAAGGGCCTGGCATGCCAGGTGTAAGGCAACATTTTCTCTTAAGGGATTACTTTGTTGCCGAGCAGCTGAGTCTCCTATATTGATGTTTTTTCTTTTTGACAAATATCTGTCAGAGTTCATATCCAGATTTTCACTACGGCTTCCTCCCTCATGACTGAAGACATTCTGTTACCTGTATTTGAAGTTATTCCACATTTTTCCCCACTTTATCCACTGATTATAAAAATCATTCAGGGCATGTGGGGCAGCCTCATCCAAGGCACCTGCAGCAAGGCAGGACGGGCAGAGGCCGCAGTCACCGACAGGGTAAGTCCAACTGCCTTCTGGTGCCACCTGTCCCCTCCGACTGCCCAGCAAGTGCAGCCTGGCTTCCTCCTGACAGAACTCAGGGAACCCAGCTCTGCTGCCTGCTCCCGCCAGGCCCCCACCCATTCCCCAGCCATTTCCACCTCTTCACCCATTTCCCCTCCCCCCACAATCCCCCATTCCCAAGTCCACAAGTTTTGTTTTTTTGTTTTTGTTGTTGTTTGAGACAGGGTGTTGCTCTGTTGCCTAGGCTGAAGTGCACTGCAACCTCGACCTCCTGGGCTCAAGCGATCCTCCTACATCAGCCACTTGAGTAGCAGGAACCACAGGCACATGCCGCCATGCCCAGCTAATCTTTTTATTTTCTGTGGAGATGAGGTCTCTCACTATGTTGCCCAGGCTGAAGTCCACCATTTTTAATGAAATGCTGGAACACTTATTGTGGTGTAATTTGCTCATCAAAC
Source organism: Pan troglodytes (assembly GCF_028858775.2). Classification (NCBI taxonomy): domain Eukaryota; kingdom Metazoa; phylum Chordata; class Mammalia; order Primates; family Hominidae; genus Pan; species Pan troglodytes. The sequence continues at coordinate 68,840,441 of NC_072421.2, forward strand.
ATTTACTGAGCATTTACTATACATCAGGAACTGCAAATATAGGGATGAAACAAAAATGTCCCTACACTCAAAAAAGTTTACAGGCCGGGCGCAGTGGCTCAGGCCAATAATCCCAGCATTTTGGGAGGCCCAAGCAGGAGAATCACTTGAGACCAGGAGTTCAAGACCAGCCTGGGCAGCATAGTGAGACCTCGTCTCTCCAAAAAAAAGAAAAAATAAATGTTAATAGCTGCAGTGAGGTTGAGGCTGCAGTAAGCCGTGGTTGTGCCACTGCACTCCAGCCTGGGTGACAGCAAGACCCTGTCTCAAAAAAAACAAAAGTTTACAGATGAGAAAGAAAGAGAAGTAAACACAGGATTACAAAATAATATAAAACATAAAAGAAGCCTAAATAAAAGGAGAGACATATCATTACTGAAAACTTTAATAAACAGAGGGATATATTATGTTCCTGGTTGGGAAAATTTAATAATGTAAAGATATCCACTCTCCCCAAATTAAGCTGAAATTTCAACATAATCTCAACTAAAATCTCAACAACATTTTTTTGGAGAATGTATTGGCTGATTCTAAAAATCCTTGTAGAAGGAAAAGTGAACTAGTTAGGCAAGAAATGTCTGAAAACAACAGGGAAGACTTTATCAGGTATCAAAACTATGATAAAGCCATAGCAGTAATATAAAAAGTGTGATTTTGGCATAAGAACAAACATCAGTGAAACAAAATAGGTGGTCCAGAAACAGATTTGTGTGTATAAGGGAATTGGGTATATAATAAAGGTGTCATTTCAAGTCGTTGGAGAAAGTAAATCATATAGTGATGATTACCTATTTGTTAGGTTGGTGCAAAATAAATTTGCCATTTTTAATGGCAAAAACTGCAATAACTTTGCACGAACCTAATATTTGAAAAAGAATTAAGTTATAGCAATATCTCATACCATTCACAAAAGTAACTTCTAAACAGTTTAAAGAATTAAAACCAGCCAGTCGTGGTGGTTCATACTTGTAATCCTAAGACTTCAGGAGGCTGAGGTGAGAGGATCACTAGAGCCCAGGAGTTCAAGACCAGTCTGGACAACATGGCAAAACCCCATCTCTTCAAAAAATACAAAAAACTTAGCCGGGCATGGTGGCCTGCGCCTGTAGTCCCAGCTACTCAGGAGGCTGAGGTGGGAGGATCACCTGAGCCCAGAAGGTTGAGGCTGCGGTGAGCCATGATCGTGCCACTGCACTCTAGCCTGGACAACAAAGTGAGACTCTGTCTCAAAAAAATAATAATAAATAAATAATAACAATAATAATAATATATAGGCCAGGTGTGGTGGCTCACACCTGTAATTGCAACACTTTGGGAGGCCAAGGCGAGCGGATCACCTGAGGTCAGGAGTTCGAGACCAGCCTGGCCAACATGGTGAAACCCTGTCTCTACTAAAAATACAAAAATTAGCTGGATATGGTGGCGGGCACCTGTAATCCCAGCTACTCGGGAGGCTGAGGCAGGAGAATCACTTGAACCTGGGAGTGGGAGGTTGCGGTGAGCCAAGATTACACCACTACATTCCAGCCTGGGTGACAGAGCAAGACTCCGTCTCAAAAAAACAAAATAAATAATAATAATAAAAAACAGGCCAGGCACAGTGGCTCGTGCCTGTAATTGCAGCATTTTGGGAGGCCGAGGCAGGCGAATCACCTGAGGTCAGGAGTTCAAGACCAGCCTGGCCAACATGGTGAAACTCTGTCTCTACTAAAAATACAAAAATTAGCTGGGCATGGTACCGCACACCTGTAATCCCAGCTACTCGGGAAGCTGAGGCAGGAGAATCGCTTGTACTGGGAGGCAGAGTTTGCAGTGAGCCGAGATCACGCCACTGCCCTCCAGCCTAGGCGACAAGTAAGACTCCGTCTCAAAAATAATAATAATAATAAATAAAAATAAATAAAAGAAGCCAGTCTTAAAAGGTTATATACTGTATGATTACATGACAGGTTTGAAAAGGCAAAACTATAGTGACAAAAAACAGGCAGTGATTACTGGGAAGTAGAGGGGAGGAGTAGGCTATAAAGGAGAACTGGGAATTTTTTGAGGTGATGAAACTATTCTATATCTTCATTGTATTGGTTGCTACATGACCTTTTTTTTTTTTTTTAGACAGAGTTTCGCTCTTGTTGCCCAGGCTGGAGTGCAATGGCGCGATCTCGGCTCACCGCAACCTCTGCCTCCTGGGTTCAAGCGATTCTCCTGCCTCAGCCTCCTGAGTAGCTGGGATTACAGGCATGCACCACCACGCCTGGCTAATTTTGTATTTTTAGTAGAGACTGGGTTTCTCCATGTTGGTCAGGCTGCTCTCCAACTCCCGACCTCAGGTGATCCACCCGCCTCGACCTCCCAAAGAGCTGGGATTACAGGCGTGAGCCACCATACCTGGCCAGTTGTTACATGACTTTATGCATTTGTCAGCACCTGCAGAAATGTATACTCAAGATGAATTTTACTGTATGTAAGTTTACCTTAATCAAGAAATGAAAAAGTGTATAATCCCAGCACACATCCATGCATCCATGCGTGCATGAGCATACACACACATTTAGAAATGTATGAGAACAAAGGAACACACAAGGACATTTTCAGAGGTGATGGACATGTTCATTATCTCGATTGTGTTAATAGATACATGGGTGTGTACATATGTCCAAATTCATCAAATTATATACTTTAAGGATGTGCAGTTTAGTGTACATCAATTATACCTCAATAAAGCTGTAAGAAAAAGGGGGGAAGAAACACATGAGAAGAAAATATAAATGAATATGTTTAAAACCTTGGAGCAAGAACAGCCATCTTAAGACTAAAAAAGCAAAAGCTGGGCCAGGTGTAGTGGTTCATGCCTATAATCCCAGCACTTTGGGGGCCGAGGTGGGCGGATCGCTTGAAGTCAGGAGTTAGAGACCACCCTGGGCATCATAGTGAGACCCCATCTCTACAAAAAAAATTTTTTTTTAATTAGCCAGGTGTAGTGGTATGTGCCCATGGTCCCAGCTACTGGGGAGGCTGAGGTGGGAGGATTTCTTGAGCCCAGGAGTTCAAGGCTGCAGTGAGCTATGATTGCACCACTACACTACAACCTGGGTGACAAAGTGAGACTTGTCTCTACAAAAAAACAACAAAAAAGTAAAAGCCATAAAGGAAAGGAATAATATATCTGACTACATCAAAATTTAAAGTTAATAAACATGAAAAAATACTTAAATTCACTAATAATCATAAAACTGTGAATAAAGAGGAGATATTTTTTGCCTGACAGACTAACAAAAGTTTAAGAGATTGATATCAAGTGCTGGCAGGAGTGTAAGGAAACAGGTACTCTCATATACTGTTTTAGTTTTCTTTTTTTGAATATCATTTCTGGCACAAAAAAAGGACTCATGTACCATTGTTAGAAGCATTTGGCCTTTTCGAAGAGCAATTTTGCAGTAATAAAATGTAAAATGTACATACTCTTCAATCCAGTAACCCTGTAATTCTAGTCTTCAGTACCTACCTTAGAGAAACATTGTCCATAAAAAAGAGTTAATGGCAAATGACAACCCCAAACTGGAATCTACCTCAATCAGTGCTTCCCAAACTATCTGTGGTGACCAGGTGCAGTGGCTCACTCCTGTAATCCCAGCACTTTGGGAGGCCAAGGTGGGAGGACTGCTTGAGGCCAGGAATTCGAGACCAGCCTGGGCAACACAGCAACATCCCATCTTCAGTAAAAAACAAAAATGAAAACTATCTGTGGCAAAAGACCAGGGGTTTGGGGTCTTTTTGTTTGTTTTTTTTGTTTTGAGACAGGATCTTGCTCTTTTGCCCAGGCTAGAGTGCAGTGGTGTGATGATAGCTCACTGCAGCCTTGACCTCCCAAGCTCAAATAATCCTCCTGCCTCAGCTTCCTGAGTAGCTGGGACTACAGGCACATGCCACCATGCCCAGCTAATTTTTTTTTTTTTTTTGAGACGGAGTCTTGCTCTGTCACCCAGGCTGGAGTGCAGTGGCGCAATCTCAGTTCACTGCAAGCTCCACCTCCCGGGTTCACACCATTCTCCTGCCTCAGCCTGAGTAGCCGGGACTACAGGCACCCACCACCACGCCTGGCTAATTTTTTGTATTTTTAGTAGAGATGGGGTTTCACCGTGTTAGCCAGGATGGTCTCGATCTCCTGACCTCGTGATCCGCCCACCTCGGCCTCCGAAAGTGCTGGGATTACAGGCGTGAGCCACCGCGCCCGGCCATGCCCAGCTAATTTTTAAAATTTTTTGTAGAGATGAGATCTCACTTTGTTGCCCAGGCTGGTCTCAAGTGATCCTCCTGCCTGGGCCTCCCAAAGTGCTGTGATTACAGGCGTGAGCCACCACGCCTGACCCAGCTTGGTTTTTTGTTGTTGTTGTTGTTGTTATTTTTTTGGTAAATTTCCAATCCATCACAGACTGATACCTTTGTAGAGAAAAAACAAATTACTAGAAAAGTGATCATTCACTTAGATGCCATGGCCACATGAAATTGCTATAAAAGGTTTTAAATGCCTATCCTCAGTTCCTATACTAATCTCCTTGTGTACAGGTGATAGTTCACGACTGGCACCAGTCTGTGGAATACAGTTTGAGTAGCACTGATATAAATGTCCATCAGAAGGGAAGTGAGAACTACTATATGACCCAGCAATTCCACTTCTGGATATATACCCCAAAGAATTGAAGGCAGAAATGTAAACAGATATTTGTATACCTATATTCATAGTAGCATTGTTCACAATAGACAAAAGGTGGAAACAACCCAGGTGTCCTTGACAGACGAATGGACACACAAAACGTGGTATGTATGTCTGTATATATACACACTTTGGAATATTACTCAACCTACAACATGAATGAACCTTGAACACATTTTGCTAAGTGAAATAAGCCAGTCACGGCCTGGCACAGTGGCTCATACCTGTAATCCCAGAATTTGGGGAGGCCAAGGCGGGCAGATCATTTGTGGTCAGAAGTTCAAAACCAGCCTGGCCAACATGGTGAAACTCCATCTCTACTAAAAATACAAAAATCAGCCAGGTGTGGTGGCGCGCATCTCTAGTCCCAGCTACTCTGGAGGCTGAGGTGGGAGAATTGCTTGAACCCAGGAGGCGGAGGTTGCAGTGAGTAGAAATCACACCACTGCACTCCAGCCTGGGCGACACAGACTCCGTCTCAAAAAAAAGAAATAAGCCAGTCATGAAAATACAAATACTATATGGTTCCACTTATATAAGGTTACCTATAATAGTCAAATTCATAGAAACAGAAAATAGAATGGTGGTTGCTAGGGTTGGGGGTGGGGACAATGGGGAGTTATTGTTTTGAGTTTCAGTTTGGAAGATGAAAAAATTCTGGAAATGGATGGTGGTAATGGTTGTATAACAATGTAAATGTACTTAATGCCACTGAAATGTTTCCTTAAATATGGTTAAAATGGTAAATTTTGTTACATGTACATTTACAATAATATATGTGTGATATACTCAACCAAAACATCCCAATAGATCAAATGTAGAGGCAGATATGAGACTCCAGATGTCCACTATTATTAAGCCAGACATTAATGAGACTTGTAAAAAAAACAAAACAATTTTACTCTTCTCAATAACATTTCTTGCTTTGGAAAAGTTAGTTTGCTTTTCTTTTCTTTTTTGAGACAGAGTCTCGCTCTTGTCACCCAGGCTGGAGTGCAATGGCGCGACTTCTGCAACCTCCACCTCCCGGGTTCAAGCAATTCTCCCGCCTCAGCCTCCCGAGTAGCTGGGATTACAGGTGTGTGCCACCACATCGGGCTAATTTTTGTATTTTTAGTAGAGACGGGGTTTCACCATGTTGGCCAGGCTGTTCTCAAACTCCTAACCTCAGATGATCTGCCTGACTCAGCCTCCCAAAGTGCTGAGATTACAGGCGTGAGCCACCGCACCCAACCAGTTTTAATTTCATTGAATAGAGAGAGCCATAAACCTACATAAACAAATTCTGTTAGGAATGTCAAGGGGTCCTGCAATCAAGAAGTTTGGGAACCACTGCCCTAGAGAAACTGTCATGTTCAGGAATGCTCATAGCAGTACCATTTGTAAAAGCAAAATATTGAAAAAATCTAGTAGTCTATCAATAAGGAAATGGTTAAATAAACTGTTTTATAGCCATACAATGGCATAATACATCACTTTTTAAAAAAAGAAGTAAATCTGCCCGGGTGCAGTGGTTCACACCTGTAATCCCAGCACTTTGGAAGGCCAAGGCGGTTGGATCACTTGAGGTCAGGAGTTTGAGACCAGCCTGGCCAACATGGGGAAACCCCGTCTCTACTAAAAAATAAAATAAAATAAAAAGTAAACCTAGATGTACCAAAATAAAAATGTTTCCAAAACACTGAATGAAAAAACTTGTGGGGTATGTACAGTAGGGTATAATTTTTGTTAAAATAAAAACACAACACAACGTATTTTCTACGATAAGTAGAAAAAAAGACCTGGAAGGCTGCCAGGATACACACCAAACTGTTAACAGCAGTTACTCTGGGGAAGAGGGAAAGAGGACAAGGATTGTGCGTAATGGCCAAAGTGTTAGCCCCATATATGTATAGTGTTTTGATTTTTTTTTTTACAAGGAGAATGTACTGGTGTAATTAATTAGAAAAATAAATAAAAGCAAGGAGGTCAAGCCCACTGACATTGAGGAAGAAAGGGGATTTTCTGAGTAGGGGCTGTAAGGGCTAATGTACTTACTGCAGTGGTCTTAGAGCTGATGAGTCTAGGAAGGAACCACAAGGGGTGAAATCAGGCAACAGAGGCGGCGGCTGGCTGAAATGGTGGAGGCCACCTAGATGGCGGAACTTTCTGGGTCACACACTTCCTGCTCCCTTCCTGAGACTTAATACAAAAAAGGCCTTCACAGCAGCAGAGTGCAGCCTCTCGCGCTTCTGCCGCGAATCGGGCCACAATGCTTGCAATAAAGAACTTCATCCTGAGGCCCGCAAAGTATTGTCCCATTCCCTGGTCCCTGATCCCCACTCCCCAGGCCCAGGCCCATGACTTCAACGGCCCCATCTCAGGAAGAGCCCCAGGCTGGCGTTTGTGGAACGAAATCGGCAGCCTAAGGCAGGACCTTCCTAACGGCTGGACAAGCGGACTACGGCTTCATTCACCACGGCACAACCAGAGACATTCTGAGACGCCAGAAGCGTGACCGGGGTAGAGGATACCTAGGTTGCAGGAAAGCGCAGTTACCAAATCGGGCCTCTGGAGCTCCCAGGACACCCGCTGACAGCTCCAGGGGCGCGGGGCAGGCCTCGCTTTCGAAAGCAGCGCCACAGCGTTCCTATTGGTCTTCCATTCCAGCCAACCAGCAGGTTTCCCTGTGGCCCACCCCTCAACTAAGAGGCCAATCAGAAGAGGGTATGTGCTTCCCATTGTGTACGACAGGTATGTGCTTCCCATTGCGTACGACCAATTAAAGCTTATTTCTGATTGACACTTGGACAGCCAACCAGAAGGCCTGGTAATCCGACCTCTTATTATGGTCACCATCATGATCTTGGTCCCCATCCTTGTTCCATCCCTGCCAGGAATCAAACGTATGGATCTGGGAGAAATAACTAGACAGGGGGTCCAAGCTGGAGGGATGGTGGCTCAAGAGACAAAGTAATATTTCCCCGAGTACCAAAGCAGGTTGCCCATGAGGTCAGAAGAGCATGTAGTTGAGCTGTCAGTGCTGCTCTGGGCTTGACCTCAAGTAGTGACAATCTGAAAAAGGTACTGGTTGTGAGAGCGCCTCAGATAATGTTGCTTTGTCACTAGGCTAATCGCTTCATCTTCCCCCAGAGTCAGATGGGAAGAAACTTACAAACACTCAGGGCCTTTAATTAAGTGTGATGGTTTATTTATGGTGAAGAGTGGTCAGTATCCTCAATTAGCAGCAATAGATACTGCCTCTAGAACGACCAAAAGTAAATGTGTGGGGAAACTAAAACCTGACAGTGGTATCATTACAACTAAATGTACCAGAAAATGCAAATTAAAACCATGAAATATGATTTTCACCAAATAGTTTGGATAATTATCAATTGTTTAAATTTTTACCACTTTTGGCAAGGAAATTTTTGTGAACAGAATTTCCCCACTTTGGGTGGGGAAACATTCTCATTTGCTGTCACTGGAAGCCTAAACTGCATTCTTTAAGAAAGCAATTTAGCTTTAGCTATCAAAACGTAAAATGAGGCCAGGCGCAGTGGCTCATGCCTGTAATCCCAACACTTTGGGAGGCTGAGGCAGGAGAATCGTTTGAAGCCAGGAGTTCGAGACCAACTTGGGCAACAAAGTGAGACCACCCCCCTCCCCCATCTCTACACACACACACACACACACACAGTAAAAGACACACACACAGTAAAAGGCACACACCTTTTGACCCAGCAATTCCTTCTCTCAAAATCTATCCTACAGAAATACTTACACACTGGAGCAAGGTTATATGTAGCATTATTTATAATAGTGAATGATTGGAGACAAATTTGCATCAATAGGTGAATCATTAAATTGTGATACAACCATACCATGAAATGTTATGCAGTCATTTTTTAAATGAGGTAAATTTCCATGTATTAATGCAAGAGGAGGTCCAGAATACAATGCAAAGTGAAAAAAAGTTGCAAAACAGTACATATAATATCCCATTTCATTTAAAAAAACCTATATACAAATGTGTGGGTATTCATATATGTATATATGTGTATATTAATATATAAACACAAACAGAACAACATCTGGGAAGACACACACCAAATTAAGTTATTCTTGGAGAATGGGAGTGGTGAGAGGGACTAAGGAAAAATCTTTCACTTTTTACTTTACACATTTATGTTTTGCTTGAATTTTGTTGGCTAACATTAATAATTTTTGAATTTTTATCACAATAAAACATTTTAACAAAATAGGCACTTTTGTAATCAGATCAATAGAGTTATAATGTATGTGTTTTAAATAAAAATAGCTCCATGGGGGCTGGGCGTAGTGGCTCACACCTGTAATCAATCCCAGCACTTTGGGAGGTCGAGGTGGGCAGATCATACGGTCAGGAGTTTGAGACCAGCCTGGCCAATATGGTGAAACCCCGCTTCTACTAAAAATACAAAAATTAGCCGGGCGTGGTGGCGTGCCCCTGTAGTCCCAGCTACTCTGGAGGCTGAGGCAGGAGAATCGCTTGAACCTGGGAGGCACAGGTTGCAGTGAGCCAAGATCATGCCACTGCACTCTGGCCTGAGCAACAGAGCAAGATTCCCTCTCAAAAAATAAATAAATAACGCCATGGGGTGACTACTTCATTTTAAAATTTCAGCTAGAAGACTTAGGATACAATTAGAACAACTGTAAACCAAATCAACTCTGAGTTTCAATGGGGGTATACTCATGACTTGATATAACAGGATGTGGGCAAACAAAATCTAATCAGGATAATCGTTCATTTCTGAAAGAGAAAACTACACTACAGCAAACTCCATCATATAAAGGAAAAATTGTGCTTTCACTTTTTTGGTGGCATCACCTCCAATGTTTACTCAACTCCTTGGCAAGGGTGGGAAATCATAAAAAGCTAGAGATTTAAGATACCTCAGAGATCATTTGGTCGAAATCCCTCATTGTATAGTTCAGAAAACAGGCCTAAAATGGTGAAGCAATTCAACTAAGGTCCTATAGCTAGCTATATAGCCAATTTTAGAAGTCAGGTTTCTATTCCAGGTCTGGTACTCTTTCTGTTTCTTTTCAGATCTTCCTGAGTCTTCAGTATGATGACATTATGAAATATTTTTAAATTTTATGATTAGACATCCCTATATTTAAATGTTACAACAAAAATGCATAACAAAATTAAAATGTATATGCCTCCATTAGTACAGATGATGAAAAGTTCACTGTATCTAGACAAAAAATATTATTGGTATAACATTCTCTTGAAAAGTAATACATAAATCAGGCCAGGTACAGTGGCTTACGCCTGTAATCCCAGCACTTTGGGAGGCCGAGGCAGGCAGATCACTTGAGCTCAGGAGTTCGAAACCAGCCTGGCCAACGTGGTGAAACCCCGTCTCTACTAAAAATACAAAAATTAGCTGGGTATGGTGGTGCCACGCTTGTAGTCCCAGCTACTCGGGAAGCTGAGGCAGGAGGATCGCTTGAACCTGGGAGGCAGAGATTGCAGTGAGCTGAGATCACGCCACTGCACTCCAGCCTGGACAACACTGTGAGACTCCATCTCAAAAAATATATATATACATATTTTTTTTTCTGTGAATCTGAATGTATTTTACTGTTTACCTAAGAACTACTGTTTTATCCCAATTTCTAACTGTTCTTCAACTGGCACTGCCTCTTAACCCTTTATCTTTAGTTTCTTTATATCAAGCAGTTGATGACCTATATAAAAACACTTAAAACCACCACAGGAAACACCTATTTAAAGGAAGCCTGCAGTGATTTAAAGAATTCTTTTTTGATGTTGACAATTATCCCTGGTTTGTCTGTTTTATAAGGAAGGAGTTCTCTGTTTTTAAATGCATAGACAGACAGGGTATGGACAGAAGAAATAAAATAGGCAACAACTGGTTTTTGTACAAACAAGGTAAAAAAAGAAGATTAAGAATGAGGGGTGGTGGGTGGTCAGGAAGGGAGTGGCAGAGAACCACATGCTAAATTAGTCACTAAGACTTTATATTTCAAAAGTAAACTCAAATACTAAGATATATAAATGGAATAACAACTACCTAACCTTCAGGCTGTAATTAAAGTGTTGTCCAATTTAAGACTCTACAACTTGAGGACATGTGAGGGCCTTGGAGAGATTTCAGAATAATAAAAAGATAAAAGGGTTAAAAATGAGCCAAGTAAGGAAAAATTAGAACTTATTATATCTAAGAAGAGAATACTAAGGGTGACTCAACAGTTTTCAAGGATATGAAGAAATATCCATTTCAGTGAGCAGCTGTTCTACATTTCCACAGAAGAAAGTAATTTTACTTAAATTATTACAGCATATATTTCAACATAGAAGTAGGAATATCTTCAACATAGAAGTATCTCATGTAGGATAACTATCGACTCCAGAGAAGCCTGAATGTTATCCACCTCTCCCACCTTTACTGGCTTAATTCCTTGTCTCAAAGAATGGGTCAAAGGGTAGATAAGGCATCTTTGGAATGTGAAGATTTAGACTTCTTTTGGGTCTAGCTATGTTCAAAATTTTTCGTTAGCCTCTGTCCCCCAGGTTCCAGCATAAGGTTAAGCCCTTTCTGCACTATAGATAAAGGGGATTAATTAGTGGTAAACATGCAAATACCCATGTAAATTAGAATTCCTTATCAAAGAAAAGTATGCTTCTCCTCAGTGTTAATGGGTAAGAGGGTTTGGATTTAGGATTCTTGCCCGGCCCAGTTAATGTGCCAAAATGGCCAATTTGACATCCAAGAGAGATTTACCTGGCCTGATATTTTTAAAAAAGAAAAAGACTGGACAACTAACCAGATGTGCCTGAACCTCTTACTCTGTCTCTAGCATTTTCCTGCCTTGTATAGACATCTCTTCATTTTGTTTTGAGGCTGGAATGCAGTGGTACAATCATGGCTCACTGCATGGCTCACTCCACAACCTCCTGGGCTCAAGCAATCCTCCGGCTTCAGCCTCCCAAGTAGCTGGGACTATCATGTGCCACCATACCTGGCCAGATTTTTAATTTTTTTTTTTTTTTTTTTTTTTTTTTTTTTTGTAGAGATGAGATCTCACTCGGTTGCCCAGGCTAGTCTCCAACTCCTGGGCTCAAGCAATCCTCCCAAAGTGCTGGGATTACAGGCATAAGCCACCACACCCAGCTAAACATCTCTTCAACTGAACTCTTAAGGTCTACGAAAAAAGAGAATGTAATATCATATTTTACTTGTACCACAACCACTCCACCCTATCCCCAGCCCTGCTGTTAGCATAGGACCAGACACACAGAAGACTATTAGCACTTGTTAAATGAGTTGTCATCTGTCCAAATTTTTGTTAACACTTTATTTTATAGCTGCTTTTCTATTTATTCTGCAGTTCATTCTCTAACACTGCTGCCTATGAAGGTTGAATCTCTCTTTACCCTTCCTTTCCTTTATTTCACAGAAATACCCATTCTTCCCTATCCCCTCAGATATTTTTAGTCATCTCATTCATGAACTACCAAAAACCTCAACTTCCTCACAGCCCCCACTCTTCTACTTAGAACCAAATACTGCTAAGTAACATTAATTTCCTTTTTCTTTTCTTTTGAAATTTTTTGTAGAGACAGTGTCTCTCACTCTGTTGCCCAGGCTGGTCTCAACCTCCTGGGCTCAAGCAATCCTCCTGCCTCAGCCTCCCAAAATGCTGGGATTACAGGCATGAGCCAACCACATTCAGCCTTAATTTGCTAATGTTTTGAACACATCACTTTCTGTACCTTCTTTCCATGTTGAGCTACATCAAAACTAGCTTTGATTTTCTAAATGACAAGACTGCTACCTCCCCTCATTCCAACCCTTGCCAAAACCCACTCTGTGTAGGGAAACCATTTCAGAGCTCACTGGTCAGATGAATATCCACCCACCAAAAGTTCTGAGAGTTCACCCACCTTTCTGCCTGTGTCAAATTTATTTGGGAAAAAAAACAGTGTCAGTTGAGATAAAAAGCCTATAGAAGAAATGTTTGTTGGTGTTGTGTGGGTGTGTCAGAGGATGAACACATGCATGTGTGTTTATGTACATGTATTACATATGCAGACACACACATACACACACACATATATAATAAATATATTCTGCCCAAATTAGCACAAACCCACAAGCTTAAAAACCAAATCTGCTAAATGTGACTCAAACAACAGGTACTGAGCCTACAGCTACTTCCTGCAAGCAGATGCATTACCTCTGTGACAAAGTCAGTTGTGAGTTGCAAAAAGGATAGGTAAATATCATTAAGATAAGTTAAGATTCTGCTTTCTAAAAAAATTTAAATGCAAAACATTACCTCAGGACACTGGCCACACTGTATGATTTCTGCATAATACCCAGCATATCCTAGACACTAAAGAATACTAAATTTACAACTTAAGCAGGAAAACAGAGGCTTGCTTCACAGTGGTTTAATATGAACAGAGTTGAATATGACATTGTCTGACAGAAGAATGAACAGTTTGCTGAATAAAAGCCCCGAGTCAGGATATATATACACAGCAGAAATGGGGCCTCAGACTCTCAGCACTTGTGCACAATGAAAGAGGAAATCGTTTTTAAAAAATGTCTATAACAGAGGATACAAATCAAAAAGGCAGCAACAACAACATTGGCGAGGTGGGAAAGGGAGCAGAGCCTCTCATTAGGGGCTGCTTAGCCCCTGGCGCAGGCTCAGCAGCTGGAGAGCTGTCTCAGGGAACTTCAACATTTAGATGGGTTCCAAATCCTATGTCAAAATACAATCCTAATCTCTCTGATCAGGGTCAGTCAGAATCAGCAATCCTTTTCCCCAGTGCCCTGCATAGAAAACTCCAATCTTTCCATGATAGGGAGTCTAAGCAAAGAGCCTCCACCTCTCACCTGGCACCAAAGTTAACTTACTCTCACCCCACCACTTGGGACAGACATTGGGCCCCAGCAAACAAACCACCCCCTCCAAGACAGAAACCAGGATAGTTGCCAGCCTCAAGAAGCTGCTTCAAATGTTAAGATTTAGGAAATCCATACCAAGCTGCTATCCATAGTTCAACTTCTGGGGAAAATGCTGGAGTTGCATGAGAAACAAGTGCAGGCAGTTCAATAACCCTGTGACCACGCTGGGGAGGGCAGCAAAAACTCTTGCCCCTGAGCCCCATTCAACAACTCAAAGTGCTTAGGAGAAGTCAGAGACTGTGTGGTTGGTTTGTGTGCTTCTGCCCTGTGGCAGCACTAAATGGGATGGGGGAAAGGAGAATGGAAGGAAGACAGTGTTGATGCCCTTCCCTACCGAGGGTAAGAGCCTAGAAGATAATCCACTCCCACCCTTCAGGGAGTTACCTGGCAGTGGTGAGTTGCCCCCACCCCTCAAGCCACCAAACCTGCAAAGCTAACCCATAAAGTAGCAAGGGCTTGGGGAGGGAGAACTGCTGGCCCATACTGACTCACCAGCTGATGAGCAAAAATAGGCAGCTAGAGTGGGAGCCACAAAGGGAGAGGGGCTAGGCAATAGGAGCTCCCCTACTGCCCTATGGCTTTCTTCTGACTCTGAAGCAGCCATAATGATGGGCCCAGAAAACCCACACACCCTGCTCCATACAACAGACTGCTTGGACTCTAGGAGGATTACTGCCATGGAAAGCAACAAGGGAGAGAGAAAGCAACAAAAGAAACTGTTAACAAAACTGGGAGCAGGCCTAGAGAAAACAAGGAAAGCTTCTGAGTCTCTACCACCTTTCCAAAAAGGAAAAAATACATGCAGTTAGGAAAGGCAGGGTTTTTCCCTGCTCAGTGTTCTTGGTTAAACCTAAGAGTAAGAAAAATCCCCTGAACTTGCAGCATCAATATGTATCCAAGTGCCTCACCAGCACAAGCGCCCCCCTCCCCCCAGGTTAGCCTTCTGGCATGGGTAAATGCCCAAGAAATTGCCTTCCAGTCTAATCCCCCCACCCACCCCAACCCCAAGCAAAGGGCATCTGCCTGTGGGTTCCCACCTCTCCTCAGAGAAGAGGATCCTAGCAGAGTGCCCACATGGTGTAGTCAGGTACCAGGGAGCACAATGCCAGACAGTCTATCAGGCCAGGAGATGGGCAGCCAACTTCAGATCAAAGACAGAGAGAGGCTTAGTGTAAAAACCAATGTCATTTCAGCAGGAAAGTAGAGGGCAGGTGGTGAGAGGGGCTCCTACTGGCGCACCTTCCCCGGGACGTAGTTCCTGTCAATTGCCTCCTCTTGCAGAAACATGTGTAGGCAGCGTTCATTCTGAGCCAGTGGGTGCCCAGCAATTCTATAAAGAAACCAGGATGGTTATCAGTAGTATTCAGAATCAGAGAGAATTAGCAGAGGGATGGGGATGTGGACAGGGGAAGAAGGGCAAGGTCAGCCCTGAGGTTCAAGCCAGTAGAGGACAGCAGTAGGGTACCACCTCAACCCTAATATTGTAAAGGGGACGGGGGATAGAGGGGCAAGACAGGGAAATCCCTAGATATAACCAACATGCAGTGCTTTCTCAGGCCCTGACACACAGGATCAGAATCCTACTCAAAGGAATGGAGTTTTACTGTCCAGTCAGCCCACCACATAATTGGCACCACATCATGGTACCCATTATAAAAGGTGAGCTGGGTGCGGTGGCTCACGCCTGTAATCCCAACACTTTGGGAGGCCAAGGCAGGTGGATCACTTAAGGTCAGGAGTTCGAGACCAGTCTGGCCAACATGGTGAAACCCCATCCCTACTAAAAATATGAAAATTAGCTGGGCATGGTGGCCGGCGCCTGTAATCCCTGTTACTCAGGAGGCTGAGGCAGGAGAATCACTTGAACCCAGGAGACGGAGGTTGCAGTGAGCCGAGATCACACCATTGCACTCCAGCCTAGGTGACAGAGTGAGACTCTGTCTCAAATAAATAAATAAGTAAATAAAAATAAAATAAAAGGTGAGGTAAACAAAACATATAGAAAGACTATGATGGCAAAAGTAGCAAGTGGAGCCCCCAGGAACTTGGCTTACTTGTTAATAAACTGCTCGAGGCCCTGCCTCCTTTCTTCGATGAAAGACTCTTCAAAGATCCCTTCATCTCCTCGGAAAGGGAGCTGCCGCTTCAAGGCTTTCCCAGGCAGTGGTGGTACTACAATCTGCAGGCACACACAAAAGTCCAGCCACATGGGAGAGAGACAGAGTGGGAATGAGATGGTAAAGCACCATGTACCTAATTTCTTATTAGGCATAGGGTCCATCCTGTCCCACAGCCAGCAACTTGCAAGAACTAAGACCATAAGAACAGTCAGGATGGCTCAGGTCAAAAATTAATCCGTTTCTGTGGGAAGACAGGTTTACCACCTCAAAAGAAGGAAATAAACTCCAAATAATCCTCACTTTCCTTAACAAGCCACTACCATTCAAGAATTTAGCTAGGATTTTCCTGACACTAGACTTTCCATTTTTAGCACCTACAGGAATTAAGTTGTACAACTTTACTAGCGACTAAGTGAAGTAATACTTTAAAAAAAAAAACTTGTCCTGAACTTACCACTTTCTTTCTTTTTTTTTTTTTGAGACAGAGTCTTGCTCTGTCACCCAGGCTGGAGTGCAGTGGCACGATCTCAGCTAACTGCAACCTCTGCCTCCCAGGTTCAAGCAATTCCCATGCCTCAGCCTCCCAAGTAGCTGGGATTACAGGCATCCACCACCACACCTGGCTAATTCTTGTATTTTTAGTACAGGCGGGGTTTCACCATGTTGGCCAGGCTGGTCTTGAACTCCTGACATCAGGTGATCCGCCCGCCTCAGCCTCCCAAAGTGCTGGGATTACAGGTGTGAGCCACTGTGCCCAGCCAGAACTTACCACTTTCAAGTTTCAAAAGGTATCCCCCCGATCTAAAATACTGAGATCTGATGGATAAGAATGTGTTCACCCTCTTCATTCCCTTCAAGACTTTATAGACTGTGGTTGTATGCCCCCTCAGCCTATGTAGAGCTCCTCCTCCAAAGATGCCACACAGAGAACAAGGCCATACCTTGCTATCTCTCTCCAGCTCATTTTTCAGCCACTCAAAGTCACTGTAGCGCCGCCGTACGCAGGACTCCTTTAGCTTGAAGATAGGTAGGTTTGTCTACATGGAAGGAAAAATTAAAGAAGAAAGATGGTAATGTTCAGCCTGTGGTAGCCACCTGTCTGAGTAACTTGGACAGGTCCCAATGAAGAAATAGCTCCTATGGATCATGCTCCTATAACCCCTTCAAATCACCACCAGGTAAAAACCAACCCTTACCACATCCAACCTTATCATAGCTGATGATCAGAAGTCCCTTGCTGCTTTGAATTTATCCTACAAGTAGACTTGCAGTAGTATGTAAATATGTACATATAAGAGTTTTCACCGGGCTTGGTGGTTCACGCCTGTAATCCCAGCACTTTTGGAGGCCAAGGCAGGCAGATCACTTGAGGTCAAGAGTTCAAGACCAGCCTGGCCAACATGGTGAAACCCTGTCTCTACTAAAAATACAAAAATTAGCCAGGTGTGGCGGCACACACTTGTAATCTCAGCAACTTGTGAGGCTGAGGCAAAAGGATCACTTGAATCCAGGAGGCGGAGGTTGCAGTGAGCCAAGATCACACCACTGCACTCCAGCCTGGGAGACAGAGTGAGATTCTGTCTCAAAAAAAAAAAAAGAGTTTCACTGCATTTTATTATTTATAATAATAATAAATGTCTATGAATAGACAATAGGTTACAATGAATTATGGTATACCTGTATAGTAGAATATTAAATAACTATGAAAAGAATGTGAAAGCCAGGTGCAGTGGCTCACACCTATAATCCCAGCACTTTGGGATGCCGAGGCAAGGGATCACCTGAGCCCAGGAGTTTGAGACCAGCCTGGGCAACCATAGCAAGATTCCATCTCTACAAAAAGTAAAAAAGCCAGGTGTAGTGGCAGTGCTCGCTTGTGGTCCCAGCTACTCAGGAGGATCACCTGAGCCCAGGAGGTCAAGGCTATGGTGAACTGTGATTATGCTACTGTAATCTGGCACAGAGACTCTGTCTCTCGAAATAAAAATGAAAGATCTCTATGTGCCAGTATGGAAAGATATTAAGTAGTAAAATCAAGGTATAGAACAGTATATATATATAGCTTGCCTCTATTTGTGTTTTAAAAAGGGATGTATATGTATATATTTATACTGATTAATAAAGTATTTATGAAAATATACTGGTAATGGTGATTGACTTTCGAGAGTAAGAGAAGACAACTGGAATGGGTGGAATAGTCACATTTTTCATTGTACAATTTGAATTTATCATGTGTACATATTACATTTTCCTTTAAAAAGTGAATTTAAATTCCCTGTAAAGAGATAAACACATCCAAGGTATGCCTACCTCTGCTCTTCCTGTCCAAATCCTCTCCATTCTACCAGTGCTCACTCAACTCTCACTTCATACAAAAAAATTTTCTGACAACAACAACTGGATTTATTGGTTTTCCTCCTCTCTGAACTCTTCTGACAGTTATACTTTAGCATTGCCTGATACACTATTGTTTTATGCATCATGTTTGCCTTGTCTAACTAACTAATCTCATTAAGATCAGAAACTATGACTACTTCTGCATCTTCTAAAATGCAGAATATGCAAGTTACTCAATAAATGCTCAATTGATTAACAGAGACTCTATGTGTCTGTTTATCCTCTCCTCATCTAGAAAGTGCATAAGAAATCACCATTACAAAAGTTGGCTTACCATAGCTTGCTCCCTGATATAAATCAGCTCATTCCCACATTTTAAACACTGAGAAGATTCCCAAGGCTC
Organism: Pan troglodytes; assembly: GCF_028858775.2. Taxonomy (NCBI): domain Eukaryota; kingdom Metazoa; phylum Chordata; class Mammalia; order Primates; family Hominidae; genus Pan; species Pan troglodytes. The sequence continues at coordinate 68,859,026 of NC_072421.2, forward strand.
TAGTGGCAACACGAATCCCCTGACAGAAAACCCTGATCTTCACTCCTGTCTACAAGTTCTAAACAGAAATGGCCAACCACATGTATTAATACTGACCATATTTACTGCCAGTCAATTCAGGTGAGAGGATGAATAAAATAAACTAGTTATCTCCTTTCTCCACAACTGCCTCTTGGCAGGAAAAGAGCAACTCGAAACTCCATTAGAGCTTCACACAGAACCCACTACATCATGCTTTGTACTCCTTGACACTGGAAATTGTCTTTTCAGGATCCAGTTCTCAAATAGGCCATCAAAAGCCAAATAACTGGCCAATTTTACATTAAACTCCATCCAGGATCGTCAAGGTCCAAGGAATGTCAATAGGTTGAAATGGAGTGAGATTCATATAAAGTAAGATTACTAAACCATTATTTATTTAAAAGAATAAATAAGGGCTGGATGCGGTGGCTCACGCCTATAATTCCAGCACTTTGGGAGGCGAGGCAGGCAGATCACTTGAGGTCAGGAGTTCGAGACCAGCCTGGCCAACATGGTGAAACCCTGTCTCTACTAAAAATACAAAAATTAGCCAGGTGCTTGTAATCCCAACTACTCAGGAAGGTGAGGCGGGAGAATCGCTTGAACCCAGGAGGCGGAGGCTGCAGTGAGCCGAGATCATGCCACTGCCCTCCAGCCTGGGTGACAGAGCAAGACTTTGTCTCAAAAAAAAAAAAAAAAAAAAGAATAAACAAGGCCAGGCGTGGTGGCTCACACCTGTAATCCCAGCACTTTGGGAGACTGAGGTGGATGGATCACTTGAGGTCAGGAGTTCGAGACCAGCCTGGCCAACATGGCGAAACCCCATCTCTACTAAAAATACAAAAATTAGGCCGGGCATGGTGGCTGACACCTATAATCCCAGCACTTTGGGAGGCCGAGGCAAGCGGATCACTTGAGGTCAGGAGTTCGAGACCAGCCTGGCCAACATGGCGAAACCTGTCTCTACTAAAAATACAAAAATTAGCCAGGCGTGGTGGTACATGCCTGTAATCCCAGCTACTTGGGAGGCTGAGGCAGGAGAATCACTTGAACCCGGGAGGCAGAGGTTGCAGTGAGCCGAGATCATGCCACTGCACTCCAGCCTGGGCTACAAGAGCAAAACTCTATCTCAAAAAAAAAAAAAAAATTAGCCAGGTGTGGTGGCACCATGCCTTATGCCTGTAGTCCCAGCTACTCCAGAGGCTGAGGCAGGAGAATCGCCTGAACCTGGGAGGCATAGGTTGCAGTGAGCTGAGATCATGCCACTGCACTCCAGCCTGGGTGACAGAGCGAGACTCCGTCTCGAAAAAAAAAAAAAAAAATTGTGGAAGGGACCGATTAAAAGTTTAGTCAGTAGAAAAATTTTGCATGCTAAAGTTTTGCTACTAAGTGTTGTCAAGGAGACAGAAGTGTAGCAGAAAGAATATGCAGTCAGACATATTTGTGTTCAAATTCCAGCCCTGTCAGTTATAGTTACGTGTACTCGGGCAAGTTACTTAAACTGCATTCCTCCTCAGTTTCCCATGTGTAAAACGAAGTTCTGTAAGGATTAACACAAATTAAAACCTAGTTCAGTGCCTGGTACACAGTAGGCACTAGATGAACAGTCCCTGTTGTTATTAGAATACCTGGAGTAGGGCCAGGCGTGGTGGCTCACGCCTCTAATCCCAGCCCTTTGGGAGGCCGAGGCAGGAGGATCACTTGCGGTCAGCAGTTCAAGACCAGCCTGGCCAACATGGCGAAACCCCGTCTCTACTAAAAATACAAAAATTAGCCAGGCATGGTGGCATGTGCCTGTAATCCCAGCTACTCGGGAGGATGAGGCAGGAGAATTGCTTGAACCCAGGAGGCGGAGGTTGCAGCGAGCCGAGATTGCACCATTGCACAGCAGCCTGGGCAACAGAACGAGACTCCATCTCTTAAAAAAAAAAAAAAAAAAAGAATACCCTGAGTAAAGAGCGATTTCATTCAGAATCCCTAAGACTCTTGGGTAATGCATTGAATGTCTCCAAAACCCCACAGCAGACAGCCCTTATGCTGTACTAGTCATGCCCAAGCTCCCTCAGGTAACTAAGTTCTCCAGCACTGACAATTTCCTGCTTTTATCATATTCTGAAGGACCTAAATTCCATTCTCCCCCAAAGACATGATTTCACATCGTTCTTATATAGACAAGTGTTTCTCATGTTTTGCTATTCACTTTTCTTTCTTCAGTTTGGACTTTGCCAAACTTGGAATCTGGAAATCATAATTTCTCAATAAGATTTCAAAGCCCAAGTAGGAGACCACAATTTCTCATTCAATTCACTCCTTCAACAATGAAAGCACATACACTCTTTTAGTTCTTCAATGCTGTTTGAGCAGGATGCTGTCCACAGAGAATATTCTGGCCTTTTAGTCTGAGAAGAAAACATAAGGAAAACTACAAAATGATTCTCAAACTGTTTTGCCTATAGCCACTTCAAGTGGGCAAAAGATCCTGCAAACCAAGTACTCTATCTGCACATTCCATCCTTGCATTATGGGCTAAGCACTAGAGAGTAAAGTCCTCTATCATGCATGCTGGAAGAAGCCACTCCTGGGCAATTCTGAAATGTCATGTATTAAAGTAACTACAGACCAGGGTCAGAATCCAAAAGGGTAATCTAGGACAGAAAGGGCAAAAAGCCATTCATATACAAAGTACCTAAACGAGAGTCAATAAATACTGAAATAAACATTCTGGATACTTCAAATCTAAAGGATCCACATAGAATGAAAGCAGTGACTGACAAGGCACCAATCCCAGGGCCAGGCCAGGTTTCAAGGCGAGACAGCACGTAGTATCTGCGAAAACTTAAGCATAAAACATTTCTCTCCTTCAGATGCTGATCCGACACAAGTTAGGAAAGCGCTCGGTCTCAAGGAGACTCCCTTTCTTATTTCTGCTCCCACAAGCCTACTGTCTGCCTTTTCTGGAATCTACCTTCCCTTTAATTCAAGGCTTTGCTTTACTCCATTATCCCAGGGAGACCTCATTAGAAAGCAGCCGGCCTTCCTGCCCTCCCTCTTCAGACTTCCCACAACCTAGTTTAGTTATGGAGCTCAGCGACATATCGCCTTGGCTTTCCATCCCCCAGCCCTCTTCCATCCTCCCTCCCTTCCTTCAGTCGCTACAGCCGTGATTCCTATCTCCTTGAATTCCTCACTCTAATCTTTTTCCATCCACCCCACCCTATACAGCCATGCTTCACTTCCTCATGGGTAGCTTTCCTGCATCCCCGTCCGATGTCTCCCTCAGGAGTTTTCTGCATCCTCCGGCCACAACTGAATCGGCACACCTCGTTCCAAGCCTATTATACCCCTAACCCCCAAATGACCCCTAAGGCGTCTTCCCCGCCGTTAGTTGTCCCCGCGGTAGCCTCCCTCCCCCCTCCCGCCCGCGCCGCCCGGTCCTCCCTCAGCTGTCTCCCTCACCCCGTGACTCACCCGCATGCGAACCTCATAGGTGGTGAAGCGCGCGCGTCCCACGCCCACCGTCTGAGGATTAAAGATGTCGATCTCCAGGAAGTTACTTGGCGGCCCGTAAGCGTCGGTCAGGTCCTGCGGCTTCGAGTTAAGGCGCCGAGTATCAGCTACTGCCGTGTCCGACATCTTTCCGAAGGAGAGCCTGGGACCGGGGAAAGGGGGTGGAGGACAGAGGCCTGAGGCAGGAGCGCGCACGGCCCCTCCCGCTTGCAAAATAACCAGCCAACCCACAGGCGGCGGCGGCGCGCACGCGCGCCCACGCACGCACGCGCACGCCGCACGGGCCTGGGCCCCGCGCCCTGAATAGCGGCCGTGCTGACTGCTGCGCGCCCTGTAGAGTGGAGGCCATATTCAGGCTTCCGGGTGATGTTTGTGGCCACCCGGGAACCTGCATCCCCAATACGCAGTACCCAATACCCTGCCTAGCAGCACAGGCTGGCTCCGCCAATCGCGGCTCCTCAACCCAAGAAATTGTCTCGTACCGTGTATCAATCAACAGTGGGCACTGCCCCGCAAGCCAGGCTCCTACAGTGATAGGCCGAAGCCCAGTGACCTGAATAAGTCCTGGTTTTCCGCGAAAATAGAAGGGTGGTCTATGGAGGGTGGGGTTCCAACAATAGTACTGAGAACCTATAACGTAGCCGTCCCACCTGTGCCGCTGATGGTTTCAGTTCACGCCACACACAATGGCGCACTCAGCACTACGTATGGCGCCAGGAAAGCAGCAAGCAACTAGGATGGGGTAAAGAAAGACATTTCTCTCTCACTTTTCAGGAAAATTGGGCATATCTTACTCCTTGTTGCCACACTCCAGGTGTACTCAATCTTACATTTATCAGCAAATTGAGGGTACTTATTTCATACCTTCTATTTCTACTCCGCAGAACTCCATACTTGGCACTGCTCTGAGGTTGCTTGCAACCCATAATGGAGATAGAATAAATGTTTACATGAGAATATCTATAGAAATATTAATATTTATATGACTAATTTACATATGCTCCACATTAAAGGGTAGACTGGGTGATGATTTCAGGTCATCCTTTCTCCACCTTTCCCCTGCCCTCCTCTACTCAAAAAATATTTCCCATATCACTGATGCCTGAAATTCTTTCAACAGAGTATGAGGCCCTACAATTTCACAATTGCTGTTTAATTCAATTTAACCAATATCCACTAAGCAAATAAGTGCCAAGCACCATGCTAAACACTAAAATCCTGGAGTTAAATAAGAGTCCCTGCCCTCAAGGAGTTAACATTCTAGCAAGGGAGACAAGTAAACAAAACTAATATAATGCGACAAATACAAAATAAGTAAATGTTCAAAGCAGCACATAGGAAATGTATAACTGGAAAAATTAGGGGAGGTTCCCCTGGAGGAGGAAACATCTGAGTTTAACAGACATGAAAAGACATAAAGGACAAATAGGAGTGGAAATAGGGAAAGGTAATTTCTGGAATAAGAAACAGCATATGCAGGCCGGGCACGGTGGCTCACACCTGTAATCCCAGCACTTTGGGAGGCCGAAGCAGGCAGATCACTTGAGGTCAAGAGTTCGAGATCAGCCTGGCCAACATGGTGAAACCCTGTCTCTATTAAAAATACAAAAATTAGCTGGGCATGGTGGCACACGCCTGTAATCCCAGCTACTCAGGAGGCTGAGGCAGGAGAATCGCTTGAACCCGGGAGGCAGAGGTTGCAGTGAGCTGAGATCATGCCACTGCACTCCATCCTGGGCAACAGAGCAAGACTCCATCAAAAAAAGAAAGAAAGAAAAGGAAAAGAAAAGAGAGAGAGCGAAAGAAAGAAAGAAAGAATACACAAAGTCCTTGCGATAAGAAACAGTGGAGCATTTTTAGGCATTTATCGCCAATTCAGACTGTGTGATGGAAGTGTTTAGAAAGGTAGACTGGCTAGGGATGGGCAGACAAAGGATGATCCGCTTATATTAAGTAAAGGATCTCTGACTTTATGATAGGTGATACAAAGCTTTCTGGTAGGTGATAGGGAGTCCCTGAAGGATCCTAAGCAGGAAAAATACATGATCAGATTTATGTTTTAGAAGAATTGTTTTGTAGACAACATGGAAGGTATATTTAAGTTGAATTATGAAGGTACTGACAATAAGACTCAGAATCAAGTGGTGATGGTGACAATGGAGAGGAGGGAAGAGATAGGACAGAGATTGAAGAAATAAAATAGATACGACTTGTACGTGATTAGATATGGTGGTAGTATAGTGTAGGGCTTAAATGTGTGACCCATGAACTTAGGCTGCCTGGGTTTAAATCCTTGCTTTCTAGCTGTATAACCATGAGCAAATTATACAAACAGTTTTCCTCATCTGTAAAAAATGAGTTCAGTTTAGATAAATATGGGGTGTCTGTAGAACATCCAGGTGGAGATGTCCAGCGAGTAGCTGGAAATACTGGCCTGGAGCTCGAGGGCGAGGTCAGGGTTAGAGAGATAGAGATATGAGAGTCATCAGCATACCATGTAGAAAGAAAAACATGAAGAGGCAAGGACAGAAGATTTGAAAGTTGGTGAGGGCATGCAGTTTTGGTAGGAATGTGAATCGGTACAATCTTTCTGGGAAATAGATTGGCAGTATGTATTTTTTTTTTAAACTTTGACTTGAAGAAACTTGTAATACTGGTTGTCTCTGGAGAGCAGAACTGGAGAAAAGAAGTCACAGACGGCAGGGAAGGTTGTTTTTCATTAACTGTGTTTAAGTATAATGCCTTTGTATTTTTTATTTTTAATGTTATTTACCAAAATCTTTAACTCAAAAGTTTTACTTCCAATAATTTATCCTCAGAAAATAATCAGATAATCACATAAAGATACCAGTGTAAGGTTCTTGTTTTTAAGAGCAAATAATTGTTCATTTTCTGCAATATTTGTGTAGTCTTTTTTTCTAATTTGTGAATTTGCTTATATAACAAGTATTATAAAGGGGTAGTGGATTTTATATTTTACAAGGCTTTTTATCTTAGTCAGTTCCATCATAAATTTCACTATCTTGTGTAAATGGCCTAATTTACAGTTCCCCTATCTATCCATTTAAAATAATTTCTTATGCTTGTTGATACAGAATGATGTCCATGAAAAAGTGAAAAAAGCTGGTAAAAAATATTGTAGTATGATATCACTTGTATTAATGTATATTTTATATATAATAATTAATATAAATAATTATAATTATAAATAATATAATATAATATATAAATAATATAAACATATAATTATATATAATTAAATATAATAATTATATATTTATATAATTATTATATTTTATATTATATAATTATATTTATATATAAATTTATATATATTTATTTTTATTTTTATATATTTATATTTATTTATATAATATATATAAATAAATATATATAAATATATATGATATATATATCTATATAATTATATATGATATATATATCTATATAATTATATATAATTATTTATATATAAATATATTTTTATATATTATAAATATATATATAATATATATAAAATATATAAATATATATAAACAATATATATATTTATATATATAAATAATTATTTATATATAATTTTTAAAGTCTGGAAAGACATGCACCAAAATGTTAGCAGTGGTTACCTCTGTGTGGTGGGGTTTCAGTTGGATTTTATATTTTTATAATTTTCTAAAGGATCTGATTTTTTAACAATAAACTTACATTTATTTTTTGACCAGAAAATGTAAAACTATTTCCATTTGGGAAAACCATTAAAGGGCAGGCACAGAAAAGAACAGCTTGTGGGCCGGGCACGGTGGCTCACGCCTGTAATCCCAGTACTTTGGGAGGCCAAGGCGGGCTGATTGCCTGAGTGCAGGAGTTTGCGACCAGCCTGGGCAACACGGTGAAAACCTGTCTCTACTAAAATACGAAAAATTAGACGGGCGAGGTGGCATGTGCCTGTAGTCCCAGCTACTTGGGAGGCTGAGGCAGGAGAATTGCTTGAACCCGGGAGGCGGAGGTTGCAGTGATCCGAGATCGAGCCACTGCACTCCAGCCAGGGCAACAGAGCAAGACTCCATCTTGGGAAAAAAAAAAAAAAAGCTCGTGAAGGAGATCAGGAAGGAGTGGTCAGAGAGGTAGGAAGAGAGCCAGAAGACAATAATGATCTGAAGGCAACGAATAAAAATGTTTCTAAAAGGAGCAAATAGGTGGTTAATAGTGTTTAATATAGTAGAAAGGTCAAATAAGATAAGCCCTGAGAAATGTCCACTAGATTAAATAATTACTTAAATGAGAACAGTTTCAGTAGAGTCCTGGGAGTAGAATCCAGATCATAGTGAATTGAGAATTGAATCAGAGGTAAAGAAGTGGAAACATTTAGTAGAGAATCTTTTGAGAAACTTGCCTAAGAAAGAAATGTTGTAGCTAGAGAGCCATGCATAGTCAAAGAAGGATTTGTTTTTTAGGATAGGAGAGATTTAAATATGTTTAGCAGCTAGAGGGACCAATTCCATAGAAAGTTAAATATATAGGTGAGTGACAAGATAAGGCTTAAAATCAAATGGCCCTAGGAGAATTGTGCAAGTTAAATTCACAATGAGGTGTAAATAAATGATAAATGATCTTTGAGGGAAAATTTTGATAGGGTGAAAAGAAGAGGACAGTAGAGGGTACAGGGCTAATTAAGTCCTTTGCATTAATAAGGCAATAACAGCTAGCTGGCTTCCATACACACACACACACACACACACACACACACACACACGCACACAGAGCACCCTTTTTATTTTTCATGGCAGGCACAGAAGTTCAGAGTTACTAAGTGATGTTGGGTGAAACACAGTTATCCTCTGTACCTCAGTTATCACACACACACACACACACACACACACACACAAAGAGTAGCTGAGTCAAATCTCTTGACAAACAGGTGACATCAGAACTTGATGTGCACTTTCCTCTCTATTGCGTTTCCTTGACCACAGTGATTCTTGGCCAAAAGGAGTCAAGAATGGGGGCGGTGAGAAATGGAGATTTAGGACCTTTAAATTGTATGGAATCTCATTAGTTCATCATCCTGCCCACAGGCAATACTGTACCTTAATCAAACAGACACCTATTCATCTTCCTGCCCGTACATTTTTCTCAAAGGACATTTCACAATCTCCGACTCGATGTTATGCAACCATACTGAAAAGAACTTCTTTCGATTCTCTCTTCAGCCTGTCCCAAGGAAATGGCAATCAAAAGCCCCTGTAATTTGGGGTGTTTGTGTTCCTGGGAGCAGGAAGCTGGAACTGCAAGGAGGGAGTAAGAGGGGAGGGTCTGGTTGTAAAAACAGGTAGTAGACTGGTGAAAACAAGAGTAGAGCTCATATCCATACAATCTGTATTCCAGGGGATCTGGATTCAGAGCTTAACTGCCTTTCTATGGAGCACCCCATTCCTTTCCACACACACCCATCCAGCTGCCTATTACCATTAGTGATTTGTTCCCTTCTTGACGTTCATTTCACCTGAGGCCTCCCTGGGGATAGTCTACTTTAAACTAAATCCCTTCTGAAAGTTGTCAGTTGTCTCCCTACGTTGATGAAGTGCCCTTTTAACACTCAACCTGCCTACTTAAGTTGGTGATTGTATTTATTTCACAAAAGTATCTCTAAGTCGCCTAGGGGTGAGGGCAATCTGGGAAAAAGTGGCAGCAGCATAAGTGTGTGAGTGTCTATGCATGTTAATGGGGTTGCTAAAGACCTAACCCATCAGCTGACAAGAGTCTGACCTCCAGCTTCCATAGAGGTGTTCATTAATTACATACTTAGTTATCTAGAAACAAGAAGACCTGGAAAGACAATAATGTTGAATTAGCCAGCCTTCTTCCCTTAATAAAAGCTAACATTTATTGAACACTTACTATGTGCCAGGTACTATTTTAAGTGCTTTATATATTTTAACTCAGTTAATCCTCAAAACAATCCTATGACATAGGTGCTATTTTTATATCTGTAGTGTACTGATGAGGCATAGATGGATTAAGCAACTTGCCCAAAATAGTGATAAAATCAGGATTTGAACCCAGTCTGGTTTTTGAGCTCAGGCTTTTAACATGCCTCTCAGAGGAGAATATTTTAGCCCTGTATGTCACCATAAAGAGGAGGGGGGGGGACATATTTTAAAAAGGAAGAAAAAGAGCAAAAAAAATGTGATTATGGTGGGAGGGAAATAGAATGACTCTAACAAATGCTGATATAAGCTGCAAATTCCTGCCTAGATGTTGTTCTTCATCTGTTTGGTCTTTAGTCTGACGCTTCATGTGTTGAATTGTATCTTAACTATGAGAACTTCAAGCCTGTTTAATTTCTGCCCATCCTTCAAAGCCCAGTGCAGGTCCCACCTCCTCCATAAAGCCTCCATATCCACCCAGTCTACAGTAACCTGTACTTTAAAAATTGTGTTTACACTTATTGTCTGTAGTGTTCATTTGGCTCTGGCTCACATTCTTAGTTAGCCTCCTGTGCATATATGTCTCATCTTACCAACCACATTGTAAACTCCCTAAGGGAGGGTCTAAGACATATTTTTCTTGCATCTTGCATCCCTATAATTTCTAGCATGGTGTTTTGTAAATAACAGGCACTCAGTAAATATTCATTGGTTGAGTGGTTAAAAAAGATAAGAGACCGCATCTTGGTTAACCTCCACATCATTTAGTGAAGAACTGTGCACTCAATGTGTACTCAATAAACATTAATAATATTACAAACTCATTCAAAAAGCCTTTATGGAGTTTCTACAGTGTGCAGAGAATGGTGCTGTGGGAGTATGAATGAAATAAAAGACACAGCTTCTACCTTTGAAGAGCTTGGCTTGGTTCTCTTCTTCTTAAAGTCTTCTCTTACTACTTCAGTGCATGTTATCACCTCTCTCTGAATTTCTGCTGCATTCAAAGTCAAGACCAGTTATCACTCAATTGGTTTGTCTCCCTCGGTTCAATTGTGAGCCCCTTGAAGGAAATGGACAGCACTGTGCTGGGAACATAATAGAATCACAGAATTGAAAGGGACTTTACAGCTTTCCCTGTCATCAAACTTCCTACCCAATGCAAGAATCCCTTTTACAACACCCCTAATGGAGCTCTTATTTAACTCTATGCTTCCAGTATCAGGAATTAACTGAAATAGGAAACACAGCAGGAAAAGCGTGTTCAGAGGCAAGATAATGAGTTAGATTTTGACTACTTGCAATTTAGTGTCATTGTTAGACAATCAGGCAGAGAAAAACAGCTGAAATTCAAGTCTCAACCTCAGGAGAGAGGTCAAGGCTGAAGAGAGAGATTTGAGAGTCTTGGGCACAGAAGTGGTAGTTGAAACTCTAAGATCAAATAAGACTGCGAAGGACAAGAGAAGAAAAGAGCCAAGGACAAAGTCTCTGAGAATTCCCCTACTTGGAAAGTGACAAGAAAAATCAACAAGGTGGGAGAAGACCTGGAAGGCAAAGGAAAAATTTTAAGGAGAGGCTGGTCACCAGAGTTAATGGAGGATGATGCAATGAAGTTAAAGAGGATGAGACTGAGAAAAAGTTATTTTATCTGGTGATTAAGAAGCCAGACTTGCCAGGCGCGGTGGCTCACACCTGTAATCCCAGCACTTTGGGAGGCCGAGGCGGGCGGATCACCTGAGGTCAGGAGTTCAAGACCAGCCTGGCCAACATGGAGAAACCCTGTCTTTACTAAAAATAATAATAAAAAAAAAATAGCGAGGTGTGGTGGCGGGCGCCTATAATCCCAGCTACTCAGGCGGCTGAGGCAGGAGAATCGCTTGAATCCAGGGAGCAGAGGTTGCAATGAGCCGAGATCACACCACTTCACTCCAGCCTGGGCAAAAGAGCGAAACTCCGTCTCAAAAAAAGAGGAAAAGAAAAGAAACTGGACTTTTGATAACCTATGACCTAGGAGAGAGCAGTTTCAGTGAAGTAGAGTCTATTTTTGCTTGCTCGTTACCCCTAACACCTAGCAGAGCACCTGGATTGATACATACTTGTTGAGTAAATGAATGAATGGATTGGTGAACTGTAGGTCCTGCCACAAATATAAATAAGGTGGTGGAAAAAGGGGAAAAAGTGGACAAGTTGGCCTTTTTCTCTGAAGCAAGAGGAGAACATGGGTGATGATATACAGAAATATTAAGGTGAAAAAGAAAGAAGTTGAGGTCTATGATTTTACCCCTAAAATATGAAGTAAGTTCATCTGAGAATCTCTTACAGTTTCCATTCTCAGTATGATGGAGTAAATTCTCAATAGATAACATCTGTAAACTCTGGACAAAATACACACACACACACAGATACACACACGCAAGCGCGCACACACACACACACACACAACTTGAAGGCTCCAGAGAGTGAACAAAAGCAGGCAGATTTCAGAAGGCAATTGGAACTTGGAATAAGAGATCAGCATGGGGTGAGTTTCCCATGTTTTATGGCCTCAGCCTGAGGTCAGGCTGCAATCACTGGCCACATCACTGAAAGTCCATTAGGAAATTCTTATCTTTCTAGCCTGAAGAACCAGAGGACAAAGCCTGGGACAACCACAGTCTCTGGAAAGTGAGGAGATAGCTAAGAAAGGAGAGATTCTGAGAAAAGGAGCCCTAAATTACCTGTATAAATTCTTCCCCAAGGCATATTCTGAACTATGCATGCATAGGGCAGTTTCCATCTAAAACTAAAAGAATGGAACTAAGATTTGAGCTGCCACTAACCACAGGCAAGGCAAAGTACAGTTTGAATCTAAACAAGTTAATTGCCTGCTAAAACAAACACATCTACCCTCTCGGAGAATATAACAGAATCCAGAATCTCCACAACATAACATACACAATGTCCAGGAACCCCTCTAAAATTACTCAATACGGTTATCCATATCCATGGGTTCTGCATCTGTGGATTCAACCAACTGCAGATCAAAAATATTCAAAAAACAGGCCAGGCGCAGGGGCTCACGCCTGTAACCCCAGCACTCTGGGAGGCCGAGGTGGGCAGATCACTTGAGGTCAGAAGTTTGAGACCAGCCTGGGCAATATGAAGAAACCCCATCTCCACCAAAAAATACAAAAATTAGCCAGGCATGGTGGCACATGCCTGTAGTCCCCAGCTACTTGGAAGGCTGAGGCAGGAGAATTGCTTGAACCCAGGAGGCAGAGGTTGCAGTGAGCTGAGATCATGCCACTGCACTCCAGCCTGGGTGACAGAGTGAGACTCTGTCTCAAAAAAAAAATTCAAAAAACAACAACAAAAATTGCAATACACCAACAAAAACATACTAAAAATAAAAAATAAAGTATAAAAACTATATAGCATTTACATTGTGTTGGGTATTAATAAGTAATCTAAAGATGATTTAAAATATATGAGAGGAGTCTGGGGTGGCTCATGCCTGTAATCCCAGCACTTTGGGAGGCCGAGGCAGGCGGATCACCTGAGGTCAGGAGTGTGAGACCAGCCTGACCAACATGGAGAAACCCCATCTCTATCTATCTATCTATCTATCTATCTATCTATCTATCTATCTATCTACATATATATAATTAGCCAGGTGTGGTGGCACATGCCTGTAATCCCAGCTACTTGGGAGGCTGAGGCAGGAGAATCACTTGAACCTGGGAGGCAGAGGTTGCAGTGAGCCGAGATCATGCCACTGCACTCCAGCCTGGGCGATAGAGTGAGACTCCATCTCAATCAATCAATAAATAAAATAAAATATATGAGAGGATATGTATAGATTATATGCAAAAACTACACCATTTTATATAATGGACTTGAGCATCCTCAGATTTTGGTATCCATAAGAGAGTTCCTGGAATCAATCCCCCATGGATACCAAGGGACAACTGTATGCGAAGAATTAGGAAAATGTGACCCATTCTAAAGGAAAAAGACAATTAATGGAGGCTAACTCAAAGATGAGATTGCTTAATGCGGAGAGAAAAATACCCTGGTAACAAATGAAAAAATTGAAAACCTCAGCAGAGAAAAAGAAAGTATAGGAAAGAACTAAATGAGAATTCCAGAACTAAAAAATACAGTATCTGAAATGAAAATTTAAGTGTATGGAATTAATTGCAGAATGAAATATAACAGAGGAGTCAGTGAACTTGAAGATATCATAATCAAAAGTATTCAATCTCAAGAAGAGAGAGGATTTTTTAAAAATGAACAGAGTCTCAGACAATATCCAAGGTCTAAAATATGTGTGAAGGAGGCTGGCCGTGGTGGCTCATGACTGTAATCCCAGCGCTTTGGGAGGCCAAGGCAGGCAGATCACTTGAGGCCAGGAGCTCAAGACCAGCCTGGCCAACATGGTGAAACCCCATCTCTACTAAAAATACAAAAAATTAGCCGGGCATGGTGGTGCACACCTGTAATCCCAGGTACTCAAGTGGCTGAGGCACGAGAATCGCTTGAACCCAGGAGGCGGAGGTTGCAGTGAACCGAGATCGTGCCACTGCACTCCAGCCTAGGCGACAGAGTGAGACTCTGTCTCATATAAAATAAAATATGTGTGAAGGAGGAGAAAGAGAGAATAGGGCAGAAGCATTATTTGAAGAAATAATGGTTGAACATGTCCCAAACTTGGCAAAGGTATACATTTACAGATTCAAGCTCAGCAAAGCTCAAACAGAATAAAGATGAAGAAAACTGCACTTACTTGAATCACAGTTTAAACTGCTGAGAGTGGGCCAGGCATGGTGGCTCACGCCTGTAATCCCAGCACTTTGGGAGGCTGAGGTGGGCGTATCACCTGAGGTCAGGAGTTCGAGACCAGCCTGACCAACAAGGAGAAACCCCGTCTCTACAAAAAATACAAAATTAGCCGGGCATGGTGGTGCATGTCTGTAATCCCAGTTACTCAGGAGGCTGAGGCAGGAGAATCACTTGAACCCAGGAGGCGGAGGTTGCGGTGAGCCAAGATTGCACTCCAGCCTGGGCAACAAGAGCAAAACTCCATCTCAAAAAAAAAAAAAAAAAAAAAAAACCTGCTGAGAGCCAAAAAATAAACAAAATCTTGAAAGCAGCCAGAGAAGAACAACACTGCATACAATGATTCAAATTACCATGGACTTCTCCTCAGGAACTATGGAGACTAGACGGCAGTGGGAAAACATCTTTAAATTGGCGGGAAGAAAATGACTGTCAGTCTAGTATACTATATTCTGTAAAAATATCCTTTAAGAATGAAGGCAAAATAATGGCATCTTCAGATAAAAGAGAGTCTCTCACATACTTATAAGACCTTATACTTGCTATTCCCTCTGTGTAGAACACATAGTCTCCTCCCCAGTCCCCTCTGTATCTTTAGCTTGCTAACTCCTACTCATCCTTCACATCTAAGCTTACATGCCACTTTCTCCAGGAAGCCTTCCTGATCCCCCAAGTTCAAATTAGATCTCTTCTTTTATACATGTATAGCCCCCCATATTTCCCCATCTTAGCACTTATCGTGCTATATGTAATTGCTTGTTTGATTGCTTGTGAACTCCACTAAACTATGTGCTCCATGAGGGGAAGCACTTGGGTTTTTTCTTGCTGGTTTTGTTTTTGTTTTTGTTTTTGTTTTAGATGGAGTCTCGCTCTGTAGCCCAGGCTGGAGTGCAGTGGCACGATCTTGGCTCACTGCAACCTTTGCCTCCTGAGTTCAAGCAATCCTCCCACCTCAGCCTCTAGAGTAGCTGGGACTATAGGCGCACACCACCATGCCCGGCTAACTTTTGTATTTTTGGTAGACATGGTGTTTCTCCATGTTGTCCAGGCTTGTCTTGAACTCCTGGACTCAAGCAATCCACCTGCCTCGACCTCCCAAAGTGCTGGGATTACAGGCACAAGCCACTGCGCCTGGCCTGGTTTTTCTTATTTGTGTATTTACAGTCCCTGGCACACAATAGATGCTCAATCAATATTTATTGAATAAAGGAAAGAATGTCTGATTCCAAAGTATTTTTTTTCTTTCTACTACACCAGGATTCCACAATAGAGAGGGAGGTCCTGACGCTACTATAAAATTCACTACTCTTGGCCAGGTGTGGTGGTTTATGCCTGTAATCCCAGCACTTTGGGAGGCTGAGGTGGGAGGATCACTTGAGCTCAGGAGTTCAAGACTAGCCTGGTCAATATAGTGAGACCCCACTCTCATTTTTAAAAATTTAAAACGGGCCGGGCGCAGTGGCTCATGCCTGTAATCTCAGCACTTTGAGAGGCTGAGGTGGGCAGATCATTTGAGGTCAGGAGTTCGAGACCAGCCTGACCAACATGGTGAAACCCTGTCTCTACTAAAAATACAAAAAAAAATTAGCCGTGTGTGGTAGCGCATGCCTATAGTCCCAGCTACTCGGGAGGTTGAGGCAGAAGAATCACTTGAACCCGGGAGGTGGAGGTTGCAGTGAGCTGAAACCGCACCTCTGCACTCCAGCCTGGGCAACAGGGTGAGACTCCGTCTCAAAAAAAAAAAAAATTAAAAACAAAAAATAAATAAAATTCACTACTCTTAAACTTTATGGAGAAATCTACCATTCACTGAAAACCTGCTGCTTTCATTGAACTATCATTTTCCAGTGATTACATAGGCAATTGCTGTTTTGGGACAATCTATATGTGCTTAACATAGATCCCTGGTAATGCTTGTACAAATCCTCATTTTAATACCACTTCAAGATAAATGGGCTGGGTGTGGTGGCTCACCACCTGTAAACCCAGCACTCTGGGAGGCCAAGGTAGGAGGATCTCTTGAGGCCAGAAGTTCGAGACCAGCCTGAGCAACAGAGCGAGACCCCATCTGTATTTTTTCAAAAAAGAAGAAAGATAAATGGCTAAAAATTCAGAAATGATTAACCGATGGTACATCCGACTATAGAATATTATACATGCACGAAAGTTATATTTATGAACCTGTGTAATCATTTGAATACATGCTTATATGTTGAGGAAAAAACAAGAATACAAAATTATATGTACAATGTGATTACAATTTTTAAAAATCCATGTAGGAAAAAATAATACTGGAAAGAAATATACCAAAATATTACCTGTGGTTTTCACTGGGTGATAAGACTACAAGTACTTTGTAAATTTTTTTCTGTATTTTACCATTTTTCTTTAATAAACATGTATTGCTCCTATAGTGGGAGAGGGTTTTTTTTTGTGTTTTTTTTTTTTGTTTGTTTTTTTTTTTTTGAGACGGAGTCTCACTCTGTCACCCAGGCTGGAGTGCAGTGGCGCAATCTCAGCTCACTGCAAGCTCCGCCTCCCAGGTTCACGCCATTCTCCTGCCTTAGCCTCCCGAGTAGCTGGGACTACAGGCACCTGCCACCACGCCCGGCTAATTTTTTTGTATTTTCAGTAGAGATGGGGTTTCACCATGTTTGCCAGGATAGTCTCAATCTCCTGACCTTGTGATCCACCCGCCTCGGCCTCCCAAAGTGCTGGGATTACAGGCGTGAGCCACCGTGCCGGACCGAGGGTCTTTCTTTTTTAAAAGTTGAAGATAGAAAGTCTCAGGGTAGGAAGAAGTCTCCGAGTACACCAAAGCACAAGCACAAGTAAAGCAAGATGGTGTTTAAGCCTCCTTTCTCTTAACTTGTATCTTAATGGCCTGATAATTTATAGATTAACTGAGTGCATGACCTTGTTGAAGGATGCTAAAAGACTGGCCCCAGAAAAAGAAGAAAGGGGATCAGCAGTGGAAACTGCCAGAGGCAGAAGGAGAAAGAGACTAAGCAAAGAGATCAGAGAAAGTAAACATAAAAGAAGAGGAAATGGGAGGGGGAGGGAAAGACCAGAGGATAGGTATACTTATATACATCAGGGCCCATATGAAAAAGAGGAGCTAGTAATGGATTTTTATAACAGGCATAGCTAGTATGTTTTTCATGTTATTTTACTATTGTCTGTATTAAGAGTGTATGTATTTGTGCCTTTGAGCCTCTCGCTATTCCTCCTTTCAGCCCACATGTGCTGTCATATCTGCCTGATACTGCCAGGGAAGATCAACTGGACTCTAGACCCGGACATTATGGAGCCTGCTCTAGGAGCAAATTGCATAACCACATGCCTATCTATGTGAGCTATAGATTTAGCGGGCTATATGGGGCAGTCAGGAACCTTCTGGGTGATAAAGGAGATCTCCATGGGGATTCAGAGAGCCCCACAGGCATTTATGGAAAACAAGAAAGTAGATCAGTTCTGAGTCTAAACCCCATTTATGACACATAACCCGACTAACTGAACAATGCTGGCTCTTAGCCAAGACCATTTTTGTAAGATGTTTATACTCTTCTGTTGATTTTGTATAATACTTCTGTCATCCTTGAAGCTTTTAGTGGGCTAGTGGGATGATTGATGGGGGATTTTAGTTTATTAAATGTCAAGTGAGGGTGTTGGAATTAGAAATTAATTTCTACATGGTTTGGTTTGAGTATAGTTATTTCCCAGAAAGACAGACATTTTAGCAACCTTGTCCTTTCTATATGATAATGAATCTCTTAACCCATCTTGAGGCCAGGAACAAGGAGACTTAACCTTAAAAGAAAGGCATGTAATAGGGCCAAGACAAGATCTCAGCATCATCACTTGACCTTTAGAGAGTGGACACGATTGTCTTGGAGCTTCTGATTATGTAACTTGTAATGTAAAAAAAATTGTGGCTTTAATGACCATTTGCTAGATTATTGCATCATCCAATTTGATAGCCACTAGCCACAAGTGACCAAATTTAAGTTAAAAATTAAATCTCAGTTGCACTGTCCATATTTCAATAGCCACATATGAAAAAAAAGTGGCTATTTTCTTTTTTGTTTTTTGTTTGTTTGTTTGTTTGTTTGAGACAGAGTCTTACTCTGTCGCCCAGGCTGGAGTGCAGTGGCACAATCTCGGCTCACTGCAACCTCCGCTTCCCAGGTTCAAGCGATTCTCCTGCCTCAGCCTCCCAAGGAGCTGAGACTACAGGCATGTGCCACCGTGCCCAGTTAATTTTTTGTATTTTTAGTAGAGACAGGGTTTCACCGCGTTAGCCAGAATAGTCTTGATCTCCTGACCTCGTGATCCACCCACCTTGGCCTCCCAAAGTGCTAGGATTACAGGTGTGGGCCACCACGCCCGGCCCAAAAAGTGGCTACTTTCTAGACAGTGTAGATATAGAACATTTCCACCATTGCAGAAAGTTCAACTTAACAGCACTGTGAATCTAGACTCACAGGATGGTGATCTAGGGACCAGTCATCTCTGCACTGTATGCAGAGATGCAAAGTGACTTATTTTGTCTTACTTCAGGTTGTCTCTTTGCACCAGTGTGCTCTGAGTGACACCAGGGAAATTGATGCAGTTTAGCAGACTTATTAGCATTCTTGCTCTTGCCACAATGTTTTTTTAAAGATAAGAATTCTTTTTTTTTTTGCTGGCGGCGGGGGGACGTGGAGTCTCCCTTTGTCACCCAGGCTGGAGTGCAGTGGCGTGCAATCTCGGTTCACTGCAACCTCCGAGTTCAAGTGATTCTAGCACCTCAGCATCCCAAGTAGCTGGGACTACAAGTGCGCACCACCATGCCCGGCTAATTTTTTATATTTTTATTTATGTTTGTTTTTTTTTTAAGATGGAGTCTTGCTCTGTCACTTAAGCTGAAGTGCAGTGGCACAATCACGGCTCACTGCAACCTCTGTCTCCCAGGTTCAAGTGATTCCCCTGCCTCAGTCTCCCAAGTAGCTGGGACTACAGGGGTGCACCACCATGCCCAGCTAATTTTTATATTTTTAGTAGAGATGGGGTTTCACCATGTTGGACAGACTGGTCTCGAACTCCTGACCTCAGGCAATCTGCCCACCTCAGCCTCCCAAAGTTCTGGGATTACAGGCGTGAGCCAGCGAGCCCAGCCAATTTTCGTATTTTTAGTAGAGATGGGGTTTCACCATGTTGCCCAGGTTGATCTTGAACTCCTTAGCTCAAGTAATCCGCCCGCCTCAGCCTCCCAAAGTGCTGAGACTACAGGTGTGAGCCACTGCACCCAGCCAAAGATGAGAATTCTTTAGGGAATGGCTAAATGAAATGTGTCCTATTCACTAAATTGAATACGATACAGCAGTTAAAGGGAATGAACTAGATGTTTCAATAAGGATAGACCTCAAAAACATTTTTGTGTGAAAAAAGCAAGTTGCCGCCAGGCACGGTGACTCACACCTGTAATCCCAGCACTTTGGGAGGCTGAGGAGGGCGGATCACGAGGTCAGGAGATCGAGACCATCCTGGCTAACACAGTGAAACCCGGTCTCTACTAAAATAAAAAATAAAAAATAAAAAATTAGCTGGGCGTGGTGGCACATGCCTGTAGTTCCAGCTACTTGGGAGGCTGAGGCAGGAGAATGGCGTGAATCCGGGAGGCGGAGCTTGCAGTGAGCCTAGATCGTGCCACTGCACTCCAGCCTGGGGCGACAGAGCGAGACTCCATCTCAAAAAGAAAAAGAAAAAGAAAAAAGCAAGTTGCCAAATGTAATCATCTATACAAAGAAAAAAACCCCACAAAACAAAACTATGTATTTCCCATGCAAGAGTTTTTTTGTTTGTTTGTTTTTTAAGAGACAGGGTCTTGGCCCAGCGTGGTGGCTCACACCTGCAATCCCAGCAGTTTGGGAGGCCGAGGCAGGTGGATCACTTGAGGCCAGGAGTTTGAGACCAGCCTGGCTAACATGGTGAAACCCCATCTCTACTTAAAAAATACAAAAATTAGCCAAGTGTGGTGGCACGCACCTGTAATCCCAGCTACTTGGGAGGCTGAGGCAGGAGAATTGCTTGAACCTGGGAGGCGGAGGATCCCTTGAGCTCAGGTGCTCAAGGTTGCAGTGAGCTATGATGGTACCACTGTACTCCAGCTTGGGTGACAGAGTGAGAATCTGTCTCAAAAAAAAAAAAAAAGGAGAGAGAGAGAAAGAGAGAGTCTCACTCTGTCACCCAGGCTGGAGTGCAGTGGTACAGCGATACCATCATAGCTCACTGAAGCCTTGGGCACCTGAACTCAAGGGATCCTCCTGCCTCAGCCTCCCAAGTGGCTGGCACAGGTGTATGACCCTGCACCCGGCTAATTTTTAATTTTTTTTGTAGAGACAGGGTCTTGAGATGTTGCACAGGCTGTTCTCATTCTCAAACTCCTATCCTCAAGGGATCCTCCTGCCTCAGCTGCCTAAAGTGCTGGGATTACAGGTGTGAGCCACCATGCCGGCCATTTTTTTTAAAGGATGGGAAGAATGCATATCAAACTCATGGCAGTGGTTACTTCAAGGACGGGGGAAAGGTGTGTAGGATAAGGGTCCAAAGGTACTTTTAGCTTTTTCTTTAATGTTCTAAATTTTTAAAGGAAAATATGTATTACATGTGTAATTATAATTATTAAAACAGGACATAAATGTATATATATATAAAATATGAATATAAATATGTAAAATATGGTGGTGAAAAAATAAGGGAAGTACACAAAACCCTTTAATAGTTGTGTTAGGATGATAGGATTGAGGCTAATTATTTTCTTTTTCTCTATTTTAAAAAAGTTTTTTTTGTCATATGGCTGTAATGTTTATACACTAAAAATCTTAAAATAGGTCCAGGCACAGTGGCTCATGACTATAATCCCAACACTTTGGGAGGCTGAGGTGGGAGGATCACTTGAGCCTGGGAGTTTAAGACCAGCCTGGGCAACATAGTGAGACTCCCTCTCTAAAAGAAATAAGTTCTTAAAATAAAGTGAAGCTGGCTTTGTGTTGCTGACCAAGTTTTATTATTGCATATTAGGTATAGTTCTTAAGAGGCAATAGGCTCTGCTACATAATTAGTGCCAGAAATAACAGCTTGGTATCATTCATGTAAAAAATTTTAATTGTTCTTAGTGACAGTCTCCAAAATTCAATTGGTCAATATAATACCCCATTCTGCAGCTAATTCATACTGTAAGGCACACTGGGACCCTATAATTCCAAAAACCCAAGGTTCCATTGGAGTATTTTGAGACTCTCTTCTTATGCCCATGCCACCTGACTGGTAATGGGCTTTGAAAATTGTTCATATCGAAAACCCCTCCTCTGTGGTACAGAACTCAGATCCAAAAGCTGCTTCCTAAGAAAAATCTGACTTCACCTGCACCCTGCCTCCATGAGGATATGAGGTAAAGCTCTATGCAGACAACAACTCCGGCCAGGCTTCTCAACTTTCGAGCCAGAATGGTAACCCTGTCACCCATCCACCTGTTTATCTGGCTTCCAGAACATATGGATCCTGCCTCAGTCAACAACAGAGCATACCAATACTTCTGATCTTCATCAGAGAATAAATGTACTCTGCCTCTGAGTTCGTGTCAAAAGCCTGGCTATGAGAAGAGATATTTATGGATTATATTGTAAGGGAGATTCTATCCATCCGCTCCTTTACATGGCATTTTAAGTTGTGTCCTCAGATCAAGCTGGAGCCCCAGAAGGTTACAGGTCTGACCCATCTGAGCTCAGCCCTGCAGAAGGGCCTCAATGTTACGTCCTTGGCTTTTAGCCAGGGTAGTTACAAGAAAGTAATGTGAAAATCTCTTCTGTGTGTATTATAAAACCGTTACTGAGGACATTGTCCCTTATGTTAATCCCACATAAGAAATTTCTTATGGAATTTAGTGCCAGCAATAGACCATTATGTAGCTGTTAAAAATTATAATTATGGAAAACTAAATATGAAAACTGGTTTATGATATGTTCATTGAAAAAATCAGAACACAAAATGGTATACAGACTCTAATTGCAACCATGTAAAATTATATGTGTCTGTGGATAAGGACTAAAAGCTGATAGACCATGATGAAAGTTGTATGAGGGCAATGGGATTATAAGTGTTTTGTTTTTTCAAAAAAATTTTGTTTGCTATAATCTTGTCTTTTCAATTTGGGGGAGGAAGAATTTAGTAACAGGAAAATCTCTGTCTCTCTTGAGGAATTGCTATGCTTCTTTCTTTCTGATAACAAAAATTGTGTAATTGATTGTGTTTCCCCCTTTCTCCACCCACTGACTACCCAAAAAGGTGAATTTAGTATTCAGTCATCACACCTGAGCTTCCTCTTCCTTTAGAGAAAGGAAGAGGAAGACCAGGCGCGGTGGCTCAAGCCTATAATCCCAACACTTTGGGAGGCCAAGGTGGGCAGATCACGAGGTCGGGAGTTCGAGACTTAGCCTGGCCAACATGGTAAAACCCCATCTCTACTAAAAATACAAAAAAATTAGCCAGGCATGTTGGTGCACACCTGTAATCCCAGCTACTTAGGAGGCTGAGGCAGGAGAATCGCTTGAACCCGGGAGGCAGAGGTTGCAGTGAGCCGAACTCACGCCACTGCACTCCAGAGCTTGGGCAACACAGCGAGACTCTGTCTTAAAAAAAAAAAAAAAAAGAGAAAGGAAGAAATAATTTTCTATTTCTATAATCTTACGACGTTTGTATTCTTCTGGTAAGGTGCTTCAAATCCTTCGTAGAAAGAGGCAAAATATGCCTGGCGCAGTGGCTCACGCCTGTAATCCCAGCACTTTGGGAGGCCGAGGTGGGCGGATCACGAGGTCAGGAGATCTAGACCATCCTGGCTAACACGGTGAAACCTCATCTCTACTAAAAATACAAAAAAAAAGCCGGGCGTGGTGACTGGCACCTGTAGTCCCAGCTACTCAGGAGGCTGAGGCAGGAGAATGGCATGAACCTGGGAGGCGGAGCTTGCAGTGAGCCGAGATCATGCCACTGCACTCCAGCCTGGGCAACAGAGCGAGACTCTGTCTCAACAAAAAAAAAGAGGCAAAATATAAAGCATTTCTCTCAGTTTAAAAGGTACACATGGTCATAGTAAATTGGAAAAATATAAGAAAGGAAAACAGATAACCACTGTTAACACTTTTTGGCATTTCTACCTATCTTTTCTCAATGTACCTTACTAAACAAAATTATGAACATATAGTATATAAAGTATCATATCCTGGTCTTTCCAGGTAACTTAAAATATAAGCATGTTGACCAGGCGTGGTGGCTCATGCCTGTAATCCCAGCACTTTGGGAGGCTGAGGCAGGTGGATCGCTTCAGGTTGGGAGTTTGAGACCAGCCTGGCCAACATGGCGAAAACCCATCTCTACCAAAAATACAAAAATTAGCCAGGTGTGGTGGTGCAAGCCTGTAATCCCAGCTATTCAGGAGGCTGAGGTACGAGAATCATTTGAACCTGTGAGGCACAGGTTGCAGTGAGCCAAGATCGTGCCACTACACTCCAGCCTGGTAACAGAATGAGACCTGTCTCAAAAAAAATATATATATATATAGAGAGAGAGAGAGACATAGACATATATATATGGACATATATATATATATATATGCATGTTTTTGTGTATTGAAAACTCTCTGGCAAATATCTCTGGAAAAAAAAAATCTTTGGTAAATAAC
The DNA here is from genome assembly GCF_028858775.2 of Pan troglodytes. Lineage (NCBI taxonomy): Eukaryota > Metazoa > Chordata > Mammalia > Primates > Hominidae > Pan > Pan troglodytes. The sequence continues at coordinate 68,883,014 of NC_072421.2, forward strand.
TCTGGTAAATATCATGCCAGTAGGACTGTTTTATTTTTTTTCAGGCTGAAGTGCAGTGATGTGATCTTGGCTCACTGCAACCTCCACCTCCCAGGTTCAAGCAATTCTCGTGTCTCAGCCACCCGCATAGCTGGGACTACAGGCATGCACGATCACGCCTGGCTAATGTTTTCTGTTTTTAGTAGAGACGGGGTTTCACCATGTTGGCCAGGCTGGTCTTGAACTCCTGGCCTCAAGTGATCCACCCACCTCGGCCTCCCGAAGTGTTAGGATTACAGGCATGAGGCATGAGCCACTGTACCCGGCTTTTTTTTTTTTTTTTTTTTTTTTTGAGACAAGGTTTTACTCTGTTGCCCAGGCTGGAGTGCAGTGGCACAAACACGGCTCACTGCAGCCTCAACCTCCTGGGCTCAAGCCATTCTGCCACCTCAGCCTCCGAAGTAGCTGGGACCACAGGTGCTCACCATCATGCCCAGCTAATTAAAAAGATTTTTTTTTTAGTAGAAATGGAGGTCTCACCATGTTGCCCAGGCTGAGGACTTTCAAAGGTTGGAACCATAGAGCTCTACAGGAAGAGTTAAAGAGGAAGCTCTAAGGTTCCTCGAAACCTGAGAGATTGACTAGACACGGTGGCTGAAGCCTATAAGCCCAGCACTTTGGGAGGCCAAGGCGGGCAGATCACGAGGTCAGGAGTTCAAGACCAGCCTGGTCAACATGATGAAACCCCGTCTCTACTAAAAATACAAAAATTAGTCGGGCGTGTTGGCACGTGCCTGTAATCCCAGCTACTCAGGAGGCTGAGGCAGGAGAATTGCTTGAACCCGGGAGGCGGAGGTTGCAGTGAGCTGAGATTGCACCACTGAATTTCAGCCTGGGCAACAGAGCGAGACTCCGTCTCAAAAACAAAAACAAACAAACAAATAAAAAACCTGAGGAATGAAGCATTGTGGATGTTATTTATGCAGGAGGCTAGGACCAAATTCATGTGGGTGTGAAGTGTAAGCTCAGGGCGACCTAAGATATAAAGGGCAACCTGGGGTCTCGAACCCAGATTGGAGATCACAGAAAATAGGATTTTAGAGCTAGAAGAGACTTTAGAGATCTTCTCATATATCACTCTCATTTTACAAATGAGTAAACCAAAGCCAGAAGAGTGAAACTGACTTGTTTAGGCTCTGGAGTCAGACTGCCTGCATTTGTGCCTCTACTCTACCACTTAGTAATTCTGGACCTTAAGCATGTCTCCTTATCCTAAGTCTCATTTTCCTCTGTGAAATGAAAACAGTACTACCATTGAGTTTATACATTTGTTGTGAGACTAAATGAGATAATCCACATAAAGCACTTAGCATGGTACCTAACACATAATAAAAACCCAATAAATGTTACTTATCAATATTAGTATAATTAGTATCAATTATTCAACTAGTTAGTGACAAAACCATGACAAGGACTCAGATCTCCTGACTCAATCTAGTGTTCTTTTCACTGCACCAGAGTTATGTCTATGGTCCAAAAAAGTGGTGCCAACTCAAGTCTATGTGGGGCTGGGCATGGTGGTGGCTCATGCCCATAATCCCAGCACTTTGGGAGGGGCCAAGGCTAGTGGATCACTTGAGGTCAGGGGTTCGAGACCAGCCTGGCCAACATGGTGAAACCCCATCTCTACTAAAAATACACAGAGTTTGCAGTGAGCCGAGATCGCGCCACTGCACTCCAGCTTGGTGACAGAGAGAGACTCCGCCTCAAAAAAAAAAAAAATACAAAAATTAGCTGGGCATGGCGGCGGGTGCCTGTAATCCCAGCTACTCAGAAGGCTGAGGCAGCAGAATTGCTTGAACCTGGGAGGTGGAGGTTGCAGCGAGCCAAGATCACACCATTGTACTCCAGCCTGAGCGACAGAGGAAGACTCCACCTCAAAAAAAAAAAAAAAAAAAAGCTATTTGGGGCTAAAATCTGAGTACTTCACTCTAGGGTGCACTTTACGAGCAAGTACCAACCCTGATGTCTGGAAAATAGTAGACCCTTAAGAAATGTTCATTGGCCAGGTACGGTGGTTCACACCTGTAATCCCAGAACTGGGAGGCTGAGACGGACAGATCACTTGAGCTCAGGAGTTTGAGACTAGCATGGGCAAAATGGTGAAACCCCATCTCTATAAAATATACAAAAATTAGCCAGGAATGGTGGCACACATCTGCAGTCCCAGCTACTCAGGAGGCTGAGGCAGGAGAATCACTTGAACCCGGGAGGCAGAGGTTGCAGTGAGCCAAGATCGCACCACTGCACTCCAGCCTGGACAACAGACTCTGTCTCAGAAAAAAAAAGTCATTAACTGAAAAGATATTTATTTATTTATTTATTTATTTATTTATTTAAGACAGGGTCTCATCCCAGGCTGGAGTGCAGTGGCACCATGATGGCTCACTGTAGCATCGATCTCCCAGGCTCAAGCAATTCTCCCATGTCAGCCTCCCGAGTAGCTGGGATTACAGGCATGAGCCACCATGCCCAGCTAATTTTTTATTTTTTGTAGTGATGGGGTTTCACTATGTTGCCTAGGCTGTGAAAAGATTTTTTAAAACAATAACAGACAGAGTTGGGAGGGTGGCTTCTAAAACAAGGACCAGGTTGGGCATGGTGGCTCACACCTGTAATCCCAGCACTTTTGGAGGCCAAGGTGGGTGGAGCTCAGTAGTTCCAGACCAGCCTGGGCAAAATGACAAAACCCTTTCTCTACCAAAAAATACAAAAAATTAGCCAGGCGTCGTGGTGCACACCTGTGTTCCCAGCCAGTTGGGAGGCTGAGATGGGAGGATCGATTGAACCTGGGAGGTGGAGGTTGCAGTGAGCCAAGATCGCGCCACTGCACTCCAGCCTGGCAATAGAGTGAGACCCTGTCTAAAAAAAAAAAAAAAGACAAGGACTAGAAATCTTTCACAGAAACACATAAGAAAAGACTTAGGGAAGAGAAAAAGCAAATATATGGACGTTCTATATACGTTTGTGAAGATCAGGGACGAATAGAGGTGGTATCTTCTGAGCGTCCTTGAATTTTTTTCATTGTTATTTGTGTTCATCTTTCCATGTGTTTATTAGCAAAAATCCTATAAAAATGCTACATGTGAATTGTGTGTTTCTTCAGAGCTGGGTAGAGTAAGAAGTGGGGAAATGTCAACCTCAATTCAAATTCATAGAGCCAGTTTGGCAAAAGACCTGTGGTAGGGGCGTGGCACCCAAGTAGAAGAGTGGGCGGTGGCAGTGAAAGAGTCAAGAGAGCCAAACCCCTATGACCTTGAAGAGGAAAAAAAACAAATTGTGAATGGGGGGACATTTGAGAAAATAAACTCTGGGGTTTCAAACTGGGAGAAAAGCCTGTGTCTTCTAAATCCTGCCATTATCTGTTTGTAGCTTACAGCTACAGTGGTTTTTGGGAGCCTCCTATTAATCTTGTTTCCTGCCCAATGTCTTTTTATTTTCCAAGACCATCTTGCTAATTCTGTCTCTTGACTAATGTTATTTTGCAACATTTTCACAGCTGAACAACCCTGACCTCTCTATCTGCATGCTTTAAAGTCATGATGGTGTTTTTACCATCCCACCAATCCTTTAGCTCGTCCTCCTAAATTATCTGGTCCTATGACGTGTGGTCATTTTTATCTGTCCAGGATTTCAAGGTATACTCTCAACAGTAAAGGCTCCACAAACATCCGTTGATTGATGGTAGAGTTTATAATCTAGTTGGGGAGACAATATGCCCTCATGAAATGAAAAGCCATGTAAGCAGAAGCACAAAGTTAAAGAATACAAGCCGGGCACGGTGGCTCACGCCTGTAATCCCAGCACTTTGGGAGGCCGAGGCGGGTGGATCACTGAGGTCAGGAGTTCAAGACCAGCCTGGCCAACATGGTGAAACTCCGTCTCTACTAAAAATACAAAAATCAGCCAGGTGTGGTGGCGCTCGCCTGTAATCCCAGCTACCAGGGAGGCTGAGGCAGGAGAATTGCTTGAACCCAAGAAGTGGAAGGTGCAGTGAGCCGATATCGCACCACTGCACTCCAGCCTGGGTGACAAAGCAAGACTCTGTCTCAAAAAATAAATAAATAAAAAATAAAAATACAAACTGAGTTCATAGAGGTTCAGGAGATGCAAATTGGAGAAGTGGCCTGTCAGGTTGGACTAGTCAGGAAAAGTTTCCAAGGGCAGGTTAGTTTTGAGCTTTGAATTGGAAATTTAAGGAGGTGATGGACATGAGTTGGTGGAGAGGTGGACCTTTTCAAACAAATGCGCAAAGAGAGACAATGCAAGATTTAACTCAGGCCAGGACAGGTGCCTGCCCCACCCTGCCATTTCCCTGTCTCAGTAACTCTGCATGATCTGCCATCATAGCTGTTTCAGTTAGAAGAGATCTCCTTGTGACCTAGTGCCACAAGGCTCTCTCCTCTACCAAATTCACCACTCATGCAGCACTTATCAGGCACCCTTAGCTGGGGTGAAGAAAAAAGGGGCATGTGCAGGGAATGTTTGCAGGCATCGTGAGCAACTATGTCTCATCTCTCTAGTCTGGACCTCAGATGGGAATATATGGCCTTTTGTATACACCTAGGTAACAGGTGGAGGACAAATGCATGTTGGAGCAGAAGAAGGCAGGAATATGGAGAACCAATATGGCTATTTTACCATGATCAGGCTAATATCACTTTGGAGGCCCAATGTGCTGCCACCGCTGAAAAATCCTGGGTTGCATGGATATCCTTCTGCACAGGAGGAAGGCCGCATCATCACAGAACACAATAGAAACACTGCAAGTGGCAGACAAGCCAAATTACAGTCCCTGCCCCTCAGAGGTTGCTGTCTAACAGTTGGAACAGGGCCAGGCAAAAAATGCATAGGACATGTTTATTTAAAAGTTGTTAAATGTCCAAATGCTATTTGTGATACTTCATTTAATAAATGATATTTGCCGAGCACTGTGGCTCACACCTGTAATCCCAACACTTTGGGAGGCCAAGGTGGGTGGATCACCAGAGGCCAGGAGTTCAAGACCAGCCTGACCAACATGGTGAAAACCCATCTCTACTAAAAATACATATATTAGCTGGGAATGGTGGCAGGCACCTGTAATCCCAGCTACTCAGGAGGCTGAGGCAGGAGAATCGCCTGAACCTGGGAGGCGGAGGTTGCAGTGAGCCGAGATCATGCCATTGCACTCCAGCCTGGGTGACAGAGCGAGACCCTGTCTAAAAAAAAATAAATAAGAGCTCACAGTTTATTGGGAGAGACAGATAAGTAAACAAATAATTACAATACAATATAGTTTGTGCTATATAACATAAGACTGCACAAAGTGCTTAGGAATGCAGAAAAAAAAGGAGAACTAATCACACCTAAGGGAGACAGGGAAGGCTGAATAGGAGTTTTCCAAAATAAGAGACGTGGAGAGGAATGACAAGAGGGATGATATCCCAGGATGCAGAGAGAAAGGTATAAAAGGGCATGGTATTTCCAGGAAATAGTGTGAAACTCTGCTTGTAACTTAGCGTGCAGGAAAGGTGTGAAGTGGCCTGAATCTGAGGAGCCTGGCATGCCTTGCTAGGGAATTTGAACTTTATCACACAGGCAATGGGGAAAATCAGAGGAAGATTTAACCAGGGAAATTACATGATCAAAAGAACAAAATTTATAGCCAGGCGCGGTGGCTCATGCCTGTAATCCCAGCACTTTCAGAGGCCAAGGCAGGTGGATCACTTGAAGTCAGGAGTTCCAGACCAGCCTGAGCAACATGGTGAAACCCCGTCTCTACAGAAAATACAAAAATTAGCAGGGCGTGGTGGCACATGCCTGTAGTCCCAGCTACTCCCGAGGCTGAGGTGGGAGGATTGCTTGAGTGCAGCAGGTCAAGGCTGCAGTGAGCCAAGATCACACCACTGCATTCCAGTCTGAGTGACAGAGCAAGACCCTGTCTCAAAAAAGAAGGAAGGAAGGAAGGAAGGAAGGAAGGAAGGATGGAAGGGGAAAGAAAGAAAGAAAGAGAGAGAGAGAAAGAAAGAAAGAAAGAAAGAAAGAAAGAAAGAAAGAAAGAAAGAAGGAAGGAAGGAGAAAGAAAGAAAGAAAGAAAGAAAAAGAAAGAAGGAAGGAAGGAAGGAAAGAAAGAAAGAAATTATACGATCGCATGTAAGTTATATAATCCCAGTTCTGCCTCGTTGGGCAAGTCAATCTCTGAGCATTGTTAGTGTCTTCATCTATAAAATGCGGATAATAGTGGTACCTACCTCATGGGGTTGAATTGAGGAGTAAATGATTGAGGAGTAAATGAACTAATGTTCGTAAAGCAATTTGCACAGAGACTGGCACATAATAAGGGCTCCATAAATTTTAGCCATAATTACCAGACATGTTTCTTAGAACGGTAACCTTGTTGGCAGCTCTGAATATAAACTGTAGTGAGGTAAAGACTGATGGAAGGAGATCCAATTAAGATGATACTGCACCTTTTTCTTTTGACAGGGTGTTATTCTGTCACCCAGGCTGGAGCACAGTGGCATGATCTTGGTTCACTGCAACCTCCACCTCTTGGGTTCAAGCGACTCTCCCACCTCAGCCTCCCAAGTAGCTGGGACTACAGGTGCGTGCCCCACACCAGGCTAATTTTTCTATTTTTAGCAGAGATGGGTTGCACCATGTTGGCCAGGCTGGTCTCAAACTCCTGACCTCAAGTGATCCGCCTGCCTCGACCTCCCAAAGTGCTGATATTACAGGCATCAGCCACTGCACCCGGCTGATCCTGCAATTTAAATGCAGTTATAAATAGGTCTTGAACTGGGATTTGGATGTAGAAAGTTACGGAGATGAAGAAGTAATGGGTAATTACCTCTAAGCTGCTGCTTGGAGCTTGGGAGACTGGGTAGATCAGGACTACCATAAGTCAAATTCAGAGATAAGGGTAGCCAGAGGATAGGGGTGCGGGTGCAGGAACAGATAATGAGTTTGGACCTGTTGAATGAGAAGTGAAGCCGTTGGAGATGTGAACCTGGAGAATATCGGTGTTGAAGGGAAAGCCAGAAGAGCCAGTGGAGGAAACTGATTGGTAAGTGAGACCTCACTGTCAGTGGGAACTGCATATGGGGGGACGAAGGCGGGTGGAGGGAGGAGGAAGGGGGTGAGGAGGAACACCACCGTGGGCTAACCACTTGTTTATGTTACACAAGCCCCCCACCCAACTCTCCAACGTGCATACATCCTATTTTCTAGTCAGTTCCTTGCTTCTTGCTTCTTGGTCTCCTGCATCTTTAAGAGAATAATTTTTTCCCTTTTGCCGTCTCCTAAATGAAGGAGGGAAAGGGCTAGCACCTCTCAATCTGGTCACCTACACGACTCCGAATCACAAGGGAGACAATGGAAAGGGGGAAAGGGCGAAAAACGATTCTTAAGAAAAGAAAGAGTCCGCGACGACTTCTAATAATTAAAGTTCCACCTCGTTATATCCTGCCACGCCGCTCTCCTGCCGCCGTATCGGGCTCCTGGCCGCGAAGCAGGACGGGAGATGTAGTCCTCAAGAGTGACCAGGGTGGCACGACTGCAGAACTCGGTTTCCCGACTGGCTTTCGAGGCGCGTGCGCAGATGGCTGCCCCGGCGAGTGGTAAACAGAGACGTCAGGAGGGGGCTGCTGCTTGGAGCAAAACAAAAGGGAAACCCGGGGGGCGGGGGGTGGGGGGGGTTGATAGGGGAATCGGTGCGGGAATAAGGGAGGCCGCAGCCGCGGGGACCCGGACCCTATTAAGAGTGGCGAGAAGGGAAGAGGCGGGGGAAGGGGGAGTCAGGGGAGGGGCAAGTGACGCGGGGGAGCGGGGCGTGGGGGAGGGCAGCAATCCGGGTGGAGGAAATTTGGGAGGAGTGTCCGGGGGGCAGCAACTTAAAAGGGGGAGGGAACTGCGGCTAAGGAGACGTTCGGTGATGGGAGCGCAATGTATGAGGGGATACAGTGCCTCAGGTTTAAAAGAGCAGGAAGCTGAGTGAGAGGTTGCAGAAAAAGTGTCTTCGCTCGGCAGAGGTTACAGGTGGCATCTCGGAAAGAGCTTTGAGGCTACAGGCTGTAGTCGGGAAGGGGATCGGAGAACTGTGTGAAGGGACAGCTTAGGGACTAGCGTCCTGGGACTAGGGGGAAGTTCGCGACTTTCTGAAGACTGGCAGGAATGTGCCTCCTGGCCCTCGATGCTTCCCCCCTGAGGGGAGGCATCGTGAGGGACTGTGGCAGGCTTCACTGAACGCTGAGCCGGGGAGGTCCAACTCCACGTATGGATCCGGGGAATGAGAATTCAGCCACAGAGGCTGCCGCGATCATAGACCTAGATCCCGACTTCGAACCCCAGAGCCGTCCCCGCTCCTGCACCTGGCCCCTTCCCCGACCAGAGATCGCTAACCAGCCGTCCGAGCCGCCCGAGGTGGAGCCAGATCTGGGGGAAAAGGTACACACGGAGGGGCGCTCAGAGCCGATCCTGTTGCCCTCTCGGCTCCCAGAGCCGGCTGGGGGCCCCCAGCCCGGAATCCTGGGGGCTGTAACAGGTCCTCGGAAGGGAGGCTCCCGCCGGAATGCCTGGGGAAATCAGTCATATGCAGAACTCATCAGCCAGGCCATTGAAAGCGCCCCGGAGAAGCGACTGACACTTGCCCAGATCTACGAGTGGATGGTCCGTACTGTACCCTACTTCAAGGACAAGGGTGACAGCAACAGCTCAGCAGGATGGAAGGTAATTATGACCCTCTTACCTTCTTCCCAACACCATCTACCCCCTGGACCCCCTAGCCTCCCTTACTTCTACTCTGGGGCCCCTTTTACTACCTCCCACCCCCACCCCCTTTGGGAAGCCCAGAGATCCACCTTCAATCTCCAGTTAGACAAACATTTACTTAGTACATAGTATATGCCACACTCGGTGCTTGATGCTGAAGGATCACAGATGAATAAGACACTGTCCCTGCCCTGGAGAAAATTGAATTCTCTGCTCACTGCTCAACATTCGCAGCACTTTGGCTTGGGCTGCCCCAAACACTTATTCCCACAGAGAAGTCTTTATCCTATGTACAGCAGGAACTGTGTGGATTCCCCACATGAACCTACCCTTCCCTCCTCCCCCACCTCCCACCCCAACACCTTTTCTCCCATTCCTGTGGGATTACTTGGATTCCCTACTTGCCTCCCAATACCTCAGTGTAGTGGTACTGTTCTAGCACTGCTCTACCCAGGAGGAGGGAGTGCAGTGGCAAAGGGTAAAAACAATAATATTCATGGGGAAAGGTAGCTGATCTCATGCACTAAGAAGAAAAAGGGCTGTGAGCTGCCACTTGGCTCAGCTTACCCTGTGCTGCCAAGAAACTCTCCCTTGTAAGGGGCTATCCAAGTTTTGGGGGGAAGTCATCCTTTACTGTTAAGGAATATTAGTCATGAAGAAGGAGGTAGGGCTCTGACTTTAGAGCACAAAGTTGGGAGTTCCCTTGGCCTTCTGTGAAGAAACTGTGAGAGAATATCTCAAAGGATACTCTGAAAAACTTGTCCTGAGAAATATGGGGCTGTAATCACAAAACTGGGGAGCCTCAAGCCCTATTGCTGGCTTGTACCTCTCTAGGTGGTGAGGTCAGCATATAACCAAGTACAGAAGGTTGGATGAGCAGAGGAACTTCCCCTAGGTATAGGAGACTGAGGGATCAGATCTGTGCTATCCCTAGGGGCTGGGCAGAACAGAAGATAGGACAGCTGACTGAGACCCTTGGCACTATTTCTGGGTAGACTGCCACGCCACAGTCTCAGCTCATAAAAAGCTCCCCTCCTTGGACCCAGCCTACACAGCTGTTTTTCTTTTCCCTTAGGTTCATTTTCCAGGGTAGAGGAAATAACAAGTTGTTAGTTATATTGTGGGAGTATAGTCCGTCCTTATAATCTACACTTCTGTGGGGCTTTAGAGTTTACAAAGTAGTTTTTAAAGTTTTTATTTTATTAATCTTTACAGCAATTCTGAGATTCCACATTTTACACATTAGGAAACTAGGTACCAAAAGGTTAGGAAACTCACCTAATAACAGCAGGGTGAGGACTTGAACTCAGGTCTAACTATAAATCATATTCTCTAAAAAGAGCCTGGCTTGCTCTAATTGGAATGAGGGCAAAGTCAAATCAGGCTGAGCCTGGGACTTCAAGGCCCCCCCACCCCTCTCTGAGGTGAAGTCTCATGCCTGAACTGGCCTCCCTGATGATATGCCAAGGTTACTCCCACCCCACCAGGGGGCGGCACTCACTTAGAACAAGAAAGTTTAGATTAGGTGGCTTAGGGAGCAATTAGCAGTCACCCCCACCACCCTGCCCTCCAACATGTAAGAGTTATGGGCTTTTGGGAAACTGACCTCTCCAATTAAGAGTCTGTGTACCACTTGCTAGTTCCAAGGCCTAAAGAAGAGGAGACAAACGGGCCTTGTGGCTATTAAGTAGTAGGGAAAGGAATGGATCTTCTCAAGTAGATCCAGAATTAGAGGATAAAAAGAGGAGAAATCATAGTGCCAGGTCATGGTCATTGTGGTCCTTAGTTACTATGAGGTGAGGCCGGATGGACAAGTGCCACTCCTTGAAGGAACATCAGCACAGTTGAAATGCCATTACCTCAGGGTCCCAGGAACACAAGGAGTTCTTTGGCTAAAGAACCCTGGAACAAGAAGCATCATTCCCCAGGCAAAGGTGCTCCTTATCTTAAGAGCACCAGTCAGAGAAACAAGTAGTTTCTGACCGTCCCATGGCCTCAGCCTCCTAGTTGCTCTAAGCACTTCTGGGCTCCTCCTGAATTTCTAAACTAAAGACCTCCAAGTGGGAGGTCAAATGCCCCCAAGGTTGAAGAGTTTATGCACAAATTCCTGAGAAATGGGGGAAAGGCACTGGGAAGGAGGTAGGGAAAAGAAGGCAGGTTTCGGGAAGGGGGGTGGCCAGGGGAGGGCCAAACCCCTTGTGTAACTAGCCTGCCCCGCGGCAATCAGTAAATATAAGCTGCACTGGGGGCTGAAGAAGCTGCCAATCTCAGCTCCCTGGGCCACTGGAAAGCATCGTTTCCCTAGTAGAATGTCACCAGTGAGGGAGGAAGGGAAAACATACAGCTTCCAATACCCAAGGCACTGAAGAGCTGGCAGAGCCTCAAGGGGAGCCTCACCATTGTCAACCCAGGGGCAACCCACCAATCAGGTACAAATATTGATTATGTACTGTGAGCTTGAGTAGGTATAGAATATATGCTGTGAGCTTGGTGCTCTGGGAGGGCTCTGTTGGGGGATGTGGGACTGGAGGACATTACACTTGGCACTTACACTCGATGAGACGAATTACATGAAACCATAAGCCACACAATATAAATTGGGTGAAATTGTGTGGCGCAGATTTTAAAAATACTATACTAGAAATTTGGCTGCCAAAGTCAAGCAGCCGCTTTATAAAAGAGGTGGAACTGAAGCTTGGTCTTGACGGAACTAGTAAAACTTAGAGAGGGGAGATCCCTCCTCGGAAAAGAGGGGAGGGGAAGATTGCACCTCACGCATTTGAGGCACAGCAGGAAGCCTGAACCTGAACTGAATGTAGTTGAGGATGTGTGTTGTGGATTGGAAGAAATAAGGCTGGGATTCAGGGAGGGGGGAAAAAGGAATCTTTAAATTCTATAGAGAGCTGGGTGGCCCAAATGCTCTGTGGGGAATGGAGCACCTGCTGTGCTGAGATTCCAGCCCTTCAGCCTATTCAGAGAACTGGCTCTGGGCAGGGCGGGTCCATCCTGGGCTGGTGCTGTACCACTGTCCCGTAAACTCCACCCAAACCTGCACTCAAGGAAAGGGGTGCAATGCTCTTTCCCACCTGAACCTAGTTCTTGCTGGGCAGGGAGCACGTCTCCCCAATGCCTACCAGCCCCAGGTACCGCCCCCCCACCCCCCGCAAAACACACACCAAGCCCTGGGAGGAGCAGAGTACCAGGAGCTTTTCCAGGGTGGGCACCCCCCGTGCTCTCTGCAGTGGATTATTACACGTTATCTCCCACCCGCTGTACAGAGAAGTCTGGAGCAGAGGCTGAGCAGCTTGTCTGGGAGCGGGAAATGTGTGTGGTCTCCCCTCACACCCCACCCCCACCCCTACTTCTACCAGTTTTCCCCCCTGGATTCAACTTTCTTTGAGTCTCCAGGAATACCCCTGCTGTGTTCCAGCACCCTTTTATCTTTTATCTTTTTCTCTTTTTTTGTAAATTATTTAAAGTTTTTCTTAAACTTTAATGACCTGGGAAATGAAGCCCCGAAATGAACCCTGCTGCGGTGGTGGCGCCAAATCCTAAACCCTAGATCATCGGGGTCCAGCATCCTCTTAGACTTGACCGCTGGCCACTGACCTCCCCTACAGTACCTCACGCCCCTTTCCTGCCATCTCTGCCCCTCCAGAACTCGATCCGCCACAACCTGTCCCTGCACAGCAAGTTCATCAAGGTTCACAACGAGGCCACCGGCAAAAGCTCTTGGTGGATGCTGAACCCTGAGGGAGGCAAGAGCGGCAAAGCCCCCCGCCGCCGGGCCGCCTCCATGGATAGCAGCAGCAAGCTGCTCCGGGGCCGCAGTAAAGCCCCCAAGAAGAAACCATCTGTGCTGCCAGCTCCACCCGAAGGTGCCACTCCAACGAGCCCTGTCGGCCACTTTGCCAAGTGGTCAGGCAGCCCTTGCTCTCGAAACCGTGAAGAAGCCGATATGTGGACCACCTTCCGTCCACGAAGCAGTTCAAATGCCAGCAGTGTCAGCACCCGGCTGTCCCCCTTGAGGCCAGAGTCTGAGGTGCTGGCGGAAGAAATACCAGCTTCAGTCAGCAGCTATGCAGGGGGTGTCCCTCCCACCCTCAATGAAGGTCTAGAGCTGTTAGATGGGCTCAATCTCACCTCTTCCCATTCCCTGCTATCTCGGAGTGGTCTCTCTGGCTTCTCTTTGCAGCATCCTGGGGTTAGCGGCCCCTTACACACCTACAGCAGCTCCCTTTTCAGCCCAGCAGAGGGGCCCCTGTCAGCAGGAGAAGGGTGCTTCTCCAGCTCCCAGGCTCTGGAGGCCCTGCTCACCTCTGATACGCCACCACCCCCTGCTGATGTCCTCATGACCCAGGTAGATCCCATTCTGTCCCAGGCTCCGACTCTTCTGTTGCTGGGGGGGCTTCCTTCCTCCAGTAAGCTGGCCACGGGCGTCGGCCTGTGTCCCAAGCCCCTAGAGGCTCCAGGCCCCAGCAGTCTGGTTCCCACCCTTTCTATGATAGCACCACCTCCAGTCATGGCAAGTGCCCCCATCCCCAAGGCTCTGGGGACTCCTGTGCCCACACCCCCTACTGAAGCTGCAAGCCAAGACAGAATGCCTCAGGATCTAGATCTTGATATGTATATGGAGAACCTGGAGTGTGACATGGATAACATCATCAGTGACCTCATGGATGAGGGTGAGGGACTGGACTTCAACTTTGAGCCAGGTACAGTACCCCCTAATCACCACAGCACCTCATAGCCTATGACCACTCCTAGGTGCCCAGCTAGTCCCATGATCTGGGCGAAGGGGAGATTTAGGACAAGTGGTAGCCAGAGCTCCTGGGGAACTGGAGGGAAGATGTCATATTACAGTAGCATAGTTTCCAGATGGGACCTCCAGGCCCCTTAGCTGTGCCCACCCCTGCAAGGTAGCACAGAAAAGGTATGTGTATGGAAGCGGGTTAGGTGCCACCATCTTCTTTGGTGGGAATCTGGATGATAGAATGTTGGCAAGCCCCAGGTAAGCCTCTTACCTTGTTCTCCGTTTCTTCTTCCCACAGATCCCTGAGTCATGCCTGGAAGCTTTGTCCCCTGCTTCAGAGGTGGAGCCAGGCGTGTTCATATCTACTCTTTACCCTTGAGCCCTCCCCAGGAATTTGGGACCCTGCTTTAGAGCTAGGGTGGGGTCTGGTCACACACAGGTGTTGAAGAAATTATAAAGATAAAGCTGCCCCATCTGGGGACGATATGGGGAGGGAGATGGGAGGGGAAAGGGGAGAGGGTTTTTCTCACTGTGCCAATTAGGGGGTAAGGCCCCCTCTCAGGAGCCATCATCGGCTTTCCCCATTCCTACCCCCTTAGGCTTTGTAGCAAGATGAGCAATGCTGTTGGAAATGTGAAGTCACCAGTGGCCTTACCCCTGCCTTTGGGAGCAGGATTTTTTTGTAGAGAGTCTTATCTGAGCTGAGCCAGGCTAGCTGGAGCCTGGGATTTCTATGCAGTGGCCCCTTAGGCCAGTGATGTGGGGTGGGTGGGCTGTTTAGGGGATCTGGAAGGGCCAAGGTCTGAGCACTGGAGTGGCTCGCCAGGCCAAATCACCCTTAGAAGGCTGCAGATAACAGAAAGGCTTTTTATAAACTTTTAAAGAAATATAAACACAAATATAGAGATTTTTTAACCATGGCAGGGTGCTAGTGGTGGGCAGAATGCTTTTTTTCTTTCTGAAGGCTTTGTGATAGTGACATGATACAAACACTACAGACAATAAATATTAGGAGAGACACAGGGAAGTGGGGAGAGGTGGGGAGTAATAGTAAACACAGGGAAGAGCTCCCCTACGGACCAGGTATAGAGAAAGGTCTATGCAGAAATAGGTTAGAGTTTCCCTAACAAAAAAGCTAACCCAGGTCCCCTCATTCCTTCAACTTGTGCCTGGGAGTGTGTGGTGTTGGGGTGCAGCCACACTCTTCTATGACCCAGCATGGGTTAGTGCTATGGTGGGAGAGTACGTTGAAGGCCTGGAATTAGCTTGGGGCCAGGGAAAGGACTGGGAGGGGAGAGAAGAGAAGGAGGGAAGGATTTAGGATGGTAAAGTTAGGTACAGAGACCTCCCTGTTCAAGGCCCCTGACAGCTGTCCCTGCCCTTCTTCCCCTTCCCTGACTGCAGGGGTTATGTGGAAGTGTGTGTGGCAGCAGGCAGCGGGGAGGGGAGGAACAGGGAAGGGGGAGCTGGGGAGCTTGGCTGAGGGTCTGGGAAATGAGCAGGGATGGGGGGGGATGTGGATCAGGTTTACTAGCACCTGCCAGGGAGGCCATCTGGGGCTCCTTCTCCACCCCAGCCCCCAAAGCAGCCCTTCCCCCAGTGCCCTTTGCATCGTCCCCTCCCCCACCCCTGCTGTGGGTTCCCATCATTTCCTGTGTCAGCGCCTGGCCTACCCAGATTGTATCATGTGCTAGATTGGAGTGGGGAAGTGTGTCAAATCAATAAATGAATAAATTCAATAAATGCCTATAACCAGCTCTGGTTTCTGCTGCCTTGCTTCTCCCCTTGGATAAGGGGGAGGGAGGGGAAAAGGCAAAGGGCGGGAGGAAGAAACTGCCCAAAGGCAGAGACATGGAGGAGGGTGGGGGAATTTCACCCCGGGGAGGTGGTGGAGTGTGGGGGTGGAGGGACACCTAACCCCTGCAGGAGTAGGCGGGCTGTGAGATAGGCCTCCCAAGGGGAGGTAGTCTGGTTTGAGAAGACCCCACCCCCTACTCCGTTCCTCAAAGGCTCATTGTACTAGACTTCACAGCCTTCCTCACCCCGACCCATGTGCTTGCCCCAGCCCTCTCCTGCCGCTCCCATCCACCCTCAGAGCCTCCTAGGTGCCTGGGGCGTACGTACTCAAGCCTTAGTGCAGATATTGGGAGAAGGAGTCTTTCTAGAAAAAGAAATCTCACGTTAAATTCCAGTAATTTCACACCTAGTATTACTTCTTTTGCTTGGTGGTTTTATTGAGTTGGTGACCTTTATTCTTCCTGAAGTCTGGTCTGTTCCTAAAGGTCGGAGACTTGCGAGTGGACTTCTTTTTGTCTGATCGTCCTGATTGCTTGGACTAGAAAAAGAAAGTAAGTAAACAAAGAGGCCCCTGCAGGGAAGGTTTCTACAACCCAGGGCCAAAGGAAGGAAAAAAGAAATTGGAGGCAGGAAATTCATCTCAGAGGGCTGGGGTGTAGGAACATTCAGTCGGCTGGTAGGGAGAGGGGGGTGCTGGGGCAGATCACATTTGGCAAGTCTTACCGGGACACTCGCAGGGGGTTCAATTATAACGACCTTCTTGGCTTCTTTCATTTTAAGCATCTGAATTCGTCTCCTCTCCAGGGCATCACATTGTATGCGCAGTGCAACTAAGAACAAGGAAAAGGCACCTGCACCTCTGAGAACTAGAGACCTTACCCTTCCTGATGCTCCCATTCATTGTTCAAACCATCAGCTGGAGCCCCACTTGGCCTAAGATGGAAATGATGGAATGGTGATAGGGAGATACACGGAGAAGATGGCCAAGAAATGGAGGAAGTGGGGAGTAACGCATGCACATTCCACCTGGTGTGAGCTAAACGTCCCTCCTAAAGTGGACCTGGACCCTGCCCGCCTTTTCCTAGGCTCCTATCATCTGACCTACCATATCACGCTAGTCCCACCCTACATTCTCCATCACACAGCTATATACTGTACCCTTCATGTTCTTCCCTCCCCCATCTCACTTCTTACCAAGCAGCCGAGGCTCCGGATTCTTGAGGAGAGGCACAAAAGCTCTGTAAGCATTCTCCAGCCTGGTTCCTGTGAACATAGCCATGTGCTATCTCCAGCCCCTGTCATCCAGTCTCCACCCTTCAGAAGCCCAAGATTCCAGGACCTAACACTAAAGACTACCCGCCGGATGCGGTGGCTCACGCCTGTAATCCCAGCATTTTGGGAGGCCAAGGTGGGCGGATCACTTGAGGTCAGGAGTTCCAGACTAGCCTGGCCAATTCGAGACTAGCCTGGCCAATTTGGTGAAACCCCATCTCTACCAAAAATACAAAAAAAAAAAAAAAAAAAAAAATTAGCTGGGCATGGTGGTGGGTGCCTGTAATCCCAGCTACTCCGGAGGCTGAGGCAGGAGAATCGCTTGAACCCAGGAGGCGGAGGTTGCAGTGAGCCAAGATCATGCCACTGTTTCAGCCTGGGTGACAGAGCAAGACTCCATCACAAAAAATAAAATAAATAAATAAATAAAAATAAAGACTACCTTGCCGGGCACATTGGCTCACGCCTGTAATCCCAGCACTTTGGGAGGCTGAGGTGGGTGGATCACCTGAGGTCAGGAGTTCAAGACCAGCTTGGCCAACATGGTGAAACCCTGTCTGCACTAAAAAATTAGTTGGGCCTGGTGGCGGGTGCCTGTAGTCCCAGCTACTCAGGAGGCTAAGACAGGAGAATCGCTTGAACCTGGGAGGCAGAGGTTGCAGTGAGCTGAGATCGTGCCCTTGCACTCCAGCCTGGACAACTGGACAACAAGAGCGAAACTCTGTCTCCAAAAAAAAAAAAAAAAAAACCTACCTTGAGCTGGTGGATATTTCTTCCCCTTAGGTATGGACCTAGGGGAGAGTATGTGTGAGGTAACCTATTATTATAGAGGCAGTACCCTTCGTTAGGCTGACCAGAGATGGTCAATTTGGATCTGGTTGAGGGCGTTCTGTTGTTTGAGGGTGTTCTGTTTTTTGTTTTAATTTGGTTTTGGTTGTTTTTGGTTTTGGTTTTGGTTTTGGAGGCAGGCTCTTGTTATGTTGCCCAGGCTGGTCTCAAACTCCTGCCCTCTATCGATTCTCCCGCCTTGGCCTCTCAAAGTGCTGAGATTACAAGCTTGAGCCACTATGCCCAGCCTTGGATGCCTTGTTTTAAAGATAAGGTTCATAATCTATCTTGAAGGCCTTATTCTATTTCTGGGGAACACTCCTGAGCCTCTACCTGGTGGCCCACGTTCCACCTTACAAACGTAGTAGGTGCTTCGAGCTGTAAGGTATTTGCTGGCATACTCTGCATGATTGGGCTTCATCAGGAAAAGCATCTTCATTTTCCCCGTTTGTTCACACAAATCGATGGTGTCTGGAGGGAGATCACAGGGTAATTGGGGCAGCTAAGGAAAGAGAGTGGGAGCAAAAGGGGCCAGTGATCCTATACAGAATGGGTTGGAGGAAGCTGTAAGGATATGAGGAACTCCCTTCTTGCCAGGAGGAGGGCTTGGGGGTTAGAGATGACCCAACTCCTTCTGACCTTTGGCCATTAGTCCCCTCCCCAAGCTCCTCACTTGTTTTAGGCAACTTTACTTTACTGCGGATGTAATACAGCAACACGACGACAGCACAGTTGGTATTGACCAGAAACTGCTGATTATCTGAGGAGAGATAGGATGGGACACATGGACCCATTTCTGTGATCTCCACTGCCCTCAGATCCCTCCACCCCCATCCACAGACTCTAGTTCTGTGCTGCCCCTCACCTCCATGTTTGATGAAGATGAACATGCCCTCAAGATCGCCTCACTCTTCACAAAGTGCCCTGATGAGTCATGCAGAAGGAGGGTGTTCTAGAGGCCTTGTGTGGGGCAAATAGGCCTATAGGGTTGGTGGACTGGAGAGGCAGATGGATTTCATAGGCTGAGGATGCCCAGGCTGGACAGGCAGGAGAGAGCTGTTGATAGTTGTGGATAACCAGTATCCCCAGGGGTGGGGCCTGAGACTGCAGTTAAGGGATTATGAGGTCAGAAGTGGCAGGTGTGGCCAAAAAGTGGAGTAAGGATAAGGAGAGAAAAACTTGGGTGGGGTATGTTAAAGATTAGTTGGAAAGGGGGGACAACATGGTAAGTCTAACTTTTTTTATTTTTTTAGATGGAGTCTCCCTCTGTCGCCCAGGCTGGAGTGCAGTGGCACAATCTTGGCTCACTGCAACCTCTACCTCCTGGGTTCAAGCGATTCTCCTGCCTCAGCCTCCCAAGTAGCTGGAATTACAGGAGCACACCATCACGCCTGGCTAATATTTGTATTTTTAGTAGAGACGGGGTTTCACCATGTTGGCCAGGCTGGTCTCGATCTCCTGACCTCTTGATCCACCCGCTTTGGCCTCCCAAAGTGCTGGGATTACAGGCGTGAGCCACCACGCCCAGCCCATTGTAAGTCTAACTCTAAACTAAACCCTGGAATGAGTGCAGGGCACCTGGAAAAAAGTCAGTTTCCAGAACAGTACCCTTTCTAGCGAATTGGTAATACTCCTGCCTCCATAGCATGAATGTACTACTCCTTTTTCTTCCCCTCCCACCCTCATTGCATCCCAGGCTTCCCCTGCTCCCCACCCCCATGACAGACATTTTTGATGATTGTCAACAGAAACTTTATTTCTCATCGGTTCAGGAACAATCGGAGGGTAGATGGAAAGAGGAAGGGAGGGAAAGAGGGAGGGAGGAAGACTCCTGCGAAAAGGAAGGGCCAGACTGAGGGAGAAGAAAAACATGTACGGGGCAAAAGGGTAATTCTCAAGTGGGGAATGCCAAATGAAGGGGTGCTTACATGGGGGCACAAAATTCCAAATCAGCCACAGTGGGGTGAGGTGAGTATGAGACGCAGGTGGGTTGAATGAAGGAAAGTTAGTACCACTTAGGGCTACAGGACCCTGGGGTTCTTCTGTCAGAGGATTGGGGTTCAGGTTTCAGGCTTTAGGGTGTAACATGGGGGGGCCCAGTAGGGGCTATGCTGGTTGCATGGGGAGGCCCCAGGCCCCTCCCCGAGGGCCCCTCCTTTTGGGGGAATCTCACTGACGAGGCAGAGTCGTTCACTGTAGTCTGGCTGCAGACTCTCAGCCAGTCCCTTAGACACACCACTCCAGGCCTAAAGACAGATATGTCCAGGTCAGGGGTCAATTAGGGGCAGAAGTAAAAGACCGAGCTCTGTGCCAAAGGAGTACTCATGATGTCTGCAACCACTGTAATTGATTACAGAAGGGATACACAGGCTCCTGGGCCCCCAATACCAGTTGCCATCTGCCTCATTCAATCTATAATCTGCACTTCTGTGTGTGTCTCTCTCTGTATAGTCCATCCCCCATTTGGTCGGCCACATCCTGACAGTTAGTGCAGGGCCTCCTTCCCTCTCCTCTCTGCCCCCACCCCCACACTCTGTCTGTCTTGCTGGCAGGCAGTTGGCAGTTGATAGACTGCAGCATGCTTATGACAGTGTTCTCACCGAAAAGTTCCCGTGGTATTCAGTAACAAGATCCTCTAGGTTCTTCAGGGTGGGAATTCGGGGCATCGTCCTGACAGGGGAGAAAGAGGGAGCAGGAGCACATAGGTTAAAGCTTTTTTATCACCCTTCTCCCAGTTGTCCCATATGAAATAAAGTGATTCTGTGTTCTCTGTGCCTGTGGCTTCCTTCCATCACCAAACCCTCTTGGGTAATCTCTCATTACTTACTGTCTCATCCTTTACTCCTAAAGACCCTGCAAAACCCTCCTCTGCTATTGTCAGCTACCGTTCGCCTCATTTTTCTGGGCTTCTCCAAATCTCACCGTTCCAGCCAGAAATACACACAGAGAAGGCTGATAATCAATCCCATGGAGCCAACAGAGATAACCACGGCTTCCAATGCAAACAGGAAAGGATTCTCTATAGAAAAAAGAAAAGAAAAGTGGACCTTATATTTGTTGTGCCCCTACTACATGCCAGGCACTGGTGCCAGGCACCGCGCTAAAGACATACTCTCTGTTTAATCCTCACAACAGCTCCTGTGAGGCAGGAACAATTACCTCCATCTTACATCTCAGGAAACAGAATCCAAGAGTTTAGTGATGTGGCCAAGGCCAAAGAGGTAGTATGTGGCACAGCCTAGATCCAGCTGGTTCCAAAGCCATCTTCACCTTGCAGGCTCTCTAGGAATGCTTCAGGGAAATCCTATACATTCTATAGCCCCCTTGAGTACCCCTCAGCCTCCTTCTCAATCCACCCCCCTACTCTAACAACACGCTAACCCAACCCTACACAAAAAAACTTTGATTTCTAGAGGTTGGGGTTAGACAGTGTGGGGAGATGGGGCACCAAGTTTAGGGGCTTTAGTGACAGGGAAGTGGAGCAAAAGACAGTGGTGTTAGAAAGGCTGGGGTGTTGGGCTCATGGATTGGGTCATGTGGGCCCATTTTACCTTTTGAAGTATTGCTCCCCCAGTGGATTGGGTGGCTCCATTCACTCCAATGCTGAGCACTTCCACAGAGTGGGTTAAAGCGGCTCCGAACACGAAACGTGTAGCGTTTCTGCCCATCCACACTAGGCAAGGAGAACTTATGTCTATAATCCACTGATTGTTCCTTGAGGAGAAAGAGGATGAGGGAAAGTGGGTGTCTATGAGAGAAGGGAGAATTAAAACATACTCCTGAACACCCACCAGTGTCATCTCTGCTACTGCCCAGTTTCTCTCTCATCTCTTGACTACTCAAGCCACACTGCTCCCTTCACTGACTTGAATCTAATGCCTCCCCTCTGGATCCCCTTAATGGCTTCCTTTTGTTTACTTGTCTATCTGGTATCAGGAAGAGTATGGGTAGGGAATCCCTAATGAAAACTCACTGGTGTCAGGAATGGTGGCTCACGCCTGTAATCCCAGCACTTTGGGAGGCCGAGGTGGGCAGATCACCTGAGGTCAGGAGTTCAAGACCAGCCTGACCAACATGGCAAAACCCTGTCTTTACTAAAAATACAAAAATTAGCCAGGCATGGTTGTGCATGCTCCCAGCTACTTGGGAGGCTGAAGCAGGAGAATCACTTGAACCAGGGAGACAGAGGTCACAGTGAGCCCAAGATCGCCCCACTGCACTCAAGCCTGGGCAACAGAGTGAGGCTCTGTCTCAAAAAAAAAAAAAAAAAAAGAAAGAAAGAAAGAAAGAAAGAAAGAAAAGAAAAGAAAAAAAGAAAACTCACTGGAGAAAATAGGGGGGAAAGGAGTTGGAGGAGGGAGGGTAGGGGGTGAGCAGAGAAGCTGGGAGGCAGAGAACAGGAGCTTGATATTAGGTCCTTCTATCTGTCTGGTTGAATCCTTTAGCCCTACTTTCTTGGCCTTAGCTGCTACATTCACGTCCCTAGTCACTCACAGTCCAGCTGTGGTCCCAGTCAGTCCGGTACTGCACCAAGTGCTCCAAACAGTGGTTCAAGAATCTGTTGTTCCAGTTCAGTTCTAGCTGGGATTCACTCAGTTTGTGAAGTGTTAGGTTCTCTGGAGCCCAGGGGATCACTGGAGATATGTGTGCATATGTGGTCATTCCCCTGGCCTAGACAAGTCAGGATCCTGAAGGTAGTGCCCCTAATACCTCCTCCCTTCCCATCCTGATCCCCTACCTCCTCTTTTCTGCCCATGTACCCTTATGATAAAAGAACACTACTCCGTAGACTCCAATGTCCCACAGTATCCCTGGTCTCTTGACCCTTTCTTTCCAAATTACCCAGATTCTGCAGTTTTAGCATCTGTGTGGCCTGTCTCCTGGGTTCCCGTGGGTCCTGGAGCTGAACAACAAATGTTTGGTAGAGGTGGATCTCCTTTTTTTGCAACTGACAGCCAGAAGTGATTTCTTCAGAGAATAGATAGTGGCTGCACTTCTGGACTTTATCATTATCCGAGTTCTTGTACCTAGAGGAGAAAGGTTGGAAGGAAGAGGAACAGCGGGGCCAATCTGGGTACTGCAGATATCCAGAGCCTAGCCTCATCTCCCCTCAACCGACTTATGACTTACCCCAGGAGAAAACAGTGGGGTACCTGGGAGACTTGCTACCCTCTCTCTTGGTCTCTGATCCAACCCACCTCTTCTTCATCCCCTCCCCCTCTTCCCTTCTCATACCAATAATGCAGAGTGAGGTTGGTAGGCTGGGGCTCAGAGCTGCTGTTCCAAGTGCAATTCATGTACTCGACATTGAACACAAAACACTGAACCTCTGGGAGGGGCAGAGTGGAAACACTGAGGGAGTCAGTGGGCATAGAGGTCAGGAAGAAATCTAGATTGGGGAGAAAATGAAGGCAGGGAGGGAAAGAGAAATGATGGTCAGAAGGAGGAGGCCAAGCACGGTGGCTCATGTCTGTAATCCTGGTGCTTTGAAAGGCGGACGCAGGAGGATCACTAGAGGCCAGGAGTTTGAGACCAGCCTAGGCAACATAGTGAGACCCTGCCTCAAAAGAAAGAAACAAACAAACAAACAAGAAAGAAAGAAGAAGTAGCGTGAGGCAGGGAACCCTCCCCCTTGCCCTTCCCACTCCACTTTTCAATTCTGCCCACATGATTGTAATGGCCAGTGGCAGGTACCAGATTTCTGTACGGCCCCTTCCCACAGCCACCCTTCTCACCAGCCCCCTCCAGTCCCAGATTTCCCACCAGCTGTGGTGTCTTCATTCCCATTGGGCATCAGAATTGTCGTGTTCAGCCCCACTCCCAGCAGGGGCAGCTGCAGGAATAAGAGGGATGTGAATGGTAATGATGGCTTCAACATGGCGCTTGCTCTTCATTCCCTGGGTGTAGTCTGTCTGTGTCAGGAACCTGGGTCCCTCACCCACTACCCCTCCCCACCCACACATTTCCTCTGTCATAGCTTCCGGTGGAAAGAACCTTATAAACCAGGGCTTTACAGAGGGTGTGGCAAATGTGTGCTGTGTGACACGGGCTAAGTCCTCTAGGAGATTAGGTGCTGCTGTAAGGTGGTAAACAGAAACTAAAGCTGGATATACAATAGTGTCACAGACTCAAAAATCCTCAGCCCACCTAGATCCTGGGAAGGATCTGTTCACTACCACTAGCACCATTCTCAACCACCTTCTCCTCTAAATCATTACGTTCTATAATGGAAGTTCTGAACCCCCACCCCCGACATCACCGTTCTATGCCATGCCTCTTCCTTGACTCGGTCACCCTTAAATCTCTGTCAAAGCTCTACTGTTTTGGGAGGATGGAAAATACCGTCTTGGCTCCTGTGGGCACATATACAGCTGTCTTTCCTCTGATCTAATCCAAACCAGAATACCCACCCTTAGCTGCTGCCTGAGCTGGGTCCCTGTTGAGACTGGCGAGGAAGTGTGACTTATAATACAAAAATATTCTAGAAATGGAGGAACAACAATACTAGCTTCAAGCTTCCCATCTTCCCCCAACTCTGCTTCTCTTCCTGCCTTCCCCACCTCAGTCAATGGTATCGTCACCCTCTCAGTCACCCAGACTTGAAACCTCAGAATCAGCTTCAATTTCTCCCCCTCTCTCACCCAGAGAATATAACCCACTCTGCTTCTGTGGTGTTTCTCCCAACGGTTTCCTCCTTTCCATTACCACAGCCACTCTGCTAAATCAGTCTTTCATTAGCTCTAGTCATGATTCTATCTAGACTCCACCAACTGGCCTCCCTTTCTAAAGGCCCTCTGCTCTCTAATCCATTCTTCATCCTGTTGCCAGTTTTACCTTCCCCGAAAACACAGAGGTGATTGGAGAAGCCACTTACAGAAACTATTTATTCAGCAAACATTTATTAAGTTTTTAATATGTGCCAGGCACTGTGCTTATGTTCTGGAAATAGACCAACAAGACATCCTCATATGTCTAGATGCTCACAGAAAAGTGGGGAAGACATAAACAAGTAATACAACATAGTGTAACAAGTCCTATAGCATAAATGTAGAGATACTACAAAGTATGTGAGCACAGAAGAGGAAGTAACTAAATTTACCAAGATGGAGAGGGGGATAGTTTAGTGAAGGCTGTGCTGAAGAGGTGCTATTTCAGTGGCATCTTAAAGAATGAGTGTAATTTTACCAGACAGAAAGTGGGGTAGGATATTAAGCAAAGAAAAACAGCACTTGCCTGGGAGTCTCAGGAAAACTGGACTATATGGCCCAGCTTAGTATTTAGTATGTATCTTTAGTATGTATTAGTTTGCTAGGGCTGCCATAAGTTATCCCCAAACTGAGTGGCTTAAACCAACAGAAATTTATTCTCTCGGCCGGGTGCAGTGACTCACACCTGCAATCCCAGCACTTTGGGAGGCCAAGGCAGGTGGATTGCTTGAGGAGTTCGAGACCAGCCTGGCCAACCTGGTGAAACCCCGTCTCTACTAAAAATACAAAAATTAGCCAGACATGGTGGCGACACCTGTAATCCCAGCTACTCGGGAGGCTGAAACATGAGAATCGCTTGAATCTAGGAGGCAGAGGTTGCAGTGAGCCAAAATTGCGCCACTGCACTCTAGCCTGGGCAACAGAGTGAGACTCCATCTCAAATAAATAAATAAATAAATAAAAATTTTTTAAAAAGGAAAAAGAAGGCATTTATTTTCTCACAGTTCTGGAGCCCAGAAGTCCGAAATCAGTGTGGCCAGGGTTGGTCCCTTCTGGAGGCGCTGAGGAAGAAGTTGTTCCATGCCTCTCTTCTAGCTTCTGGTGGCTGCCGTCTATCCTTGGTGCTCCTTGGCTTGTAGACACATCATTCCAATCTCTGCCTCCATCTTTGCATTACCTCTTCTTCTTCTCTGCATCTCCTTTATCCTTCTCTTCTCTTACAGGGACACCTGTCATTGGATTTATGGCCCACCCTAATACAGGGTGTTCTCTCCTAGGAGCTTTGCCTTAATTACAGCTGCTAAAAGCCTTTTGTCAAAGAAGGTGACATCCACAGGTTCCAAGTGAACATATCTTTTTGGAGGCCACATTCAACCCACTACAGAGGGCATTCTCCAATTTAAAAGTCTTCAAAAGCTACTCATGGCCTTCAGAACAAAGTCCAAGCTCCAATGATCAATTCCAGCCACACTGGATATGTCATACGCATTTCCTTTCTCTGGAATTAGCCTCTTCCTAACTTTCTGTAGGCTAAAATCCTTCAGAAGGCAAAACCCCGTCTCTACAAAAATACAAAAATTAGCCACGTTTGGTAGCACTCACCTGTAGTCCCAGCTACTCAGGTGGCTGAGGCACAAGAATCACTTGAACCCAGGAGGCAGAGGTTGCAGTGAACTGAGATCGCACACTGCACTCCAGCCACAGTGACAGAGCAAGACTCTGCCTAAAAAATAAAATAAATAAAATAAATAAATCCTTCAGGGCTACATGCCTATTAGAATAGCCAAAATGGGCTGGGCAAGGTGGCTCACACCTTGCCTGAAATCCCAGCACTTTGGGAGGCTGAGGCGAGTGGGTTGCTTGAGCCCAGGAGTTGGAGACCAGCCTGGGCAACACAGCAAGATCCCATCTCTTGTTTAAAAAAAAAAAAAAAAAGAGGCCGGGCATGGTGGCTCATGCCTGTAATCCCAGCACTTTGGAAGGCCAAGGTGAGTGGATCATTTGAGGTCAGGAGTTCAAGACCAGCCTGGCCTACATGGTGAAACCCCGTCTCTACTAAAAAATACAAAAATTAGCCAGGCAATAGTGGCGCATTCCTGTAATCCCAGCTACTTGAGAGGCTAAGGCAGGAGAACTGCTTGAGCCTGGGAGGCGGAGGTTGCAGTGAGCTGAGATTGCACCACTGCACTCCAGTCTGGGTGACAGAGTGAGACCCTGTCTCAAAAAAAAAAAAAAAAAAATTGCCCAAATCCGGAACACGGACTACACCAAATGCTGGCAAGGATGTGGAGCAACAGGAACAACTCTCATTTGTTGCTGGGGGAAATGCAAAAATGGTACGGTACAGCCACTTGGGAAGACGGTTTGGCAGTTTCCTATAAAACTAAACATACTCGTTCAGCAATCATGTTCCTTGGTATTAACAAAGGAGTGGAAGACTTGTGTTCACATAAAAACCTGCAGATGGATGTTTACAGCAGTTTCATTCATAATTGCCCAAACTTGGAAGCAACGAAGGTGTCTTTCAGTAGGTTTATGGATAAACTGTGGTACATCCTGAAAGTGAAATATGATTCGGTGCAAAAAGAAATGAGCTATTAAGGCCGTGAAGAGACATGGGAGAAAACTTAAATACTTATGACTAAGTGAAAGAAGCCATGCAGAAAAGGCCACCTACTATAGGATTCCAACTATATGACATTCTGGAAAGGGCGAAACTATGGAGACAGTAAAAAGATCAACGGTTGCCAGGGGTTGTCGGAGAGGGAAGGATGAATAGGTGGAGCAGAAAAAGTTTTTAGGTCGGTGAAAATATTCTGTAAGATACTACAATGGTGGACACATGTTATTCTTTGTCCAAACTCACAGACTGTATAAAATAACATCAAGAGTGAACTTTAACGTAAACCATGAACTTTGGGTAATGATGTTCAAGGTAGACTGTAACGAATATACCATTCTGGTGGGTTTGTTGTTGTTGTTGTTGTTTTGTTTTGTTTTGTTTTGAGACAGAGTTTCACTCTGTTGCCCAGGCTGAAGTGCAGTGGGGCCATCATGGCTTACTGCAGCGTCCACCTCCTGAGATCGAGTGATTCTCTCCCCTCGGCCTCCAGAGTAGCTGGAACTACAGGCGCCCGCCCCTAAACCCTGCTAATTTTTTATTTTGCTTTTGGAGAGATAGAGGTTCCACCATGTTGCCCAGGCTGGTCTAGAACTCCTGGGCTCAAGCAATCCACCCATCTCGGCCTCCCAAAGTGGTGGGATTACAGGCATGAGCCACCATGCCTGGCCCACTCTGGTGGGGGATGTCAATGGGGGAGTTTATCTATGTGTGAGGGCAGACAGTATATGGGAATTCTCCATACCTTCCTCTCAATTTTGCTGTGAATCTAAAACTGCTCTAAAAAATTCTTTTATGCTGGGTGCTGTGGCTCATGCCTGTAATCCCAGCACTTTCAGAGGCTGAGGTGGGTGGATCGCTAGAGACCAGGAGTTTAAGACCAGCCTGGGCAACATAGCAAAACCCTGTCTCCACCAAAAAAAAAAAAAAAAAAAAAAAAAGCAAAAATTAACCGGGTGTGGTGGCCAGCGCCTGTGATCCTAGATACTTGGGAGGCTGAGGTGGGAGGTTTGCTTGAGCCCAGGAGGTAGAGGTTGCAGTGAAGTGAGATTGCACCACTGCAGTCTAGCCTGGGCCACTGAGTGAGACCTTGTCAAAAAAAAAAAGAAAAAAAGAAAAAAAAAGAAAGAAAAGAAAAATTATCTTTTAAAAATATCCTTCAGGTTGGTGGCTCACGCCTGTAATCCCAACACTTTGAGAGGTGGAGGCAGGTGGATCACCTGAGGTCGGGAGTTCGAGACCAGCCTGACCAACATAGAGGAACCCCGTCTCTACTAAAAATACAACAACAAAAAAATATTTAGCTGGGCATGGTGGTGCATGCCTGTAATCCCAGCTACTCGGGAGGCTGAGGCAGGAGAATCGCTTGAACCAGGGAGGCAGAGGTTGCAGTAAGCCGAGATTGCGCCATTGCACTCCAGCCTGGGCAACAAGAGCGAAACTCAGTCTCAAAATAAATAAATAAATAAATAAATAAATAAATAAATAAATAAATTATCGTTCAGGCTGAGCGTGGTGGCTCACGCCTGTAATCCCAGCACTTTGGGAGGCCGAGGTGGGCGGATCACTTGAGGTCACGAGTTTGACACCAGCCTGGCCAACATGGAGAAACCCCGTCTCTACTAAAAATACAGAAATTAGCTAGGCATGATGGCGCAAGCCTGTAATCCCAGCTACTGGGGAGGCTGAGGCAAGAGAATCACTTGAACCTGGGAGGCGGAGGTTGCAGTGAACCGAGATCACGCCACTGCACTCCAGCCTGGGCAACAAGAGTGAGACTCCGTCTCAAAACAATAAATAAAATAAAAAATAAAATAAAATAAAATAAAAATATCCTTCAGAGTTAGTTCAAATGTTACCTCAGCCTCCTGAGCAGCTGGCATTACAGGCGCCTGCCACCACACAAGCTAATTTTTGTATTTTTAGTAGAGATGGGATTTCACCACGTTGGCCAGGCTGGTCTTGAACTCCTGACCTCAGGTGATTCCCTGCCTTGGCCTCCCAAAGTGCTGGGATTACGGACGTGAGCCATCACTCCCCGCCTTGAATTACTTTTTCTTTCCATTGTGATTCAATAGCATTTTGTTATTTTTGTTACTGGTGTTATTTTTGTTTATTGTTATTTGTTACTTTTGTTACAGCACACTGGCTGTCTTTTCTCTAAAAGGCAATACAAGGCCGGCACAGTGGCGCACGCCTGTAGTCCAGGCTACTGGGAGGCTGAGGCGGGAGGATCGCTGGAGTCCAGAAGGTTGATGCTGCAGTGAGCCGTGATAGCGCCACTGCACTCCAGCCTAGGCGACAGAGGGAGAACCTGCCTCAAAATAAACAAATAGCAATACGACAATAGGATATTGGCTCTGGAATTCAGAATCTTAGTGCCAGCTCTGTTACTCAGTAGCTGTATAATATTGGATAAGTGAATTTTCACACTTTGAAAACCAGCTTCCTCCATCCGCAAAATCGAGCCAATAATAATCCCTAACTCATGAGGCTGTGAGCAGATTAAAGGAGATAGTGTCTGAAAAGCATCTGACACAGTAGGTGTCTCTTTAGCTAGACCAAGGGTTCTTAACCTGGAGTTCATGGACCCTTAGGGGATACATGGATGAACTTCAGGGGATCTAAGAATCTAAAGCAACATTTTGCATGTCAATATATGCATATTATTATTATTATTATTTCTGGGAAGAAGGTCCATAGCTTTCATCAGCACCTTTAAGGGTTTGTGAATCAAAAACGTTAGTATGCGGTACCCTTGGGCAGAAAAACAAACAAGAAAAGGTTAGACAACTCGATGGTAGACCTTGAGGGATTAGAGCCAGCCTTTCAGGGTTTAATAGGTTCTTTCTCATGCATACATAGTTTCTAATGTTCACAATAGCCCCTTGAAGGAGGTGTTAGCGCACCTATTTTTCAGATGCCGGAACTAAGAAACGAACTGATCTGTAATAGACGGAGTTCCTAACCAATGCAAATATTATTGAAGACTTTTCTAGGCCAAAACCGAGCTAGGCTCTGGGAACCGAAGTCCAGTCAGAACTCAGCACCACAGAGGCCTCCCTCTTCCCTGGTTTGCATCCCCAGCTCATTCTGCGCCTCCGGAACGTTTCATAGATTTTTGCTGAGTGAAATCGACTTGCTGCCGCCACCGCCGAAAAACTCCCGGGGCACAGAGCTCCGCCCCCACCGGGCCAGGCCCCACCCCCTCTGCGGTCGGTATTGTCCGATGGTTCCCGGCGTACCTCGGCTTCCCTCGGTAGTTTCCGGCAATGGTCGAGAGTTTCTAACGTGCCCCCTTGTTGTCTCTCGGCCGCCGTCCTCTCAACCACCGCCCCCCTTTTCGGCTCCCTCTCCCCCTTCCCGTTCCCCCAGTCAGCCTGGCCCTGCTGGTGCCTCCGGCGCTACGGGCTGGGCAAGATGGCGGCCTTCGGGATCTTGAGCTACGAACACCGGCCCCTGAAGCGGCCGCGGCTGGGGCCTCCCGATGTTTACCCTCAGGACCCCAAACAGAAGGAGGTGCGTTCGAAAATCGGGGCTCTGGAGGGGCCGGGGGCACGCGGTCAGCCTAGGAGGAGGCACTGACGGCTGGGATGGGGGGCGGGGCGGTTCGGTGAGAGCAAAAGTCCCGAAAGGGGGAAGAGTAAAGTGGGCTGGCGTGGGAGGGCAGGACGGGGGGCGGTGGGGGGTTCCAAGGTATGAATAGGGGGTGGTGTAGGGGCCGCACCAGAGGCGCCCTCCTCCACACACACCTCAGAAAGTTGTCTGAGACAGCTTGGTGGGGTACGGCTGCTCGGCTGTTCGCAAGAGAAGAGTGATGTTTGAGGGCGCGCTGGGTGGCTGGGAATCCTAGTGACCATGGGAGTGAGGGTGGGGTCCAAGTGAATGTAAGGGCCCAGCTTTAAGTAACGATCTGTTCTACACGGAACCCTCCTCCTGCCCTTTCACCTTGTTCCTTCTTTTCTCCTGCCCTACTCTCCCACCCCTTCCCCCTTCCCCTAAGGAAAAAACAACTAAACGCCGCTTTCCTGCCTCAGGATGAACTGACGGCCTTGAATGTAAAACAAGGTTTCAATAACCAGCCTGCTGTCTCTGGGGATGAGCATGGCAGTGCCAAGAACGTCAGCTTCAATCCTGCCAAGGTGAGACAACTCTGCCAGGCTGAAGGAAAAGGCTGGAAGAATCTGAGAAGGAGCAAAGGCCCTGGGTTGGGAAGACTTATAGGGACAACCTAAGTGGCTGAGTTTGCCTTCATGACCTAATACTATCTCATTGGCATTTGCCCAGCAAAAGGCAGGACCACCTGTCTGCCCCTTCTTCCCACCCTGAGGTACACTTTTCTTCCCTCAGATCAGTTCCAACTTCAGCAGCATTATTGCAGAGAAATTACGTTGTAATACCCTCCCTGACACTGGTCGCAGGAAGCCCCAAGTGAACCAGAAGGACAACTTCTGGCTGGTGACTGCACGATCCCAGAGTGCCATTAACACTTGGTTCACTGACTTGGCTGGCACCAAGCCACTCACGCAACTAGCCAAAAAGGTAAGGTACTGTTTCCTGTCCTTCAGGCCAAGGAGGGAGCATGGGGTACCAAGTACCCTCCTATTCCCATATTAAGCTACATGAGTGTCAGCTCATGGGGATAATAGAGACCTCACTATTTGCAATGTCCATCCAGGTCCCCATTTTCAGTAAGAAGGAAGAGGTGTTTGGGTACTTAGCCAAATACACAGTGCCTGTGATGCGGGCTGCCTGGCTCATTAAGATGACCTGTGCCTACTATGCAGCAATCTCTGAGACCAAGGTTAAGAAGAGACATGTTGACCCTTTCATGGGTGAGTAACTCCTAACACCAGGTGTACTGCTGATGGCTTCAAGGAGTGATAGAGACACCCTTGGAACCATCCTCCTTCTTAATCTAGATTCCTTGTTTCTGCTTGTTTCTTGCATTTGCTTGATCAGTAAACACTGAGAAATTTGAGTGTCTACTGTGCGCATATACTGGGCTACAAAGACGTCCGGTGCATAATCTCTGCCCCTAGGATACTAGTAGTCTAACAGGGCTGCTAAGGTATATGTACAAATAACATAATTAAATATAGAAAGTGGTGAATGTCAAGCTAGGAGCAGAAGGTTCTTTGAGTGGACAAAAGATTACTTTCTTATGGGGGTACCCGGAAAGGCTTTAGGAAGGTGGGATTTGACTAGAGACTAAAAGGATGAACTGAATTTACAAATATGGTGATTAGGGGTGGGGGTAAGGTATTCTAAGTAGAAGGATTTTTTTTTTTTTTTGAGACAGAGCAAGACTCTGTCACCCAGGCTAGAGTGCAGTGGCAGGATCTTGGCTTACTGCAACCTCCACCTCCCGGGTTAAAGTGATTCTCCTGTCTCAGCCTCCTGAGTAGCTGGGATTACAGGCGCCCACCACTGCGCCCGGCTAATTTTTGTATTTTTCTAGAGACGGGGTTTCACCATCTTGGCCAGGCTGGTCTCGAACTCCTGACCTCATGATCCACCTGCCTCAGCCTCCCAAAGTGCTGGGATTACAGGCATGAGCCACCGCACCCAGCCAGTAGAAGGATATTCTAAGCAGAAGGATAGTATCAAATAGCCCTTTTTCCCTCTTTCCTCCAGAATGGACTCAGATCATCACCAAGTACTTATGGGAGCAGTTACAGAAGATGGCTGAATACTACCGGCCAGGGCCTGCAGGAAGTGGGGGCTGTGGTTCCACGATAGGGCCCTTGCCCCATGATGTAGAGGTGGCAATCCGGCAGTGGGATTACACCGAGAAGCTGGCCATGTTCATGTTTCAGGTAGAGAGTAGGGCATGCTGTGTGGGGCATTGGGTTGAGCTTGAACTTGTACTCTGCCAGTAGAGAACAGAATCTGCCTGCCACCTTGCCCCAGTTGTGGTTCTCTTCATCTTTTCATTTACTTTATCTGCTTCATCTCTAATAGTCCCCTCTTCCCTCCCCTGGTACCCATAGGATGGAATGCTGGACAGACATGAGTTCCTGACCTGGGTGCTTGAGTGTTTTGAGAAGATCCGCCCTGGAGAGGATGAATTGCTTAAACTGCTGCTGCCTCTGCTTCTCCGAGTAAGGCTTGGAATTTTGGTACTGGTGGGGCAGGGGGAGTCTAAGAAGAATTTGAGGAAGAATAAAATGTTAGAGCAGGGTCCCCTGGAGAGAACTAGGGGCTCTGATGGTCGTGTCTTCACAGTACTCTGGGGAATTTGTTCAGTCTGCATACCTGTCCCGCCGGCTTGCCTACTTCTGTACACGGAGACTGGCCCTGCAGCTGGATGGTGTGAGCAGTCACTCATCTCATGTTATATCTGCTCAGTCAACAAGCACGCTACCCACCACCCCTGCTCCTCAGCCCCCAACTAGCAGCACACCCTCGACTCCCTTTAGTGACCTGCTTATGTGCCCTCAGCACCGGCCCCTGGTTTTTGGCCTCAGCTGTATCCTACAGGTAGGTACTAGGTGGGCCCAAGGAAGCATTGAGAGATAGCCTGAGAAGAATCAGGTGCCCATCCCAGAGAATAGGGGTAATTCCAAATTGGATGTGGGAGTAGGTGCTGAGTACTTGCTTGGAGGTTGTTGTTTCTTGGTAATGGGGTGTTAGTCCCCTTTGGGGGTTTTCACCTGCCTCTCTCTCCCTTCCAAGGCTAAATAGTGGGCCCAAAGCCTTTTAGGAAAGTGAGTGAAGGGAGGGGATCGGGGTGGAGTGATGCCTGTCTTGGGGACCCAGTCAGAATAACTTTGGATCTGGAATCTACGGGTTGGGTCTTAGAATGGGATTCCAGAGGGGTAACCATGGTGAATGAGTTGGACTTAGCTGTTTCTATCTGGTAGACCATCCTCCTGTGCTGTCCTAGTGCCTTGGTTTGGCACTACTCACTGACTGATAGCAGAATTAAGACCGGCTCACCACTTGACCACTTGCCTATTGCCCCGTCCAACCTGCCCATGCCAGAGGGTAACAGTGCCTTCACTCAGCAGGTATGTCTGACCACTAGCCTGGTACTCTCAGATTGGGCTATGAGGCTAAATTACTCTTTCAGAAGTAGTGATTTGGAGTCTAGTACTATTCTTCTAGCCTGGGGCTCTGGCCTTTTATATGCCTTGGTACATCCTTGTAGCCTTCCTTTTTAACATTGCAGGTCCGTGCAAAGTTGCGGGAGATCGAGCAGCAGATCAAGGAGCGGGGACAGGCAGTTGAAGTTCGCTGGTCTTTCGATAAATGCCAGGAAGCTACTGCAGGTATGTGTCAGAGAACAGATAATAGGAAATATGTTTGAGGAAAGGATGGGGATAGTAAGGACATGTAGATCTGAGAGCCAGAATGCACCGGGCCTCTGGTTCAGTCCCCTTTACCACTTTTCCTCCTTAGGCTTCACCATTGGACGGGTACTTCATACTTTGGAAGTGCTGGACAGCCATAGTTTTGAGCGCTCTGACTTCAGCAACTCTCTTGACTCCCTTTGTAACCGAATCTTTGGATTGGGGCCTAGCAAGGATGGGCATGAGGTAAGCGAAAAGGGGAATAGAAGGAGCAAAAAACATTGCAAGAGCAATAATATGTCTGAGGGGGAAGTCATGGTGAGGCATTGAAAGCAGAGCATATCTGCAGAAATGATCTTACTGGGCCCAGGATGTTTTATGATAGAGCCCAGTCTTTAGGAAATTGGAACTCATTTCTTTGTCCCCACCCCTACCTTACTCCTCCTTCTCTTCCTTTGTTCTCCAGATCTCCTCAGATGATGATGCTGTGGTGTCATTGCTATGTGAATGGGCTGTCAGCTGCAAGCGTTCTGGTCGGCATCGTGCTATGGTGGTAGCCAAGCTCCTGGAGAAGAGACAGGCGGAGATTGAGGCTGAGGTTAGAGGGCAGAGATAAGAGAACAAGATTGGCCAATGGGAAGGAATTTACTGGGGTTGGAGACCGAGAGATGGAGGTGGTGGAGGGACCAGAGTTGAAGGTGTGAGAACAGAGTAAAGAAGCAGAAGAGAACCTAAAGGCAAAGTTACGGACGTGAGGCGAAAGTAGAGAAGAGTGGATTGTAGTAAGAGTTAGAGATAACATCAAGGCTTCAGTTGGGAGGTGGTAAGGAACGTGGAGGTCAGCAGGGGAATGAAAGTGAAAAGCATGGGGTAGAGGTCAAGCAGGTGGTAGTTTAAGGCCTACACATTGAGGAGTGAAGAAGCAGGTAAAAGTCAGTTCTACAATTTGTTCTGTCATCTTGCAGCGTTGTGGAGAATCAGAAGCCGCAGATGAGAAGGGTTCCATCGCCTCTGGCTCCCTTTCTGCTCCCAGTGCTCCCATTTTCCAGGATGTCCTCCTGCAGTTTCTGGATACACAGGCTCCCATGCTGAGTACGGACCCCTACCACTCTCTAGTTACCTCTGCCTAGACTCAGTTACCCGCCACTGTCATCAGAAAGCATAATTAACAGCCCTCTGGTCTATATTTCTCTCTTGGGCTCTATGCAGAATGACTTTTAGATGTAATTCTAGTGATCCTCTTTAACCGGTCATCTTACAGTTAAACAGAGTAGAGAAATACAGAGAAGGATAAAAACAAGAGCTTGTGATTGAAGCATTTTCACTGCATAAATCGCAACAAAGATGTTACATTCCTTTCTGAGATGGTGTGTGGGACAGCATGTGGGGTAACCAACCACACTTTGTCCCTCAACAATTTCTGGGATTTCTATTTGATCACTCTTATTATTGCCTTAGGTGTGTCCCTCTCTCTTTTGGCCCACCTTTTTGTGTTCTCCTAACTTAATGTTTCCTCATTCCCTTCCTCCAGCGGACCCTCGAAGTGAGAATGAGCGGGTGGAATTCTTTAACTTAGTACTGCTGTTCTGTGAACTGATTCGACATGATGTTTTCTCCCACAACATGTATACTTGCACTCTCATCTCCCGAGGGGACCTTGCCTTTGGAGCCCCTGGTCCCCGGCCTCCCTCTCCCTTTGATGATCCTGCCGATGACGCAGAGCACAAGGAGGCTGAAGGCAGCAGCAGCAGCAAGCTGGAAGTGAGTGGGCTTTTCCTTGCACTAGATCGTTTCTTCTGACATTTCCATCTTCATGGCTCCCAGGGGCCTCTAAGAGCCTCTTTTGCCTGGGGCAGGGGGGTAGTATTTTTCTTAGCACTTGGTGATTGACCAAGCACTCTCACATCAATTGTTTCATTGGTTCCTCCCATCAGCCTTGTGAGGTACTCTTATCCCCATTTTCAAACTGAAGAAAACAGAGCCTATACTGGTTAAGTGATTGGATGAGGCTTGACTCCAGATCCTGTGCTTTCCCCAATCTGGTCTTCTCTCTCCACTTCCCCAGTGAAGTTTTATAGATGGTGGGAGCCACTCCCTAGGGCTAAAGCAACTTCGCTTATGTTCTATGCCCTCAGGATCCAGGGCTCTCAGAATCTATGGACATTGACCCTAGTTCCAGTGTGCTCTTTGAGGACATGGAGAAGCCTGATTTCTCAGTAAGTTCAATCCTGAGCGTGGCAGAATCTGGATCCTTGGATCTTCCCATTATGCTTGCTTTTGGCATTTTTTAATGCCCCCTCATCCACTTTCCTTCTTCTCATGTTCTGCTTTCTCACCTTTCTCTCAGTTGTTCTCCCCTACTATGCCCTGTGAGGGGAAGGGCAGTCCATCCCCTGAGAAGCCAGATGTCGAGAAGGAGGTGAAGCCCCCACCCAAGGAGAAGATTGAAGGGACCCTTGGGATTCTTTATGACCAGCCACGACACGTGCAGTACGCCACCCATTTTCCCATCCCCCAGGTACTATTCCCCAGCACCTTGTGATGATCTGTTTTGAACCCAGATTGCTGTCCGAGGAATTTGCTGAGGGGTTGGAGCTGTTCTGAGGATGTGGGTTGGGAAAGGGAAGGGCTTTAGCATGTGGATGCTGAGGGGTCTGAAGCATGCTTTCAAGAGGAGGGAAGGAGATCGGTGCTGGAGTCTGATGGTGCTGCTGGGATGCAGGAGGAGTCATGCAGCCATGAGTGCAACCAGCGGTTGGTCGTGCTGTTTGGGGTGGGAAAGCAGCGAGATGATGCCCGCCATGCCATCAAGAAAATCACCAAGGATATCTTGAAGGTTCTGAACCGCAAAGGGACAGCAGAAACTGGTGGGTTTGAGGCTCCTTAAACAGATCTCCCCCAAAGAATGCCCTAGTCAGTCTTCCCTTCCCCAGTATAGGGAACTCCCCAGTCATGTCCCAATGTCCTGTCTCTTGGAGTCTCCTGAGAGCTCTAGTCCTTTTGAAACTTCCCCCCTCATTCCCCCCCTCTACAGACCAGCTTGCTCCTATTGTGCCTCTGAATCCTGGAGACCTGACATTCTTAGGTACCTCACAGTAAGCCCCATACTGCCCTCCCTCCCTCTCCCTTCCCTCCCTGAACCTAGCACCTCCCTGTACATATTCCTTTAAGGTCCACATAGTCTGTGGTCCTCTAAACCTTTGCTTCACTGTCCCCTTCCCTTCATTCCTCCCCCATCCCTTCCTTGACCCTCCCTTCCCTGTTTCCCTCTTCCTTCCTTCCCTCCCTCCCTCCTTCCCTCTCTCCCTCCCTCCCTCCCATAGCCTTCTCTCCATACCCCACTCCCCACCCCTAGTCAACTAGTTATCTTCCCTGTCTTGACTGGTCCCTTTCAACTGTCCCCTCAGGTGGGGAGGATGGGCAGAAGCGGCGACGCAACCGGCCTGAAGCCTTCCCCACTGCTGAAGATATCTTTGCTAAGTTCCAGCACCTTTCCCATTATGACCAACACCAGGTCACGGCTCAGGTGTGGGCCTAAGCCCAGCCCCTTTCCCACATTCTGGCCTCCTGTTCTGTTTTCCTTTTCTTCCCTATCTTCTCCCTGCTAGGCAGGCTAAGCCTCCTGGTCTCATCCCCTTCCAGTGTCATCCTTTCCTCCTTCCCTGGTTCTTTCCTCTCTCCACTCCCATCTCACTCCCACTGCCCTTATCAGGTCTCCCGGAATGTTCTGGAGCAGATCACGAGCTTTGCCCTTGGCATGTCATACCACTTGCCTCTGGTGCAGCATGTGCAGTTCATCTTCGACCTCATGGAATATTCACTCAGCATCAGTGGCCTCATCGACTTTGCCATTCAGGTGGGGAAGTTGGGGAGATGAGGGTGGAGGCAGGAGTTCATGCCATATAGCGGCTATGGAGGGTCATAAGGACAGGGGTAGAGGCTCCAGCCAGTTTCCCAAGCTATTTGAAGGGGCAGAAAGACTAGCATGGGGGGAGTGGAACATGAGCTAAGACTGCAGGAATAGAGACTTAAGTGCTCCCTGGGGAGGCCAAGAGGCAGATTAGAGCATTGGGCACAGACCATCCTCCCACTGTGGAGTTCATAGAACTGTATCCTGGACACTGGTTAGAGGTGTTGTTGATAGAATAAACTATCAACAATAAACTATCAATAGAGGTGTTGTTGATAGACTGTGGCATAGGGAAACGAGCCCTTCTATCCTGTGGTGGCTCCAGCAGGAAGGGGCTCAGGCTCAGCCTTGCCAGCGTCCCCACAGGAAGGTGGTTTCTATGTAACACGAGGGGCCTCTTTGCATTTCTCACCCCCGTTTACTCTGCTAGCTGCTGAATGAACTGAGTGTAGTTGAGGCTGAGCTGCTTCTCAAATCCTCGGATCTGGTGGGCAGCTACACTACTAGCCTGTGCCTGTGCATCGTGGCTGTCCTGCGGCACTATCATGCCTGCCTCATCCTCAACCAGGACCAGATGGCACAGGTCTTTGAGGGGTAAGCAGAGCTTCGGAATAACTGAAACAAAGCTCTGGCGAATGCCGGTGGAAGTGGCCTGGGAAGAGTATGCACTTCCTCACACTCTGGGGAAGTGCCTGCTGCTCAGGTGGGAAAGGAATGGTATTTCCCAGAGGCTTGAATCTGTTTGGAGGAGCCCGCATACCATCTGCTGACCCTCCCAACCTTGCTTCTTCATGCAGGCTGTGTGGCGTCGTGAAGCATGGGATGAACCGGTCCGATGGCTCCTCTGCAGAGCGCTGTATCCTTGCTTATCTCTATGATCTGTACACCTCTTGTAGCCATTTAAAGAACAAATTTGGGGAGCTCTTCAGGTAAGAGAGGTGGAAGGTAAGGGGTAGCGAGTGGGACCTACTCCCTTCTTCCCATGACCACCCAACTCAGGAGGAGAGGATGGCCCGGGACCCTGCTGCCTGTCTAGGGTCATTTGTGGACTGTGTCCTCCACATACTGTTGTGTTACCAAGAGTGGGCCCTCTTCCTCAGCAGGCTTGCTCCCCGCCTATATCTGTGGGGCCCACCCTCTTCCCCCTTTTCCTCACTGCCTTCGGAGGCCCCAGTTCCTTATTCCCATGTGGTTCCTTTCCTGCCCAGTCTGTTTTGTCCCATCTCCCTTTTCTTGTCTCAAGATCCTTCATCCCTCACTTTCTCCTTTTTTTCTTTTCTCCCCTTTCCTGACCATCCCTCGACCTCAGCAGACCTTCTTCAACACTACTATCTCCTTTCCTCCATCCCTGCAGCGACTTTTGCTCAAAGGTGAAGAACACCATCTACTGCAACGTGGAGCCATCGGAATCAAATATGCGCTGGGCACCTGAGTTCATGATCGACACTCTAGAGAACCCTGCAGCTCACACCTTCACCTACACGGGGCTAGGCAAGAGTCTTAGTGAGAACCCTGCTAACCGCTACAGCTTTGTCTGCAATGCCCTTAT
Organism: Pan troglodytes; assembly: GCF_028858775.2. NCBI lineage: Eukaryota > Metazoa > Chordata > Mammalia > Primates > Hominidae > Pan > Pan troglodytes. The sequence goes on from NC_072421.2 coordinate 68,922,535, forward strand.
GCACGTCTGTGTGGGGCACCATGATCCCGATAGGTATGGGGTGTACTGAGTGAGGAAGGGCACCATGCCCCCATCTGAGATAGGGAGGGCTGAGGTACCTGGGCGGTACTACAACCTTGATTATTTAGTGGGGCAGAGATGAGAAGTTAATGGGTCTGAGGTTTTGTGGAGCAAGGTTTTTCCTGAGGGCATTTGTACTTTTCCCTAGGGTGAATGACATCGCAATCCTGTGTGCAGAGCTGACCGGCTATTGCAAGTCACTGAGTGCAGAATGGCTAGGAGTGCTTAAGGCCTTGTGCTGCTCCTCTAACAATGGCACTTGTGGTTTCAACGATCTCCTCTGCAATGTTGATGTGAGACTTGGGGTGGGGTTTTGCTAGTGGGGCAGTGACCAGGGCAGGGGGCTGGTTGTGATCCTCTGACCAGGGACAGAGTTCCGTAGAGTGGAGGCACACTGCTTTGAGTGGGCCTCCACACTGAGTCGTGGTGTCTGTCTGTTTTTTCCTCCAGGTCAGTGACCTGTCTTTTCATGACTCGCTGGCTACTTTTGTTGCCATCCTCATCGCTCGGCAGTGTTTGCTCCTGGAAGATCTGATTCGCTGTGCTGCCATCCCTTCACTCCTTAATGCTGGTGAACTACCAATCTGTAACCCCTAGCATTTCTAGACCTCAAATTTCAATACACACTGGACGGCCATCCTCTCATTGTTCACTGTGGGAGACCTTGCTGCGGCTCCCTGGCCTTCCTCAGAAGGCCAGTCCTTTGGTATGCTGAAGGCTAGAAGAAACCTGTTTTTTAGCCCTGGATTTGCAGCCCTGACCTTTCCAATTTCTGACCCTTCAACTGCGTAACAGTTCTCTGCTCTACCTCGCTTTCAATATTATCTTGCTTTTTCTCCTTTCACTTTACCTCATCTTCTCTCCCATGCCCCTGCCATACACTTGCATGCATGCAGGCACGCACACACATAAACCCACATACAGTTTAACTTCATCCCTTCCAGATCTGTTTTGTCTTCCTTTTAGCTTGTAGTGAACAGGACTCTGAGCCAGGGGCCCGGCTTACCTGCCGCATCCTCCTTCACCTTTTCAAGACACCGCAGCTCAATCCTTGCCAGTCTGATGGAAGTAAGTGACCCTGATCTGAACCAGCCAACAGTAGAAAGTGTGGTTCCCCTGCCTCCGTGGATTCTACTTTTGCTTCCCCTGACTTCATCGCCTTCCCCAGACAAGCCTACAGTAGGAATCCGCTCCTCCTGCGACCGCCACCTGCTGGCTGCCTCCCAGAACCGCATCGTGGATGGAGCCGTGTTTGCTGTTCTGAAGGCTGTGTTTGTACTTGGTACGGGGGTAGGAAGGGAGTGGTGCCAGAAGTGTGTATAGGGTGGAGTGCCAGCTAAACTACAAGGGACAGTCTTTCTCCCTTCTGAAGGTGGTCTCTCTGACCTTTGGGGAGGAGGGGAGGGAGAGAAGTATATTTCTGTCCCATAGGGCAGGATTTGGGGTGTTTCTACCTCTGTGGGCCCAGGGTGGGTCTCCACACAGTGTTCCAATCTCACTCTGCCCTCCCTATCTCCCACCCGTGAACCACAGGGGATGCGGAACTGAAAGGTTCAGGCTTCACTGTGACAGGAGGAACAGAAGAACTTCCAGAGGAGGAGGGAGGAGGTGGCAGTGGTGGTCGGAGGCAGGGTGGCCGCAACATCTCTGTGGAGACAGCCAGTCTGGACGTCTATGCCAAGTACGTGCTGCGCAGCATCTGCCAACAGGTCAGTTTCACCTTCCTCCCACACCTCCTAAATGCCTCTGTGTAATATAGTTCTGTTTCCAGCCCGTGATCACACCAGCTCCCTACTATACATTGTGTTCCTTAACAACTCCAGCCCATCCCCCATATTCCTAACCCCCTCACTGGTTGTTCCCAGTCCCTGATTGTCAGCTTCCTCAGGAATGGGTAGGAGAACGTTGCCTTAAGTCTCTGTGTGAGGACAGCAATGACCTGCAAGACCCAGTGTTGAGTAGTGCCCAGGCGCAGCGCCTCATGCAGCTCATTTGCTATCCACATCGACTGCTGGACAATGAGGATGGGGAAAACCCCCAGCGGCAGCGCATAAAGCGCATTCTCCAGGTAGGCCAAGGCTGTGGGGGCTGTGGAGGAAGCAGTGGGCCCAATCTGGGGAGAAACAATAGGAACCTTGAGAAAAGGAGAGGGGGAGTTAAGTAGAGAGGAAGACAAACAAGGATATAGGGGAGGGGAGAGGTAGCGAGAGAAACAGCTCCAGCATGGGCTGAGGAGCAAGTCCAGTAGGGTCTAGACTCCAGTGTAAGAGTATTAGGTGAGGGCATAGCTATCTGGAGTGAATCTAGCTTATCAATGGGAAGCATAGCATCTGGGAGGCCTAGGTGTGGGCCGTGTATATTTGGCATTTTGGCCATGGCTCAGGAACTGAATAGTAATAGCTACTACTTGCTGAGCATGTGCTTTGTGCCAGGTACTGTGCTAGGCACTCTGCACACATTTCCTCATTTAATCTTTATGACCCTATGAAGTAGGTGAGCCTCCCTGTTTGACCGATGAGGAAACTGAGGCTTGAAGAGGTTAAGTAACTTGTCTAAGGTCACATAGCCGATAAGTTTAGAGTCAATATGTGAACCCAGACATGTCTGTGCACTTTCTTCTTCACATTGCTTCACACCTTCAGATGACCAGAGAGTGGAAAAATAAAGCCGTTGAGGAAAAGCTAAAGGAATAAGGTCTCTTCAGCCCAGAAGAGATAGTGTTGAAGAGAGATTAGCTAACAGTAGCCTTCTGGTCTCTACAGGACTTTGAGAGATTGTCTTATAAAGGTTCTGTCAGGGACTTTGAGCAGCTGGTCTAAAACAAGAGAAGCAGGCTTCAACTTTAACATCGAGGGTTTCAAGGTTAAGCATTAAGCAGAACTTCCTGATACGAAGGGATGGGAAAGATGTGAAATCTTTCCTGAACTATTTTAAAAATTGGAAAGATTTTCAAATAGTTTGGACTATTTAAATGTAGTCTTTTTTTTTTTTTTTTTTTTTGATACGGAGTCTCGCTCTTGTCGCTCAGGCTGGAGTACAGTGGTGCGATCTCGGCTCACTGCAACCTCTGCCTCCCAAGTTCAAACAATTCTCCTGCCTCAGCCTCCTGAGTAACTGGGATTACAGGCGCCCATCACCACGCCCAGCTAATTTTTATATTTTTAGTAGAGATGGGGTTTTGCCATGTTGGCCAGGCTGGTCTCGAACTCCTGACCTCAGGTGATCCGCCTGTCTCAGCCTCCCTAAATGTAGTCTTTCTTAAAGATGGGGACATAGAGGTCCCTTTCAGACCTCCAGGAGTCTGTGATTCAATGTTGCAGGAGATCAGGAATTGGCCTCAGATTGTTGGGTAGCTGGGGGTAACACGATGATGACTAGCCTGGGTGTGGGGCCTCTATCACAGAACTTGGACCAGTGGACCATGCGCCAGTCTTCCTTGGAGCTGCAGCTCATGATCAAGCAGACCCCTAACAATGTGAGTAGTGCCTGGACCCTCCCTTTCCTGTGCTCACGTTCAGCTCCATGTGTCAGGGAGGCGGTCCACCACAGAAGAACCTAGATCCTACCCTTGGGCTCTTGAGCTGAGAGATAAGAGGGGATGGGAAAATGGTGAACAAGTGGAGCTGATGATAAGGGAAATGGGTTGAGAGTGTTGGAGCTCTGAGCTGTGGGGAAGCTTGGTGGTGGTGGTGGAGCCTGTTTCTCTGGCCATAGATGTAAGGAGGTATGTAAAGGAGAAGACAGTGAGGAATTGGAGAAATATGGAGGTACTAGAGGGCATGATTCCCAACAGAGTTGCGTTCCTATCTCCCCATCAATCTCCGCCAGTGTTGTCCTTCTCCGTCATCTCCGATCTCTCCTACCATCTGCTTTCCTTCACCCTTAGCTACCTATTTTAGCACTTCTGTGCCTTTCATCCTCCCCAGGAGATGAACTCCCTCTTGGAGAACATCGCCAAGGCCACAATCGAGGTTTTCCAACAGTCAGCAGAGACAGGGTCATCTTCTGGAAGTACTGCAAGCAACATGCCCAGCAGCAGCAAGACCAAGCCTGTGCTCAGGTCGGATAGAAACATGTTAGGACCCATCCCCTTAGGAGTTTTTCTGCTGGTAGCGTGAGTGATATCAGATGCGTGGAGATGCCAGCATGTCCATCAGGGAAAGGAGAGGATAGATTGTTCCAGCCTTGCCTGGCTCCCCTGTGACCCTGTGTCCTCTGTCTGTTCTCCAGCTCTCTAGAGCGCTCTGGTGTATGGCTGGTGGCCCCCCTTATTGCTAAACTGCCCACCTCAGTCCAGGGACATGTGTTAAAGGCTGCTGGGGAAGAATTGGAGAAGGGTCAGCACCTGGGTTCCTCTTCACGCAAAGAACGTGATCGACAAAAGCAGAAGAGGTAAAGGGGCTTAGGGAGTGGACCAAGATTGAGGGGTAGAAAGGAGAAGAGGCAGGCCCGGGGAAGAATAAAATGGGCCAAGGAGAAGCATCATAGGAAAGTGGAAAATCAGAGGATAAGAGTGGGCATGGCTGAGCAAGAGGCTAGATCTTAAGAGAGTAGTCTGGAGAATGAGGTTGGAAGTTGACTCCCAACCCACAGTCTCCCTTTTCTCCTCTCCTCTTCTCTCCTCTCCTCTTCTCTTCTCTTCTTCTCTTCTCTTCTCTTCTTTCTCTTGTCTCTAGCATGTCCCTATTGAGCCAGCAGCCCTTCTTATCGCTGGTGCTAACATGTCTGAAAGGGCAGGATGAACAACGCGAGGGACTCCTTACCTCCCTCTACAGCCAGGTGCACCAGGTACAGATCTCTGGGCCATGGAGGTGGGCAGGAGGTCAGGGAAGGATGCACCTAAGGGGTTACTCTGTACTTGGAAACTTCAGTACTTTCTGATAAACATATTGGCTGCTGTGGGATGGAAACACGAAGATCCCTGAGCTGCATATTTTATTTGTTTCTATTCTAGATTGTGAATAATTGGCGAGATGACCAGTACTTAGATGATTGCAAACCAAAGCAGCTTATGCATGAGGCACTCAAACTGCGGCTCAACCTGGTGAGAAGGCCAGCTGGGGAGAAGAAGGAAGAGGGTAGGGCTGGAAATGCAGAGTGCAAAAGCCTCAGGTTGGGGAGAATGGGGGTAAGGATAGAGGCCCCAGGTTATTCTGAGTCTTGAAGGGGTTTTTTTTGTTTTTTTTTGGTTTTTTTTGGAGTCAGAATCTCACTCTGTCACCCAAGCTGGAGTGCAGTGGCGCCATCTCAGCTCACTGCAACCTCCACCTCCTGGGTTCAAGTGATTCTCGTGCCTCAACCTCCTGAGTAGCTGGGATTACAGGTGTGTACCACCACACCTGGCTAATTTTTGTATTTTTCATAGAGATGGGGTTTGACCATGCTGGTCAGGCTGGTCTTGAACTCCTTACCTCAAATGATCCGTCTGTCTCGGCCTCCCAAAGTGCTGGGATTACAGGCATGAGCCACCGTGCCTAGCCTGAGTCTTGAAGTATTAACCTTGTTCTCTGAAAGTATGCAGGGACTGAAAGTGGTTAAGGGGGCTGGATCACTGTGGTCATGGTCCAATAGGTTATGTACCCTGGATCCTTGCAGGGCCTCTGCCTCAGTATCCTAGATTCTGACTGGGCCCTAGAAGCACTGGAAACCCACTGTGGAATGTTGAATGGAATCCTGGAAATCATTCTGTCCAATTCCCATCACTTTCTAAGTATGGAAACAGAGGCCTAGAGACGTCAAGAATTCCGTCATTGTCTTGAGATCATGTAGCAAATCACAGGCTCAACTCAAGCATGGCCGGGCGCGGTGGCTCACGCCTGTAATCCCAGCACTTTGGGAGGCCGAGGCGGGCGGATCACGAGGTCAGGAGATCGAGACCATCCTGCTTAACACGATGAAACCCCGTCTCTACTAAAAATACAAAAAAAATTAGCTGGGCGTGGTGGCAGGCGCCTGTAGTCCCAGCTACTCGGGAGGCTGAGGCAGGAGAATGGCGTGAACCCGGGAGGCGGAGTTTGCAGTAAGCCGAGGTCGCGCCACTGCACTCTAGCCTGGGTGACAGAGCGAGACTCCGTCTCAAAAAAAAAACTCAAGCATGAACTCAGGCGTCCCAACTCAGATTGGAACTAAGCTTTCCTGAAACTCTGGCCTTTGTCCCTGAGCCATCTGACTGACTTGTTGTGGCCCTGGCAGGTGGGGGGCATGTTTGACACGGTGCAGCGCAGCACCCAGCAGACCACGGAGTGGGCCATGCTCCTCCTGGAGATCATCATCAGCGGCACTGTCGACATGCAGTCCAACAAGTAAAGCATCCCCACCCGCTCCCTGCAGTTTCATACCCAAGAAGCTCCCCCTACTCCCATGCCAGGTGCACCCACTGAGATTGGTGTGGCTGTTACTGTGGACTCCGTGGCCCTGGGCTCCCCATACAGTTTTGGTGCCCTTGGGATGACATATTAAGCACCTCTCCCTGCTTGCGTCCTCTGCTGAGGCCTTTTTCTATCTTCACCTCTTTCTTCTCTGGTTTTCTCTCTGGCTTCCTGTCTCAGTGAGCTCTTCACTACTGTGTTGGACATGCTGAGCGTGCTCATCAATGGGACATTGGCTGCAGACATGTCTAGCATCTCACAAGGTAGCATGGAGGAAAACAAGCGTGCATACATGAACCTGGCGAAGAAGTTGCAGGTAAGCAGAGGAGGCGGGGGCAAGGTTTGCGGTTACTGGAATCTGCTGTCCAGCCTCAGGAACTTGCTTCTGGCTGGAGCCCTCTACCTTTCCTTCTCACGTCTGTCTTTTCTTTGTTACTCATGCCGTGAGCATTTACTGAGTGGGGGTCTTCTCTGTGCCAGGTTCTGTGCTGTCCCCTGAGACTTCCCATCCCTGTTTTCTGTATCTCTGAACTCTTGTCCCATCTTCCTGTGCCTGCAGAAGGAGTTGGGGGAGCGCCAGTCGGACAGTCTGGAAAAGGTTCGCCAGCTGCTGCCACTGCCCAAGCAGACCCGAGATGTCATCACGTGTGAGCCACAGGGCTCCCTTATCGATACCAAGGGCAACAAGATTGCTGGCTTCGATTCCATCTTCAAGAAGGAGGCATGTTCCATTGTCTGCCCGTGTCCCTTGCCTTTTTTCCCCTTTGGGCAAGAACTTTGCCTGCATCAGCTTTGTAGCTCCAACAGACTCATCAGATTCAGGAGCCCATCAGTCTCTGCCGGTGAACACCATCTCTGGGGTTTTGAGCAAATCACTTAACTTACCTTACATTTCATCTCCATCTTTGAAGTCCCACCCTCTTTCCTTCACCGTGCCCTCACCTTTTAACATACTACCCATTTTTCAATACCCTACCCTCCTCTTTCCTCTGCTCCACCTGCCCCATGTCCTACCCCACCCATCTATCTGGCCGACAGCCTGTATCTCTTTTATTTCTGTGTTTCCCTACACCCACCCATCTCTGCACACTTTTATCTTTTCCCTCTCTGTCAGTTGCGGTATTTGTTGAGTAACCATAATTATTGTGTATAGTTTAAAACCCAAAGTCTAACTCCTTCATATATACATTCTCTTCATCTGTCTTCCTAGTCCATCTGTCTCTTTTCCTCCGTCTCTGTCTCTCTCCCTGTCTGACTCGTTTGCCTTTCTTTGTCTCTCCACCTTTTTGTCTCTCTCTTCCTGTTTCTTTCTCTCTCTGACTCTTTCTCGGCCTGCCTAAAGGCAGAGTCTCTCCCTGCCTTCCTCTCTCTCTTTCTCTGCCTTCCTTTTTCTGTCTTCCTCTGAATGTCAATCCCTCTCCCTCCCCGCTCCCTCTCTGGCTTTCTCGCCAACCCCTTTCTCTCCCAATCTTCTCTCCCCACATGCCCCCCGCCCCGTTTGTTCATCTCCTCTCCTGGTCCGGGCTGGCTTCATCTTGCACCTCCACACCTCTCCCTGTCCCCCACCCTTCACTCTCTCCCCGCATAACTCTCTTCCGCATGTATATGTGTATCCATGTCTGTCTGTCTGCTTCTTACCATCTCTCCTGAATCTACCTGTGACTTTCTTTCTACCCATTCCTACAAATGCTTGCAGTCTTCTGTTTTCTAAGTCCCAACAGCTTATTGTTTTTCATTTTCTGGAGCAGGGTCTACAGGTTTCCACCAAACAGAAGATCTCGCCCTGGGATCTTTTCGAGGGGTTGAAGCCGTCAGCACCACTCTCTTGGGGCTGGTTTGGAACAGTCCGAGTGGACCGGCGAGTGGCTCGAGGAGAGGAGCAGCAGCGGTTGCTGCTCTACCACACACACCTGAGGCCCCGGCCCCGCGCCTATTACCTGGAGCCACTGCCACTGCCCCCAGAAGATGAGGAGCCGCCTGCTCCTACCCTGCTAGAGCCTGAGAAAAAGGCTCCAGAGCCCCCCAAAACTGACAAACCGGGGGCTGCTCCACCCAGTACTGAGGAACGCAAGAAGAAGTCCACCAAGGGCAAGAAACGCAGCCAGCCAGCTACCAAGACAGAGGTGAGCGCCTCCCCCGTGACAGTTCTCCCACAGCCTCTCACTTCATGACGCTCCGGTTTCTGGTTTGTGGGAGGGGTGGGGGCGCATAAGGAAGGGGTGCCATTAGAATCATAATAAAAATTAACCATATACGAATCCAGCTCCTCTTTACCTCATTCTCCCCCAGCTCCCCGACCCCATTCAGCTACAACCCACTCACCCTCTTCCTCTGCCACTCACACAGGACTATGGAATGGGCCCGGGTCGGAGCGGCCCTTATGGTGTGACAGTGCCTCCGGACCTCCTGCACCACCCAAACCCTGGTTCTATAACACACCTTAACTATAGGCAAGGCTCCATAGGCCTGTACACCCAGAACCAGCCACTACCTGCAGGTGAGTGCCAGCCACTAGGAATGCTGGAGGGACCTACCTGTACACTCCCCCTGCCCAAAGGATGATGCCATTCCCCTGAGGAGCTATGGATGTCAAGGACACTGAGCAAGAGACAGAGGGATGAGGAGCCTAGAGGTCAGCCCACTCTCCTTTTCAGGTGGCCCTCGTGTGGACCCATACCGCCCTGTGCGCTTACCAATGCAGAAGCTGCCCACCCGACCGACTTACCCTGGAGTGCTGCCCACAACCATGACTGGCGTCATGGGTTTAGAACCCTCCTCTTATAAGACCTCTGTGTACCGGCAGCAGCAACCTGCGGTGCCCCAAGGACAGCGCCTTCGCCAACAGCTCCAGGCAAAGATAGTGAGAGGGGCAGTAGGGAGGGCTGTCAGGGAGAGGGGCTTTTGAGGGTCACAGGACTGAGGAGACACTTGGGATCTTCACAAGGACACTCAGGGTGGGAGACACAAGAGATGAGATGGCAGCAAGCATTTCCTGAGTTTGAGTTGTTCTCTTTTCTCCCTTTAGCAGAGTCAGGGCATGTTGGGACAGTCATCTGTCCATCAGATGACTCCCAGCTCTTCCTACGGTTTGCAGACTTCCCAGGTAAGAGCCTGGGATTGTGAGACTAGGGGGATGAGGCAAACTGCTCTGCATACTCTCGGCCCTGATTCCCTCTCTCCTTCTTCCCTCCAGGGCTATACTCCTTATGTTTCTCATGTGGGATTGCAGCAACACACAGGCCCTGCAGGTACCATGGTGCCCCCCAGCTACTCCAGCCAGCCTTACCAGAGCACCCACCCTTCTACCAATCCTACTCTTGTAGATCCTACCCGCCACCTGCAACAGCGGCCCAGTGGCTATGTGCACCAGCAGGCCCCCACCTATGGACATGGACTGACCTCCACTCAAAGGTACCCAAAGTAGTGGTGAGCTAGGAAGAGATGCAGAGGTATAAGGGAGCATTTGACTTGGGAAAGCCTGTGCCTGAAAGTGGTGGGACTGGTCAGAACTTTCGGAGACATCAAGAATACTTATCTGCCACATAGCCCATAACCAACAGAAGTCTCGAGCTGGAAGGGACCCTGGAGACCAATAGTTTCATGACTACTTCCTTAACAGTTCTTTGAGGCCCAGAGAGGGGAAATTGTTTATCTGACTCAAGGAAAAATCTGGGCTGGGTGTGGTAGGTCACACTGGTAGTCCCAGCACTTGGGGGCCCAAGGTGGGAGAATCAGTTGATTCCAGGAATTCGAGGCCAGCCTGGGCAACATAGGGAGATCCCATCTCTACAAAAAAAATACATATTTTTTTGAAACAGAGTCACACTCCATTTGCCCAGGCTGGAGTGTCGTGGCATGATCATGGCTCACTGCAGCCTCGACCTCTGAGGCTCAGGTGATCCTCCTACCTCAGCCTCCCAAGTAGCTAGAACTACAGGCACACACCACCAAGCCCAGCTAATTTTTTGGATTTTTAGTTGAGATGGGGTTTCGCCATGTTGCCCAGGCTGGTCTTGAACTGAGCCACCACACCTGGCCAAAAAAAATTTTTTTTTAATTAGACAGGTGTGTTGGTGCATGCCTGTAGTCCCAGCTACTCAGGAGGCTGAGGTGGGAAGATTGCTTGAGCTTGGGAGTTTGAGGCTGCAGTGAGCTGTAATCGCACAATGAGCCGAGATTGTGCCACAGCACTCCAATGGTGACAGAGTGAGACCCTGTCTCAAAAAAAAAAGAAAGAAAAGAAAAAGAAAAAAATATCTGGAGTTCATAGATGAACTACATGATAAGGAGTCGTAAAGCCAGTACCGGCTTTGAATACCAGGTTAAATACCAGGATGGACAAATGAATGAATCCTCCCACCATGGTTAACGTTAGTCAAGCCTTAGTTGAGGCCTTGTAACCATGTATAGAGACTCTGAAGCTTAGGATTAAGAACACTGGGGAGTGGGCTAACTGCCCATTGTGTAGCCAGCACTATACCAGGACTGGGTGAGGTAAAGAAAGATAGCAAAAAAAACCCCCACGATACATAGTTCCTCACTACAAAGAATCTTTACTGTAGCTGGGGAGATGAGACTTATAGAAGAATATTGAGAGAACACTCTGAGCAAAGATATAATCAGGTATGCAGTTGTATGCTATGAGGTAAAATGTGGATTGAGAAAAAGTACGTGGTAATATCTGTGGGCCTGACTCATCAGAGAATGTTTCATGAAGGAGGTCAGACTTGAGTTGGCCTCTGAAGAATAGCTGTGATTGGGATTTGTGGAGAAGAGGAAAAGAAAGGGCATTCCAGGTAGAGGATGTAACATGAACAAAGACATGGGGACCAGAATGAGGATGGTGCCTGGGGAGAAGGGCCTGGATGGAGTGTAAAATCTGTGCTGGGGAAGTCACTGGGGCTAGGCTAGGAGGGGGCAGGCTGAGAGATGGCCTTGAATGCTCAGCCGAAGAATTGAGACGCAGTCCCAGAAAGGGCTCTTTTGATCAGAAGAGTGATAGGAGGAGTTGGGTATGTTGCAAGGTTCCTTGGAATGAATGGATAGGATGTGTACTGGAAGGTGCAAGAAGAAGACTTCAGGCCAGGCACGGTGGCTCATGCCTGTAATCCCAGTACTTTGGGAGGCCCAGGCAGGCAGATCACCTAAGGTCAGGAGTTCGAGACCAGCCTGGTCAACATGGTGAAATCCCGTCTCTACTAAAAATACAAAAATTATCTGGGTGTGGTGGCATGTGCCTGTAATCCCAGCTACTTGGGGGGCTGAGGCAGGAGAATCACTTGAACCTGAGAGGTGGAGGTTGCAGTGAGCCGAGATCGCATCATTGCACTCCAGCCTGGGCAACAGAGTGAGACTCTGTCTCAAAAAAAAAAGAAGACTTGAGACGGGGAGCCTGGCCAGTAGACTCTTGAAGTGATATACACATGTGGTAGAACAACTTGAAATGTTATTTGGGAACAACAACAGCAACAGCAAAAAACCTCAATGAGTGTTTATAGAATGCCTATCTTGTGCTAAGACTATTTTTTTCTTTTCTTTTCTTTCTTTTTTTTTTTTTTTTTTGAGATGGAGTCTCGCTCTGTCATCCAGGCTGGAGTGCAGTGGTGCAATCTTGGCTCACTGCAACTTCCACCTCCCAGGTTCAAGCAATTCTCCTGCCTCAGCCTCCCGAGTAGCTGGGATTACAGGCATCCACTACCACGCTCAGCTAATTTTTTTTGTATTTTTGCTAGAGATGGGGTTTCACCATGTTGCCAGGCTGGTCTAGAACTCCTGACCTCAAGTGATCCACCCACCTTAGCCTCCCAAAGTGCTGGGATTACAGGTGTGAGCCACCGCACCCAGCCCTATTTTTCATTTTTGTAAGAGAAAAATAGCTAATGCAGAATTGAAAAATTCCTAACCATTAAGGTTATGAGACACTAAAATAGAGTATCATCTTATGCAACTTATTCCCCAGACTGGAAGTCTGGTTAGTGACACGAGGAATGAATGAAATAACCTGCTAACGTTTCTTTCAGGTCAGGGACCCAAGGTTTATACTGACCCCCTCTCCTCACCTCCCTCATGCCTTGACCTCTGACCCTCTTGTCTTTGGAGGTTTTCACACCAGACACTGCAGCAGACACCCATGATAAGTACCATGACTCCAATGAGTGCCCAGGGCGTCCAGGCAGGCGTCCGCTCAACAGCCATCCTACCTGAGCAGCAGCAGCAGCAGCAACAGCAGCAACAGCAACAGCAGCAGCAGCAGCAACAGCAACAGCAGCAGCAGCAGCAGCAGTACCACATCCGGCAGCAGCAGCAGCAGCAGATCCTGCGGGTAAGGCACTGGGATTTCATCTGGGACCTGGGAGCCCAGGGAGGAAGAGAGGCACAAGTTCTTCCCACACAGTTACCGAGACTAAACAAGGCAGTGTACCAAAACACCTAGCAGAGCGGCTGGCCTCTAGTGGTGCTGGAGAAGTTTTCTACCCTCCCCCTTTTTGTTTTCTGGGGATCATAGTGGGAGAGAGTTGGACATTGTCTGCTGGGTACCCTAGATTTGGTTTCTTTCTGTGCAGCTGTCTAAAAAGGGAAGGCAGTAGACCCCGAGCTCCCACCCTGCTTCCTCATCCCCTGCCCTCAGCCCTTTAGTTCTGAGGCTTAGCTTCCTCCCTCTGCTCCTTCTGAAGTATCTTTTATGTTCTTATAGCAGCAGCAGCAACAGCAACAGCAGCAGCAGCAGCAGCAGCAACAGCAACAGCAGCAGCAGCAACAGCAACAACAGCAACACCAGCAGCAACAGCAGCAACAGGCGGCTCCTCCCCAACCCCAGCCCCAGTCCCAGCCCCAGGTAGCTGCTGGACTACAGCCCCAGGCTCAGGGACAGCTGCCCAGGTTGGGCACGCAGCCAGTGAACTGGGTCGGGGACAGTATGGAATAGGGTAGAGGTGGGAGGCAGGGCATGGCACCCTAAAAATGGATTGGGAGGCCAGGCGCAGTGGCTCACGCCTGTAATCCCAGCACTTTGGGAGGCCAAGGCAGGTGGATCACTTGAGGTCAGGAGTTCAAGACCAGCCTGGCCAAGATGGTGAAACCCGGTCTCTACTAAAAATACAAAAAAAAATAATAATAAATAAGCCAGGCATGGTGGCAGGTGCCTGTTATCTCAGCTACTCAAGAGGCTGAGGCAGAGAATTGCTTGAACTTGGGAGGCAGAGGTTGCAGTGAGCCAAGATCACGCCACTGCACTCCAGCCTGGGGGACAGAGCGAGACTCCATCTCAAAAAAAAAAAAACGGATTGGGAAAGGAGGTTGAAGAAGGAGAAAAGTTCGACTTCAGTCTTCCACTTCCTATTTCCACCCAGTTCCAGCGCCAGGGGCTTCAGCAGACCCAGCAGCAGCAACAGACAGCAGCTTTGGTCCGGCAACTTCAACAACAGCTCTCTAGTAAGCCTGCCTGCCTTCCCAAGGAGAACCCCATGGAATAAATTTAGGGGGCGGGGTGGGCCAAAGTGGCTGAAACGATGGCTTCAGGCCCGGGTTATGAGAGGAGGCATTCCATTCCATCCCCTTCCCTCGATACCTGAACAGCTTTCCTCGTGCATACCCACACCCCTGCCTGGTCTTCCATCCCTGATAATCTCTGGTTTTTCACAGATACCCAGCCACAGCCCAGTACCAACATATTTGGACGCTACTGAGCCACCTGGAGGAACTGCTTGTGCACTGGATGTGGCCCCACCCTTTCCTCTTAATTCCCAATCCCATTCCTGGGCTAGCACCAGTAGTGGTTGGGGCCCTCCCCTCAGGCTCCATTTTTAATAAGTTTTTAGTATTTTTGTTAATGTGAGGCATTGAGCTGTTGGGTTTTGTATATTATTTATATAGAGACCCCAGAGCTGTTGCACCCAATACACAGAGCTTCTTTGCAAAGGGAGTGTGCGAGTTCTGCATGTCTGGGAAGGGTGGTCTCTTGGGAGAATGCAGGGGGTTGGACCAACAAGTAAGAGTCTTCATTCTATTCTGATCATCTCCCCTGTTTACCTTACACTCTAAAATTTCTTTTTTTCTTTTTTTTTGAGACGGAGTCTTGCTCTGTCCCCCAGGCTGGAGTGCAGTGGCGCGATCTCGGCTCACTGCAACCTCTGCCTCCCGGGTTCCAGCGATTCTCCTCCCTCAGCCTCCCGAGCAGCTGGGATTACAGGCATGTGCCATCACGCCCGGCTAATTTTTGTGTTTTTTTTGGTAGAGACAGGGTTCCACCATGTTGGCCAGGCTGGTCTCGAACTCCTGACCTCATGATCTACCTGCCTCAGCCTCCCAAAGTGCTGGGACTACAAGCGTGAGCCACCGCGCCCGGCCTAAATTTCTTAATTCTAATTGGATTGCTACCCTCTCTTGCTCTTCTTCAACATGGCAACACATTAAGGTATAGGCCCTTAGTCTCTTTTTATTTATTTTTGAGATGGAGTTTTGCTCTTGTCGCCCAGGCTAGAGTTCAGTGGCACACTCTCAGCTCACTGCAACCTCCACCTCCTGGGTTCAAGTGATTATCCTGCCTCAGAGCCTCTCGAGTAGCTGGGATTACAGGCATATGCCACCACGCCTGGCTAATTTTTGTATTTTTAGTAGAGACGGGGTTTCACCATGTTGGCCAGGCTGGTCTCGAACTCCTGACCGCAGGTGATCTGCCCGCCTTGGCCTCCCAAAGTGCTGGGATTACAGGCATGAGCCACCACACCCGGCCCCTTAGTCTTTTAAGAAGGGGCAATGAACATTCTCAACTAAATGTTGGAGCTTCTTTACAGCTTTCCTCCATGGGGGATATACCGCTGGGATTGAGGAGGGGCCATTAGGCCAGGGGAAACATCAATAGAACCTGATTCTTCTTCCACAACACCCCAGATGTTGGGCCTCAAACAAGCTGGGGAGGGTGGAGATGACAGACACTGCCTACCCTTCTTGTCATCTTGTGTGGTCCCCATCATGCACCAAGTGGCATACCTTTCATAGGACAGAGAACTTCCCTGAGAGTCACATTCCTGGATGAAAAATTGCCCTCCATTGGCATGTGCCATCATAGAATAGGTCGTGGAAGGACCGTTTGGTTCTAGGAGGAAGAGAGACCAGTAAAAATAAGCACGCTTTCTCTCTCTGCCCTACTGCCAGAACTGCCTGTTCTCACGTGACCCACCTTGGCAGTTACCCAGGATGACTTGCTCGCTCCCATTTTACAGTAGAGAAAACTCAAAACTGTTGCCCCAGAGTCACATTTGGAGCTGCGGCAGGGCCATTCTCGCCCTCTTGCTTTCCAGTTTGAGTTCTAGATCCAAGGCTGTCCAGGAGAGCCAACTGGTTTACTACAATGGAGTCTTGGAGTCTTCTGCCCTGCCTAGCTAGGGCTGGAAGAGGATCAGCCTCAGCCTTGTGAGTGGGTGGTACAGGATGATTTGACAACTTAAGGATAACATGCAAGCCATAGTTGCACCCTATTACTGGGAAGTGTCTAGTGTGCTGGCAAAACCAGGAGCACCAATCAGTACCCAAGTTATAAAAAATAAAATAGCCCTCTTTGAGGCCCACGAAGCCCTTGCTTATATGGGACTTACCAAGTTTAAGAGTTGCGTGCACAAGGAATGGAACTCCCCAACAGTGTAAAGGCAAACATGACTGAAGCTTTCTTCTCACTTATTCTATCCTGACATAAACATTCTGAGGAGCCACAGGAGTACAGGCTTGGCTGGGATGAGGGACATTCAGAGAGGCTTGGGGGTTGCTAAACAAATGGCAGGTGCGCCACATACAAAAACACAAGACACAAAGACACTGAACCTGGAGGGGAGAGACTGAAATGGTCAGACAACTGGCATGCTGACAGTCTGACATGCCCCAGCAGAAGCAGCAGAAGGGAACAGCATTGACCTTTGGGAGAGTGACAGGATGAGAGCAGAGTGGCCCCACTGGTTGCTGCTTGGGTAGTGCTGGCGCTGAGAAATAAGGGATGCTGATTGAGGTGGAGGTGTGTTTTTGTGTAGTATGACTGAGGGTTCCTGCAGGCAGTGCCTCAGTTTCTCCCTTTGGGACAAGGTCTCAAGCTTTGCAGGTAAAGTTTGGGCTAGCTGCCCTGGAAGATCACCTGTCTGATAGCTTGCAATCTGAGGTGTGTGTGTGTGCGCCCGCGTGAGAGAGAGGGAGCGGAACGTGCCTGAGCATGGGGGGAATTGGGCCATGCCCCAGGACTTGAGCCATCTCTGGCACAAAAGGAGTTAATGGCAGGGACCGCGCCCCCCCGTGTCCGGGCACGCGCAGCGCGCCCCCTCGGTGCGCGGGCACAGCAGCCAGGCTGCCGGAGAGCTGATCTCGGGGATTCGGGTGCGGAGCCCTTGGCCTGGAGGCGATATGGGTGGTCCGTGGCCCGGTTCAGTCGCTTGCAGCAGCCCGGGGAACAGGTGAGGCCGCCTGCCCCGGTCTCTCATCCTCTAGCTGCCCATACCTTGCCCCCATCCTAACCCCTCCCAATCCCAGGCTCCTCCACTCCCCAGCCAGTGGCCCCCATCCCTCTCAACCCCATGTTCTCCCTCGGCACCCCTGACCCCCGATCCTCCCCCGCTTCTGTTCTCTCCTCTACCTCCTCCCTAAATCCCGCATCCCTAACATCCTCCCGCCCATGGTCCCTCTATTTCCACAGCCCATCCCGCATGCTCATCAAAATACCCCTATTGAGGGCCCCCAGCCCCATCCCGGGATTGCACATTGCCAGTCCCCCCTCCCCTGCAGTGCAGCCCCATCCCCCTTCCATCATAGCATCTCATAGCCAGGCTCCCTCCCCCACTATCTGCAGCCCCCCCACCCAATGGAGGCCTTTATCCTATCCTCCCCTATTCCAGTGCAACTCCATCCCCCAATCCATTCCAAGCCCTCGTAGCCCCCAATACTGCAGTTCTCAATATTGGTCCATTCCTGCACAATGCCCCGCGCCCAGCACCGCTGCAGCCCCAAAAGTACCCCGAGATGCCATTCTCATCCCCGGCATTGCTGCCTCCCCTTGTCTTCTCCCAAATTGCAAGTTGGACCAGGATGGAGATCTTGGCCTTGGGGATTCACAGTGGGTCCTAGGGTACAGAGGGCGTTTGGGGGTCGGTCCGATTGTCTAGGTGTTCACGGAGGAGGGGCTGCAGGGAATTGACTCAAAGGAGAATTTGGCATTTGGCGCCGAAGGGTTACTGGAGAGGGGGGCATCCCGAAAGGGTTAATGGAATTTGTGGGGTGGGGGCAGCACCGAGGGGGTTAATGTGGGGGGGTTGCTGGTGGGGAAGCTGTGTGAATGAGCGGTCTGTGCCCTGGAGTTGCCATGGAGACGGTGAATGGGGGGATTGTGTGAACTCAGCTGCGGACTATGCCCCCCCCAATACACACACCCACCCACTCCCTCCTGCCCCACCTCCCTACTCCTACCCCTTCCTTCCCCTTCCCCTCCTCCCCACACCCGGGTGCATTCTGGGCAGTGTCTGGGATCTTACCCCCCATACTTTGCTCCCCATTTCCTCATTTCCTCTGAGCCCCCACCCCTTTAGCCACTTTACCCGCCCTCCCTCCTCTTCCTTTTTCTTCTCTCTCTCTCTCTCTCTCACACACACACACACACACACACACACACACACACACACACACATTCTCATTCCCCTCTCGTGGTGGCTGATTGCCGGGCGTTCCCAATCTCCCTCCCCCACCCCTTCAGCCAGTTCTTAAAGGAGCAGGCCTGCAATCTGGGAAGGCGGGAGAAATGGAGGAAAACTAAATGTGCATGTGGCGTGAGTGTGCCTGTGTGTGCGTGTGTGTGCGGGAGCATGCGGGAGTATCTGTGTGTGCCTGTGTCTATGTGTTGACTGTGTAACTGTGTCAGAAGGCCTATGTGTCTGAGTGTGTTGCTATTTCTGTTTCTGTCTCCACCTATGTGTCACCATTATGCTGCATGTGTCTGGAATATTTACCTATGCGGGTATGTGTGATTATATTTCAGTAAGTCTCTATGTGTGTCTCTGAATGTATCACTCTGTGAGGCTCTGGCTGTGTGAGGTGCTCTGTCTCAGAATGTGGGACTATATGAGGGGATCTCTGTGGGTTTGGAATATCTGTCTCTGTGAGTGAATATCGCAGTGTCTGTGATCCTGGCTTGGTCTCTCTCATTCCCTCTTTGAGTCTTTATGAGTTTATTTCTATGAGTCTCTGAATATGTGTTCCCCATGCTCCGTTGTTTATTTTATAATACACCGGAAGAGCATCCACAATGCCTAGGGTGCTAGGCAGAACTCTTTCTGCCTCACTTCTGGAATTCGGTGTGAATTAAGAGAGAGCCAACCGAAAGGACCAAGGCTTAAGGATTTGGGAGCAGTGAGGGCTGAGGAGAAATGTACAGGAGGGGCGCAGGAGGGTCCGAGGAGGACTCCGGTGAATGGCTGTCCCGCCCTCTGCCCTGCCTGAGGGTGAGGGAGTCTCTCTGTGGGACTCTGCCGATTTGCTGCTTTCTGTTCTTGTGTCTTAGTGTCCCGGAGTGAGGTTGACAATCCCACCCTGTCCTGAAGTGGAGGTCCCTGTGTGGGCTTACCAGGTCCCAAGGGCTACACAGCTCTGTTCAAGCAGCATGCCCGGGGACCTGAGCTCCATCTTTGTTTCTCCCCACCCCCTGGCTGTCACATGCTACTGGCTCCAGCCGACCCTGATGAACCCCTTTGGCTGTGGAATTGAAGTTGGGCACCGGGAACTTGCAGTGGCAACAACTGTCACTGTCAAACCCCTTGGATTTTCCAGCCATGGCCAGGCACATAGAATGGTTCTGATTGGCAGTGGATCATCTGTGAGTCCCTGGGCCCCTGGGCATGTGAAACCTCTCCTACCTATAAGAGAATAGCCCAAGCCCAGCGGGGCCCCCAAAGACCAACTCTGTTGCCCTCCCAGACCATCTTGGATGACGCATACTTCCCTCTTTCCACAGGCCTGTCTGGCCCTGAGGGAGTCCCCTTTCTGAAGCTGTGGTGCTTGGACGACCTGCTCTCTACATTGCTGGGCACCTGTAGGTGTCCCTCGAGAGCTCAGTTTTGAGGTTCAAGTCAGTGTGGCCATGAAGGGGCTGCCTATTGGGCTGATGCTGTGACCCTGGAGTCTGCCTCTCCTGCCAGTCCCCCTGCCCGGAACATGTGGCTGCGGCTTGGCCCGCCCTCGCTGTCCCTGAGCCCCAAGCCCACGGTTGGCAGGAGCCTGTGCCTCACCCTGTGGTTCCTCAGTTTGGCGCTGAGGGCCAGTACCCAGGCCCCAGCACCCACAGTCAACACTCACTTTGGGAAGCTAAGGGGTGCCCGAGTACCACTGCCCAGTGAGATCCTGGGGCCTGTGGACCAATACCTGGGGGTGCCCTACGCAGCTCCCCCGATCGGCGAGAAACGTTTCCTGCCCCCTGAACCACCCCCATCCTGGTCGGGCATCCGGAACGCCACACACTTTCCCCCAGTGTGCCCCCAGAACATCCACACAGCTGTGCCCGAAGTCATGCTGCCGGTCTGGTTCACTGCCAACTTGGATATCGTCGCTACTTACATCCAGGAGCCCAACGAAGACTGTCTCTACCTGAACGTCTATGTGCCGACGGAGGATGGTGAGTGCTGCGGCCAGGCACTGTGCCCTCCCTGCCTCCCGCCTGCCCTGCTGTGTTTGTGGCTTGCATGTGGTTGTGTGCCCTGCAGCATGCATCTGTCTGTCTGTGAAAATGCTTCTAACCATCACTCTGCTTGGCCTCCCACCCCCCTCCCTGTTCTTCCCTCTCCCAGCATTGTCCGAGCTCCCATGTGTGAGTGACACTGTTGCCAGGAGGGGCCTGGCCCGGCCTGAGAGCTCTGATGGGTCTAGGTCCAGTGCTGGATGGGGGTCCCCTGGGGGAGTATGGGTCACGGCTGGCAGCTGCCCGCGGGAGGATGCTGGCTCCACCAGGCCCCCCTGTTGCCATTCCACCTGCTTCGAAAGGTGGTAGGTGTGTGTGGCCAAGGGCACTGGGTGTGTGGGGGGCGGGGCGGCAAGCCTGGTGGGTGATGCTTAGGTACCTCCTCTTTCACTAGCTGATGCCTCCTCCCGCGGGGGTCACACTAAGGTAAGTGACAGAAACAAGGAGATGGTGGGACAGGCTCTCTGCCATGTGCCGCCTGCAGAGCAGCTCAGCTCTTGGGGCCTGGGGGGTGGGGGGTGCATGCCCCTGGGCAGAGGCCTCCTGTTATTTTTTAGTTTTTTATTCATTTTACAGTAAAGCGGATTTCCAAGGAATGCGCCCGAAAGCCCAACAAGAAAATTTGTAGGAAAGGAGGTAGGTAGCGAGCCGGCGGGGAGGGAGAGAGAGAGAGAGGGAGGGCTGCCTGCCCACCTGCCCTTGCCCCCAGGACCCAGCCTTCCTCCAAGTAGCCCAGGCTCAGGGGGCAGTAAGCAGGCATAAGCACCACCTCATCTGAGGGCCCTGGCTGCCTTGCAGGGAGAATTTGGTGGCCTAAGGCAGGCTCAGAGCAGAAGCAGCAACCCTATTTCTTCCAATCTTCCCAGCCCCAAATTCCACCCTAAAGTGTGTGCCAAAGGCAGAGCCAGTGGCTCTCTCGGTGACACCTCAGGAGAAACTCTAGGAAGCCAAGATGGAGCCAGAGGCTCCACCCTTTTCCTAGTGGGTGGAGCCAGAAGACCATCCCTTCTGTGTTCTTTCTCCTGGATTGAAAGTCTAGACTCAATTTTCCCACCCTGAAGCTTAGACCAAACGTGTACACAGGTTTAGTAACTCCTGCCATACACACCTCTGTCTCCCACCCCACTACCTCTGGCCAGAGTGTAGCTGATAGACCCAGGCTGCTCTGGTGGCAGAACTTGGGGGTCTCTGGGAACTATGGACTTTAAAGGAGGCAAAAGATCCTGAATTTTAAATTTACCCTCATGCTGAGAGGAGTTTCTCCCCCTGTATAATTCTTCCTGTTGGAATATCGCTTCATGTTTTCTGTAAAGTGCCTTGGCATTTACCTTAGAGAATCCTCCCTGTATCTCTGGAAGCGTCTAAGGCAGGAATCAGTATCCCAATTTTACAGATGAGGAAACAGGCCCAGGGGAGTGACTTGCTGCTGCTCAAGGCCCCCGTCGCTGGTCTGTGGCAGATCTGGGACCAAAACCTGGGTCTCTTGACCCTCAGGGCGTGTTCTTTCCACTGTAGCACACAGAAGCAACTCCCATCTGCTCATTCCCATCTCCCCAACTCAAAAAAAATGGTGAGATGTGGCTGGGCTGGGGAGAATTGGAACAGTAACAGCCTAAGGAACAGGTGGAAAAATCACAGCTTGATCCCTACAACCCTCTGGCAAGCTGGGAGTTTGTTTTCCTTTGATGTCCTAGGGCAGAGTTTCTCAGAATGGGGTTGCCAGGATTTCTGGGATGGGGTGCTCCTTACTGAATAAGAATTTCTGGGGGCAGAGCCTGGGAATCTATATGTTGAACATGAGCCCTGAGCGCTTCTAATGCACACCCGAGCATGGAGTGAGACCCGCTGCTGTAGGGATAGTATTTCACCACAGCCCCATACCCCACCCAGGACCTCACACACCATAGGCAATTGATGTTTTTTGTGTAATTCAGAAGCATCATGGTGCTGCAGAAAGAGTACAGGTCTGGGAAGCACAAGGCCTGAGTCCCAGCTCTGCTGCCAACTCACAGTGAGACCTTAGGCAAGTCTTGTCCTTCAAGAACCTCTGTTTCCACATCTGAGGTTGGTAGGGTACAGTTCTGGCCTTAGCATTCCATTAGCCTGTAAATGAATTCAGGAAGAAGGTCTCTTAAACCTGCAGGAGAGGCCGGGCGTGGTGGCTCATGCCTGTAATCCCAGCACTTTGGGAGGCCGAGGCAGGTGGATCACGAGGTCAGGAGATCGAGACCATCCTGGCTAATACGGCAAAACCCCGTCTCTACTAAAAAATACAAAAAATTAGCTGGGCGCGGTGGCGGGCGCCTGTAGTTCTGGCTACTCGGGAGGTTGAGGCA
Source organism: Pan troglodytes (assembly GCF_028858775.2). Classification (NCBI taxonomy): domain Eukaryota; kingdom Metazoa; phylum Chordata; class Mammalia; order Primates; family Hominidae; genus Pan; species Pan troglodytes. Next base: position 68,944,995 of record NC_072421.2, read on the forward strand.
GGAGAATGGCATGAACCCAGGAGGCAGAGCTTGCAGTGAGCTGAGATCGTGCCACTGCACTCCAGCCTGGGCGACAGAGCGAGACTCCATCTCAAAAAAAAAAAAAAAAAGAAAAGAAAAGAAAAGAAAAAAACCTGAAGGAGAGATGGCATTCACATTAACCATTTCTTAGGAAGAATGATCGCCCAGTAAGAGCCTTGGGCTGTCCAGTCCAGCCCTGAGAGTGTGGCCAGAGAGCAGACTGGAAGCCCCGGCTCAAACATGCACATTTACCAATCGTGATTGTTGACTGTGGGCAAGGCCATGTGCTAGGTGTTGTTGGGATGTGGAGGGATGTGAGGTAGAGGAAAGATTTAGAAATGACTAAAGGCCTAATCACTGCTCTGAAGAAGCTCTTAGCCTTGTATTAAAACTCAGCTGGTTTGGCCGGGCGCGGTGGCTTATGCCTATAATTGCAGCACTTTGGGAGGCCAAGACGGGTGGGTCACTTGAGCTCAGGAATTCGAGACCAGCCTGGCCAATATGGTGAAACCCCATCCCTACTAAAAATACAGGTGCATGGTGGCACACACCTGTAGTCCCAGCTACTTGGGAGGCTGGGGCAGGAGAATCGCTTGAACCCAGGAGGTGGAGGTTGCAGTGAGCCGAGGTGGTGCCATCGCACTCCAGCCTGGGCAACAAGGCTGAAACTCCATCTAAAAAAAGAAAAAAAAAAAAAACTCAGCTGGTTTCCCTAAGTCCCATGGGCCAATCAGGAAGTGGGTTCCAGACAGTGCAAGGGAAGGCATTTGGTCATTTCACTGTTCAAATTAGTTCCCTACCCAGGACCTGGTGGAAGAGTGACAAATCCATTTGGAAGAGTGACAAATCCCGCCTCTTGAGGGAGACCCATCCCCGGAGGTCGTTAGGGTTGTGGTGTGCAGAGGTCTGGGGACCAGCCTGGCTGGGATCCCTCAGCGGCGCAGGGTCTGGGAATGGTGGTCGGCAGTCAGGCTGGCCTGGGTGAGAGGCATGGCAGCCAGGAGCTGCTCAGCAAGTGCCAGGCTGAAGGAGCAGAGGCACCTGTGTGAAGGAGGCTGAGACAATGCAGCAACCCAGGAACACTTTCAGAGGGATTCACAAGGGACGTATCTTCTAAGTCAGGGATGATGGGAAATGAAGGGTTTCCTGGGGAAGACCTGCCCCATCTCCCCAACACCCCACCCCATCAAGTTGGAAGGAATTCGTGTCTGGGGATGAGCAATTCCTTCCCGTTTGGTAGGCTGTCCGCAGTGTGAGGGATGATGCCCATGTCCCATTAAGGTTTCTGAGGACAGCACTGGCAGGTGTTGAGCTAATGTGTTAAGACGGTAGGTGCCACCGGAAGTTCAGGGAGCCAGAGGCAATTTCTCCCCTAGAGCTGTGCTCTTGTCCTGGTTGAAAAGCCATTTTGTAGGATGAGGGCAGTTCCTGTTTTGATGAATGGCTGTAAGGAAATCTAGTCATCAGAGTCCAGACCGGCTGGGAAAGAGGGCTCTTTACTCCCTCCAGGCTGAGGGTATCTGATGTCATAGATGCCTGGGTTGGCAGCACAGCCCCCTCTGTTTCCACACACTGACCAGCATCCAGACAGCCGGTCCTCTCCCTCCACAGCCATCGCCAGGATGCACTTCTAGCCTCCTTAGAACAGGAAGGAGAATCTGTGCCAGCTTAGCCCCAGATCCTAAATGTCTCCCTTCTCACCTCTAGTCTCTTCTTTTTTCTCTTCCCCTCCTTGCCCCTTCTCTCCCCCTACATGCCCCACTGCTTTTCTCATCTATTTCTTCCCTCCCTTCCCCTTTCCCCCACCCCAGAAAGGTGGCATGATGCAGTGGAAAGACCATGGGCTTTGGAGTCAAGCAGACCTGGGTGTGAATCGCACCTCTAGCACTTCCTAGCTGTGTGATCTTGAGCAAGTCACTTTACCCCTCTGAACCTCAGTTTCCCCATCAGTGAAACAGTAATAAGGATAGGACCTATCTCACTGGGGTGTAAGGATCAAACAATATGGCAGAAGCAGAGTGTCTGGCACATGGTGAATATTCAGTACATGGTTGGAGCTGTGACCATTATTCCTATCTCTTTGTTTCTCTTCTATTTTTTTTCTCTCTCTCACCATCCCTTTCTCCTCTTCCCCTTTCTTCTGTCCCTCTCTCCCTCTCTGGCTCTCTCTACATCTCAGAGCAATGCTTGCTGCTCTCAACACTGGTTCCTGTGGGCAGGAACCCCATTTGCCATTAACCAGAGCAGGGGCTCCAACAAGGAAGACCAGAGGGAAAGCTTCATCTCCCATTTTCTCCTGTGGGAATCAGGGTCAGCTGAGGCCCAGCTTGAGCCTGCCCACTGGGCCCCAGGAGCTCAGGCCTGGGGTCCCTCTACACGTCTCTGCCCTAAGTACCTCGTATCCACAACCTCCACACTTGCTGGCAGTGTCACCCCTCACCCTTGGTACCTGACCCTGCTCTCCAGCTCGACCTGCCTGTGTACACACAAGCAGCCCCTTCCACCCAGAATGAATCCTTCCCCTGAGAGGGTCTCTGGCTCTGTGCCCTGGCCCACTTGCTGCTACCTCCTTCCTCACTGGAAAGGTAGTTGGTTGAGATGGGCTGTTGGGGACAAGGAGGCGGGGCAAGGCGGTGCAGAGAGGCCAGCACAGCAGGGGCCTGCAACACCATCATCCTGATGAAGGTCTGGGCCTCAGCCCACCCATTCCCTCAGTTCTTGCCATCCCTCCTGCCTGTCCTGGGCCCAGGCCCGGAGCTGGCTTGCTGGGCCACACTGCAGTCATGCTGTTTTTGAATTCTCTCTCTGTTTTGTTCTCTGTTCTGTGCTGTTGTGTCTCCCCGTGTCTGGTCCCCAGGATCCGGCGCTAAGAAACAGGGCGAGGACTTAGCGGATAATGACGGGGATGAAGATGAAGGTATTTGGGGGCTGCAGGGCGCGGCGGCTGGTGCATGGCACAGAGCCCCTCCCCTTCTCGATGGGGAGAAGCCCCGTCTGTCTGTCTGTCTGTCCGTTGGTGTGTTTCTGTTCCTGTACAAGGCCGTTGGGCTGTTCATCTGTCTTTGGCCCTGTTGGCCACTGGGAGTTCCGGGGTGATGGACATGGCTGGCAGGAGCAGGGGACCACAAGCAGAGCCATGGGGAGGACATCCTCCTTGCCTGGGTCTCCCGCCCCTTCCCCATCTTCTGTGGTTCAGAGGCACCTGCCCCTACTGAGCAGCAGGGAGAGTGGAGAGAAAGCAGGACCACTGAGGGCGGGGAGAGGACAAAGACAACGGAACGGCAAGGAGACTACCTGTGTTTCAGTGAAGAGACCCCTGTGTCTCACAGGGAGCCTGGCTTCTGGGAGAGGGGCCCCGCAGGATGGTGAACTGGGGAGTGAGGCAGTGACAACCAAAGGGGCTGGAAAAGCAGCACCAGAACCTCCCCAGCCTTCTAGAAAAGAGAGAGATGGTCTCGGGGCTAGGGGCTGCAGTAGGTACAAGACAAGGCCAGAAAGACTGGGCTAAAATGCCAGGCTGAGGCCAGGACATCACAGCCATCAATAGATGGCATAAGATCCTTGGGCAATGATCGGACCAGCCTTCCTCCTTGGAGAAACAAGTTCTGTTTGCTCCGCAGCAGAGAGCATTCCCTTCCTCCTCCATGCCCTGGCCCTGCCCCTCTGCCCTGAAGGGGCCAGGCAGCTCAGGGGGGCCCAGTGGTGATGGGTAGGGCTGTGCTGGCATGGCAGAGAGTATTGGTCCAGTTCACGGACTGACAGGCTACAGGCGGAGGTGATCAGGCCTGGAGCCTTCTCTTGACTGCCCCAGCCCTGATGCCGTGCCGCCTGGGCTCGGGAGCAGCCGCTTGATGGTCCCTTGTTGAATGGCCTCTGGGGAGGCTCCATCTTCATCTTGGTGCTGACTGGGAGCAGGCTCTGTCATTCTTAGTTCTTCCCCATCCCCAATGCTTCTGGTTAAGTCTGCCCAGGGAGAATGGGGAAATGGGCACATGGCTAAGAAACCATGTCAACAAGGTTCCCCCCACCCTATCTCTGCCATTCACTCCCCTTTCCCACATCCTTCCTTGTTCTCTCCCTGTGCCACCCCTTATTCCCACACCTCTTGTCTCTGTCTGCACTGGGGGGCCAGCTGCTGCCAATGGCCGTTTTTCCATGTAACTGGTCTAGTCTTGGGGGTTTCAGGGCTCCCCAGCTCCTGCTCTCTAAAGCCATGTCAGGTCCCAGGACTCCTGGGTGCCCAGGGCAGCGACTCACTTGATGTGGCTAAAGGACCAGCCCTTCCTCTTTCTGCTGCCCCCCGCGCCCAGGGCCCAGCCATGGCCCACTGAGGCCTGGCTGTATCACATGCCTGGCTGCCTTCAGCTGGGAGGCACTTGAAACCAGAGCCTTTAAAAATATCACTGAAGCCCCACTGTCTCGGGCTGATGCTTGAGCTCCAGGTTGAGCAACCCCATGAGTCCTGCCCTCAGGGATGGCGGTGGTGTCCTGGCACCTGGGATAGCTTTGCTGCCCGCACCCACCCCCCTGGGCTGGCAGGGGTGGGGGAGCAAGGGCATCCCACCCAGCCTGTGTCTCACCCCTTCTCCTTGCAGACATCCGGGACAGTGGTGCTAAACCCGTCATGGTCTACATCCACGGAGGCTCTTACATGGAAGGGACAGGCAACATGATTGATGGCAGCGTCCTCGCCAGTTATGGCAATGTCATCGTCATCACCCTCAACTATCGGGTTGGAGTGCTAGGTATGGTTCCCTGCCTGGTGCCTGGAAGGAAGACTGGCTTCGTAAGGGGGGAGGAAAGAATGCTGGAGAATTTAAAAACAGATAGCCTTGCTTCTCTAGCTGGTGCTAATAACCACAGTCAAAATGGTGTTATCCTCTGGCCCCTACCCAAATGCTAGGGGCTTCCCCATATCCCCAGGCCCTTTCTTGGAAGGTTTAGATGCCACCAGAAATTCAATTCAAACTTCACACCTTCTCTCAGGTCCCAAGCCAGGTCTCTGCTTCCAGACTTTGACTTGGCTGAGTTTTGTAGGATGCTTCGATTTTCCACTGTCCTGTCTTCACCTCTACCCACCCGCCCCACATCTCTAAACACCCCACACATGCACAGATATTCCTTCCAGTCCACTCCATGGCCACACACCTATTTACCTTCATGTGTTTACACATCCACCCCGCCATGCACCTGCAGGAAGACGGTGATTTCTCACTCACCCCAATAAAGTACACACACCTAGCCCCACATTCACATCTCCAGGCCCCTCACATGTAAACACATTCTCCTAGCACTCCAGGTAACTCCATTCACATGGTCTCTCCAGAACACATATCCACATACCCACACGGTCTGTGTACTCCACGTCTGCACCCCGCAGATGGCTCTCACCCTCTGCATATACACACACACATGCTCATATACTTCTCCCCATGTCTCTGTAGCCACATCTACACCGATACCCACGACGCATACACACCCACACTCACACTTTACCCCCATATTTACAGCCCACACAAAAACCTACACCCTGCACATCCATGTCCACACCCAAACTCCACACATATACACCTTAAATGTACATAAATATTCCTTCCACCCACCCCCCACAAATACCTACACACGCCCGTATCCCCCTGCACACCCTACTTCCACATCCACTTTACACATCCACCTACTACCACACACACCTGTCCCTCACTATCTCCTCAGAAACACAAACAAATATTCCCCTTCCCTACACACATATACTCTTACCTGTTTGTCCACACTGTCCCACCCCACACATACACAGATACTACACACACACCATATCCACATCTACATACATCCCACACACTGCCCTTATGTCATTCCCCTACACATACATTCCCCCACACACACATCCACATATGCATGCACGCGTATACATGCGCACACTCTTCCATACACAGCCTGTATATGTACACCCAGCACACACCCATGCACTTCTCCCCTCACCCCACCCCACAAATATATACACATCCGTGTACATGGGGCTGCATCTGTATCCATACATGCACACACACCTCTACCCAGGCCCAACCGCATCCCCCAAGTCTCCCCACACTTCCTTACCCCGTATATGCACACGTACACACACTTTGTACTCTAAGCATGTCCCCTGCACACTCCCACCCATCACACACATACTCCCATGCATATGCACTCATTGCCCAAATGCCTCCTCATATGCACCCATACACCTCCCCACCCCCGCATTCTCTGCTGTGCACAAGCTTGTGTCAGTCATTTAGGCTGCCCTTGAACCCTGTACCTTCCTTGGTGACCACCCGTGCCTATCTATGGCCAAAGTCTTGAGGTAAATGAGTGCCTCAGAGAGGGTGACTAAGCACACAGGGCCCTGCTCATGCTCCCCCAAGCCCCGCATCCCTGTAGTGGCATGAAGAAGCCAACTTCTTTCTGGAGGAAGAGTTTCAGCGGGAGTGTAGGCTCTTGGTCAGGTCTGTAGGCATATGAGTGCTAAACCAGCAGTTAGGCATGGCTTATTCCATGGCTAACTAGGGGACACGACCATATTTTATTTTATTTTCATTTAATTTTTGAGACAGGGTCTCACTCTTGCCCAGGCCAGTTTTGAACTCCTGAGCTCAAGTGATCATCCTCCCACCTCAAGGGCCTTATTTTAATTTGCTTATTTATTTATTTATTTATTTATTTATTATTTTTATTTTGTTTTTGAGGCAGAGTCTCACTCTGTCGCCCAGGCTGGAGTGCAATGGCACCATCTTGGCTCACTGCAACCTCCGCCTCCCGGGTTCAAGTGATTCTCCTGCCTCAGCCTCCTGAGTAGCTGGGATTACAGGCACCCGCTACCATGCCAGGCTAATTTTTGTATTTTTAGTAGAGACAGGGTTTCACCATGTTGGCCAGGCTGGTCTCGAACTCCTGACCTTAGGTGATCTGCCTGCCTCAGCCTCCCAAAGTGCTGGGATTACAGGCATCAGCCACCACGCCTGGCCCTTAATTTTCTCTTGACTATATTGCTTTGTCAGTTCCAATCTCAGAGGCTCCGGGGCTGCATTTCACTTCTGGGTGCAGTTGTATGCGCAGAACGGCAATCTTCTCTTGGTTTACAATTAATACTATGTGAGATAGGAAGATACTCTTTTGGGGTTCAAACTGCAGAAATTATGCTCCTTTAAAAAAGCAAAGTCGGTGTCCCCTTCATTGGCGCCTGGGAGACTGAATATGGAGCATGCAGGCCATTCACGCTGGCCTCCCCACGGTCTGGTAGGCTTGGGATGTTGGGATGTCATGGTTCTGCTCCTGCCCCTCTGTCTTTCTGCATCACCTCAGACACCATGGTGAGGCTCTTGTAAGCTGTTCTGTCCTGGTACCATGGTACCATGGTACCATGAAGGTGGCTGGAAACCCACACACTAGGGCTGCACACTTTCTTTTTTTAATTAATTAATTAATTAATTAATTTTTGAGACAGAGTCTCACTCTGTCACCCAGGCTGGAGTGCAGTGGTGCAATCATGGCTCATTGCAGCCTTGACCTCCCAGGCTCAAGTGATCCTCCCACCTCAGCCTCCCGAGCAGCTGGGATTATGGATTACAGGTGTGCACCACCACACCCAGCTAATTTTTGTATTTTTAGTAGAGACAAGGTCTCACTATGTTGGCCAGGCTGGTCTGGAACTCCTGATCTCAAGTGATCCACTTGCCTTGGCCTCCCAAAGTGCTGGGATTACAGGCGTGAGCCACCGCGCCCGGCTGGGCTGCACAGTTTCTAGAGAGGAATGAACGCGCAAATGTAATCACAAACAGATATGCAGACACATGTACACGGTAGTTCAAAGCCAAAAGTAATTTTGCTACTTTCTTTTCTTAGAGTGACAGAAAACACTCAGCTCAGCTGCTTAAAAAAATATAAACACAATGCTCCATTCTATAAGGTTTATTGGAAAATACAAAGAATACTAAAAATATGCTTCAGAGCAGCTAGGAATGAAGAAAGAGAGCATGGAAAAGAGGGAGAGAAAGAGGAGAAAGCAAGGAAGAGAAGAAAAGGAGAGGACAATAGAGAGTCAGGGAGAGGAAGCAGAGAGGAGACAGAAGGAGAGACTTAGGATCTGGGGAGAGACTCGGCATTTCACGTAGGATGTGAAGTCTCCACAGTGTCAGTTGGGAACTGTGGGCCGCACAGAAGGCTGTCGCTGGTGAGCATTCCGTATGATATCCTGATTTGCTGATTACTTCACAGTCCTTCAGCTGCTCTAATCCTTAAGCTTCTACACCAGAAGTTCTTAACCTTTGGGGGCATCTTGGACCCTTTTGAGATTCTGATGAAAGCTATGGACTCTCCCCTGGAACAATGCACACATGCGTGTGTGCACACACGTATGTGCGCACACACACACTTAATTTTACAGGGCCGGGTGTGGTGGCTCACGCCTGTAATCCCAACACTTTGGAAGGATGAGGTGGGTGGATCACCTGAGGTCAGGAGTTCAAGACCAGCCTGGCCAACTAAACCCTGTCTCTACTAAAAATACAAAAGTGAGCTGGGCATGGTGGCACGCGCCCGTAGTCCCAGCTACTCAAGAGGCTGAGGCAGGAGAATTGCTTGAACCTGGGAGGCGGAAGTTGCAATAAGCCAAGATCGTGCCACTGCACTCTAGCCTGGGCAACAGAGTGAGACTCCATCTCAAAAAAAAAAAAAAAAAAGAAAAGGAAAAATAAAAAGAAAAGAAAAGAAAGAAAGAAAAAACAATTTTACAGATCCCCCTTAAGTTCATCCATGAAAGTCAGGTTAAGAACTCGCACTTGACAGCCCCGTCATTTGGATAACCAGAACAGCACATCTAGGGGGCAGGAACATTCTTTGAGCTTAAGCAGTTGATGATCAAATATCACCGAAAACTCAGAAGGAGTCCTACACTGAGATTTGCTCAGAAGTTCCTCACCACTTCCTGCACCACTTCCTGCACACCCTTCAGTTCCTGTTCTGGAACACAAATATAATCAATAAGCCCGTATTGGATGCCGGGTACATATAAGATGTTTGTTTTTGTCTCTTGACACCAGATGTAGAACATGGGTTTGTCCCTGATGCTTGGGAATTTTCTTTTCTTTTTTTTTTTTATTGAGACAGAGTCTTGCTCTGTCACCCAGGCTGGAGTGCAGTGGCACAATCTCAGCTCACTGCCAACCTCTGCCGCCGGGTTCAAGCGATTCTCGTGCCTCAGCCTCTGGAGTATCTGGGATTACAGGCGCGCACCACCACGCCCAGGTATTTTTTTTTTTTTAGTAGAGGCGGGGGTTTCGCCATGTTGGCCAGGCTGGTCTCGAACTCCTGACCTCAGGTGATCCGCCCTCCTCAGCCTTCCAAAGTGCTGGGATTACAGGTGTGAGCCACTGCGCCCGGCGGGGAATTTTCCTGTGTAGTGGGGCCTTTGTTGTTTTGTTGCCCAAAGCATCCCAGAACAGGTGGTTTGTTTTGGACCCCAGTCACAGGCATTCATTCACTCTCCTTCCCATCAGCTTTCCTGAGCACTGAACCCATCAGGCGGTTCACTCTAAGGTGCTTATCTTTTTTCTTCTTTTTTCTTTCTTTCTTTTTTTTTTTTTTTTTCTTTTTGAGACAGAGTCTCGCTCTGTCGCTCAGGCTGGAGTGCAATGGCATGATCTCGGCTCACTACAACCTCCGCCTCCCCGGTTAAAGCAATTCTCCTGCCTCAGCCTCCCAAGTAGCTGGGATTACAGGCGCCTGCCACCACACCCGGCATATTTTTGTATTTTTAGTAGAGACGGGGTTTCACCATGTTGGCCAGGCTGGTCTTGAACTCCTGACCTCAGGTGATCCACCTGCCTCGGCCTCCCAAAGTGCTGGGATTACAGGCATGAGCCATCACGCCCGGCCTCTAAGGTGCTTTTCTAGATATCTTGGGTGATTCATGAATGTTGAGAATGTCACAGGCTAATCCATGGATCCTCTCCAAGGCAGAGGGGTAGCTATTATTTGAGAAGGCCCCACTGGGCTTGAAGCCAACAAAGAAAGGGACTCCAGCAGGATATAGGATGTGGAAATCCCTGAGGCTGAGGAAGCAGGCACTTGCCAAGTTTTACTCCAGGTTCCAGAATTGAATCCTACATGCTTGCTCAGGTACCCTCCAGGCAAACCGAAAACCCAGTAAACATCAAGCCTTGAGTGACACAAATATCTGGTTTTGTTACAATCTGCCAGATTCCCCATCTTCTGTTGACGAGCAGTTTACCATGAACTGCAGTATAAACTTGGGCCCAGGGAGACTGGCTCCGATTTATTCTGACAGTTTATGGAGTTTAGTATTTCAGCCTTCATTCTCACATGGTTTCTGTGGATGGTTGAGTTACTGGGGAACTAGCAGTGAGTGACCTCTCCCAGAATGCCAGATATTGTGTGCTTGTGGTTGGTCAGGTTTGCTGTCATCTTCCTGAGCCTGTTGGAGATAGCATTTCTTTTTTCTTTTCTTTTCTTTTCTTTTTTTTTTTTTTTGAGATGGAGTTTCACTCTTGTTGCCCAGGCTGGAGTGCAATGGCGCTATCTCAGCTCACCACAACCTCCGCCTCCCAGGTTCAAGTGATTCTCCTGCCTCAGCCTCCCTAGTAGCTGGGATTACAGTCACATGCCACCAAGCCCGGCTAATTTTGTATTTTTAGTAGAGATGGGGTTTCTCCATGTTGGCCAGGCTGGTCTCAAACTCCAGACCTCAGGTGATCGGCCCGCCTTGGCCTCCCAAAGTGCTGGGATTACAGGCATGAGCCACCACGCCTGGCCTGGAGATAGCATTTCAAGCAGGACTCTTCATGGAGTAGGGATCATTGACATGGCATCATCCACATGCTTCAGGGCCCCTTAACCAGAGGCTCATAGGATCTGAGAGAGCAGAGAGTGATGGTCAAATCCTCCATCCAATCACCTGAGGTCAGGAGTTCAAGACCAGCCTGGCCAACATGGCGAAACCCCATCTCTATTAAAAATACAAAAATTAGCCAGGCATGGTGGCAGGCACCTGTAATCCCAGCTACTCGCAAGGCTGAGACAGAAGAATCACTTGAACCTGGGAGGCGGAGGTTGCAGCGAGCCGAGATCATGCCATTGCATTCCAGCCTGGGCGACAAGAGTGAAACTCCTTCTAAAAAAAAATAAATAAATAATAAATAAATCCTCCATCCAGCCCTTTCAGGCCTTTGTTCCTAACCCAGGAAATTGGTACATTGGAGAAATCTGCTCTACTACATCCAAATGCAGGCTTTGCCTGCTGATTAGGGCAGGCATGTTTGACACATTTCAGTAAATGATGCCTTGGCAAAGGCTGAAGCCAAGACCACTATTGCCTAAATGAAAGAAAAGGAAAAGAGAATACAGGGGAAGGAGAGAGGAGGGAGGACTAAAAGAAGGACAGTGATTTCTGCCAGAGGGTCCCAAGGCTTGGGCAGCTGGGTTGGATCATGGTCAACAGAGTTGGGGTTTTGAGGGATTTTTTTTTTTTTGGTTGCTTTTTTAGAGATGGAGTCTCGTTCTGTCCCCCAGGCTGGAGTGCAGTGGGGTAATAACAGCTCACTGCAGCCTTCACACCTAGGCTCAAGTGATCCTCCAGCCCCAGCCTTCTGAGTGGCTGGGACCACAGGCATGCACCACCACAACTGGCTAATTTGTTTTGTTTTAAAAACAAAAAGGGACAGGGTCTTGCTACACTGGCCAGGTTGGTCTCAAACTTCTGACCTCAAGTGATCCTCCCACCTCAGCCTCCTAAAGTGCTGGGATTACAGGTGTGAGCCACCATGCCCGGCCAAGTTTTTAAGACTCAAAGGAGCAGCTTCAATTTCTGAATGGGCCACGCAAAGGAAAAGCTGATTTCCTTGTCTGGAAGAGCAAGGGTTCCTTCTTCATCCTCATGCAGGCTTTCTCTAATTCATTCTCATTTCCTCCTCTGGAACCTGGGGCTAAAGAGGACTTGTGACTAGGGCCCGGGAGAAATAACTAAGTACTTTACATACTTAATTGTACCAGAGGTAAATTAATAACACACTTGAAGAGGATGAGATGAGCTCTTTTGCAGAAGCTAGGTACAGAAGGACTTGAGAAAGACAGTGGTGAGGTCTTGTGACTGCTTGAGTCTATTTGAATTCAGCCTCTGCCTATGGACTGCAAGGACGCCAGAGAACTCCCCATGAGCTCTGGGAGTCTTCTCCAACATGGCCTCTCACAAAGTTGATTCCAGGTGCTGTGAATGAGCTTTTAACTGGGGAGTAAAAAATACTGATCCAAGTGTGGGTTTCCAATGTGTAGGAGCTTCACAATTACCCACCTCCAAAGACTTCTTCCAAAAGCCTAGGGCAGGAGAAGACAGAGCCTTCCAAGGGACCCAAGGATTCAGGGAAGAGAGATGAAATAAGGCCGCAGGCTCAGTCTAAAATGGAAGCAGAGTAGGGGGGAATATAGGACATCTCTGTGGGATAGCCAGCAGGTGGGCAGGAAGGTAGTCTCCATGGCAACAAGTCTCCACAGCAGCAAATCCCAGCAGGTGGGTGGGAAGGTAGTCTCCATGGTGACATGTCTCCTCAGCAGCAAATTCCAGTGGGGGGGCGGGAAGACCTGTTTCTGTGGTAACGCACTGCGCTACTTCCCCATTTCTCCACCAGATGAAAAAGATGGTCTGACCCAGTGGTTTCTCAACTTTGGCAGGTATCAGCATCACCTGGAGAGCTTGTTAAAAACACAGATTGCTGGGCCCCACCCCAGAGTTTCTGATTCCTTAGGCCTCCAAGGGAGGGAAATGAGGACCTGCCCTGAAAATGAGGGGAAGGGGGCCATCGAGGCCCCGGAAGGAAGTGGAGAGGGACTGATTTGAACAGGAAGGGCAAGGAGAGCTTAGGGATTGTTGCCTCTTGGGATCATCTACACTTCCTTTGGAGAGAGAAGAAAGGGGAAAGAGAAGTAACTATAGAGCTGCAATGTGCCCAGCATGTTATAGATGCTTATGTTCATTTTGTCCTTGTTACAACCCTGTGAGGTATTTTTATCCCCATTTTACAGAAGAGGACACTATGGCCCAGAGATTTTAAATTAAGTGCCCAAGGCTACATGACTAAGATGTGATAGAGCCAGGATTCAAATCAAGGACCGTCTGACTCCAGGGTTTCCATTCTATCTTGCCAGATGTTAGGGTAAGGTCCCCAATAGTACATCAGGGCAGAGAATGCTGAGTTCTGGACATTTGCAGTTTCTGCAGTTTGTCTCCCACCTGGAGGCATGCACTTCAAATGGTCTGCAGACCCCTCCTTCCAAGCTGCAGACCCCTCCTTCCAACAGGTGGGAGGCAGGGAGCTGACCCCTCCTCTGTTGACGATGCTGGACATTGCAGAAAGGAGCACTGGTTTAAGTTAACTATGTGGGAAGAACTACACTGCGTGCTCATTCTCTATTCCCACCTCCCCTGTTGACCCTGCCTGCCGTCATCACCCAAATCCTCCATCCCTCTGCCTTCATTGTCTTCATGCCCTTTGTTGAATCCAGGTTTCCTGAGTACTGGAGATCAGGCTGCCAAGGGCAACTATGGGCTCCTTGACCAGATCCAGGCCCTCCGCTGGGTGAGCGAGAATATTGCCTTCTTCGGGGGAGACCCCCGCCGGATCACTGTCTTTGGCTCGGGCATTGGTGCATCCTGCGTCAGCCTCCTCACGTTGTCACATCACTCAGAGGGTGAGTAACTCGTGGGGCAAAACATGAACTAGCCAAGTGCCGGCTGTCCCAGCATGCCCCATCCATGCCCCAGGGCATCCAAGGGAATCGGCCAGCTCTCTTCTACCAGCTTGGTATCCCTTTGGCAAGAAGTGGAAGAGAAATGTTTCTCTGGGAGAAGTACTTCTCCCAAAGCTGGAGAGGGAAGGAAGAGAATCCCATTTATGTCCCGGGAAAGCAAGATTCTCCTTCTGATGTGGGAGTCTTATTTGGGGGAGTGGGAATAGAACAATTGTCCCCTCAGAGGACAATAGTTTGACAGGGGTTGGGGAGGATCTTTCAGCATGGGAAGGACATGTTACTTCACAGTAGAGATATAGGGTGGAAATTGGTTTCTAGGTCTAAGAAACATCCATTCTCTGCCTTTCTCTCTGAAGAACAAGTCTGTACAAGAGGGGAAACATCCTAGAGGGGGAAGTGGGTCTGAAATGAGAGTCACTAACCCGCGAGGTGGGCTTCTTCCATAGGATGATGGTCTATTATCAGACTCCAGACCTCTCCCCGACTGTGCAAGCTGCCGGGGAGATTCTCATTTTTGGCCTCTCTCCTTGTGGTGGGTCCCTTTGCCAGTGACCCTTCCAAGAGAGCAGAATAGGTCCTTTTTGCTCGGCAGGAAATGTTTTCTCCACCTCTGGACTACTGGGAACATTCTATCTCTGAGAGGCAAAGCTGAGCTTCTCATGAAGAAAAGATCTTCCTGAAATAGGTGCCCTTTTCTGAAGTAAGGAAATCTGTGAGCGAGGATGCTTTTTTTCTTTTTTAATTGAACACTAACCCCCTGAGTTAGGGACATTCTCACAGGAAGACTTTCCATCTCTTGAAGAAGTTCTGTCTCTCTCAGAGAGAAGAACCACCTTCTTTGACCTAGAAATTCTGTCTTTGCCCCTCCAGGGACTACCCTGGTGAGGGAAGACTTAGGTGGGATCTGCATCTCTAAAGAGAGAGACTGTGTTCCTAGGTGACCATAGTGGGAACAGGAATCTTCCCTTTTTCCCCAAAGGAGGGCGAAATGACGGGCTGCAAGGGTGCCTTGGCCTGAAAAGATGTTCTGTGCCTCCTCTGACTGGGGACTCCTCCCCTAGGAGAAGAAAGCCTTTCCTGGAGTGGTGCTATGCTTTGTCTCATAGGGGGCCTGTGTCTCTGGAGGTTTGACTTCTTTTTTTTCTTTGAGACAAGATCTCGCTCTGTCCCCGAGGCTCTGTCCCCCAGTGCAGTGGTGTGATCACAGCTCACTGCAACCTGTTCCTCCCAGGCTCAAGTGATCCTCCTGCCTCAGCCCCCAGAGTAGCTGGGGACTACAGGTGCATGCTACCATGCCCGGCTAATTTTGGGGATAAATTTTTTTTGTAGAGACAGGTTTTCGCCATGTTGCCCAGGCTGGTCTCAAACTCCTGAGCTCAAGCGATCTGCCTACCTCGGCCTCCCAAAGTGCTGGGATTACAGGCATGAGCCACTGTGCCTGGCCGAGGTTTGACTTCTTTAAAGATCTGTTCTCTCTGTTTTTCTGTAATTGATGCATGGAGAATAATCTTTGGGAAAATGAGGCTGTCTTTTAAGTAGTAATCTATCATTTCTTTCCCTCTCTTTCCACTCATGCAAACTGGCTTTCTCTTAAAGGAATGGAATTATGTGCCTGAGGGACAAATTCTCCCTTGGGAATGTTGGGGCCAGGGAGAGAATGATATCCTTTTTTTTTTCTAGAGGGGAAAATTATCTTCTTTTTGAGTTTGGGGGACTGGCTCCCTCTCTGCTAGGGGAAAATCTGAATTTGAAGTATCGGTAGCTTCAGATAAAAGGAAAGTCTCTGCCAGGCGCGGTGGCTCACGCCTGTAACCCCAGTACTTTGGGAGGCCAAGGCGGGTGGATCACCTGAAGTCGGAAGTTCAAGACCAGCCTGACCAACATGGTGAAACCCCGTCTCTACTAAAAATACAAAATTAGCCGGGCGTGGTGGCGGGTGCCTGTAATCCCAGCTACTCGGGAGGCTGAGGCAAGAGAAACGCTTGAACCTGGGAGGCAGAGGTTGCAGTGAGCCGAGATCCCACCATTGCACTCCAGCCTGGGCAACAAGAGCAAAACTCCATCTCCAAAAAAAAAAAAACAAAGTCTCAGTGGAGACCACAGACGGGGAGCACAGGTTCCCTGGAGACTTTCAGACCCCAAGGCCTTTGCCCTTGGGCTCCTTCCCCAAGCCCTCAGAATGTGGGGCTCTTGCCTGCCTGCATTTCTCATCTCTCATGAAAAAGACTCCTTTGTGGTGCAAGTGCCAGCTCCCTGGTGGTGCGCTGGCACGGAGCTGGGCCCAGCTGGGCAGGAAGCAAGAGGGGAAGACAAGGAGAGATAAAGAGAGGCGGCATAAGGGGGCTGATGTCTGGGATTCAAGGGGTTAATTCTTCCTGACATTGCCTTAACCCCTAAGTTACCAGCCATCGCACCAGGACAGGGAAGGGATGGTGGAAGCCATCAAGGAAGGGGTTCAGCAACCCCTCCTTTGGCCCTACATCATCCCCTGCCAAAAGAGTTGTTCCCCCTTCCTAGCCCATTTAAACCATGGGGCAGCCTCAGTGACAAAGGAATGAAGGGATTTATGGCTATGTGTGACACGACAGATCTGACCTGGCGCTACCTGTCTTCTGTAGGCCTTTTCCAGAGAGCCATCATCCAAAGTGGCTCTGCTCTGTCCAGCTGGGCTGTGAACTACCAACCAGTGAAGTACACCAGCCTGCTGGCAGACAAAGTGGGCTGTAATGTGCTGGACACCGTGGATATGGTGGACTGTCTTCGGCAAAAGAGTGCCAAGGAGCTGGTAGAGCAGGACATCCAGCCAGCCCGCTACCACGTGGCCTTTGGCCCTGTGATTGATGGTGATGTCATTCCTGATGACCCTGAGATCCTCATGGAGCAGGGCGAGTTCCTCAACTATGACATCATGCTAGGTGTCAACCAGGGCGAGGGTCTCAAGTTTGTGGAAGGGGTGGTGGACCCTGAGGATGGTGTCTCTGGCACTGACTTTGACTATTCCGTCTCCAATTTTGTGGACAATCTCTATGGCTATCCTGAGGGTAAGGACACCCTGCGAGAGACCATCAAGTTCATGTATACAGACTGGGCAGACCGTGACAACCCTGAGACCCGCCGTAAAACACTGGTGGCACTCTTCACTGACCACCAGTGGGTGGAGCCCTCAGTGGTGACAGCCGATCTGCATGCCCGCTACGGCTCGCCTACCTACTTCTACGCCTTCTATCATCACTGCCAGAGCCTCATGAAGCCTGCTTGGTCAGATGCAGCTCATGGGGATGAAGTACCCTATGTTTTTGGGGTTCCTATGGTAGGCCCCACTGACCTTTTCCCCTGCAACTTCTCCAAGAATGATGTTATGCTCAGTGCTGTCGTCATGACCTATTGGACCAACTTTGCCAAGACTGGGTAAGGAGAAAATAGGGTTTTTTTCCTCTTTGAGACCCCAGCATGCCCTCCCCTCTGCTCCTCTAGCTAAACCTCTTCCATCATATCCCTTCCTAAGATATTCCCAAAATCTTGCTTGGTACCCCTTCACTCATCTTCCTATCTCCCCTTCCTGAGTCTTTCATGCCATTTTTCCTTCCTTCAAAAATGTTGTTGAGGCTCAGAACTCAGTTAGCATCGGGACTAGGAAGGAATGAGAGTTACTGGAAGAACTATGGGATTTAGCCAGGCCCAGTGGCTCACGGCTGTAATCCCAGCACTTTGGGAGGCGAAGGCAGGCAGATCACTTGAGCCCAGGAGTTCAAGACCAGCCACGGCAACATAGAAAGACCCTGTCTCTAAAAGAAAAAGCATTAGCCAGGCATGGTAGTGCATGCCTGTAGTCCCAGGTATTTGGGAGGCTGAGGTGGGAGGATCGCTTGAGCCCCGGAGGGTGAGGCTACACTGAGCTGTGATCACGCCACTGTACTCTAGCCTGGGTGACAGAGCGAGACCTTATCTTAAACACACACACACACACACATATACACACACACACTATGGGATTCAAGGTTAGCTGGTCACAGGCTATGTGAAATAGGAATGCAGTACTTCAGAAAGAGCCTTCAGGGCCAGGCGCGGAGGCTCATGCCTGTAATCCCAGCACTTTGGGAGGCCAAGGCAGGCAGATTGCCTGAGCTCAGGAGTTCAAAACCAGCCTGGCCAACATGGTGAAACACCGTCTCTACTATAATACAAAAAATTTGCCAGGCGTGGTGGCGGGTGCCTGTAGTCCCGGCTACCTAGGCAGGAGAATTGCTTGAACCCAGGAGGCAGAGGTTGCAGTGAGCCGAGGTTGCCCCACCGCACTCCAGCCTGGGCGACAGAGCGAGACTCTGTCTCAAAAAAAAAAAAAAAGAAAAAAAAAAGAGAGAAAGAAAGAGAGAGAGAGAGAAAGAAAAAGGGAAGAAAGAAAGAAAGAGAAAGAAAGAAAGAAAAAGAGACTTCGGGTTCAGCAACTTCTGCTTGCTTAATAAAAGAAAGAGCCTTTATTAGGGGGCTCCTGGCAAAATTGGGCAGCTGAAAAGATTGATAAATGCTCAGTAGCATGTGCAAAGAAAAAGCATCTATAGCCTTAATCTTAAAGGATGAGCGCCGGGAAGGAGGATATAGGAGTTCAAGCCCTGGGGAAGAAGCAGGTGTGGGCAGAGCAGGGGACCCTGAAAAAGATGGAAATGGTGGGAAGTTCTAAACTGGGAAAGAGGTTTGGCTGTCAGAGGAAAAATGCTGGGCCTTTTCCTCATCCAGATAGAGTGGTGACCCCAGATTTCCATGTGGTATTTCAGGGATCCCAACAAGCCGGTCCCCCAGGACACCAAGTTCATTCACACCAAGGCCAACCGCTTTGAGGAAGTGGCCTGGTCCAAATACAATCCCCGAGACCAGCTCTACCTTCACATCGGGCTGAAACCAAGGGTCCGAGATCATTACCGGGCCACTAAGGTGGCCTTTTGGAAACATCTGGTGCCCCACCTATACAACCTGCATGACATGTTCCACTATACGTCCACCACCACCAAAGTGCCGCCTCCGGATACCACCCACAGCTCCCACATCACCCGCAGGCCCAATGGCAAGACCTGGAGCACCAAGCGGCCAGCCATCTCACCTGCCTACAGCAACGAGAATGCCCAGGGGTCCTGGAACGGGGACCAGGATGCAGGGCCACTCCTGGTGGAGAACCCTCGTGACTACTCCACTGAATTAAGTGTCACCATCGCCGTGGGGGCCTCCCTCCTGTTCCTTAACGTTCTGGCCTTCGCTGCCCTCTACTACCGTAAGGACAAACGGCGCCAGGAGCCCCTGCGGCAGCCTAGCCCTCAGCGGGGAGCCGGGGCCCCGGAGTTGGGAGCTGCTCCAGAGGAGGAGCTGGCAGCATTACAACTGGGCCCCACCCACCACGAGTGTGAGGCCGGTCTCCCCCATGACACGCTGCGCCTCACTGCATTGCCCGACTACACCCTGACCCTGCGGCGCTCCCCGGATGACATCCCACTCATGACCCCCAACACCATCACTATGATCCCCAACTCCCTGGTAGGGCTGCAGACATTGCACCCCTATAACACCTTTGCCGCAGGGTTCAACAGTACCGGGCTGCCCCACTCACACTCCACTACCCGGGTATAGCTCCAACTCAGAGCACAGCCAATCTCCAGGCTCCCTCCCTCCCAGATCCAGGAACACATGCACACACACACACACACACGCAGACACACACACACATATATGTATACGCACGCACCCACACCCTACAGCAGATCCACCTGCACAAACATAGACAGATGTGGACATGCACCCGCATGTACAAAAACACAAATACGGAAGTAAACCTGAACAAACCCTTTAAATGGGGACGCAGATGAGTCCTCGGTAAACCGAGAACCCATGAAACAGCAGCTGAAGCCAGCTCCCTGAATCTGACCACAGACACTCCTGGGGGGCCTGAAAGCAACAGCTGGACACCCCCTTGGTGCTCGCCTTCGGCCTCTCTTGGAACTGCACCACCGACCAACTCCAGACTTGGGAGCTTTAAAGAGCAGGATAGCTCTTCCTCCCCAGGACTTGGTCTTTTTTCTGGGTCTTGTTTTGTTGATTTTTCTTTTTTAATTTTGGAACAAATGCTTTTCCAACCCATGAGTGCTAAGAGCCTCTGGAAGGGAGGGCTTCAGGCCCGAAGGTCTCTCTGGCTCTAGGACCCCCAGTGCTCACACAATCAGACCAAGGAACAAGACCCCCAGGAAGGAAACAGATTTAAGCAAGAGCATGGGGTGGAAGGAGAAAGGGGCTAGCACTGGATGGAGCTGGAGGGCCGTAGGGGAGAGATCTCCAACTCTCTCTGTGTCCGTGTGGAGGGCTGCAGAGCCTGCAGGGTGACCTGCTTCCCCAAAGGCCAACAGCATTGGCCTGGCCAGACCAGGTGACCTTAGATTTGGTGAACAACGTACTATGGAAGCCACATCACTATTGGGCCCCCAGGTCTGATCTGGGTTTTGCCTCTGCCCTTGGGGAAATGCTATCAGAAATTCGCCCCATTTTCTTTACAGTCTTTTGTGTCTGTCATTTCTCTTTCAAAAAGGCGGTGTTTTTTGTTGTTGTTGGCTTTTTTTTTTTTTTTAAAGAAAAGTTCTTAAAACACTAACGGAAACCCATGGAGTTTGTCCTTTGTAAAAATTTTAAACACAGTGTCTTGATATAAAAATAAAAAATCCAGTTAGCACTCCCAACCTGCCTCCCTTGCACAGGCCTTGCCCCAACAGACCTCCGAACAGGGTGCCTCTGCGGGCTGGGAATCAGGCAATCAGGCAGCCTCCCCCTGCCTCCTGTATCTTTAAGCTGATACTTAAAGCTGATACTTTAAGCTGAGTCTGGGCTGCACTGTGCGGGGTTGGGGGTTGGGGGCCCCTGCATGAAGGCCTCTCCAATCTTAATCAGGTTGCTCTTCCCATCCCCCTGCCCCCAGCGCGCTGGGTTCCTGCAGCTGAAGCCTCCTCTCAGCACTTCAGGCCTCCTAATGAAATGGCAAAAATACTTCCTTCCTCCTCTGCCACCGCTGCGGCCTCCTCCTCCTCTTCCTTCTCCTCCTCTTCCTTCTCCTCCTCTTCCTTCTCCTCCTCTTCCTTCTCCTCCTCCTCCTCTGCTGCAACCACCCTGCCCTCACCTTGGACTGGGGGCTGGGAGGAGGTTTGACCTCTAACATGCTGAAATTCTTTCTCCTATCTGAATCCAGTGCAGCGTCAGACGTGGACTCCCTGGCCTTGAGTGACTGACAGAGCAGAGGCCCTCTCCTTCCCCAGGGATACTTGTTTGCTGCTCTGTGAATTAGAACTGGAGAAGTCCTTGGGGCCCTGGGAGCGATTTTTCTACAGGATTGTGATCAGTGACTCCCTATCAACCCTGGGGCATGGATTCAGTGGGGCCTCACAGGGTTAGCATTATGGGATTTCATATTATTCTCAGTGACTTGAAAGACTGAACTGGGAGTGTGCTCGGCAAGTATGATAGTTGGGTGGGGTTGCTGATACCTCAGAAAGCAGGAATAGAATCTTCAAATGACCCTGACAAAATGAGGGAGATGAACCATCACAAGGAGGACCATGTTCAGAGAGGACGAACACAGGTAGTGTGTACAAAGACCAAAACCTAGAACTAATACACTAATATGGTACACTGGAGATGGGCAGTGATTGACTTGACACAAGTATAGTTAAAAAGAAGAAGAACTGGGGAGATGGTGTAAGGGTACATCACAAGTGAGTCCATGGTGTAAAACTGGTTTTTCCCCCTCCTTTCCTCACACCCTTCTTTCCTTTCTTTTTTCCAAAACTAATGTGGATCCTGCATATAGTAACAAAAACACAGCATGGAGGATCTGAGAAGTCATCCAAGTGTGAGTTTTAGAACCAGAAGTCACCCGAGAGTCATCTAGTCCAACCCATTTATTTTATAGTTGAGGAAATGGGCCCAGAAAAGCCCGTCACAGTTAGTATTAGAAACAGACCTAGAATGCCACCCAGCACTACACGACCCTTGCCATAGTCCCACTCAACTCGTTCCCCTCTACCTGCCATTGGTCATACCTTTCAAAGCATGATGGGTCTACCCTTGGCCAACACATTTTTAGCATAAGTGGAAAGCTAGAGAAGGTCTGGAGAAGAGCATAAATAATGCCACGGGACTAGGTGCTGTGTGTGCGTGCATGCGTGTGTGTGTGTGTGTGTGTGTGATCTAGAAAGGAAAAAGCTGATGAGGTAACATTCAATGGTTGTAGAGCACCTACCATGTGAAAAGTGTGCTATACCCATCTTCAAAATTTAACTCCTAAATAAGGACAGAGCTGATGACCTCTTCTCCGTTTCTTTTGAGAATGATAGAGGGGAAAATGAGATCAAGTGAAATACAAGGAATCACTGTGCTATGAATAGGAAATGATCACAAGCACCTAGTGAGTTCTCAATCGCAGTTGCCAAATTGAGTGAATGGCTACTAAGGGAAGCACTGGTATTTCTCATCTTCCTGAAAGCAGAGAGCTAGATTATATGACTTTTTTTTTTTTTTTTTAACAGAGATGGGGTTTCACCATGTTGCCCAGGCTGGTCTGAAACTCCTGGGCTCAAGCAATCCTCCCACCTCGGCCTCCCAATTGACCTTTTGAGGTCAATTCAGAGTCTTTGTTCTTATGTTCCATCCTTTGATTGCTCCATTTGAGATATTACGTGGCCTCCTATTTGAGACCATACCTGGCCTCCTGTTCTTTAGTGGGGAGTGTACCTCCAAGTTAGGAGTGCTCTCTATTTTGGGACGATTTAGACACTGCCTCTCCTCTAAGAACTCAAGGCGCCATAGCAAAACCAGCTCCAATCCTATTAGGGACCCATCAGTGAGAGATTACAATTGGTCTTCACACCTTTGAAAGGTCTAGGTGGAAGAGGTGACCTCCAAGACAGGCATGATTTCAATCTAATTGACAGTCAGTTCTGTGCCCCTGTAGCCTCAGGTTCTCAGCCCTGTTGCTGATGGCCAGCCCTGGGTCCAGCTAAAATGCCCAGCTCCTTGTTTGAAGTGAAGCTGAGGATATACTTGGATTTATTTAACATTGCAAAAAGCATTAGTGCCTAGATTCGGTCAGTCCACATCCCTAGATTTATCTGGTTTCTATTTTAGTCCTTTAAGGAGTTGGACACAGCTATCATATGATCTGAATTTGTAGTGTGTGTGAAGGGTCAGAGGTTGGTCACTGTGGAAATCTCCATAGCTTGAAGTATGGTTACCAGGACTGTAGGCTTGGCCTTGTGCTAGTTTACATACTGTGGGGGATAGAAGACACCTATTTTGGGTTGTGTACTGTCAGGAAGACAAAACGGAACCACAATCCAATGAATGAAATGCATGTGCTTCAATTGTATGGTAAAGGTTAAACGGATTGGAGAAACTGTAAGAAAGGCTATGATGGGATTGGGGTGGGTGGGTAGAGTAGTGGGCATTCCAAATTGGAGGGAAACCTCAGCCAAATCATGGAGATGAGAAGGTCTAGGTGTGCTTGAGGGGATGGGCCAAAATGGTGGGAAATCAGCTTGGTAAGGCAGCTCATGAAGATCTTCACAGCAGAAGAGTTTGGCAATTATTGATTGAGCAACTGGACACCCTGACTGAACTCTTTTGCCAATAGTTTTATGGTGGAAAAACAAAACCTCCTCAGCTCCTCTTTCACTCCTTCTCTTCTGCAAGGAAAACGATTTTCAGACTAGAAAGGACAAGGTGAACACCAGAGAGAAACTCCTGAAGGCAGTCTAGTTCAAGAGAGCCGTAAGCTGCCTTGAGTAACTGCATCTCATTGTCTGAGTCAGTAGCATCCCAGGGCACTTAAGGACTTGCAGCTCAAATTGCAGGACAACTGGTGGTGGCCCTGAAAACCCCATGAAGAAGGGAAGAGATACGTGCTGCAGCCTAGAGATGGGTAAACATGGCCCCACTTTGACAGATGGGAAAAGGTAAACTCCACAAATTATAGATCAATACATTTGATATTGATTGAGGGCAAGATTCTAGGAAAAATGATTAAAAGGATGGTTGGTGAGCACTTACAAAAGGAAGCGATAATCACTCAGTCCCCACATGGATTCAGGGAAAACAAATCATGCCCCACTGGGTTCATTTCCCTTGACAGAGTGACTGGACAGGTAGAGGAGGGAAAAGTTATCACCCACAGCGTATCTAGAGTTCAACCAAACATTCTCTCAATGCTTTTGGGAAAACATGTATACATGTGGGGTAGGTAAAGGTAAACCTAGGCGAATTCTTAACTGGTTGAATGACTACATACAAAATAGTTCTGTTTTAATGTCACTAGATCAAATTTGCGAATTACACAAAGTTGGTAAAGTCCCTTATTTGAACTTCAAAATGTGGCAGTACAAATGTAAGATGTGAGAGATGTGGCTTAGAGGCATTTTAGAGTGAATGAAAGCTCATGAGTTGAAAGTGTGGTTTGGTTGCTGTAAAAAGTATTGTGACCTTGGGCCATATTACTAAGAGTACAACTTTCAGAACAAAGGAGGTGATCATCTTGTGCTACTTTGCACTGATCAGACCATATCTGATGCCCAGTGTTCAGTTATGAGCACCAGACTTCAAGGGAGATGTTAACAAAAGTATATCCAGAGAAGAGTGAGAAGACTGAAGAATCCCAGGAGAAATTTGTCTACTGTCAGTGAGTAATTACTGGGCTCACAGTAGATTTGTTCTGCGTGACTTCAGGGCTCCAAGATCTAATGGATGGAAATTATAGGAAAGCAGATTTGGGTTCAACATAAGGAAGATGCTCCTTTTCCTTCCTTTTTTATGATGAAAAATTATAATAAAAGTTTCAGCTCCTGATTCCAGCCTCTTGAAGTCCTTTAAAATGTATTACCAACAGTTTCAAAAACAGAAGAAAAATGTCCTAATCCCAACATCTAAATATAAGCATTTTGCTATGTTTGGGAAGAACTTTCTAGTATTAGTAGTACTCTCTGCAATTAAAATGGACTGCCCCTAAAAGTAGGCAGTTCTCCATCACCAGAAATATTCAAGCAGGGACTCCATGTGGATGATGCAGACAATGAAAGCATCTGATAAAAGACTGAACCAGATGACCTTTAGGGTTACTGAGATTCTATCATACTTGAGCTGGAAGGTCTCATGGTAGAGTATTCAAGAAAATATTTCTAGAGCCTACGTGCAAGGTGAATTAGAGGAGGAAAGACTGGAAGCAGAGATAATAACTAGTTCAGAGGTACCTACTCTGAGGGCTAAAACTATTTTCGCCTCCAACCACCCCCCCAACTTGAATTTCAAAATTATAGTGTCAGAAGTAGCTTTAGGCTAGGTGCGGTGGCTCACACCTATAATCTCGGCACTTTGGAAGGCCGAGGTGGGAGGATCTTGAGCCCAGGTGTTTGAGACCAGCATAGGCAACATAGGAACACTCTGTCTCTAAAAAAAAAAAAGAACAAAAAAATTAACCAGGCGTGGTGGTACATGCCTGTGGTCCCAGCTATTCAGGAGGCTGAGGTGGGAGAATCACTTGAACCCAGGAGGTCGGGACTGCAGTGAGCTGTGATCGAGCCACTGCACTCCAGCCTGGGTGACACAGAGAGACCTTGACTCAAAAAAAAAAAAAAAAGAGGAAAAAGAAAAAGCAGCCTTAATGGTTACCTAGTTCCCCTCCCTTATGATCTGGTGCTTGATTCCCTTCTGCAATCTCTTTGCCAAGTAGTTATTTTGCCTCTGCTTAAATATTAAATACTTCCATTGATAGGAAATTCTTGTCCTCCCCAAAAAGACTAGTGCATATTATAGCATCTCAAACCATTATGAAGTTCTACCTTATGTTGATTCAAAATCAGCTTTCCCACAGTACCCACCCATTGCTCCTGATTGCACGCTGTTACAAAGCAAAACAAGGTGAATCCACCTTCTATATGAGGACTCTTCCAATACTTGTATTGTTTTCTTTTTAATTTTTTTTTATTTTTTTTTAATTATTATTATTATTATTTTTAGATGGAGTTTTGCTCTGTCACCCAAGCTGGAGTGCAGTGGTGTGATCTCGGCTCACTGCAAGCTCCGCCTACTGGGTTCAGGCAATTCTCCTGCCTCAGCCTCCCGAGTAGCTGGGACTACAGGCACACACCACCACACGCGGCTAATGTTTGTATTTTTAGTAGAGACAGGGTTTTGCCATGTCAGCCAGGATGGTCTTGATCTCTTGACCTTGTGATCCACCCACCTCGGCCTTCCAAAGTGCTGGGATTACAGGCGTGTGCCATCACACCCAGCCAAAATTTTTTAAAAATATTTTTCTAGAGAAGGGGTCTCGCTATGTTGCCCAGGCTGGTCTCCAACTCCTGGGCTCTTGTGATCCTCCCACCTTGGCCTCCTGAAGTGCTGGAACTACAGGCGTGAACCACCTTGCCCTACCCCAATAGTTTGAACCTGTATTTGAAAACTGGATCCTGAACCACCATCATCACCCTGTTGATCTCCACTCCAGGTTAAAGAGCTCCAGTCGTTCATACACAATGATTTTCAAGTCTTCCCACACTCCTGGTCTCTTGCTTTTTGTACACGCTCCAGGCTGCTAACATCCCTGTTCATATATGGTAATCCAAGGCTAAAGACAGTCATCCAGTGTGGTCTAATGAGCAGAGAGGAAAGCAGAACTGTAATCTCCCCCATTCCAGACCCTAACATATTAGCATTTGGGGCAGCTAGTGTCAAAAATAATGAGGTTACAATCACCCCAAACACTTAAAACCTTTTCACACATGTCTCTCTTACCTTGCACTTAAGCATTTGGTTTTAAAAACTTGATTATGAAACTTTACATTTCATCTTCCTGGTTCATTATGGACTCTTGGGATCTTTCTGAAGCCAGCTTCATGTCATTTGCAAATTTGATCAGCGCGTCATCAATGTCCTCATCCAAGTCATTAATTAAATTATTGGCTAGGCAAAGGACCTCCCTCCAGGCTGACAAAGATCCATTAGTCACCAGCTGTGAATACACCCAACTGTCCTGTCTTCACCCCACATTTTTCCTTCTTATCTACAAGGACATCTCACGCCAGGGCATTCTTCAACAAAACAAGACTGCATTCTGAAATTCTTTTTGGAAACAGGGAGTGGGGAGGAGAAGGGAGTGGGAACGAAAGGAGAGGAGTTTGACCTTTAGATCTTCTCCTCCCTTCTCCCCAGCCCCCAGGATGAGCCCTGTGGCTTCAGTCTCCAAGAAGGAATTTTCCAACCAACAGCTCAGATGTAGAAAGTTGAAATAACTGGACTATAGGGTCAGAAAACCTGCATTCAGATCCATCTCTGCCTCTTCCTAGCTGGATGACCTTGGTTGAAGGGTTTAACATCTCCGAGTCTGTTTGCTCATCTGTAAAATAGGGACAGGACGATTACACCTACCTCACAGAGTTGTTGTAAGGATTAAATGAGAAGATGTATGTGAATGTGCTTCGGAAACTGTAAGCATTATACAAATGTCAGATATTATTATTATGACTGAGTGCCTACTGTGTTCCTCAGTATAGGCTATGAAAAGATAAATACGACATAGTCTTTGCCTTCAGGGAGCTCACAGTTCTGTAGCAGAGATATGTTCACAAATAGCCGTGGTATAAAGTATAACAGGGCAAAATGGCCCAAGTTATTACAGTAATTCAGAAGAGGGAGCAGGCCCTTCAGACTGGGGGGAACCAAAAGAGAGGCTTCAAAGAGTTTGATCTGTACCCTGACAAATGGGATGGATCTGACAGATGGACACGGCTGAGAGAGGACAGCATTCCAGGTGGAGGAGTCTAGGGATGGGTATTTATGGAACGCATCTGCGGTGCTGGAAGCAGGCCTGTTTGATTGTAAGAAGTAATGAGGCTGGTCAGCCACATCACAACTTTTTTAGACACGGTCATTTTCAGCATGCCCAGGGTAGAGCATTCAGTCCTTCAGAAGGAGGACTAGAATTTAAGCAGAGCCTCTGAGGTCTCATGTCTGTTGTTCAACTGACCTCCTTGGAGAAAAACAACTCTTCTGGAGGGTGGTGGCATCCAGAAAGGTTCTAGGAAAATCACCTTTTTCCTTTTCTGAAGCTGAAAAATAGGTCTCTGGGAAGAACAGGGACTAATGCCACATTTAAATCCTAAAAATCGGCCAGGCGCGATTTTTAGGCTCACACCTATAATCCCAGCACTTTGGGAGGCCAAGGCGGGTGGATCACCTGAGGTCAGGAGTTCCAGACCAGCCTGGCCAACGTGGTGAAACCCTGTCTCTACTAAAAATACAAAAATTAGCTGGGTGTGGTGGCGGGCACCTGTAATCCTAGCTACTCAGGAGGCTGAGGCAGGAGAATCGCTTGAACCCAGAGGCAGAGGTTGCAGTGAGCCAAGATCACGCCATTGCACTCCAGCCTGGGCCACAAGAGTGAAACTCCTTCTCAAAAAATAATAATAATAAATCCTAAAAATCTTCAGCTGGAAGTGGCTCTGGCTTAAGAATTCAAGAGTTTTCATTGAAGGAGGGTCATCCACCATATCTGAAAGGCTTCATATTCTTCAATTTCATGTGGGGAGTGGGGAGGGAGAGGAAAATAGTTCAAGGGCTCTCAAGGTCCATTTCCTGATGGTTTCTTCGGACCTATGGTTATGATTTGGTGCCACCTGGTGTCCGAGACAGAATATAGCGCCCTTGTGTAGAAGCCGCCTTCCCCCTCCTTCCTAAATCAAGAGCATTGAACTGCTTCCCAGCATCTAGGGATGGGGCTATCTTCCTTCCAGTAGGATAGAACCAGCCATTCAGAGGCACTCTGGGGTCTGTGTAAATGGAAAAGAAGAGGAGGAAAGGGAAAGTCCTGAACCAGGCCTCATAGCCATCCTTTCCTATGTTACCAAAGTTTATATTTTTCCCCAGAGTACCCCTGGGGTAAATAGAGTATCTTCCCCCAGAGTACTTTCCCCAGAATACTACAGGACTGGGTTTGCCATGTCCCTCTCTCTCTACCCCCACACATTCTCTTATGATGACTTGAGTATCCACAAAAGATTATTACAACACCTCTCTCTCAGACGTGACCAAGAGAAATTGTCATGATTGTCTAGGGTGGCCAAGGGAGGAAGAGTAAATGAGTCTTGTTCCCCCTGAGCTCAAGTTTAAATGTTGTTTCTTCCTGAGTGGGCTATACTATTCTAGAATGACTGAGCTAGAATAGCTCCTCCATAAGAAACCTGTTTATTGAAACTACACTTAGAATTCCTACAGCCCCTCTTAAAGGTTAGGGGAGGGAGAAACGGTGCCTCAGATAACAGAACAGATGGTGGCCCCCTTTTCCCTCAAGCCCCATTCCTAAATAGATTCAAAAGGATCAATAAAACTGACACTGAGGCTGGGTGCGGTGGCTCACGCCTGTAATCCCAGCACTTTGGGAGGCCGAGGTGGGCGGATCACTTGAGGTCAGGAATTTTTGAGACCAGCCTGGCCAACGTGGTGAAAACCCGTCTCTACAAAAAATACAAAAATTAGCTAGGTATGGTGGCGGGTGCCTGTAATCCCAGCTACTCTGGAGGGTAAGGCAGGAGAATCACTTCAACCTGGGAGGCGGAGGTTGCAGTGAACCGAGACCGCGCCACTGCACTCCAGCCTGGGCGACAGCCTGAGACTCTGTCTCAACAACAACAACAAACAAACAAACAAAAACTGGAGTGGTCTGATGATAACTTATAAAGGAGTATTAGTAGAGCATAGTTTGAGGGGATGGCTTGAACTGGGATGGCCAGAGCTGAGCAAGGACAAGACTGAGCTAATGAAAAGGTTAATCCTTCTGCTACTACTTCCATTCCTAGGTACCCTTAAAGTCTGAGTTTCTGTTGTGCCCACTCAGGCTCTTCTGGGTGCTGGAGAATCCTGGACCAGCTCTCAGTTTGGATTGTCAATTGCAGGTGAGGGGCATGAAAATGGCAGAAGTGCAAAAGAAAGAAACCATCAGCTAGATTTGAATGCTTCGATTCATGGATCACTACTTTTATTTGCCTCAGTTCTTCCCTGGTCCCTATATTACAGGGCTGCCAGAGTGCATGCCCTCTAACTGTACCGGCTAAGAAGTAAACAAATTCCTTTTTATCTTTTAGTTAAGACAAGGCTGCAATTTTTGAAAAGTAACATTTGCTAGGACACTAATGAATAAGAAAGTGACCAAAAGAGGTAACAAGAGAACACACAAACAAATGGGCTTACAGTGTTCACATTTCTTATCTTGTATCAACTAAAGTTTAACCATAGTTGGCCAGGCCTGATGGCTCACACCTGTAATCCCAGGACTTAGGGAGGCCGAGGTGGGCAGATCACCTAAGGTCAGGAGTTTGAGACTAGCCTGGCCAACATGGTGAAACCCTGCCTCTACTAAATAAAAATAAAATAAACCCCATCTCTACTAAAATACAAAAATTAGCTGGGCATGGTGGCACACTCCTGTAACCCCAGCTACTTGGGAGGCTGAGGCTGGAGAATAGCTTGAACCCGGGAGATGGAGGTTGCACTGAGCTGAACCACTGCACTCCAGCATGGATGACAGAGCGAAATTCCATCTCAAAATAAATAAATAAATACATAAATAAATAAAGCTTAACCACAGAGGAGGCCAGGCGCAGTGACTCACGCCTGTAATCCAAGCACTTTGGGAAGCTGAGGCAGGTGGATCACCTGAGGTCAGGAGTTCGAGACCAGCTGGGCCAACATGGTGAAACCCCGTCTCCATTAAAAGTACAAAAAATTAGCCAGATGTGGTGGCAGGTACCTGTAATCCCAGCTACTTCGAAGGCTGAGGCAGGAGAATCACTTGAACCCGGGAGGCGGAGGTTGCAAGGAGCCGAGATCGTGCCATTGCACTCCAGCCTGGGCAACAAGAGTGAAAACTCCATCTCAAAAAAAAAAAAAAAAAAAAAATCATAGAGGAAGTTATCTGGTACAATGTATAGGGCACCTAAGCAAATCCTTTTTTGCCAGGGTAACCTTTCCCAACTCATGAGAGGTCAGAGGTTAGACAAAGCTGCGTAGACCCGAACCTGAAGGTTGGTGCAAAAGTAATGGCGGTTTTTGCAATTACCTTTAACGGCAAAAACCGCCATTACTTTTGCACCAGCCTAACAGATCTAGTGAGTTTCACAGTCCCTGGTGGAATCGGTTTCCCATACTGCTCTCAGTGCAGAGACCCTACTGAGTGCCTTCTGTCCTGGCACGTGCTGCTTTCCGGTTCTGCGGTCACCCTGGCCCTTGGGTTTCCCCCACCCTCCTCCCATCCTTTTCAGGCTCCCGGAAAGAGAAGACCCCCAGTGAAACTCCACCCCTTCACATAGTTTTGATGACTTAGGACATGTGTTCGGACAAATACAAATAAATGTGCTTACGATTCTAATTAGAAAAAGACACTTAGAATTGAGACTGCTTCTGAAAATCTGATCCTGTGCTGGCAGTTCCTGTTGTTCTCAGCTAGTATTTCGTTTTAGTCCCCTAAAGTGGCCATGTGACCTTGATAACAAACGCCATCTTTCTGCGGAGCCCGCCTGAGCTGGAGCAAGCTGCTCTGACGGCTCGCTAGCGATCTGCCTTTTCCGATTTCAAAATCTTTAGACCGCCCACCAAAACCCTTTTTCCGGTCGGAGAGGCCCGGCAGGCTCTCAGGTCATTTGCGGAGCAAACGTGATTGACACGATCTGCGTCTAATGAATGTTCGTCTGCTTCCCAGCTCGGATTACTAGTTCCGCTCCCTTTCCCAGTTTGTTTTTGATGACTCATCCCTCAAATTCTTCACACACTCGCCTGATTCCCGCCCCTCCCGTCCTCTCTCTCCTCGCTTCCACTCGACGCCCACCCCCAACCTCCGCCGCCTCGCCCTAGGGAAGTGGATTTGGTGAATCCTATCGAGGATAGTTTTTTACAGTGTATTTTGAACATATAGAAGCAAAAAGCACAATTTCCGTACAGGAAAGAGGAGGTTCATTTCCTTATAAGAAGCTTAACCCCTCACTGTTCTTTGAGCTTTTTCTCGTCCACAAGATCGGGGTGGGAGCAGGGGCAGGAGAAACGACAGCGGGGCTTTTGCCACTCAATTTCCAGTTCAACTCCAGACCCCCCGCAGCTCTGAGTCCCTAGCAAAGGTCAGCTGCCTTGCCCCAACAGCCGGCCCCACTGAGGGAGGAGTCCGGGGGAGTACAGTCAGGGTTGAAAGTTTACAAACATTTCTCTGGGTCTCAGGCATCTGCAGTGGGCACCTGCGGTGGGCACGTATGACAGTTTTGCCGGGGGCTGCAAATGCAAAATTGCAGCCCTAAAGAGGAAACAGACCTTCAGTCGTTAATAGGAGGAGGGGGAAAGGAAGGGGGGAGTAAGAAAAGTAGGGAGCTGAGACTGAACTAACAAGCTGTTCTGGACCCAGACCCCTGAAATAGGCGAATGAATGGACTTCCACCTGCACAAGAAATCCTAGCTTTCCTGGATAGGGTCAAATGAAGCCAATAGAACATCCATAGTGAGAAGTTGGCAAGAGACTGGCTAAATTTGCCCCCTTTGGGCTGCTTCTTGTAGTCTCATTTGCTCTTTGATGCTCACACAACCATCACCACTTCTCTGCTGTGTCTCTTTATCCCACAGCTAAAGCATGTGATTGAAAACTTGCAGTTTGACCTAAGTTTAACACTGCCTTGTATAGGGCTTTGTGAATAATGGGTGCAGGATCAATTCCCCGGAGCCTGAGTATCATACCAAAGGCTAGAGACTCAGGGGCCTCCCAGTCTACAAAGTGCTCTCAGACTCAGGCACATATTCTGAGGGAGCTTTTGCATTTTGGTATTGGATCTCCAGGAGAGGACAGGAGTTTGCCGATTGGGAAAACAAGGTGCTAAGAATTAGGTGACCACCTTATTTTTTTATTCCCTCCTAAGCAGCCCCGCTGCTCTCCCTTTGGAGGCCCCTTGGCTAAGTCTCATCCAAAGTTCATTTGCATTGTCCAGCTTGCCCCTCTGGCCTCAGAGAGGAATGTAGCCAATGAACAGGAAAGAGGAGGCATGCTTTCTGTCCCTGCTGGGGTGAAGAGTAAGTGGAGACACAAATCCTACCCCCTCCCCAGTTTCTGCTTCCAGCGCCTCTCCTTCATCTTCATCACAAAACATTTCTGAGGCATTTCTCTGTCCAAGACTCTGTCCACATTAGTTTACACGTAGTCGTTGCCTTGACAATCAGAGACAACAAGGGTTGAGTGACACTAAAAATGCAGAAAGCGGCCAGGCATGGTGGCTCATGCCTGTAATCCCAGCACTTTAGGAGGCCGAGGCAGACGGATCACTTGAGGTCAGGAGTTCCAGACCAGCCTGGTCAACATGGTGAAACCCTGTCTCTACTAAAATCACAAAAATTAGCTGGGCATGATGGTTCATACCTGTAATGCCAGCTACTCAGGAGGCTGAGGCAGGAGAATCGCTTGGACCTGGGAGCTGGAGGTTGCAGTGAGCCAAGATCGTGCTGCTGCACTCAGTGAGACCCTGTCTTAAAAAAATAAAATAAAAAAAGAAAATGCAGAAAGCACATACATGCAGGGTGGGGAGAAGTAGGTTCATGTGTCAAGTGTGTAATCCACAAATGTTCACACCAGCCACACATCTGGGGTCAGTGCAATTTCAGGGGGAAGGAATCAGGATAAATGCATGTAACTGAGATGAAAAGTGGGAGTGGGCAATCGTGAGAGTTTTTTGTTTATCTAGGCAGATTGGGACCAGGAAAGCTATTGGCTCTCAACTGCAAAGGATTCCTAGAGGACATGGGATTGCAGAAATAGCTGAGTGACAGAACCAAATGGAGATAAGGTATTTGCCTCCCGAGGTGGGAGTGGGATTAGCAAATGGAATCGACTTTGATCAGGAAATGGAATAACCAGTGATTGTTATTTCTTTTCCTCCTCCCCTCTCAACACACGTTTGTTGAGTGCCAATTCTGTCGTAGATACTGGAAACATAAAAACAATAACGATAGAAAATAGTTCTTGGATATTTACTTAGGTGCCAGGTATATATTAAGCATGTTATCTTCTTTAAATCTCACAGTGACCTTCTGATGTAGGTATGATTATCATGCCCATTTTGCAGATGAGCCAGCTGTGGTTCAAAGAGATGAAGTGACTTACCCCAACACCACACAACTAGCTGTAAGTGAAAGAAGTGGGATTTGAATCTAGGAAATTAAAGTCTAGAGCCTGTGCATTTAATCAGTATGCTCTACCTTATCTTTTAGAAGGACAGTGATAGAAGTTGGATTCCTTTGGTGACAGGGGATGCTAGAACAGGGAGGGTCAGGACTTTGAGAGCAGACAGATGGTCCAGGGTAAAGCAGAAGATCCCAGAAGTAGAAGCAGAGCCTCAGCCAGCTATTTAGACAGGCAGGTAGAGCAAGCATCTGGGTAACCAGGATGCAGCAGAAGCCAGGAGGAAGCCCAGACAGGCAGGTGGTTGGCAGCCAGAGTGTCTGGCAGCCAGTGACAGAGGCCCTGCCATGGGGCCTGGGCTTCCAGGGAAGGATGCCAGGTGTCAAAAGGTCTGGCAAGAGCTAGACGAGCACTATCCCTGTGAAGATGAAGGTGCCAGATAGGGCACTAAGGTAGGACGCAGGAGCTGGGGGCACCAGAACAGGTGCTTCAGGAAGGGGCTTCTGTACAACAAAGCAGGAAACAGTCTACGAGAGCAGGGACCAACTTCACTTATTCACCCTTCCATCTACTCTTTCAACAGCATTTTTTGAGCTCTTGCCATGTTCCAAGTACTATGCTAGGCTCTGAGGTAACACACAGTCCGGTAGGGGAGCCAGACCTGTTTTACAGGTATCTCCAATACTGTGTGATAAGTTCTATATTAGAGGCACAGACAAACTGTGTGGGGATGGGGGTAGGGAATACTAACTTATCCTGACAGAGTTCGCAAATAATTTTTTTTTTTTAGATGGAGTCTCACTCTGTTGCCCAGGCTGGAGTGCAGTGGTGCGATCTCGGCTCACTGCAACCTTTGCCACCCAGGTTCAAGCGATTCTCCTTCCTCAGCCTCCCAAGTAGCTGGGATTACAGGCATGGGCCACCATGCCCAGCTAATTTTTGTATTTTTAGTAGAGACGAGGTTTCTCCATGTTGGCCAGGCTGGTCTTGAACTCCTGGCCTCAAGTGATCCGCCCACCTCAGCCTCCCAAAGTGCTGGGATTACAGCCATGAGCCACTGGGCCTGGCCCACAAAGAATATTAACTCTGAGCTGGGTCTTTAAAGAAGAAGAGAAATTTTGGCCGGGCGCGGTGGCTCACACCTGTAATCCCAGCACTTTGGGAGGCCGAGGTGGGTGGATCACGAGGTCAGGAGATCATCATGAGGTCAGGAGATCAAGACCATCCTGGCTAACACAGTGAAACCCTGTCTCTACTAAAAATACAAAAAAATTAGCCGGGCGAGGTGGCAGGCGCCTGTAGTCCCAGCTACTCGGGAGGCAGAGGCAGGAGAATGGCGTGAACCCGGGAGGTGGAGCTTGCAGTGAGCCGAGATCGCACCACTGCACTCCAGCCTGGGCGACAGAGCAAGACTCCGTCTCGGAAAAAAAAAAAAAGAAGAAGAAGAATTAGAGAAATTTTCCAGGCTCAGAGTGGTGAGGAGGATTTCAGGCAGGGGGAATAAAGTTTTTAAAGAGTAAGGCACATTTGGGGGACAGTAAGCAATTCATACAGGACAATGGGTACATGGTAGGGAGGGGTGGGGAACATGAATCTGAAGAAGACCTAAGGCCAAATTATAAAGGCTTTTCTGAGAGCTGCTGAAGATCTTGGATACTCTCCCATAGGTAAAGGGGAGCCAACTGTGGTCTTTATGTCAGCAAGTACCTGTATTGCACTGGGGTGTTTTAGAAAGACCACAGGGGACAGTATCTGGTTGCACTGGAGGCAGGCAGATAACTCAAGATGTTCTTGCAACTGTGCAGGCAAAAAAAAAAAAAAAAAATGATAGGAGCGGCCGGGCGCGGTGGCTCATGCCTGTAATCCCAGCACTTTGGGAGGCCGAGGCAGGCAGATCACAAGGTCAAGAGATCGAAACCATCCTGGCCAACATGGTGAAACCCCATCTCTACTAAAAATACAAAAACTAGCTGGGCATGGTGGCACATGCCTGTAATCCCAGCTACTCAGGAGGCTGAGGCAGGAGAATCACTTGAACCCAGGAGGCGGAGGTTGCAGTGAGCCGAGATTGCGCCACTGCACTCCAGCCTGGCAATAGAGCAAGACTCCGTCTCAAAAAAAAAAAAAAAAAAAAAAATGATAAGAGCTTGAACTAAGATAGTGACAGAGAGGATTAGTTCGGGAAAACATTTCTGAAGGAGAATTGACAAGACTAAGTGATTGATGTGGTCAGTGAGGGGGGAAAAAGGAGTCAGAAACAACTCAAAAAAATTTTTGCTTGAGAAACTGGGCCTGTGGTGACATCATTCATATAGGGACTGGGAATCTAGGATGGGGAGCAGGTTTTATGGAGGGAGATAAGTGATTCAGTTTGGCATATGTTGAGTTGGAGGTACCCAGTGATGTGCTCGAAGACATTTAACTACTGGTTCTAGATGGTGGGAAAAGGCTTGATGAACCAATTTCTGTGGTAAATACACCCACCCCTAATTTCAAGCCACCCCTAATGTGACATCAATCACTCGAAAAATTCCTAAAATTTTAACAATTGGTCTCAGAGACCCATGGAAAGAACTATACCAGATACTTTGAGAGCACAGGCTTCTGATGGCATTGCTTAAATAACTTTGAGACTGTACCACTGGACTAAGTCGAGATTTCCAGAACTCCAGTGGAGAAGCCAATGGGATCACAAAACTGCTAACCCAGTATCTTAACAGAACAAGAATTAATTACATAGGACTGAATAAACTGATGAAAGATTATTATGGTTTTTATTTAGAATATTGCTGCTGGATTTAAGAAAGCCCTTTTTTCTTTTCAGTTATCTATACTCATAACAACTAGTAGATTATACTTTTATTTATTTATTTATTTGAGACAGAGTCTTGCTCTGTTGCCCAGGCTGGAGTGCAGTGGCACAATCTCAGCTCACTGCAAGCTCCGCCTCCCGGGTTTACGCCATTCTCCTGCCTCAGCCTTCTGACCGGGTTTACGCCATTCTCCTGCCTCAGCCTTCTGAGTAGCTGGGACTACAGGCGCCCACCACCACGCCCGGCTAATTTTTTTGTATTTTTAGTAGAGACAGGGTTTCACTGTGTTAGCCAGGATGGTGTCGATCTCCTGACCTCGTGATCTGCCCACCTTAGCCTCCCAAAGTGCTGGGATTACAGTCATGAGCCACTGCGCCTGGCCTATTTATTTATTTATTTATTTATTTTTGAGATGGAATCACACTCTGTCGCCCAGGCTGGAGTGCAGTGGCGCGATCTTGGCTCACTGCAACCTCCGCCTCCCAGATTCAAGTGATTCTCCTGCCTCAGCCTCCCTAGTAGCTGGGATCACAGGCAGTACCACCACACCTGGCTAACTTTTGTATTTTTTAGTAGAGACAGGGTTTTGCCATGTTGGCCAGACTGGTCTCGAACTCCTGACCTCAGGTAATCCACTCACCTCAGCCTCCCAAACTGCTGCGATTACAGGCATAAGCCACCGTGCCCGGCTTTTATAAACAGAAATGAGATATTTATCTTCTCTCTCTGACTGATTCCTGTGGAATTTGGGAACTCTTATTGAGTATTCTTATTTTCATAGCAATATAATTATCTGCATAAATCCAACAAGAATCTGTCCTCCTTCTAACAGGACATAACTGAAAACATTGGTTCTATAACCAAGACTCTGACTGGAATGTCATATTCGAGAATAGTATGCATAGAATGAGATATAACCAAACAGTTTTAAGGAGCTAAGGTTGACTTTATGGACCAAAAGATTACAAAGCCCTCGTGAGAAAAATGACCTGGTACCTGGCTTATAGGGATCCCAGCCTTATTCTTGTTTACAAAAGAAGCCTGGTCTCATTAGATTCAGTGTTATTTCCCGGGCACGGTGGCTCATGCCTGTAATCCCAGCACTTTGGGAGGCCGAGGCGGTGGATCATTTCCCCAGGTAAGGTACAAGGTCACTTCATGGCAGGCAGGCTCAGGAATCTTAGGATATTTATGGGACCTTGAGAAGAGAGGAATTCACCCAAATTTATAAGTACTGCAGGTGAAATCTGGTCACAAGTTCTTGGCTTGGCTTCCTAGCCTCCAGAAGGCTTTTAAAAATCTAATATGAGACTCCAGGCCAGGCACCGTGGCTCATTCCTATGATCCCAGCACTGTGAGAGGTCAAGGTGAATGGATTGCTTGAGCCCAGGAGTTTGAGACCAGCCTGGGCAACATGACAAAACCTCATCTCTACTAAAAATATAAAAAATTAGCCAGGGATGGTGGCATGCACCTGTAGTCCCAGCTACTAGGGAGGCTGAAGTGGGAGGATCATCTGAGTCCGGGAGGTCAAGGCTGCAGTGAGCCTAGATTGCGCCACTACACTAGCTAGGGCAACAAAGCAAGACCCTATCTCAAATAAAAAGAAAAGAAAAGAAAAAACTAATATGAGTTTCCTTATTAAAAGTTACAGCAAAGCAAACTGAAAAAGGCCTATGTGGCCACATACCATTCTTGCTGCTCTTATGTAAACAATAACACCAAATTATTTTATTCATTTATTTATTATTTATTCATTTATTTATTTTTGAGACAGGGTCTCACTCTGTCACCCAGGCTGCAGTGCAGTGGCGTGATCTCGGCTCATTGCCACCTCTGCTTCCCAGGTTCAAGCGATTCTCCTGCCTCAGCCTCCCAAGTAGTTGGGATTACAGGCATGTGCCAACACACCTGGCTAACTTTTGTATTTTTTAGTAGAAACAGGGTTCAGCATGTTGGCCGAGCTGGTCTCAAACTCCTGACCTCAAGTGATCCACCTGCCTCCACCTCCCAAAGTGCTGGGGTTACACGCATGAGCCACCATGCCCAGACAATAACACCAAATCTAATGAAACCAGACTTGGTTTGTAAACAAGAATAACCTTACTGGCCGGGTGTGGTGGCTGGCTCACGCCTATAATGCCAGCACTTTGGGAGGCCAAGGCAGGTGGATCACCTGACGTCAGGAGTTCGAGACCAGCCTGACCAACACGGAGAAACCCCGTCTCTACTAAAAATACAAAATTAGCTGGGCGTGGTGGTGCATGCCTGTAATCCCAGCTACTTGGTAGGCTGAGGCAGGAGAATCGCTTGAACCTGGGAGGTGGAGGTTGCAGTGAGCCGAGATCATGCCATTGCACTCCAGCCTGGGAAATAAGAGTGAAACTCCCTCTCAAAAACAAAAACAAAAAAGAATAACCTTACTTTGATTATTTTTTTGTTTGTTTGTTTGTTTTGTTTGTTTTTGTTTTTGTTTTTGAGATGGAGTCTCGCTCTGTCACCCAGGCTGGAGTGCAGTGGCGCCATCTTGGCTCACTGCAAGCTCTGCCTCCCAGGTTCACGCCATTCTCCTGCCTCAGCCTCCCAAATAGCTGGGACTACAGGCGCCCGCCACCATGCCCAGCTAATTTTTGTGTGTGTGTGTATTTTTTAGTAGAGATGGGGTTTCACCATGTTAGCCAGGATGGTCTCGATCTCCTGACCTCGTGATCCACCTGCCTCGGCCTCCCAAAGTGCTGGGATTACAGGTGTGAGCCACCGCACCTGGCCTGTTTTTGTTTTTAATTGAGACAGAGTCTCCCTCTGTCACCCAGGCTGGAATACAGTGGCATGATCTCGGCTCACTGCAACCTCTGTCTCCCGGGTTCAAGCGATTCTCCTGCCTCAGCCTCCTGGATAGCTGAGATTACAGGCACATGCCACTATGCCAAGCTAATTTTTGTATTTTTAGTAGAGACGGGGTTTCACCATGTTAGCCAGGCTGGTCTCGAACTCCTGACCTCAGGTGATTCCCCTGCCTCGGCTTCTCAAAGTGCTGGGATTATAGGCGTGAGCCACACCGTGCCCGGCCTTGTTTGTTTGTTTTTAATCCCCCCTTCTGCACACTGATTTTGGTTGCCATTGATCAAAAAGGGGGGGTGACTGTAGAAAGAAATTTTATGTTTCAATAGAAAACTTTAGCACATCCTTGTGGGTTACTAGATTCTAGTCCTGTTCATTGTCTTTGAAATATTTTTCACCACTTGGCAATCTGCATTTTACGTTCTACTTTGTTATCTACCTGTAAATTGGACTAGATTCTGCTGTCTTGTGCATTTTGTTAGTCCTCAACAAGTTCACAGTTCTTCCAGTTTCCTTCAATATCTAGCTACAACTCTCTAAATTGGTCTTTCCAATTTTTTTCCCACCCCCCTGACTTGGTGACACTGGGAACTAAAACCTGACTGCCTAGATCCTTATTGGGACTCTAGGTTGTCTTGTAGTTGACTTTCTTTCTCCCCAGGATCTAAAGAAGCCCTACAAGCTAAAGCAAGACACCTTGATAATAAACCTTCAAAGGAGTCGTCACCAAAGCAGATCATGTATGAACAACCTTCATGCCTGCTGCTGTGTGGGCCACTCAGGAAGTTCAGTGGAACTTCCATGCTCTTCCATGCTTTGCTCCAGGAAATAACCACGCAAACTGCAAACCAGAAAATCCCTTGGCTTGCCACTGCTGTCCTCACTCCACCATCTAAAGATGCTTCAAGCCCAGTGTATAGAAATCTTCTCAACTGGTTGCCCTCTGGACTCATGAATTTATAGTCTGCTCCAACCATCAGTCTTTTTTTTTTCTTTTGTTTTCACAGAAACCACCCTCATTAAATACCTGATTGCAAATATCCTCTACTACCAAGTCTCAACACATGGTTCAGCTGGTCCTTAATGAACAAAAGGCTACTGAATGAGAAATGACTTAAATTGTTCAGAGGAAAGAAGAATGTCACTTCCTGCCTTGAACAAAAGGAGGGAATGACAAAGAATCTCTCATTGACCAAACTTTATTTAAGCTCCTCTGAGCTTTTTGACTAGACCTCTACTTTGGCCCTTGTCCTGTCTTTGTCCTGCTCAGTCAAGTCTTAGCAGGGAATCCTGCTAAGTTATCCCCCTACCATTGATATCTGATCAAGTTCTTCATTGCCCCACTTTTTGTTTTGTTTTGTTTGGATTGTTTGTTTGTTTGTTTGTTTTGAGACAGAGTCTCGCTCTGTCGCCCAGACTGGAAAGCAGTGGCGCGATTTTGGCTCACTGCAACCTCTGCCTCCTGGGTTCAA
This sequence comes from Pan troglodytes, assembly GCF_028858775.2. Taxonomy (NCBI): domain Eukaryota; kingdom Metazoa; phylum Chordata; class Mammalia; order Primates; family Hominidae; genus Pan; species Pan troglodytes. Next base: position 68,986,148 of record NC_072421.2, read on the forward strand.
GCGATTCTCATGCCTCAGCCCCCAAAGTAGCTGGGATTACAGGTGCCCGTCACTACGCCTGGCTAATTGTTGTACTTTTATTTTATTTTATTTATTTTTTGAGACAGAGTCTTGCTCTGTCGCCCAGGCTAGAGTACAGTGGCATGATCTCGGCTCACTGCAACCTCCACCTCCCAGGTTCAAGCGATTCTCCTGCCTCAGCCTCCTGAGTAGCTGAGACTACAGGTTCCCACCACGAAGCCCGGCTAATTTTTGTACTTTTAGTGGAGATGGGGTTTCACTGTATTGGCCAGGCTGGTCTCGAACTCCTGACCTTGTGATCCGCCCGCTTCAGCCTCCCAAAGTGCTGGGATTGCAGGCATGAGCCACGGCACCTGGCCTTATTTTTTATTTTATTTTATTTTATTTTATTTTATTTTATTTTATTTTATTTTATTTTATTTTATTTTATTTGTGGAGACAGAGTCTCACTCTGTCGCCCAGGCTGGAGTGCAGTGGCACGATTTCAGCTCACTGCAACCTCTGTCTCCCGGGTGCAAGCGATTCTCCTGCCTCAGCCTCCCAAGTAGCTGTGATTACAGGCAACTGCCACCACACCCAGCTACTATTTTTGTACTTTTAGTAGAGACGGGGTTTTGCCATGTTGCCCACACAGGTCTCAAACTCCTGACCTCGTGATCCACCTGCCTCAGCCTCCCAAAGCTCTGGGATTACAGGCATGAGCCACCACGCCCGGCCATTCCCCTACTTTTGATGTCTAAATCCTTGGCCCTACTCTTGATGTCTCCTCTCAGTAATTGTCCATCCACTGACCCCTTACTCCACTCCTCGGCTATAAACAAATCCCCATGTGCCCTTACTGTATTTGTATTGTATTTGGAGTTGAACTCCATCTTTCTCCCCTATTGGAATAGAATAGTCTTTTCTCTCTTTCTTTCTTTCTTTCTTTCTTTCTTTCTTTCTTTCTTTCTTTCTTTCTTTCTTTCTTTCTTTCTTTTCTTTTCTAGAGACAGGTTCTCACTCTGTCACCAAGCTAGAGTGCAGTGATGTGATCATAGCTCACTGCAGCCTTGAGCTCTTGGGCCCAAGTGATCCTCCTGCCTCAGCCTCCCAAGTAGCTAGGACCACACCAGGCTAATTTTCTATTTTTTAATTTTTATCTATTTATTTCATTATTTATTTATTTATTTAGAGATGGAGTCTCGCCCTGTCACCCAGTCTGGAGTCCAGTGGCATGATCTTAGCTCACTGCAACCTCTGCCTGCTGGGTTCAAGCAATTCTCCTGCCTCAGCCTCCTGAGTAGCTGGGACTACAGCCGCGCTGCACCATGCCCGGCTAGTTTTTTGTATTATTAGTAGAGATGGGGTTTCACCATGCCAGCCAGGCTGGTCTCAAACTCCTGATCTTGTGATCCACCTGCCTCGGCCTCCCAAAGTGCTGGGATTACCAGGTGTGAGCCACCGCGCCCAGCCTATTTTTAAATTTTTATTTATTTTTCTTGATTTTTAAAGTATTTTGTAGAGATGAGGACTTGCTGTGTTGCCCACCCTACTACTCGGGAGGCTGAGGCAGAAGAATTGCTTGAACTTGGGAGGCGGAGGTTGCAGTGAGCCAAAATCGCACCACTGTACTCCAGCATGGGTGACAGAGTGAGACTCCATCTCAAAAAATAAAATAAAGTAAAATAAAAAATAACAATTGGCTGCCAGTACAAGCTGACTTCAGCACATCAGTAGAGGTGCCTGAGGAACATCCAAGAGATGTTTGGAAGACCACTGGAAACACAGATCTAGAGCCAGCAAGTTTGGGGCTGCTCTGCCTTTGTCCTCATCCTTGCCCTGCCCCAGCTGTTCTTGCCCATGATGAGCTGATGAGTCCAGCTGATGAGCCTGCCCATGCACCTGTACTCTTAGGATATGCTCCCCTCAGCCTTGCCTTAGAGTCCAGCAGGTCAGGATGAGGAATCTGTCCCCTGTATACCAACTGGATTGGTAATTTAACCTTTTTTGCAGTTAAATGCAAGAGTATCTTGCTAGACTCTCCCAGGACACAGTTTAGCTTAGTTCTCACCTGAATATTCTGGCAATATTTCCCAAACTTTAGTTATTCAAGTATCACATTCACGATTTTTGCTGTATTTGCATGACTACTTGTACTATTATTTACTTAACATTTTTCTTTAAATTGCCTTTAAATCAACTCCTTCCCTCTTTTTGTAATATTGCCTCTTCCGAAGCAACAATAATCTAACTCATCCTAAAAAAAAAAAAAAAAAAAAAAATCCATGAGGACTATGTCACACTAGAGACCAACATTCTTTCTCTCAAGAAATTCAACAGTCATTTTGTGACAGATTTCTGTTTCTTTTTTTTTTTCTTTTTTTTTTTTTTTGAGACAGAGTCTCACCCTGTCGCCCAGGCTGGAGTGCAGTGGCGCGATCTCAGCTCACTGCAAGCTCTGCCTCCCAGGTTCACACCATTCTCCTGCCTCAGCCTCCCTAGTAGCTGGGACCACAGGCACCCACCACCACGCCTGGCTAATTTTTTGTATTTTTTAGTAGAGATGGGGTTTCACCATGTTAGCAAGGATGGTCTCAATCTCCTGACCTCATGATCCACCCACCTCGGCCTCCCAAAGTGCTGGGATTACAGGCGTGAGCCACCGTGCCTGGAGTTTTTTTTCCTTTTTTGAGATGGAGTCTCGCTCTGTCGCCCAGGCTGGAGTGCAGTGGCGCGATCTTGGCTCACTTCAACCTCTGCCTCCCAGATTCAAGCAATGCTCCTGCTTCCGCCTCCCACTTAGCTGGGATTACAGGCATGTGCCACCATGCTGGCTAATTTTGTATTTTTAGTAGAAACAGGGTTTCATCGTGTTGGTCAGGCTGGTCTCGAACTCCTGACCTCAAGTGATCCACCCGCCCTGGCCTCCCAAAGTGCTGGGATTACAGGCACAAGCCACCGCGCCCAGCCTTATTTTCTTTTTTTTTTTTTCTTTTTTTGCTTTTCTTTTTTTGAGACAGAGTCTTGTTCTGTGGCCAAGCTGGAGTGCTGGAGTGCGGTGGCATGACCTCAGCTCACTGCAACCTCCACCTCCCAGGTCCAAGGGATTCTCCTGCCTCAGCCTCCCGAGTAGCTGGGACTACAGGCCCATGACACCACGCCCAGCTAATCTTTGTATTTTTAGTAGAGACGGGGTTTCACCATGTTGGCCAGGATGGTCTTGATCTCCTGACCTCGTGATCTACCCACCTCAGCCTCCCAAAGTGCTGGGATTACAGGCGTGAGCCACCGCGCCTGGCCTCATACTAGATTTTTAAAAGCCTTCTGGAGGCTAGGAAGCCAAGCCAAGAACTTGCGACCAGATTTCACCTGTGGTATCTATAAATCTGGGTGAATTCCTCTCTTCTCAAAGTCCCATAAATATCTTAAGGTTTCTGCCAAGAAGTGACCTTGTGACTTACCTGGGCAAGTAATCCGCCTGCCTCAGCCTCCCAAAGTGCTGGGATTACAGGCATGAGCCACTGCACCCACCCAGGCAATAATACTGACTGTAATGAGACTAGGCTTGTTTTGTAAACAATAATAAGGCTGGGATCCCTGTAAGCCAGGTACCAGGCCAGTTTTCTCATGAGGGCTTTTTTAGCATTCGGTACCTAAAGTCAACCTTAGCTCCTTAAAACTGTTTGGTCATATCTCATTCTCTGTCTCAAAAAAAAAAAAAAAGAAAAAAAAAGAAAAAAAGAACAGGATGTGGTCATCACCCCCAAGGTCTCATAGTGTAGTAAGAGACAGACATCGAGATCCAGGAGCACAAGAAGGGAACATAATTTCTATCAGAAGAAGGGGTTGGGAATCTGAGAAATCTTCACAGAGAAGATGACGTTGGGATTTGAAAGATGAGTAGAAGTTATCCCATTGAAGAGTGGGGAGGGCACTCCAGGTAGAGGGACACATGAGGAAAGGCATTCAGATGTAAATGTCTGTGACATGGTTGGGGATGACTAACAGTTCAGTGCAGCTAAACTGCAGGCTGCTAGGGGCTAGACTGTGAAGGGACTCCTTTAGCCATGTTCAGGAGTTTGGACTTTATTCTGTAATCTAGATAATGGGAGCCTTCAGAGGTTTTTTTAAGCCGGATTGATCACATGTCCGGAATTGGAAGGGTAAAACTGCAAGTGGGGAGACCATTTGAGACACTTTCATAATTGTCTGAGCAGGAGGGGATGAGGGCCTGTTCTAAGCCAATGAAAAGATACTGGGGGAGAGTGAAGTAGAAGTAGAAATAGAGAAGTAAGGGAGGTGATCTGATTTGGGAAATAAATATAATGACTTGATTTTTAGATCGATTATAGTGAAACTATTAAGCTCTCAGGCTGTGGAATCAGGAAGAATCTTGACTACGTGACACTCCAGTTATGTGACCTTAGACATTATTTAACATCTCTGGGCTGGGTGCTGTGGCTCATGCCTGTACTCCCAGCATTCTGGGAGGCCGAGGCGGGTGGATCATTTGAGCCCAGGAGTTCGAGACCAGCCATAGGCAACATGGTGAAACCCTGTCTCTACAAACAATAGAAAAATTAGCCATGCATGGTGGCAGGCACCTGTAGTCCCAGCTACTCAGAAGGCTAAGATGGGTGGATCACTTGAGTCCAGGAGATGGAGGTTGCAGTGAGCCAAGCTTACGCCACTGCATTCCAGCCTGGGCAACAGAGCAAGACTCTGTTTCAAAAAAAGAAAAAATCTCTGACCCTCAGCTTCCTCATCGACAAAGTGGGGATAATAAAATACCTACCTTGTAGGATTGTTATAGGATGTAAAGGAGATAACATATGTGATATGCTTAGTACAGGACCCAAAATTAAGTACTGAGTGTTAGCTATTATCATTAGTATTATTAATTTTACTGCAAGCTAAATTTAATAATTTAAATAATACTATTTAATTTAATACTATTTAAATTTAAATAATGCTATTATCATTAGTATTATTAATTTTACTGCAAGCTAAATTTCAGTGACTGGTGGAAATGTCCAATAGACAGTTGGAAATGTGAATTGAGGTGTGAAAGGAAGGTATGAACCAGAGATTTCTGATCTACCTTGTAGAGATAACAGTTGCTATGGGAGTGTGGCTAAGTCTCCCTGGAGGGCAGAGAACGAAAATTTTTTTTTTTTTTGAGACAGAGTTTTGCTCTTGTTGCCCAGGCTGGAGTGCAATGGTACGATCTCAGCTCACAGCAACCTCCACCTCCCCGGTTCAAGTGGTTCTCCTGCCTCAGCCTCCCAAGTAGCTGGAATTACAGGCATGCGCCACCACGCCCGGCTAATTTTGTATTTTTAGTGGAGATGGGGTTTCTCCATGTTGGTCAGGCTGATCTCAAACTCCCGACCTCAGGTGCTCCGCTCGCCTCGGCCTCCCAAACTGCTAGGATTACAGGCGTGAGCCACGGCGCCCAGCCAGAGAACGGAATTTTACAGAATGTTCACATTTAGAGATGGTAGGAGAAAGGTCATAGAAAAGTAGTGGCTTGAGAGGGAGGGGTCCTTACCTTGGAGAGGATCTTTAAGTTGCTAATCAGTGGCTTCATTTAAGTCCTCAGTCTCTGACACCTCTGTAGCATTGGATGCAAGTGACCTCTTAAAGCCTCCTTTCAGAATCTCTCTTCAGTTTCCATGGTGTTCTGTACACTTCGATCTTCTGTGATTATGCATAGATGTCACAGCTGAGAGCCTTATAGAGCTTACTTACTCCAGCCCCCTCATTTTACAAATGAGGAGACTAAAGAGCCAGAAAATGGAAGTAGCTTGTTCAAGGCTCACAGTCAGTTGTTCCTTCCTTGTCTTCCCCCCACCAGCTTTTCTCACTTCCCATGGTTCTTCGCTCTTTGCTCTCATATACTCATTTCCTCTTTCGATAAACTCATCTGTCTGCATAGCTTCTAGTGTTGCTTTCAGGCTTTTGGTTGCCAAATCTGAAATCTCTCCCACCCTTGCCTGCTTCAGAGCTGCTATCCCACCCTTTGTACAGTCAGCTAGGTGTTCCACTAACACCTCACACCCAGCATGTCTGCACATCATCTTTCCCCATACTACTAGCTTCCCTCTTTGACTCCACTATCCTATTCATGGCACCTCCATTTTCCTAGTTAGTTAATCCTTTACCAAGTCTGGTCAGTTAGTCCTACATAAAGCCCCATGCAGTACAGTCGTTAAGCATATTCCAGCTGTAGGAAACCTTAAAGGTACTTATTTCTCCAGCTTCGCCTTTTTCTTTTTCTTTTCTTTTTCTTTTCTTTCTTTTTTTTTTTCTGAGACGGAATTTTACTCTCGTTGTCCAGGCTGGAGTGCAATGGCGCGATCTCGACTCACTGCAACCTCTGCCTCCCGGGTTCAAGCAATTCTTCTGCCTCAGCCTCCTGAGTAGCTGGGACTACAGGCGCGTGCCACCAGGCCCGGCTAATTTTTGTGTTTTTAGTAGAGATGGGGTTGCGCCATGTTGGCCAGGCTGGTCTTAAACTCCTGACCTCAGGTGATCCGCATACCTCGGCCTCTCAAAGTGCTGGGATTAAAGGCGTGAGCCACCACGCCCAGCCAGCTTCGCCTTTTTCAAAAGAAAAAATTGAGTCTGTGGGAGGCAAGGCAATACAGCCTGTGAATGGAAGTCAAGACTAGAACCCAGGGGCCAGGCGCAGTGGCTCACGCCTGTAATCCCAACACTTTGGGAGGCCGAGGCGGGCAGATCACCTGACGTCAGGAGTTCGAGACCAGCCTGGCCAACATGGCAAAACCCCGTCTCTACTAAAAATACAAAAATTAGCCGGGCGTGGTGGTGGGGGCCTGTAGTCCCAGCTACTCGGGAGGCAGAGGCAGGAGAATTGCTTGAACCCGGAATGTGGAGGTTGCAGTGAGCGGAGGTCACGCCACTGCACTCCAGCCTGGGCGATAGAGTGAGACTGTGTCTCAAAAAAAAAAAAAAAAAAAAGACTAGAACTCAGGGATATTGGAAACCCCATCCAATGTACTTTGTACCACACAACATTGCCTCTTGCAATCTTATTAGATTCGTCACTTCCTTTTCATCACTATTGCCACCTCCCTAGATTAAACCTTCATAATCTCATGCCTAGATTGTTGACACAGCCTCCTACCTACCTGTGCAGCCTCTAGCCTACTTAGTCCCCAGTGCACCCTGTCACGTTAATCACCCTAAAGCACTGTTTCTACCTTGTCATTCTCACTGAAAAGCTTTTAGTGGTTCCTCACTGCCTACCAAATAAAAAATAAAATTCAAATTTCCAAGCCAGGCACTAAAACTCCTCCAAAATCTGGTGCCAGCCCACCTTTCCATGCCTCATTACCCACACTACCATTTTATACCCTATGGCCCAGCCATATCCAATATCCTGTGTTCCTTGAACAGCTTATGCACTTTCATGCCCTGTTGCCTTTTTACACAATGTCCTCTCAACTTCAAGCATTCTTCCTTTGATTTTTTCCTGATCCAATGTCTACTACTCCCTTCCAAGGCCCAACTCAAACGTCCTAGTCCATGCAATCGTTTCAGATTCCCCTAGTCAGAATTAATCTCTGTGAAAACATGTGTGACAAGACTTGCTGTCATAGGTGTTCAGTAAACGTGACTTCCCATCCCCCTTCCCCTTTTTACCTGTGTTCCCACAACATATTGCTAATACCTCTGTTTAACACTGATTTCACTGACCTTGTAGTAGAGCTACTTATTTAAACAACCAATGAGACTCATCTCATTCATTTTGCATCCTCCACAGCCCCTAACAGAGTTCCTGGTACACAGTAGGTACCAGGAACTTAACAAATATTTATTGAAATGAAACCTGTGGTGCCAAGTTTCATTAGTAATTCAGCAATACCCACTCCTGTTTCCAAACATGAAGTGATATGTTGAGAGAAGAGAATCTGGGAAACCTTGTTGGAAAATCACCAACAATTTGCTTCAGAGCAGCCTCAGTAACTTTCAACCTGACAGTTCGCTTGAGGATGATGAGGTATGAGGTAGGAAGGGTGACAACTCAGATAAGTTTCTTGTCCCCGCATTCTTTTTTTTTTTTTTTTTTTTTGAGACGGAGTTTCTCTCTTGTTGCCAAGGCTAGAGTGCAATGGTGCAATCTCAGCTCACCGCAACCTCCACCTCTGGTTCAAGCGATTCTCCTGCCTCAGCCTCCCGAGTAGCTAAAATTACAGGCATGTGCCACCACGCCCAGATAATTTTGTATTTTTAGTAGAGATGGGGTTTCTCCATGTTGGTCAGGCTGGTCTCAAACTCTCAACCTCAGGTGATCCACCCGCCTTGGCCTCCCAAAGTGCTGGGATTACAAGTGTGAGCCACCAAGCCTGGCCTGTCCACGCTTTATTTATTTACTTATTTATTTATTTATTTATTTATTTTATTTTTATTATTATTTTATTTTTTTGAGACAGAGTCTCACTCTATCGTCCAGGCTGGAGTTCAGTGGCATGATCTTGGCTCACTGCAACCTCCATTTCCCATGCTCAGGCAATTCTCCTGCCTCAGCCTCCCAAGTAGCTGGGATTACAGGCATGTGCCACCAGGCCTGGCTAATTTTTGTGTTTTTAGTAGAGATAGGGTTTCACCTTGTTAGCCAAGCTGGTCTCGAACTCCTGACCTCAGGTAATCTGCCCGCCTCGGCCTCCCAAAGTGCTGGGATTACAGGCGTGAGCCACCAAGCATGGCCTGTCCGTGCATTCTTTAAAATCAGCTGAGGTCCAGCCAAGCACGGTGGCTCACGCCTATAATATCAGCACTTTGGGAGGCCAAGGCGGGCGGAACATGATGTCAGGAGATCGAGACCATCCTGGCCAACATAATGAAACCCCATCTCTACTAAAAATACAAAAATTAGCTGGGCATGGTGGTGTGCACCTGTAGTCCCAGCTACTAGGGAGGCTGAGGCAGAAGAATCGCTTGAACCTGGGAAGCGGAGGTTGCAGTGAGCTGAGATTGTGCCACTGCACTCCAGCCTGGCGACAGAGTAAGACTCTATCTCAAAATAAATAGATAGATAAAATAAAATAAAATCAGCCTTAGGTCAGTGTAGGCCCATCATCCCAAGCCAGTGGGTTACAAGTAGCTGGAGAGAGCAGTGACTGGTGCTAAAGAGGTGAGGAAGTGGAAGCAGAAGCTCTTTGGAGCCATTTGGAAAAAGAGGCTACCACGATCCAGAAGTTAATCTTTCCCTGAAAAGGAATTCTTGACCTTGGAAGAGTGGGTAACCATGACGGATGATGCAGGCCAAATAGGTTGGCATGTGTGACACACCTTTATGGTCTCTCCAGGCCGTACTGGACACAGCTTTTATAATAGCTAAGGCTGCTGTGCAGATCATTCCAATTCTGGAAGTGCTGCCTGAAATGTGGCCAAGATAAAAAGATGACTGGATTCTCATGCTGACAGCTGAAGGACAGCTTGAAGGCCTCAAGTCATTTATTTGTTGATCACTTTCATTCATTCATTCATTCATTCAATCATCATCAAACATATTCTAAACACCTACTATGTGCCAGGCACATAGGTGCTAATACAGAGATGAATGGTTCCCTGTCCTAAAAAGTATTTTGTCTAGGCCAGGTGCGGGAGCTCATTCCTGTAATCCCAGCACTTTGGGAGGCTGAGGTGGATGGATCACTTGAGGTCAGGAGTTTGAGACCAGCCTGGCCAACATGTTGAAACCCTGTCTCTACTAAAAATACAAAAATTAGCCAGGTTTGCTGGCACATGCCTGTAATCCCAGCTATTGGGGACGCTGAGGCAGGAGAACTGCTTGAGCCCGGGAGGTGGAGGTTGCAGTGAGCCAAGATTGCGCCACTGCACTCCAGCCTGAGTGACAGAGCCAGACCCTGTCAAAAGAAAGAAAGAAAGAAAAAAAGAAGGGAAGGGAAGGGAAGGGAGGGGAGGGGAGGGGAGAGAAGGGAGAAAAGCCGGGTGCGGTTGCTCATGCCTGTAATCCAGCACTTTGGGAGGCCGAGGCGGGTGGATCATGAGGTCAGGAGATCGAGACCATCCTGGCTGACACGGTGAAACCCCGTCTCTACTAAAAACACAAAAAATTAGCCGGATTTGGTGGTGGGCGCCTGTAGTCCCAGCTACTCGGGAGGCTGAGGCAGGAGAATGGTGTGAACCTGGGAGGCGGAGCTTGCAGTGAGCTGAGATCACGCCACTGCACTCCAGCCTGGGCGACAGAGTGAGACTCCGTCTCAAAAAAAAAAAAAAAGAAAGGAAAAGAGAAAATAAAGAAAGAAAGAAAGAAAGAAAGAAAGAAGAAAGAAAGAAAGAAAGAAAGAAAGAAAGAAAGAAAGAAAGAAAAGAAAAGTAAGAACAGAGAAAGGAACTCTGAGTAACAACATTTAAGGGGCACAATAAGAAGAAAGCATGGAGCAGTCACAGATACAAGAGAGAGACCAGTAGAGAAAATTATAACAAAAATCAAAGGAGAGCTGGAGGCAGCACTCCTGTAGTCCCTGTAGTCTCAGCTACTTGTGAGGCTGAGGCAGGAGGATCGCTTGAGCCCAGGAATTCAAGACTGCAGTGAGCTATGCTGGTGCCTGTGAAAGGCCACTACACTCCAGCCTGGACAAAACCTCATCTCAAAAAAAAAAAAAAAAAAAATGGTGAAAGGATTGGGAGGCCGAGGCGGGTGGATCACCTGAGGTCAGGAGTTCGAGACCAGCCTGGCCAACATGGTGAAACCCCTTCTCTACTAAAAATACAAAGAAAAAAAAATAGCCAGGTGTGGTGGTAGACGCCTGTAATTCCAGCTACTTGGGAGGCTGAGGCAGGAGAATCACTTGAACGTTGGAGGTGGAAGTTACAGTGAGCCAAGATCACACCATTGCACTCCACTCCAGCCTGGGCAACAAGAGCAAAACTCCGTCTCAAAAAAAAAAAAAAAAATCAAAGGAGACTATGCAGCCACTAAAAACCATGTTTTAGAGGCATACTGAATGACATTACAAAATGGTCATCAAAAAAGTGAAAAAAGCAGGATGCAAAACAATATATCTCAGTTGGGCACGGTGGCTCGTGCCTATATTCCCAGCACTTTGGGAGGCCGAGGCAGGTGGATCACCTGAGATCAGGAGTTTGAGACCAGCCTGGCCAACATAGTGAAATCCCGTCTCTACTAAAAATACAAAAATTAGCCGGGTATGTTGGTGTGCGCCTGTAATCCCAGCTACTCGGGGGGCTGAGGTAGGAGAATCGCTTGAGCCCGGGAGGCGGAGGTTGCAGTGAGCGGAGATGGCGCCACTGCACTCCAGCCTGGGCGACAAAGCAAGACTCTGTCTCAAAATAATAATAATAATAATGTCTCATATGATGACAATTTTATTTAAAAAGCATATGTATATATTTCTTATTGAAAAATGAATTTAAGGGGCTGGGCACAGTGGCTCACTCCTGTAATCCCCAGCACTTTGGGAGGTCAGGGTAGAAGGATTACTTGAGCCCAGGAATTTGAGACAAGCCTGGGCAACACGGTGAGGCTCTATCTCTACAAAAAATTTAAAAATTACCTGGGTATGGTGGTGCATGCCTGTGGTCTCAGGTACTCAGGAGGCTGAGATAGGAGGATCACTTAAGCCAAGGAGGTTGAGGCTGTAGTGAGCTGTGATCATGCCACTGCACTCCAGGGGACAGAGCGAGACTCTGTCTCAAAAAAAAAAAGAAAAAAAGAAAAATGACTTTAAGGTTTCACATCTGTTAGCAATGTTTTTTGTTTTTTGGGGATTTTTTTTTGAGATGAAGTCTTGGTCTGTCTCCCAGGCTGGAGTGCAGTGGCGCGATCTCAGCTCACTGCAACCTCTGCCTCCCGGGTTCGAGCGATTGTTTTTCTTTCTTTCTTTCTTTCTTTCTTTTTTTTTTTTTTTGAGATGGAATCTTGCTCTGTTGCCCAGGCTGGAGTGCAGTGGCGCGATCTTGACTCACTGAAAGTTCCGCCTCTCAGGTTCACGCCATTCTCCTGCCTCAACCTCCCGAGTAGCTTGGACTACAGGCACCCGCTACCACGCCCAGCTAATTTGTGTGTGTGTGTGTGTGTGTGTGTGTGTGTTTTTAGTAGAGATGGGATTTCACCGTGTTAGCCAGGATGGTCTCGATCTCCTGACCTCATGATCTGCCCGCCTTGGCCTCCCAAAGTGCTGGGATTACAGACGTGAACCAGTGCGCCCGGCTGCTCAAGTGATTCTTGTGGCTCAGCCTCCAGAGTAGCTGGGATTACATGCATGCACCACCATGCCCAGCTAATTTCTGTATTTTTAGTGGAGACAGGGTTTCATCATGTTGGCCAGGCTGGTCTCAAACTCCTGGCCTCAAGTGATCCGCCCGCCTCAGCTTCCCAAAGTGCAGGGATTACAGGCTTGAGCCACCGTGCCTGGTGACTATTTTTATTTTCACCCTTATGATTTTATTTTTTCTTTTTCTTTTTTTTTTCTTTTTTTTTGAGACAGAGTCTCACTCTGTCGCCCAGGCTGGGGTGCAGTGGCAGAATCTTGGCTCACTGCAACCTCCACCTCCTGGGTTCAAGCGATTCTCCTGCCTCAGCCTCCAGAGTAGCTAGAATTACAGGTGTGTGCCACCACGCCCAGCTAATTTTTGTATTTTTAGTAGAGACCGGGGTTTCACCATGCTGGCCAGGCTGGTCTCAAACCCCTGACCTCAGGTGATCTGCCTGCCTCAGCCTCCCAAAGTGCTGGGATTACAAGCATGAGCCACCATGCCCGGCTGATTTTCCTTTTTTAATTTTCAATTTCTTATTTTATTATAAACCATTATTTCTTCTTTATTTTCTTTATGTTTTAATTTTCATTTTTAAGTTCAGGGGTACATGTGCAGGTTGTTACATAGGTAAACTTGTGTTATGGGGGTTTGCTGTACACATTAAACCTAGTACCCAATCGTTATTGCTCCTGATCCTTTCCCTCCTCCCACTCTCTGCCCTCTAATAGGCCGCAGTATGTGTTTTTCCCCTCTCTGTGTCCATGTGATTTTCTTTGTACTTCTCAGTTTTTCTGTAAAGAACAGGCATTACAGCCAGGCACAGTGGCTCACGCCTGTAATCCTAGCACTTTGGGAGACCGAGGCAGGTGGATTGCTTGAGCTCAGGAGTTCAAGACCAGCCTGGGCAACACAGTGAAACCCTGTCTCTACCAAAACACAAAAAATTAGTCGGGCATGGTGGCATGTGCCTGTAGTCCCAGCTACTTGGGAGGCTGAGGCAGGAGAATTGCTAGAACCCAGGAGGCTGAGGTTGCAGTGAGCTGAGATCACACCACTGCACTCTAGCCTGGATGACAGGGCGAGACTCTGTCTCTGAAAAAAAGAAAAAAAAAAGGAGAAAAATAAAAGGATGAATTGTTTGATGAAGGTGGGAGCGGTCAACTGTATCAAACACCTCAGAGAGGTGCAGTGATGCTAGTCCTGAAGGGTGTCCATTGGATTTAGCAACAAGGTGACCTTGGCAAAAACTATTTAAATGAAATGGGGAGTGGTGGAGGAAGCCAGGTTGGAGGGGAATTGAAGAGTAAATAGGAAATGAAGAAGTGTAGACAGCAAATACAGAGGTGTCGTTGAGGCCAGGTGCAGTGGCTTATGCCTGTAATCCCAGAATTTTGGAAGGCCAGGACGGGAAGATCATCTGAGGTCAGGAGTTCAAGACAAGCCTGGTCAACATGGCAAAACCCCATCTCTCCTAAAAAATAAAAAAAAAAAAATTAAAAAATTAGCCAGGCAGGCCAGGCACAGTGGCTCACACCTGTAATCCTAGCACTTTGGGAGGCCGAGGCGGACGGATCACGAGGTCAGGAGATCGAGACCATCCTGGCTAACACAGTGAAACCCCGTCTCTACTAAAATACAAAAAAATAAAAAATAAAAAATAGCCAAGCATGGTGGCGGGAGCCTGTAGTCCCAGCTACTCGGGAGGCTGAGGCAGGAGGATGGCATGAACCTGGGAGGCAGAGCTTGCAGTGAGCTGAGATCATGCCACTGCACTCCAGCCTGGGCAACAGAGCGAGACTCCGTCTCAAAAAAAAAAAAAATTAGCCAGGCGTGGTGGCGTGGGCCTGTAGGCCCAGCTACTTGGGAGGCTGAGGCAGGAGAATCACTTGAACCCGAGAGGCAGAGGTTGCGATGAATCAAGATTGCGCCACTGCACTCCAGCCACAACCAAGCGAGACTCCATCTAAAAAAAAAAAAGTGTCTCTCAAAATATGTGGTTAAGAAGGAAAAGAGAGAGGGCAGAAACCCAGTTTAAGATATCTTCCAGTTTGGGGGCCAGGCACTGTGGCTCCCACCTGTAATCCCAGCACTTTGGGAGGCTGAGGCAGGTGGATCACTTGAGGTCGGGAGTTCAAGACCAGCTTGGCCAACATGGCGAAACCCCGTCTCTACTAAAAATACAAACAAATTAGCCAGGCATGATGGTGCACACCTGTAATCCCAGCTACTCAGGAGGCTGAGGCACGAGAATCGCTTGAGCCTGGGAGGCAAAGGCTGCAGTGAGCCAAGATCGCGCTACTGCACTCCAGCCTCGGCAACAGAGTGAGACTCCGTCTCAAAAAAACAAAAAAGATATCTTCCAGTTTGGGAATCCCACACTATGGTAGCTTTGAACATGCTGAAGGTTAGGTTATGAAGGTCATCTGACATCCAGATTTTCAATGTAAGGGGTATATACAGCACAATGCGGAATTGGAAGTGGTAGCCAGCTCAGGGTATCAACATCAGAAATTCCTCCTCAGGCTCAGAGATAAACTTATTATAATAATAATTATTATTATTATTATTACAGGCACCTGCCACCATGCCTGGCTAATTTTTGTATTTTTAGTAGAGACGAGGTTTCACCATGTTGGCCTGGCTGGTCTCGAAATCCTGACCTCAGATTATCCATCCACCCACCTCGGCCTCCCAAAGTGCTGGGATTACAGGCGTAAGCCACCGTGCCCCACCAATAAACTTATCATTATTAAAACTGAGCAAAACGGCTGGTTGTGGTGGTCACCCCTGTAATCCCAGCACTTTGGGAAGCCGAGGTGGGTGGATCACGAGGTCAGGAGTTCAAGCCAGCCTGGCCAATATAGTGAAACCCCGTGTCTACTAAAAATACAAAAATTACCTGGGTGTGGTGACACGTGCCTGTAATCCTAGCTACTCGGGAGGCTGAGGCAGGAGAATCGCTTGAACCCGGGAGGTGGAGGTTGCAGTGAGTCGATATCATGCCACTGCACTGCAACAGAGCAAAACTCTGTCTCACACACACACACACACACACACACAAAAGCCTCCTCCCCGCCCCCAATCCTGCCTCCAAGGCTTGTGATGAGTATGAACTAGTTATGGAAGTTCGTATGACTCATATAACAACAATAAGGCAATAAGGGCTTTTTTTTTTTTTTTGAGACGGAGTCTCAGTCTGTCGCCCAGACTGGAGTGCAATGGTGCAATCTCGGCTCACTGCAACCTCTGCCTCTCAGGTTCAAGTGATTGTCCTGCCTCAGCCTCCCAAGTAGCTGGGACTACAGGTGCCTGCCACCATGCCTGGCTAATTTTTATATTTTTAGTAGAGACAGGGTTCACCATATTGGCCAGGCTGGTCTCAAACTCCTGACCTTGTGATCCGCCCACCTCGGCCTCCCAAAGTGCTGGGATTACAGGTGTGAGCCACCGTGCCCAGCCAATAAGGGCTCCTTTATCAATATGTGTAGCTCATTTACATAGACAATATTGTTTCTCTAGGAATAAGCCAAACCCCAGTGCGTTCTATGGCTCGACCCAGCCCCAACACTGTGAAGTGGAATGTCAGCAGTGAGAAAAAGCTGTTTACGTTCATTGGAAAGCACTAGCTCAGATTCAGAAATCAGTAACTGCTTGACATTCTACAAAGTGCCCTCATGCTGGCAGATGCAATGCCACTGAACACCCATTTCCTAGGAGACAGTGAAGTAGCTCAATTATCCTTGTCTTTTGTAGGAAGAAAACAACCAAAATGGAGGCGTCTTCAGAGAGCCTTCAGAGGCATCTTCAAAGCCCTTACTTTATATCTGAAGCAGGGGATCCCAAAATTGTGGAATCCTTATTCTGGATGTGTCTGCTTCTGGGATAAGCAGAGGGAGGAGGATCCTACGGGGATCCAGCTAGAAGAGCTTTTCACCCGAGGCGGTCCAGGGTGGCAAAGCCATAGAGGAAAACCGTAGTTGTCTATCAAAGGGAAAGGCAAAGATGAAAATAAAAGGGAGACTGGGCATGGTGGCTCATGCCTGTCATCCCCGCCCTTTGGGAAGCCGAGGTGAGATGATTGCTTGAGTCCAGGGATTTGAGACCAGCCTGGGCAACATGGCAAGACCCCCTCTCTACAAAAATAAAAATAAAAAATTAGCTGGACATAGTGGCATGCACTTGTGGTCCCAGCTACTCAGAAGGCTAAGGTGGGAGGATCGCTTGAGCCTAGGAGGTCAAGGCTGCAGTGAGCTGTATTCAGACCACTGCACTCCAGCCGGGGTGACAGAGTGAGATGCCCTCTTCAAAAAAAAAAAAAGAAAGAAAGAAAGAAAGAAAAAAGAAAAAGAAAAAAAGAAAGAAAAGAAAAAAAAGAAAAAGTGGCTCCTGCCTGTAATCCCCAACATTTTGGGAGGCCAAGGTAGGTGGATGGCTTTGGCTCAGAAGTTTGAGACCAGCCTGGCCAACATGGTGAAACCCCATCTCTACTGAAAATACAAAAATCATCTGAGTGTGGTGGCGCCCACCTGTAGCCCCAGCTACTCAGGAGGCTGAGATGGGAGTGCCGCTGAGATTGGAGTGCCACTGCACTCCAGCCTGGATGACAGAGCAAGACCCTGTCTCAAAAAGACAAAGAAAAAAAGAAATAGGAAGATAAAATATTTGGCCGGAAGACTTGGGAGCAAGATTGTTCTGTTCAGGTGCAAGGCACAAATTAAGACCAGGCACACTGGCTCATGCCTGTAATCCCAGCAATTTGGGAAGCAGAGGTGGGAGGCTCACTTGAGCCAAGGAGTTTGAAACCAGCCTGGCCAGTTTGGGCAACATAGCGAGACCTCATCTTCAAAAAAACAAACAAACAAACAAACAAAAAACAGATTGAGGAGAATAGGTTGCTTAGAAGATGAATGTAAGGTCCTGAGTCAGGCACCAGAGGGGAGAAAAAAGATGGATGTAAAGAATGAAGGGCGGGGCGCGGTGGCTCACACCTGTAATCCCAACACTTTGGGAAGTTGAGGTGGGCAGATCACCTGAGCTCAGGAGTTCAAGACCAGCCTGGCCAACATGGTGAAACCTCGTCTCTACAAAAATTAGCTGGGCGTGATGGTGGATGCCTGTAATCCCAGCTACTCTGGAGGCTGAGGCAGGAGAATCACTTGAACCTGGGAGGCGGAGGTTGCAGTGAACTGTGATCATGCCATTGCACTCCAGCCTGGGTGACAGAGGGAGACTCCATCTGAAAACAAAAAAAAAGAATGAAGATGGGCCGGGCTCAGTGGCTCACGCCTGTAATCTCACCACTTTGGGAGGCCAAGGCAGGAGGATCACTTGAGCCCAAGGAGTCAAGGCTGCAGTGAGCCATGATTGCTGCACCACTGTACTCCAGCCTGGGTGACAAAATGAGACCCTGTCTCAAAAACAAAAACAAAAAAGAACGAAGATGTATTAGAGCTCCAGTTGTTTTTTTGGTTTTTTTGGGGGGGGGTTTGGTTTTTGGTTTTTTTTGAGACAGAGTCTTGCTCTGTTGCCAGGCTGGAGTGCAGTGGTGTGATGTCGGCTCACTGCAACCTCTGCCTCCCAGGTTCAAGCGATTCTCCTGCCTCAGCCTCCTGAGTAGCTGGGACTACAGGCACCCGCCACCACGCCCAGCTAATTTTTGTATCTTTAGTAGAGACAGGGTTTCACCATATTGGCCAGGATGGTCTCGATCTCTTGACTTTGTAATCCGCCCGTCTTGGCCTCCCAAAGTGCTGGGATTACAGGCGTGAGCCACTGCGCCCGGTTTCAACTTTGCTTTTGTTCTCCACTCCAAACTGTCCTTAGAGCAAATGGCATACGTCTAACTCTCAAGTGAATTGGGGCACTATCTGGTACAATTCTTCAGAAACCTCCTTGGAAAAATACTGATAACTCCCTCTAGTTGGCTTCTTCAAAGAATATGAATTCCTGGGGCGTAGATCCATTCATATAATCATGTGGCCTTTTGAAAAGGATTTGTAAAAAATAATACCAATTATGAATACAGGACCAATTCCATGTTTCCCTTGCACCTCTCGCTGGGAACAGTTTGCATGATCTTCCACAGCCTGAGCTGGCATGGGGATTTGGGAAATGTTCTGCAGCTTCTCAGGGTTAGCCATCTCCTTAAGCCTATGGACCCATTTGGGAAGAGTTTTTGCCTGTGTGTCATAAACAATATTTATATTGGAAGCTGTCCCTTTGATTTCTGAGTCATACAGCAATGCTGTCTCATTGATCAAAGCCATACAAAATGCCACATTTTGTTAGGTAATGAGGCCCAGGGACGGGCTGGATGATGGACTCCACATGCGAGGCTGTGCTGCTGCCTGCCATCCCAGAAAGCCTCAAGATTGCCATTGCTGAGGCAGCTGCCACAACTCCCTGATGTAATGAGCAGAGCTCTCACCAGGCTGCCAATTCTGTTTTATGAGGCCTAAAGCTCTGAACTATGACAATGTCGGTGGTAAGATGTGCTTTTAAATAATGTGATCGGTTTGCTCCATCAACTCTCTTAGTCTTCGGTGGAACAGGAATGAGGAAAGCCCTTGTTTGGGCTGATGTTTGAGCCATGCTGGAGACAGCAGGCTTGTGTTTAGGGTCTCTTACCTTGTATGTCTCAAGATTTAATGAAGATTTCCTTGAGTGAATCTCAAGACATAAGCAGACTGATTTTTTTTTTTTTAGACAGAATCTCTCTCTGTCACCCAGGCTGGAGTGCAATGGCGCGATCTCGGCTCATCACAACCTCTGCCTCCTGGGTTCAAGCGATTCTCCTGCCTCAGCCTCCCAAGTAGCTGGGATTACAGGCATGTACCACCACGCCTGGCTAATTTTGTATTTTTAGTAGAGACGAGGTTTCTCCATGTTGGTCAGGCTGGTCTCGAACTCCCAACCTCAGATGATCTGCTGGCTTCAGCCTCCCACAGTGCTGGAATTACAGGCGTGAGCCACTGCGCCTGGACATAAAGTTTTTAAATATTCCCCCAAAACATTCATTGTAATGAGAAAGACTGGGTGGAGCACCTGTTATCTCAGCACTTTGGGAGTCCAAGGTGGATAGATCACTCGAGTTCAGGAGTTCGAGATCAGCCTGGTCAACATGGCGAGACCCCATCTCTACCAAAAATTTGAAAATTAGCCGGTGTGGCAGCACGCACCTGTAGTCCCAGCTACTTGGGAGACTGAGATGGGACCATCCCTTGAGCCCGAAAGGTAGAGGCTGAAGTGAGCTGTGATGGCGCCACTGCACTCCAGCCTGGGTGACAGACCAAGACCCTGTCTCAAAAAATCAAGAAGAAGAAAGTTTGCTTAGGATTCCAGGTAGCAGCTGAATTCACCTGCATCACAGGAGCAAATGGATTTACATTGTTCGCTGTAGTAATTTTCCCTTTGTCCTCCCTCTTTTTTTTTTTTTTTTTGAGACAGAGTCTCACTCTGTCGCCCAGGCTGGAGTGCAGTGGCATGATCTCGGCTCACTGCAAGCTCCGCCTCCCGGGTTCACGCCATTCTCCTGCTTCAGCCTCCCGGGTAGCTGGGACTACAGGCGCCCGCCACCAAACCCCGCTAATTTTTTGTATTTTCAGTAGAGACGGGGTTTCACTGTGTTAGCCAGGATGGTATTGATCTCCTGACCTCATGATCCACCTTGGCCTCCCAAAGTGCTGGGATTACAGGCGTGAGCCAAGGTGCCCAGCCTGCTCTCCCTCTTTTCCCTCCCTTCTCTTTCCTTGCCTTTCTTCTCTCTAGCAGCCGCACTCCATCCAGAAGATGGGCTCAAGTAACAGTAAATAGGCAGCAGACAGGTCAATTCTAGCGACAATATATTTTATACAGCTACAGAGTATCCAAATAGACTTCCTATAGTTTAGAACTATAAGCACCACAAAGAAATCCTGCCAGAACTCCAAGGAACAATGAGTACACACTAATATTAACCTGTAGTTTCCCTTCCTAGGAACTCCGCTATATATAGGAGCTCTCTCTTCTGGTCAAACAGGTCTGCCTACCGTTCCCCAAACACAGCTCACAGCTTCCTGTCACCTGAAATGTTTGTCCCTCCATCTCCTTTATGACCCACGTCCAACTCTGCCTTTCTGTTAAACCTACCCTTTTCTTCTGCGTCTGAACTTCTGGCATCTCATATCTGCATATGGCATTTAGGAGAAACTCCCTTGTAGTTACTCAGGTGAGTGTCTCTATCTGTCCTGTTAGCTTAGAATCTTCTGGAGTCAGGGACCACCTCTAACTCAGATTATCAGTGGGACCTTGTAGAGCTCATCAGCTGTGATACAGTGGCCAAGTGAACAAGTTCTGGAACCAGACTGCCTGGGTTCAAATCCAGCTTTGTTATTTACCAGTAGCCGGCTAACCTCAATTATGTCACTTAACCTCTGTGTGCCTTAATTCCCCTGTAACATGAGAATATTAATAGTGCCTACTTTGTAGGGTTATTTTGAAGATCAAACAAAGTAATACAAAACAATTTGAACATTGCCTTTAATGCATTAAGTACATGGGAAACGGTAGTCCTCTCTATCCACTACAACTTGTACTCTCAGCGGGAAGAATGGTGTTCAGCCTGTCCCCCACCCACCATGATGTCCAGCTCAGTTTTGCCTTTTACCAAGTTTACCAGGCACCACTAAAGGATTCCCTATCTGGCTTTAAATGTCCTCCATACTCTAAGCCTCTTAACTGACTGACAGTTTCCTCCACAGCCCCTCAACACTGTCCTGCCTCCTTACTGGCTCCCAGATATGCCTTGCTCGTTCCTACTCTGTGCCTTCACTCACACTGTTCCTCCTCCCTGGAATGCTAACCCGGTCCTTCCCCTTCCAGCTCCTACCTGTCTTTTACTTCTCCACTCAAACCTCACTTCCTCTAGGAAGCCTTCCCTGATTACTTCAGTTTATTCTCATCATTCCCTTCTCTGGACTCTCTCAGGAATCAAAGTTAGAAACACACGATTGAATACGCACTGATATTTTTCACAACAATTTATTGGGTCTTGGTCCCCTCTCCTCCAGAAGTTCGGCAGGGCATGATAGCTCACACCTGTAATCCCAGTGCTTTGGGAGGCTGAGGCGGGCAGATCACTTGAGGTCAGGAGTTCGAGACCAGCCTGGCCAACGTGGTGAAACCCCATCTCTACTAAAAATACAAAAATTAGCTAGGCGCCTGTAATCCCAGCTACTCGTGAGGCTGAGGCAGAAGAATCGCTTGAACCCAGGAGGCGGAGGTTGCAGTGAGCCAAGATTGCGCCACTGCACTCTAGCCTGGGTGACAGAGTGAGACTGAGTCTCAAAAAAAAGAAGTTGATAAATCTCTTATGAACAGTTGGGATGTTTTCACCTCCTTTGCCACCTGCACCCAGCACGTAGCCCTATGCTGGGTTCCTAGTAGGTGTCCAATACTCATGGATTGATATATCCATATGCCCAGGTTTGGCTAAGGGAAGCTGAGGCCCTGGCTCCCTTTCTAGCAGTGAGCTCAAGCTGGAGTGAAGAACAGAAGGCAGAGGGCCAGTTTCTCTGCTAACTTCCCTTGTTTCTCCACTGCCATTCAGGCCACAGAACCCAGCAGGGTCTTCAGGTAAGCCGTCAGTGGTGCAGACCTTGAAACTAGACTGATCCCTCAGTTAATGGTTGACAGTCTCTGTTTACCTTAATGATTGCCAAGATTCATTACTGCACACGATACACTTTGCAGTTCAACTGCCTTGGCCTTGAGGGTAGAAAGCAATTTCTGAGGTTTTAGGGTTCTGGGATAGGATTAGAAATACTTGGGTCCGTCCCCAGCCACTCAGGATGTGGACAATAAGCAAGTGGCCGAAGGGCACCCTGGTACTGCCGTATGGGTGGGAAGCACTGCCAGCTCCCACCTTGACCTCAGGTGCCAGCAGGCATCACCCATGGCTTTTTCCTCCCCATTGTCATCTAATGTGTTTATTTATTTATACTTTTTGTAGAGATGGGGTCTTACTATGTTGCCCAGGCTGGTCTCAAACTCCTGGCTTCAAGTGATCCTCCCGCCTTGGCCAAAGTGCTGGGATTACAGGCATGAGCCACCATGCCCGGCCCTGTCATACAGTTTTAGAGGCTGGGAGCTAGAAGGGTTGACCAGGATGGCAGCCTGTACAGGATCCCTCTCTGCAGCTTGCCCGCACTGTGGATCTGCCTAAGGCCAGAGCATGGGGGAAGCCTGAGGGATGCTGAGGAGCACAGGTCCAGCTCAGTCTCCCAGAGAGACTAAACATGGGTGGATGACAATGATGCCTCTCTTCCTCTGGGACAAGGCAGTGACTCCAGGCTATGTGATCTGTCTCTCCAAACCCATAGGGAGCTCAGAGGATCAATCTTGTTTAATGATTGTATGTGGGAGGAGGTGGGGCTGGTTAATGTTTGTCTGGTTCCTCTTGGGCTGTGGGCCATTTCTGGCTCTGGCCCTGGGTTCGTTGTCCCTCCCCTGGGCTGGGCTGACAGTACCTGGTGGCATAGGGCAGACACGCCTGCAGACATTCTCTGGGAAAGGGCAGCAGCAGCCAGGTGTGGCAGTGACAGGGAGGTGAGGAGACTGGGGGCTGAGGGAGGTGGGCCAGGGAGGGCTGATGTGGCACAGTGGGCCGGAAATAGGGGCCGGGTCTTGCCTTCTACTGACCTCCGCCTTCAGCCACTTAGGTCCCTTCCATGCTTCCCTCTGAAGCTGGGGTGAGGCCCCTTCTGCCAGGTGCCAGACTTGCTTAGCCTCTCTCTGCAGCCTCTTTCCAGGTTCAACATTGCTTTTCCTCTCACTTTTTTTCCTCTGGCCAAAGATTCCCCTTATTCCCATAGGGCCAGATTCTCAGGAAGACTTGAGGGACCCCCTAGGTGCAAGGTGGCCAAGTTTGTCTCTCTGAGACATTTCCTGCCACACAGGGTTAGGGTTTAGTGGGAATGTTGGGCACTGCCAGGTGCTGTTTTCCTTCCTTGATTACAAGGCAAGCCAGGCATGCACCCAACACGGGGCTGCGAGTGGATGAATAAAGCCTGCTCAGCGGGCTGCAGAGGGCTAGCCAACAGGGCCAAGGATTTGGGAGCGTGTGTTTCCACTTTCTTGAAGGAGGCAGACTGACTCAAGCTGAACTTGGAGTAATTGATGGTTTGGAGATTTTTTTTTTTTGAGACGGACTTTCACTCTTGTTGCCCTGGCTGGGGTGCAATGGCGCAATCTCGGCTCACTGCAACCTCTGCCTCCTGGGTTCAAGCGATTCTCCTGCCTCAGCCTCCCGAGTAGCTGGGATTACAGGCATGCACCACCATGCCTGGCTAATTTTGTATTTTTAGTAGAGACGGGGTTTCTCCATGTTGGTCAGGCTGGTCTCAAACTCCCAACCTCAGGTGATCTGCCCGCTTCGGCCTCCCAAAGTGCTGGGATTACAGGCATGAGCCACCACGCCCGGCCGGTTTGGAGATCTAAAGGAGGGGTGTTCCCCAGCTGTTTGAAAGTTGTTGCAGCTGTTGGGAATGGCACAGCAGAATGTGTAAACTTAGAAAATGAAATGAGGAGAGGAGAATACAGACAAGAGGGGTTTTAATGGAGAGAAGTATAGATTAGAATGCAGCCTGGCAATGGAAAAGGGACCCAGGCTTGGGTGAGGGGCCAATACGATTCCTACTCTGAGCTCCAGCACCTGCTTACCACCTGTGTAGTAAGTTACTCAGCTTCTGTTAGCCTTCATTGCCTCACCTGTGAGTTGAAGACAATAGCTCCTGGCTCACGGGGTTGTTGTGAGCGTGAGAGTCTGTGAATATACACACAGGGGGCACTCCATAAATGGCAGCTGTTATAATAACCCAAGCAGAGAGCAACAGGAAGTCAGGTGGGTGATGGAGGAGTAAGGGAGTAGCGTCCAAACAATGGGGAAGGGAGCTGGCATGAGCAGAAGCTCTCTGAAAAGACCGCAGCAGAGAGGGGGAAAGAACAAATTGGAATGAGCTAGACTGGACCTGACCCAAGCCTGGCCACGGAATATGTATGGCAGGGTGGAGAGGCTAAGTCCAGTGACTGAGATACTGCAGAACTGCAGGGTGGAGGCAAGAGAGAGAAGCAGGGGAAGGGGAAGAGAGCTGGAGGAGTTTGGCCTTAGCCACACCAAACTGATGAAGGCAGCCAGAAATTCCTAAGGAAATCTCAAAGAAAGCCCCATGTCCCTTCCTGACCAGTGACTGCCTGCGAAATGGGGGAGGGAGCATGGAGTCCGAGGCTGAATGTAACCTCATCCATCCCAGCCCACCCCTCTTCCCCAAACCCCAAATCACAAGGATTTTCCTGTAGTTGGAAGGATAGGGAGGAGGTGGGGGCAGAAACAGAGAGAGACAGAGACAGACTAGACGAATGTGTGTGTGTGTGTGTGTGTGTGTGTGTGTGTGTGTGTGTGTGCGTGCGCCAGCACACGCAGGAAAGTGTATAGGTTTTTGAATAGTAGGCCTGGTCTCAGAATGCAAACTCCTTAAAGGAAGAGAGGCCGCCATAAGCAGCGCCATATACAAAGATTTTGAGGTAAGAAAATAAACTTGGAACTTGATTCTACCATTTAGCAGCAGTGCAATTGCCGTTGAGGCAAGTTTCTTAACCTCTCTGAGCCTCAACTTCCTTGTCTGAAAAATGGGGATAATATTACAGGACTGCTGTAAGGACTAAGTGAGATCACCTGATTTTGCACTGTGCTTGAGTGCTAGGGCAAATCTAAATCTGGGGACAGGGCCAGAGCCTGACAAGGCCAGAGAAGTCCTGTCTAATTAAACATGAGAGCAAAACACGCGTGCAGCAACACCGAGGATATCAATACGGGGACTTTAACCCGAAGTCACAAAAACAGTTTGGATTTCAAAATCAGGTCACTCCCCTGGATGTTTTTAGAATGAAATCCTTGAGGCATTGATATTGACATAAGGATCAGTTCTCCTTCCAAAGGTAACAGCAAAAATTGAGATCACAGCACCCAGACAAGGGTCCTTAGAGGCCCCACAGGGAGCTACTGGCTATGTCCCAGAAGACTCAAGAAGAAAAAAGGCGGGGAGTTACAAGAACCTAGAAACTCAGGGGTGGCCAGGATGTCTGTGGCACACCCCTGAAGGGCAGAGAAAAGAGAACAGCTAAGGTTTGCTTTGCAGTTTGAGGAAGCAGCCCAAGAAAGGTAAGGAAAGGAAAAGCAGACCAAATCAAGAGGCAGCAGAAAATCCTGGGACAGAAGGAGAGGGAAAGAGTTGTCAATTGCTACAACAAAAGTACCTTAGAAAAAAAAGAGCTGGGCCAGGCACAGTGGCTCACGCCTGTAATCCCAGCACTTTGGGAGGCTGAGGCAGCAGGATTACCTGAGGTCAGGACTTCGAGACCAGCCTGGCCAACATGGTAAAACACCATCTCTACTAAAAATGCAAAAATTAGCCAGGTGTGGTGACACGCACCTGTAATCCCAGCTACTCGGGAGGCTGAGGCAGGAGAATCGTTTGAACCCAGGAGGCGGAGGTTGCAGTGAGCAGAGAGCGTGCCACTGTACTCCAGCCTGGGTGACAGAGCAAGACTCCATCTCAAAAAAAAAGAAAAGAAAGAGTTGTCAATTGATAGGAAAGGGGAGAAGGGGCTAAAAGAAAATAAGACATAGCAGTTTTGAATCTCCCTGTTCCTTTTTTTTGTTGTTGAATCTCCCTGTTCCTAAAAAGTACCCACAGAAAGAAAAGTTATACCTGTAGCCAAGTAGAGTTTATGGGAAAGAGTATGTGCTCTGCGAGAATCACTTGAACCCGGGAGGCGGAGGTTGCAGTGAGCCGAGATCGCGCCACTGCACTTCAGCCTGGGCTACAGAGTGAGACCCTGTCTCAAAAGAAAAAAAAAAGTGTGTGGCCAGGCACGGTGGCTCACGCCTGTAATTCCAGCACTTTCGGAGGCCGAGGCGGGCGGATCACGAGGTCAGGAGATCAAGACCATCCTGGCTAACACGGTGAAACCCCATCTCTACTAAAAATACAAAAAAATTAGCCGGGCGTGGTTGCGGGGGTCCCTGTAGTCCCAGCTACTCAAGAGGCTGAGGCAGAAGAATGGCGTGAACCCAGGGGGCGGAGCTTGCAGTGAGCCGAGATCGCGCCACTGCACTCCAGCCTGGGTGACTGAGCTAGACTCCGTCTCAAAAAAAAAAAAAAAAAAAGTGTGTTCTGGAGTCAGCTTGACCTGGTTCAAATCCCAGCTCTACCAGTTACTGACTATGTGACTCTTAGATAAGTCCTTTCACCTTTCTTTGCCTCTGTTTGCTCATCTGTGATATGAGGATAAAGCAACACTTACCTCAAAAAGTTCTTTTAAGGATTAAATGACAGTGCATGTGCAGGGGCCTGGCATATAACAGGTACTCAGTAAATTTTTTTTTAATAAAAATGCTACAATGTTGGGGGGTCTTATTATTATTATTATTATTATTTTCTGAGACAGGCTGGAGTGCAGTTGGCGCAACTGAAGCTCACTGCAGTCTCGACCTCTTGGACTCAAGAGATCTGCCTGCCACAGCCTCTTAAGTAGCTAGGACTATGGGTGAATGGCACCAGCCACCATGCCTGGATAATTTTTGTGTTTCTTTTTTTGTAGAGATGGGGTCTCACTATGTTGCCTATGGCTGGTCTTGAACTCCTAGACTCAAGCGATACTCCTACCTCTGCCTCCTTTTAATTTTTTTTTTAAGAGACGAGGGTCTCCATATGTTGCCTAAGAATAACCTGGCCAGGGGCCAGGCGCGGTGGCTCATGCCTATAATCCCAGCACTTAGGGAGGCTGAGGCAGGTGGATCACGAGGTCAGGAGATCGAGACCATCCTGGCTAACATGGTGAAACCCCGTCTCTACTAAAAATACAAAAAAAAATTAGCCAGGCGTGGTGGCGGGCGCCTGTAGTCCCAGCTACTCGGGAGGCGGAGGCAGGAGAATGGCGTGAACCTGGGAGGCGGAGCTTGCAGTGAGCTGAGATCGCGCCACTGCAGTCCAGCCTGGGCGACAGAGCGAGACTCCCTCTCAAAAAAAAAAAAAAAAAAAAAAAAAAAAGAATAACCTGGCCAGGTTATTCTTTTATTATTATTATTATTTCTTTTATTCTTTTTTTTTTTAAGAGACAGAGTCTCGTTCTGTCACTCAGCCTGGACTGCAGTGGTGGGATCTCAGCTCACTACAACATCTGCCTCCCGGGTTCAAGCGATTCTCCTGCCTCAGCCTCCTGAGTAGCTGGAACTACAGGCATGCGCCACCACGCCCAGCTAATTGTTGTATTTTTAGTAGAGACATGGTTTCACCATGTTGGTCAGGCTGGTCTCGAACTCCTGACCTCAGGTAATCCACCAGCCTCTGCCTCCCAAAGTGCTGGGATTACAGGCGTGAGCCACTGTGCCTGGCCTTTTTTTTTTTTTTTTTTTTTTTTTTTTTTGAGACAGCCGGCTAATTTGAGACACCTGGCTAATTTTTTGTATATTTAGTAGAGACGGGGTTTCACCATGTTAGTCAGGATGGTCTCGATCTCCTGACCTCGTGATCCACCTGCCTCTGCCTCCCAAAGTGCTGGGATTACAGGCGTGAGCCACTGTGCCCGGCCTTTTTTTTTTTTTTTTTTTTAAATATAATAGAGACGAGGGTCACGCTATGTTGCCCATGATGGTCTCAAACTCCTGGGCTCAAGCAATCCACCCACCTCAGCCTCCCAAAGTGCTGGGATTCGAGGCGTGAGCCACTGCGCCTGGCCTAGGTTTTGTTTGTTTGTTTGTTTGTTTGTTTGTTCGTCTTTTCCGAGACGGAGTCTCACTCTTTCCCCCAGGCTGGAGTGCAGTGACGGGATCTCCACTCACTGCAACCTCTGCCTACTGGGTTCTAACAATTCTCCTGCCTCAGCCTCCTGAGTAGCAGGGATTACGGGTGCCCGCCACCACACCCAGCTAATTTTTGTATTTTTAGTACAGACGGGGTTTCACCATGTTGGTCAGGCTGGACTTGAACCCCTCAGTGATCTGCCCGCCTAAGCCTCCCAAAGTGCTGGGATTGCAGGCATGAGCCCCTGCACCCAGCCGGTTATTCTTAATAATTCTCTGGCCACCTGTTCTAGAGTGTAACACATCTCACCACCTGAAGCATTTCTTTTCTTTCTTTGTTTCTTTCTTTCTTTTTTTTTTTTTTTTTGAGACGGAGTCTCGCTCTGTCACCAGGCTGGAGTGCAGTGGCGCAATCTCGGCTCACTGCAATCTCCGCCTCCTGGGTTCAAGCAATTCTCCTGCCTCAGCCTCCCGAGTAGCTGGGATTACAGGTGCATGCCACTACACCCAGCTAATTTTTGTAATTTTAGTAGAGACGAGGTTTCACCATGTTGGCCTCAATCTGCTGACCTCGTGATCCGCCCGCCTTGGCCTCCCAAAGTGTTGGGATTACAGGCGTGAGCCACCTTGCCCAGCCCCTGAAGCATTTCTTTATGGCTAACTGTGGTGCCTAGTGCAGCAGCTTTGCATATAGAATCCCAGGCTTGGGAGAAAGGGCACCCATAGCCCTGCTTCCCCATGCTGGTTGGCACATGACATGAACTCACTAAGACTTTTTATTTATTTATTTATTTATTTATTTAGCTAAATGAAGAAACCTTGTTCTGAGAAGTAACCTATGTCCTGTGGACTGTCCTTCTTTCCCCAGATTCTTTCATCCCATTTCCCAACTTTTGCAGTTGCTGTTACCCCACCCCTTTCCTCTACAGCATAGAGGACCACCCAGGGCTGAATATGAGGCTTCTTCCACAACCACTTGCTCTGCTGTGGAGCACAACCACTTGCTCTGCTGTGGAGCATGCACTGGGGTCAGGAAATGATTCCAGGGATCACTGCACCTCCTATGGTCCAGGGCTGCATGTCCTCCTCACATTCAGTTTCCTGCTGCTAGTATGATCTCCTTGCAACTTAATGGCAGAAGTGGCAAGAGGTGGGAGAAGCCTTCTTAGCCTGCCTAAGGGATAGAGGAGAATTTCCTCCCTAGAGCAACTGGCAAGCTCCTGAAACCACGAGGTTGCAATATGCACTTGGGGTTGGGGGCTGGGCAGCAATGGGGTCTCAGACAGACCCTATAGGTCAACAACAGCATTGGGGACTGCTCAAGGTGGCTCACACCTGTAATCCCAACACTTTGGGAGGCAAAAGTGGGAAGATCGCTTGAGCCCAGGAGTTCAAGACCAGCCTGGGCAACATAGCAAGCCCCCCATCTCTACAAAAAAAAAATTGAAAAATTAGCTGGGCATGGTGACACATACCTGTGGTCCCAGCTAATTGAGAGGCTGAGGTGGGAGGATCGCTGGAGCCCAGGAGGTCAAGGCTGCAGTGAGCAGTGATTGTGCCACTGCACTCTAGCCTTAGTGATATAGCCAGACCTTGTCCCCACTCTCTAATAAAAAACAACCCACAGCATTAGGGAGAAAAAGAAGAGATCTTGGGTTTGACAGACCATTTATTCCCCCAAAGCAACTTTGTTATCTTTTCCTGAGAAGATTTTTTTTTTTTTTTTTTTTTTTGAGACGGAGTCTTGCTCTGTCGCCCGGACTGGAGTGCAGTGGTGCAATCTTGGCTCACTGCAACCTCTGCCTCCTGGGTTCCAGTGATTCTCCCACCCAGCAGCTGGGATTACAGGCATGCGCCACCACACACGGCTAATTTTTTGTATTTTTAGTAGAGATGGGGTTTCACCTTGTTAGCCAGGATGATCTTGATCTCCTGACCTCAAGTGATCTGCCCACTTCAGCCTCCTAAAGTGCTGGGATTACAGGCGTGAGCAACGGCGCCCGGCCTTTTTTTTTTTTTTTTTTTTTTTTTAATGGTTAGACTTTGCTTTCTACAGACACTATCTGCAGAAGCACAGGGAGCCTGCTGTAGAAAGACTTCTGTCTCAGATACATTCTACCTATCCTACCTATCCTACCGCTTTGGAACAGTGTGACCTTGAGGAGTTACTTATCTGAGCTTCAGCTTCTTCATCTGGAAAATGGGATAACAGGCTTCCTAAATGGGTCGAAAGAAAAAATGTATGGAACAACGCTCAGCACAGTTTGTGGCTTCATAAATGAGCTCTCTTTCCTGTCCTCTTTCCTCTCCATATTCCGGAGAGGATCTAAGCCTCAGGGAAAATCCTGGTGACCTTAAGCTTCTGACGGGGCCATGGGGGAGGGCCTCAGCCCAGAGCCTCTGGGTCCCCTGGGGTCCCCTCTTCACATCCACCTGCCTGTGTTTTATCTCCCTCCCCCCGCCCCCCCGTGGCCATTCTTCTGGTGGGGCTATGGGGCGGGTGCGGCGATGGACCGGGCGGGCACAGAACAGGTGGGTGCAGGCTGGGTGTCCGGCGCTGGGACACAAGTGCTCTGTGTGTAGGGTGGGCGGAAGTCAGGGCGTTTGATCTGAATTCTAAAGGGCGTTGTTCAGAGCCCCACAAAGGTCTCATTGTGCAGACACTGGGTATAAAGCAGCATATGACTCCCCAGCACCGGGCGGTGATGAATTGGGACGCAGGCGCGGAGCCCAGGGACCACTCCCCCTGCACAGACATGAGACCATAGGGGACCTGTCTGGGTGGCCTCAGGGATAGGCGCTCCCCAAGGTAAGAGGGCTTTGTTGAGTTTGCCCCAGGTCTGGAGTTAAGGAGCTAGGGGACAGGGAGCCATAGGGGATGGCTGATATCGGAACAAGATGGGCTTGGCAAAGAAAGGGGCTGGCGGGAAAAGAATGTTGGATGAAAGCGAAGAAGGGGGATGGGGCTCAGGGAGGTCAAGTCAAGTGAGTGAGGAGGAGGAGAAGCTGGCAAGGGAGATGGGGTGACGAGGAAAGACATGACCATCCTTCCTTTCCTGCTACTGGCTCTTGGAAGAGTTGAGGGGGGGTGTGCAGGCAGTGCTATGGCGCCCGACTTTCCACCCCAGCTTTCTGACAGCTTGCTTCATGGCTGGTGTTTTGCAGGTGTGAATGAGGCAGGATGAACTGGACAGGTTTGTACACCTTGCTCAGTGGCGTGAACCGGCATTCTACTGCCATTGGCCGAGTATGGCTCTCGGTCATCTTCATCTTCAGAATCATGGTGCTGGTGGTGGCTGCAGAGAGTGTGTGGGGTGATGAGAAATCCTCCTTCATCTGCAACACACTCCAGCCTGGCTGCAACAGCGTTTGCTATGACCAATTCTTCCCCATCTCCCATGTGCGGCTGTGGTCCCTGCAGCTCATCCTAGTTTCCACCCCAGCTCTCCTCGTGGCCATGCACGTGGCTCACCAGCAACACATAGAGAAGAAAATGCTACGGCTTGAGGGCCATGGGGACCCCCTACACCTGGAGGAGGTGAAGAGGCACAAGGTCCACATCTCAGGGACACTGTGGTGGACCTATGTCATCAGCGTGGTGTTCCGGCTGTTGTTTGAGGCCGTCTTCATGTATGTCTTTTATCTGCTCTACCCTGGCTATGCCATGGTGCGGCTGGTCAAGTGCGACGTCTACCCCTGCCCCAACACAGTGGACTGCTTCGTGTCCCGCCCCACCGAGAAAACCGTCTTCACCGTCTTCATGCTAGCCGCCTCTGGCATCTGCATCATCCTCAATGTGGCTGAGGTGGTGTACCTCATCATCCGGGCCTGTGCCCGCCGAGCCCAGCGCCGCTCCAATCCACCCTCCCGCAAGGGCTCGGGCTTCGGCCACCGCCTCTCACCTGAATACAAGCAGAATGAGATCAACAAGCTGCTGAGTGAGCAGGATGGCTCCCTGAAAGACATACTGCGCCGCAGCCCTGGC
Source organism: Pan troglodytes (assembly GCF_028858775.2). Taxonomy (NCBI): domain Eukaryota; kingdom Metazoa; phylum Chordata; class Mammalia; order Primates; family Hominidae; genus Pan; species Pan troglodytes. The sequence continues at coordinate 69,018,244 of NC_072421.2, forward strand.
ACCGGGGCTGGGCTGGCTGAAAAGAGCGACCGCTGCTCGGCCTGCTGATGCCACATACCAGGCAACCTCCCATCCCACCCCCGACCCTGCCCTGGGCGAGCCCCTCCTTCTCCCCTGCCGGTGCACAGGCCTCTGCCTGCTGGGGATTACTCGATCAAAACCTTCCTTCCCTGGCTACTTCCCTTCCTCCCGGGGCCTTCCTTTTGAGGAGCTGGAGGGGTGGGGAGCTAGAGGCCACCTATGCCAGTGCTCAAGGTTACTGGGAGTGTGGGCTGCCCTTGTTGCCTGCACCCTTCCCTCTTCCCTCTCCCTCTCTCTGGGACCACTGGGGACAAGAGATGGGATGCTCCGACAGCGTCTCCAATTATGAAACTAATCTTAACCCTGTGCTGTCAGATACCCTGTTTCTGGAGTCACATCAGTGGGGAGGGATGTGGGTAAGAGGAGCAGAGGGCAGGGGTGCTGTGGACATGTGGGTGGAGAAGGGAGGGTGGCCAGCACTAGTAAAGGAGGAATAGTGCTTGCTGGCCACAAGGAAAAGGAGGAGGTGTCTGGGGTGAGGGAGTTAGGGAGAGAGAAGCAGGCGGATAAGTTGGAGCGGGGGTTGGTCAAGGCCACCTCTGCCTCTAGTCCCCAAGGCCTCTCTCTGCCTGAAATGTTACACATTAAACAGGATTTTACAGTAAATGAAGAGGTGGCTTGTGTGTTTGTCAAGTTCTTTCTCCTGCAACCTCTGACCTCCCCCAGGATGAGCTGGCCTTGGTTTTTTACTGATTAAGAAAGGAACAGGGCAAAAGAAGTAGTTACTTGAGTAGCTGAAGCTGCAAATGAGGAAATCACTGCACTTCTGGGCCGCAGAGCCAGCCCCGGAGCCATTCCTCCCTGTTGCTTTTGTTGTTGTGGTTCTTGTCTTTTTCATTGTCTAATAACAGCTTTATTGGGATTTAATTTACATACCTCCTTCCTCTGATTTTGAAAAGATTAAAAATGACAACTCCCTCTGAAGAGACAAGAAATGATTGGGAAATTTCTCCTGCCCCAGAGAGTGGCACAATTCCCTGGGTACCTCGGTGAGAGCCCCTCCCCCGCACATCTGGAGACCTATCTCCTTACTCCCTCCAAACTCAGCATCCCCTACAAGCTGATGTCCCACAGTCCACCTGTTGGGTTGCACGATGACCCTGACCCCTTTCAGCTGGACAGAGTCCCTAATTTCATCCTCTTTCCCAGTTTCCTTCTCTCAGGAATCAATGCTTCCCACTCCAGAGATGCCTCCACACAGGTCAAACATTTCATAGCAGCAGTTTCCTCACCAGCATCACCCTCCCCTGTCAGCTGTGGTAGGAAATGCCCCAGGCTGAGACTTGGAAAAGCTGCGCTGGAGTCCTGATGCTGTCACTTAGCAGCGGGGCATTCCCTTCCCCGAACCTCAGCTTCCTTATGAGCAAACGAGAACTGGCCCAGCACATCTCTCAGCTCCCTTCAACACTCTGTGCTTCTGGGATTCCTGAAAGACTTCCCCAAGTAACAGTGCATTATCTTCCCCCAGCCTCACAGGGGTTTCCTTAGAGTCACTGCCCCCACAAATAGCCTCTCAGAGTAAAAGTTTCCTCCATGGCAAGTTTGCCTCCTCAGCTTCCTTACCTCCGAACAGGAGAAAATATTTGCCACTCCCTCTCAGAGTATGTGGACTCCATGTAGGAAGTGCTGGATATCAGAAAGGGAGAGAAAATCAGACACAATCTCATGTGAATTGTTCTCCCTTGAAACAGTTTTTCCTCTTTGGAGAGAAAGCATGGAAGTTTTGTTTATTTGAGATTTCTCCTTTAGAAAAAAAAAAAAGGAAGACTGGATGTGGTGGCTCATGCCTGTAGTCCCAGCACTTCGGAAGGCCAAGGGGAGAGAATCACTTGAGCCCATGAGTTTGAGACCAGTCTGAGCAACATAGAGAGACCCCATCTCTACAAAAAAAATAAAATAAAACAATTAGTCAGGTGTGGTGGCATGTGCCTGTAGTCCCAAGCTATTTCGGATGCTGAGGTGGGAGGATAACTCGAGCCCAGGAGGAGGTTGAAGCTGCAGTCAGCTGTGATCACGCCACTGCACTCCAGCCTGGGCCAGAGAGTGAGACCTTGTCAAGAAAGAAACAAAGAAAGAAAAGGAAGGAAGGAAGGGAGGGAGGGAGAGAGGGAGGGAGGGAGGGAAGGAAAGGAGACCTTTAGAGGCCGAAGCAAGAGGATTGCATGAGGCCAGGAGTTCAAGACTAGCCTGGACAGCATAGCAAGATCCTATCTCTATTTTTTTTTTTTTTTTTGAGACGGAGTCTCGCTCTGTCACCCAGGCTGGAGTACAGTGGCGCGATCTCGGCTCACTGCAAGCTCCACCTCCCGGGTTCGCGCTATTCTCCTGCCTCAGCCTCCCGAGTAGCTGGGACAACAGGCGCCCGCCACCACGCCTGGCTAATTTTTTTTTGTATTTTTAGTAGAGACGGGGTTTCACTGTGTTAGCCAGGATGGTCTCAATCTCCTGACCTCGTGATCTGCCCGCCTCGGCCTCCCAAAGTGCTGGGATTACAGGTGTGAGCCACCACGCCCGGCCTCCCATCTCTATTTTTAAAAAATTGAAAGAAAGAAAGGAGAGAGTAAGTATTCCTTTCCACCACACTTAGTAATCCCTGAGAGAGAGCTTCCTCTCCCTTAAAAGAGGAACATTCCTTTCCTACAAGAAATTTCCTTTCCCCTTAGAAACTGACATTATGTTCCATCAGAGGAGAGGTCCCCACCCCCTCACAGTGAGAGAGATTCCTTTTCTTATCGAAATCCATCCTTTTCACCCACAACAATACAACAAACACATCCCCTCTCCATACAACATGCCATCAGGAGAAAGATTTTCTTTTTAAAATTCCATCCTGGTCCTGGTCGGAAGCAGGGAACCTCATGCCCTCTCCACATTGAGAAATGCTAACCCCCACCATCACATCAGAAATGTAGTTTCTCTTCAAAGATTCTACCAATCCCCTCTTGGAAAGAGGCTCCAACTCTAGATCAAGGCTTTCCTCTCCAGGGGGCAGTGGTGGGACAATAAAGCTATCAGGCTGGGTGTTACAGCCCAAGTGGGAGACACAGGATTCTTGGGTCCCATGAACCAGGTAGGAACCTTGAGGGGAGCTGGTGGACACAATGTCTCAGGGAGGTAGGAGGCAGAGTTAGACTGACTCCAAGACTGACTTTTCAAATCAGGCTCTGTCACAAGAGTATAAGAGAGAGACACAGAGGCAAATGAGGCATGCTCTCTGCCACGCAGTAGAAATTCAATGTGCTGAGTGACCTGGGTTATGAAGAGGACACTGGAATTAGGAGACCTCGTTCTCCTCTGATGAGCTCTGTCCCCTTGGACACGTGATATTTACCCTCTCCAGGTCTGTTTCCTCATCTCCAATAGAGAGTTAATAATAACCTCTCTACCTCTTTCACAGAACTTTTTTGAGAATCAGACAAGATGTGTTCAAAAGCTGGTTATGAACTAACGGTAAAGTAAGGTAAGATAGTATCATAAGCACTGAGACCATGGCCTTACGACATGCTAGAATTCTCAATGAGCCAGAAAGGAGTGAGGCTGGTTCAGGTAGGCTGAAGCTAGTTAAAACAATTTGGCAATAATAGTGTTGGCTGCCCCAGGGAGTGGACACCAGTCCAAACAGCAAAGTCCAAGAGAGGTTGCAAACCTGAGCATGATTCATTTAAGGGTCAATATTCAAGGGGTCTGATCAGGGGGCAGAAAAGGCATAGAAACAGGAAGCTCTTGCATGCTGTATCTCATGGAACTGGTCCTTTTAGGAATGTCTATGATCTTTTAGAGGTGTCTATGCACAGAGATGCCAGGAGCTGGGGGGCAAAGGAACAGAGGCAGATGAACTAGGAGAGTAATCAAGGCCTCCAGCCAGCTGAGTTGGGGTTTGAAAGCAAGCTGTGGTATCCATAGAGAATTGGCATGGCAACCACAAACTGGTTCAGATGTTCAATCAGATAGCCTGGGTGCACACAGTAGGGGCTAGAGGGGAATGCTTGCTCCATTTACTGATTCCAAAGTACTTAAATGCCAGACCTGGCCTATGGTGCAGAAGGGGCTACACAATCGTACCAAGCTAAGCTCCTGTTGATTCCTGGAGTAGGCCAGGGAGAATGTACAGGGTCAAATGGAAAATGGATTGGGACATTCCAGCAAGGGGCAAATAAAACAGACAAAAAATACCCTACAGATATGACAGGAATTGGCTGGGCGCAGTGGCTGTTGCCTGTAATCCCAGCAATTTGGGAAGCCAAAGCAGGCAGATCACTTGAAGCCAGGAGTTCGAGACCATCCTGGCCAACATGGTGAAACCCTGTCTCTACTAAAAATACAAAAATTAGCCAGGCGTGGTGGCACATGCCCATAGTCCCAGCTACTCAGGAGGCTGAGGTGGGAGAATTGCTTGAATCCGGGAGGTGGAGGTTGCAGTGAGCCGAGATCGCGCCACTGCACTCCAGCCTGAGTGACCGAGTGAGTGAGACTCCATCACAAAAAAAAAAAAAAAAAAAAAAGCCGGGCACGGTGGCTCACGCCTGTAATCCCAGCACTTTGGGAGGCCGAGGCAGGTGGATCACTTGAGGTCAGGAGTTTGAGACCAGCCTGGCCAACATGGTGAAACCCCGTCTCTACCAAAAATACAAAAATTAGCCCCGTGTGGTGGCGCATGCCTGTAATCTCAGCTACTTGGGAGGCTGAGGCATAAGAATCGCTTGAACCTGGGAGGCAGAGGTTGCAATGAGCCGAGATCATGCCACTGCACTCCAGCCTGGGTGACAGAGCGACTCTGTCTCAAAAAAAAAAAAAAAAGGTATGACGGGGGTGATACCTTCAAACTTGTGTGTTTGGAAGGTCAGCCAGCAGCTGCATGGAGACTGGATTGGGGATTGAAGACTGAGACAGATTGACCAGGTACTGCCAGGTGCAGTGGCACACCTGTGGTCCCACCTACTTGGGAGGCTGAGGTGGAAGGATTCCTTGAACCCAAGACTTTGAGACCAGTCTGGTCAACATAGTGAGCCCCTGTCTCTAAAAAAAAAGACCAGTTATGGAGCTGTTGCAATAGCCCAAGTGGCGCCTGTAGGACTAGGACAGTGGCAGAGGAATATGAAGAGGAGACAGGTGTGAGAGACATTTTGGATGTAGAACCTACAACAGGACTTCATGTCTGAGTTGTGGGGTGTGGAAGAGCCAAAGGTAATTTGAGGTTACCTTTCCCTCCTTTGACTGGAAAACTCCTAATCATTCAAAACTCATCTCAAACGTCGTTTCCTCTGTGAAGCCATCAACTCTTCTCTCCCCGCTGATCAAGTCCCTTGGAGAGAACGAGTCTTCCCCTCCACTCTGAATTCCCACAATATGACTGTGGTGTATGTGATAAGAGCGCTTATCACATTATATGGTGCCAGGTGCGGTGACTCGCACTTGTAATCCTAGCTGCTCGAGAAGATGAGGTGGGAAGATTGCTTGGAGACCAGCCTGGACTACACAGTGAGACCCCATCTCTAAAAAATACCACCACCACCACCACACACACACAAAAAAGAAAAGCACACAGGCCAGGCACAGTGGCTCACGCCTGTAATCCCAGCACTTTGGGAGGCTGAGGCAGGCGGATCTGTTGAGGCCAGGAGTTCAAGACCAGCCTGGTCAATATGGCAAAACCCTGTCTCTATTAAAAATACAAAAATCAGGCAGGCGTGGTGGTGGGCGCCTGTAGTCCCACCTACTCAGGAGGCTGAGGCAGGAGAATCAGTTGAACCTGGGAGGCGGAGGCTGCAGTAAGCCGAGATCGTGCCACTGTACTCCAGCCTGGGTGACAGAGTGAGACTCTGAAAAAAAGGAAGGAAGGAAGGAGGGAGGGAGGGAGGGAGGAAAGAAAGATTAAAAAAAGAAAGAGGCCAGGTGCGGTGGCTCACGTCTGTAATCCCAGCACTTTGGGAGGCCTAGGCAGGTGGATCTCTTGAGGCCAGGAATTGGAGACCAGCCTGGCCAACATGGCGAAACCCTGTCTCTATTAAAAATAGAAAAATCAGCTGGGCCTGGTGGCACTCGCCTGTCATCCCAGCTACTTGGGAGGCTGAAGCAGGAGAATTGCTTGAACCCAGGAGGGGGAGGTTGCAGTGAACTGAGATCATGCTATTGTGCTCCAGCCTGGCTGACAGAGCAAGACTCCATCAGAAAGAAAGAAAGAAAGAAAAAGAAAGAAAGAAAGAAAGAAAAAGAAAGAAAGAGAGGAAGGAAGGAAGGATGGCAGGAAGGAAGGAAGGAGAAGGGGAAGGGGAAGGAAGAGGGGGAAGGGGGAAGGGGGGAAGGGAGGGAGGAAAAGAAAGAAACTATTGTGTGGTAATCACTTGCATAAGCTTAACACATAGTAGGTGCTTAGTAGCCTGTGGGATTCAGGGCAGCGGGGAAGAAGACATATGCATGTGCAAAGATTCAGAGTCGTGAGAGAGTAGAATGTGTTCACTGTGACTAGAGCAGAAAATGCATGGGATGGGGAGTGGGTGGTTGCAGTAGGAGGTGAGACTGGCAAAGCAGGTCGGGGCTGGTCAGTGAAAAGTCTCATAGAAATGCATGCAGGTTTGCACAGGAGTCTGGACTCCAGTATCACGTGTAGAAGCCCTTCTGACATAAAAGTTAAGCCCCTACTAGACTAACAGGCAATTCTGTACTCATGATCATGGATGGACTGTAGAGGCCTTCAGGAGATCCAGATCAGGGCAGACCTTTGCACAAACAGATGTGTTAAAGTTGACAGTGAACTATGGAAGAAAGACCAGAATTATTCGAAAGTGGACTTCAAGGAGAAAGGGTAATTTACACAGGATGGTGACCAACTGTTCTCCATTTTTTTCACCACAACTGAAGCCCCTGTGAAAAGTTAGTGTCACATAGTGATTAAGACCATTGTTGGCCAGGTGTAGTGGCTCACGCCTGTAATCCCAGCACTTTGGGAGGCTGAGGTAGGCAGATCGCCTGAGGTCGGGAGTTCGAGACCAGCCTGACCAACATGGAGAAACTCTGTCTCTACTAAAAATACAAAATTAGCCAGGCGTGGTGGCGCATGCCTGTAATCCCAGCTACTCAGGAAGGCTGAGGCAGGAGAATAGCTTGAGCCCGGGAGGCGGAAGTTGCAGTGAGCCGAGATCGCACCATTGCATTCTAGCCTGGGTAACAAGAGTGAAACTCTGTCTCAAAAAAAAAAAAAAAAAAAACATTGTTTACTTCCTACTTTTGTGAGTTTGACCATGTTACTTGGCCACTCTAGGCCTTAGTTTCCTCATCTGTAAAGCATGAGTACCTGTGTCACAGGGCTGTAGTGAGGATTAAATGTGTCCATTATATATAAAGCACTTCAAACAAGGCCTGGTCAATAGTAAGCCCTACACAAGGGTGTGCTGTTATTATTTCATCTCACCATCTTCGCTGTTTCTCCAGCTATTCACCAATTCTCTCAAACACTGAGTTAAACTCTGTCTCACCTAATTAACATGCTTGCTTTTTTTTTTTTTAGATAGGGTCTCACTCTGTTGCCCAGGCTGTAATGCAGTGGTGCCATCATAGCTCACTGCAACCCCAAACTCCTAGCTCCAGTGATCCTCCCTCCTCAGCCTCCCAAAGGGCTGGGATTACAGGCGTGAGCCACTGTGCCTGGCTTAACATGTTTTCTTGACTGTCTAACTGTCCATAGTCATGTGCGTGTGCTTAAGCAAGCAAGTCTGTATGTTTGCATGCATATGATATATCATTGTATTGATACATATGACCACATTAACATGTATGTGGGAGGATGGCTGTGAGGGGAGTGCCTTTTTTTTTTTTTTGAGATGGAGTCTTGCTCTGTCGCTCAGGCTGGAGTGCAATGGCGCAATCTTGGCTCACTGCAACCTCCGCCTCCTGGTTTCAAGGGATTCTCCTGCCTCAACCTCCTGAGTAGCTGGGATTACAGGCGTGCCCCACCACACCTGGCTAATTTTTGTATTTTTTTTGTAGAGATGGGGTTTCACCATGTTGGCCAGGCTGGTCTCCAACTCCTGACCTCAGGTAATCCGCCTGCCTTGGCCTCCCAAAGTGCTGGGATTACAGGCGTGAGCCACTGCGCTCTGCCAAGTGCCTTAACTCTTAATGTAGTTTTAATGAAAAGGATGTGTCCCAATCATAATATGGTCTGAAACTTTATTACCAGACTTAGAAATGACTTAGGTGGGCCAGGCGCACCATACTATGGAGCACCTAATATGTGCCAGATTTGGTGCTACATTAAGCACTGACATGTATAATCTCAGTACTGGCAAGGTAGCTATTATTATCCCCATACTTGTAGATGAGGAAATGGAGACTCAGAGAAGTTAAGTAATATGTCCAAAGGTTGCACTGCAGAGCTAGAATTAAAACCTAGTCCCATTCTAATCCAAAACCTGTGCTGTTTCCTCTATTCCAAAGTAACCACTCTGGCTGGGCACGGTGGCTCACGCCTGTAATCCCCACACTTTGGGAGGCCGAGGCGGGTGGATCGCTTGAGGGCAGGAGTTCCAGACCAGCCTGGCCAACATGGCAAAACCCTGTCCCTATGAGAAATATAACAATTAGCCAGGTGTGATGGCACATGCCTGTAATCCCAGCTACTCGGGAGGCTGAGACAGAAGAATCGCTTGAACCTGGGAGGCAGAGGTTGCAGTGAGCCGAGATCGCGCCACTGCACTCCAGCCTGGGTGACAGAGACTCCCTCTCAAAAAAAAAGCAAACACAAAAACAAACAAACGAAAAGCCAAAGTAACCACTCAATGCTGCTTTAGGAAGTGTTTCAGGATATGTTGGGTGGGGTGGGGGTGGGGAGCTCAGTATGATATGAAAATATCCCTAAGTACTAATGTGCTGGAAAACAACATGTTTGTACAGGATCCCTAAGGTTAAGAGAGAGAAATGGTGAAAGTTGAGGAAGGGGCTGCCCTGCACTCAGGCAGGGAAGGGCAGTTTTGTGGGGAGAGGGCCCTTCCCAGGATGTCTACCTGGAGCAGGATCCAGAAATTGTCCATCCCTGGGAAGGGAGGCAACTTGGGGAGTGCAGGGAAGATGTGGAGAGACAGTTATTCAGAACCCCTTAACCTTCTTTGGCCTAAGTCAAGATAAGCTGTTGAAACTGTCACCCTTTCTCTCCCTTCAGCTTAGGGATCCCAAACACACTTTATTTTCCCACAGTCTCCCCTAAACCCTTTCCGTTTCTGCTCCAGCTTTCTTCAAAGGACAAAGCCTTTCATTCCTCAGTTAGAGATAATTGTCTTGAAATGCAGATACCTGGGAGAACTCATTCACACTAAAATATAATCAATTAACAGACAAACAAGTTCTGGTAATTCTGCTTCTCAAATCTTTCTCAAATCCCTTTTCTCCTCAGCATCCCCATTGTCACTGCTACTTTCCTTCAAGGCCTTGCCAGAATCTAACTGATAATGTGGACGAGACTGAACTTGGATTAAAACACTTGCTCCATGCCGGGCACTGTGCTAAACATTACCTCCTTTAATCCTCACTATCACTGAGGCAAGCTCCGTCTTGTTCGCGTTTTACAGATGAGGAAACCAAGGCTCAAGTAGGTTAAGTAACTTGCCTTGGTCACACAGGAAAGAAAGGGCGGAGCTGGGGAACTGGAATTCACATCTGGTGGATGCCAAAGGCAAAGCACTAACCATTTCTTTTTCTTTCTCTTTCTTTCTTTCTTTTTTTCTTTCTTTCTTTCTTTCTTTTCTTTCTTTCTTTCTTTTCTTTCTTTCTTTCTTTCTGAGATGGAGTCTCGCTCTGTCGCTCAGGCTGGGGTGCATTGGCATGATCTCTGTTCACTGCAATCTCCACCTCCCAGGTTCAAGTGATTCTCCTGCCTCAGCCTCCCGAGGAGCTGGGATTACAGGTGCTTGCCACCACACCTGACTAATTTTTTTAAAATTTTTTAGTAGAGACAGGGTTTCACCATGTTGGCCAGGATGGTCTTGAACTCCTGACCTCAGGTGATCCACCCGCCTCAGCCTCCCAAAGTTCTGGGATTACAGGCGTGAGCCACCTCACCCAGCCAGCACTAACAATTTCTATACCATACTTCCTCCCTGTAACTGGCCCCTCGAGTTTCTTCAGTACCCAGTTCTACATCTCCCCCAGACATACTAGAGTCACCTTAAAACATGAAGCATACCCTGCCAATTCTTAGTGAAAGTCTTTTCATGGCTTTCCACTGCTTGTAGGAAAAAGTATAACAGGAAGACAGACTAGCATAAAGTATGACCATCCCAGCTTGCCAGAACTGAGGGATTCTCAGGATGCTGAACTTTCTTTCTTTCTTTTTTTTTTTTTTTTTTGAGACGCAGTCTCGCTCTGTCGCCCAGGCTGGAGTGCAGTGGTGCTATCTCGGATAACTGCAAACTCCGCCTCCCGGGTTCACGCCATTCTCCTGCCTCAGCCTCCTGAGTAGCTGGGATTACAGGCGCCCGCCACCACGCCCGACTAATTTTTCTATTTTTTTAGTAGAGACGGGGTTTCTCCATGTTAGCCAGGATGGTCTCGATCTCCTGACCTTGTGATCCACCCACCTCGGCCTCCCAAAGTGCTGGGATTACAGGCGTGAGCCACCACGCCTCGCCAGGATGCTGAACTTTCATTGCTGAAACTGGGGAAGTCCTGGGCAAACTGAGATGGTTGGTCACTCTAGCAGGGTGTGGCATGGCATAGCATTCAATGCCTTTCACAACCTGACCTCTATTTATTTTCCCAGCAACACCTCCCACCACCCTCAGCCTTTCCACTACGTCCTCTCCACCTTCTTTGCAGCCCAGCCACCCTTTCCTGCAGACACTCGGTGCTGTGTTATGCCTCCATGCCTTTGTTCACACTGATCCCTGCACCTCTACTCTGCCTGACAAGCTATTGCCCACTCTTCATGAAACCCCAGCTCCCATGTCACCTCTGTAATCTTTCTTTCTTTCTTTCTCTTTCTTTCTTTCTTTTCTTCCTTCCTTCCTTCTTTCCTTTCTCTCTCTCTCCCTTCCTCCCTGCCTGTCTCCCTTCTTTCTCTTTTCTCTTTCTTTCTTTTTTTCCTTCCTTCCTTTCTTCCTTCCTTCCTTCCTTCCTTCTTTTCTTTCTTTCTTTTTGAAACGGAGTTTCACACTGCCACCCAGGCTGGAGTGCAATGGTGCGATCTAGGCTCACTGACACCTCTGCCTCCCGGGCTCAAGCGATTCTCCTGCCTCAGCCTCCTGAGTAGCTGGGATTACAGGTGCCCGCCAGCACACCTGGCTAATTTTTTGTATTTTTAGTAGAGACGAGGTTTCACTATTTTGGCCAGGCTGGTCTCGAACTCCTGATCTCATGATCTGCCTGCCTCGGCCTCTCAAAGTGTTGGGATTACAGGCATGAGCCACTGTGCCCGGCCTCATTTTTTTTTTTTTTTTGATGGAGTCACATTCTGTCGCCCAGGCTGGAGTGAGTGGCAACCTCCACCTCCTGGGTTTAAGTGATTCTCCTGCCTCAGCCTCCCAAGTAGCTGAGATTACAGGTGCCCACCAAGTTGAGCTAATTTTTGTATTTTTAGTAGAGAAGAGTTTCACCTTGTTGGCCAGGCTGGTCTCAATTACAGGCATGAGCCACCACACCCGGCCACCTCTAACCTTTCTTGATTTCCTGGGAAAGAGTGAGAAACAATTACATTCTACCTTGGCTATTTTATTGACATGTGAGTCTTTCCCAGGGTCAGGACTGGGGTGAGGCAGTCGAGGCACCTAGAAGGCAAATGTAAGGAGGCACTCCCTCTTGGGGTCATACAAATGCCAACCCTGTACGTATGTAACCCCGAGAACAAGTGCCCTTACATTTTTCACCCTAGGTGCCTCAATTGCCTCACCCAGTCCCAGCCCTGGTCTTCCCTATCAGACTAGGAACTTCTCAAGAGTAGACCCCAGGTTTTTGTTGTTGTTGTTGTTGTTTTTGTTTGTTTGTTTGTTTTGGAGACAGAGTCTCGCTCTGTCACCCAGGCTGGAGTGCAGTGGTGCGATCTCAACTCACTGTAACCTCTGCCTCACGGGTTCAAGCGATTCCCCTGCCTCAGCCTCTGGAGTAGCTGGGACTACAGGGGCCAGCCACCATGCCCAGCTAATTTTTGTATTTTTAGTAGAGGCGGGGTTTCACCATGTTGACCAGGCTGGTCTCGAACTCCTGACCTCAAATGATCCACCCACCTTGGCCTCCCAAAATGCTGGGATTACAGGCATGAGCCACTGTGCCAGCTGACCCTAGGTTCTTATTCATGTTTGTATTCATAGTAACATGAGGCTCAGAACAGAGTAGATATCTAGTTGAACAAATGACATCAGGCCCTTCTCTGTTTCAACAAGGGAAGAAGGTAAGAGGAAGTGGATAGTTTGGCACCCTTCTCTCATTGTGAATGGGAGAAGGAGAAGGTCTATTTAAGACTTCATCCTGGCCTGGACTGCAAGGACAGTTCTTCATCAGGTGGTTATGTCTTTGGCGTCTGTCAGATTTGGGGTTCCTCCTACTTCTCTGGTCTCTCCCTCTCAGTGCCTTTCTCTGGTTAACTGGAGACATTCTCCAAAGTACTGTGTTTGGGTTTTTTGTCCTCTTCTGTCTTCACTCTATGTTCCCAAGTGACCTTGTGTACTCCCAGAGCTTCAGCGAGAAGCTCTGCAGATGACTTCTAAATTAACACCTCATCTCTCTCCTAAGCCTCAGACTTGAATTTCTAACTGCCTACTACATACGGTAACGTGTAGCATCAATATTTGTTCTTTTGGGTCTGTTGTCTCATCTGACCTTCTCAACACTTCTGTGAGAAAGTCAGGGCAGAATATGAACTCATTTTTTAGGTGAGGCTCGAAAAGGTTGTCTTGCCCAAGATTTTATGGCAGACCTATGATTAGAAACTCAAGTCTGGGTGTTCTCTCTGCTGTGCCATGTTGCATGGTGCACCACAAGGGTGTTTCAATGGAGTCTTGAAACCAATGTGATAAAAATCTCAACTTATTAGCAACATTCTCCTATCCCTGACAGCACACACACACACACACACACACACACACACACACACACCCCCGAAAAAAAAAAAAAAAAACTTGGCTGGGCATGGTGGCTCATGCCTGTAATCCCACCACTTTGGGAGGCCGAGGCGGGCAGATCACGAGGTCAAGAGATCAAGACCATCCTGGCCAACATGGTGAAACCCCGTCTCTACTAAAAATACAAAAATTAGCTGGGCATGGTGGTGCGTGCCTGTAGTCGCAGCTACTCGGGAGGCTGAGGCAGGAGAATTGCTTGAACCTGGGAAGCGGAGGTTGCAGTGAGCTGAGATCGCGCCACTGCACTCCAGCCTGGCAACAGAGCGAGACTCCGTCTGAAAAAAAACAAAACAAACAAAAAAAAACTTGTCCCTGTGCTACCCATCTTGGTTAAAGGCATCTCACTCTCCCAGTCATCAAGGCTAGAAGCCTGGGGTTCATGCTCAATTCTTCCCTTTCCCCTAACCTTTATAACCTTTACCTTTTATTATTATTATTATTTTTGAGACGGAGTCTCACTCACTCTGTCACCCAGGATGGAGTGCAGTGGTATGGTCTCCGCTCACTACAACCTCCGCCTCCCAGGTTCAAGCAATTCTGCCTCAGTCTCCTGAGTAGCTGGGATTACAGACACCTGCCACCATGCCTGGCTAATTTTTGTGTTTTTGGTAGAGATGGGGTCTCGCCATGTTGGCCAGGCTGGTCTCGAACTCCTGACCTCAAATGATTCACCAGCTCTGCCTCTCAAAGTGCTGGGATTACAGGCATGAGCCACCCCCCCAGAACCTTTACTTCTAATGATTCATCAGATCCTGCAGACTTGACCTTCAAAATGCCTGAAATTTACTTTGAATCTATCTTTTTTTCCCTTCCCTATCCCCACAGTCCCCATTGAGGTCCACAGAACCTCTTAGCCATACTCCTTCCACCAATCTCCAGGCTTTCAGGCCTACTCCCACTCGCTATTCTTCATATTGTTCTGGGGATTGTCTCCCTAAAGAAATAGATCTGAGCCTACCACCCCTTGGTTGGAAAAATCTCAGCCTTGCACTTCCCACCTCTACATCTGTGGCCTCCCAACCCTTTCCACTTTGTGTTTGAGGCCCAGGTCTAATGCCACCTCCCTTGGTAAACCCTCACATAGCCTCCCTATAAACGTGTGTTGTCTGTTTTCTAGACAAAGTTTCACTCTGTCACCCAGAATGGGTGCAGTGGGGTGATCTGGGCTCATTGCAACCTCGCCTCCCAGGCTCAAACAATCCTCCTCAGCCTCAGCTTCCTCAATAGCTGTGATTACTGGTGTGCGTCACCATGCCCAGTTAATTCTTGTATTTTTGTTAGAGATGGGGTTTTGCCATGTTGCCCAGGCTAGTCTTGAACTCCTGGGCTCAAGGAATCCTCCCACCTTGGCCTCCCAAAGTACTGGGATTACAGACGCAAGCCACTGCACCCAGCCTCCCTATAAACCTGAAGTGAGTTATTTATTCCTCTGTCCTCCCATAGCACTATTCATTTTATTCTGCCTGTATTATGACTAATTGTGTACTATTTGGTCTCCCCTGTAGCCTGGGAGCCTGCTGGGGATTGGATCCTGGTCTAACCAGTCTTTGTATTTTTTGAAGCACGTAATCTAGGTCTTTAAACATAATAGGTCCTTAATACATAGCTAGTGAGTATTTTTTTTTCCTTAAGTGTTTGGAAACTTGTTATAAACAAAAACAAAAACAAAAACAAAAAAAACAAAAAAATACACCACATTCCCAGTAGATCCAAAGTAAGACAGTAAAGTAAGAACGATTCTCAAACAAACACCTGACTTGTTTACACTTGGAGAGATTTGAAGTTATCCAGTGTTGCTCCTCTATATCCATCACCCAGAAAAGACAAAAGACAATTTTAACTCTTTATTTGAAACAAACAATTTCAGAGACAGAAGGTTAGTCGTGACAACAGCTTCTCACTACAACACAAGGGTGGGCATGGCTCACTGAAGGGACAGGCCAGGCGCCTCAGAACAATATATACAATTTAAACAGTGGCTAACTGGTGACAGTTATAAAAACACAAAAAGGAGCCTGGGAAACAGCAAAGTCAACAGGGAAAGAACTGGGTACCCCCTTTGCCAGAAGCTAATTGTTTTCTGGGACCTCCAACGCAAGATGGGGAAGAGAGAAGATGTAGGCAGTGGCGGCAGGCCCTGCGCCCACAGCTCCTCGCCTGTCCTTTGACCACAGATCCCATCCTGCATGACTCAAGCTCCCATAGGCTTGGCCTAGCTCTTATGATAGGGGAACAATAGAGGGGAACCCAGCCTCAACCCAAGTCAGAAGGTAGTTTTTGCCTTGGGAGGTCTGTCCATTGAACTAAAGGGAGGCAGTTACAGAGGGGGCTAAGCAGGTTGACACCATGGCTCATGGCAACCTAAGATGGCAGAGAGACAAACACAGAAACCAAGGGGACAGGAGTCTGCACAACAGGAGTCTGCTCCCCGTACTTAGTCATTCTCTGCCTCTGAGGAAAAAAAGGCATTTGGAAGATTTTAAAAACGGCAGCACCAAGGATTGGTGCTTGCCGAGGGGGTGAGGGATATGCGGTGGTGAGATGGTGCCAACAACCAATTATTTCAGAGGAGGGGAAGAGTGTCTAAGCTCTGTGTTTTATGTAAATGGTCCCCTCATCGCTTTCATTGTTTATTTCTTACCTTTCAGATAAGACCTTTTGGCGTGGTGCTGGGGAAGAGTAGAGAAGGGAGTGGGCACAGGGCAGAGAAGGCAGCTGGGTTTTTCCCTAGGTCATGCCTAGGAACAAGAGGCTCTACCTATGCGGGATGGGTCAGGAAACCCAAAGCCAACAGGATCACCAGAGCTATTAACACTCCACCCAGAGTCTGGACCCAGAAGGAGGGGTTTACTCTGAAGCATAAAGAAAACGGGCAAGCTGGCTTTTGCCCATCACTGGGAGACCAGCCCCTGAGTACAGAAGACCAGGGCCCCATGGTTGTCAAGTGGTACGGAAGAAGATAAAAGCCAGGGTTCCTAGAGAAGGCAGGGAATGGGTGAGCGGAAAGGAGCAGTCAGGGCCCTTCAGAATGAGTAGCATTGGTTCCTGGGCCTGTCACCCTGAGGGACATGGCCACAGGACAGACATTGATGTGAAAGATGGGATATGGATGGCACACGAGCTCAGTCCAGGTCTTCCTCCCCAGGACGACCCAGTTCCTCATAAATCTCGCGCACAGCCAGGATGCGATTGAGCATGCTCTCCAACATGCTGCGGTCCATGGGGATCACAGAATACCAGAGAGGTGACTCGGCGATGCAGGACCGTTCAGGTTGCAGGTAGAACACATCGTTGCGAGTCCGGAGGCTTTCAGGACTGTAACATTGGGGGTGGGGGTGGGAGTGGGGGTGGCAGGACAGAAGATCAGTACCAAGGCAAAGTAGATCCCTCAGGTCCCCATGCTAACGCTTTTCCTGCCAACCCACCAACTCACCATTTTGAGAGATAGAATTCATAGAACTTGACAGGGCAGCGGAGGGGATTCATGCGGTTCTCACGCTGCTCTAAGATAGGGGCTTCATCTTCTCTCTTCCGTTTCCCAGGACCCATGTCTATAGGGGAGGGAAATGATTCAGACTCATTAAGAACACAGGCTCCATGAGCCACATCCAAGAGCACAGTCCAGGGCACAGGGAGAAGGCGTCACGACACAAATTACAGTCTCATCAAGATGGAGAGGTGGAAGAAGAGGTCAGTCTCCCTCTCCCACGCCAACCCAACATCCTGTCGGGCTGTTGTTATGCAACCCTCCCCAGTTCCCACTGCCAAAGACTCTCTTTAAAATCTCCCCCAAGTTGCTATCTTGAAGAGGTGATCTCAGAAGTTATTCAAAAAACCTGATAAAACAGACCCTACTGCAAGGGTGGGCTTGCCTTCTGGGAAAGAGAAACAGCAATGACCCCAACCCCTTGTGCATTAGTCCAGGTAGAAGCATGGGTCCAGAGAAAGGACCTTGGAAACTTCACTCAGACAGGACAGAAGTCCAGGGACAGAAAAAATGGTAACCAAGGTGCAGCTGTTGTTAGGCCCGATAGCAAAGAATCACAGAAAGCCTGTCATTCTACCCTCCCCCACAGCCAAACACACCCAATGGTTTCCTACCTGTCCACCACCCAGAAAAAGCAGGCAAGCAAGTAAACTGTCTTAAATGAGGAAAGAGGGGAAACAGGCCACAGGGTGACCTCTTATTTATGCAACAGCTACTGCCTATTAGGTAGGAGGACTGGCTGTTTCTACCCTTTCTGCACACAGGAACGGAAGGAGAGGGAAGCTAGGCGCCAAGGAGAGGGCCGACCTGGCAGGTATGGTGGGTTATGGCAGGGCATGGAAGGGGAAGGCAGAGAAGGGGCAAAAGCACAGGGGAGGGGGCAGCCTCGTACCTCGCCCTTTCCTCTGGCGGACTGGGGCATAGTAGCGGATGCTCACCACCTTGGTGGTGCCCCGAGGGGTGGTACACTTGCGGGACTGCCGCACCACATTGGTGAAGGAGAGTTGCATGTGTTCCTCAGCTGTCTGCAGCCCAAAAAACTTAGTGTTGAAGAACATGAGGGTGTTGAGGAGGACAAAGGGCGAGTAGACCCCCAGTTGCTTACACTCCCAGAGGTGCTCCTCCTCCACTCGAGAGAACACCGTATCTACAATGGTCAAGGGGGAGAGGCCAGTCAGGAGGGAGTGGCTACGCAAACCCAACCACTTCCCATCCCATGTGCCCTGCTCATTTCCCACACAATTCTCATTTGGTGAGTAACCTTTGTATATAAAACACTGTCACTTTGCTACACTTGCTACACTACACAGTGGGACTGGGCTTTAAAAAATATATACTTTCCACACCTGCATTTGGAACGCCTCTCATCACCCTCAAGTTGTAGACAAGTAAATGTAAACCTTGAGGAGTCCCACGATTTCTTGCTTTCTTTCTTTACTTACCACCCAAACCCAGGCCATCTTTTTCTGGTCCTAGAGATAGCTCTTCAGACCTAAGTCTTGATCCCCTCCTCACGTTCAAGAACAGGCGCTCCTGTGCTCCTTTAACTCTAAACCCTGAGGCATCCAGCTACACGCTCCTGCCCTCGGGCCCTTTGTGAAGAGTGGCAGACCAAACAGCACAGGACTCTCGGGATGGTGGATTGGAAGAATGGAGAAAGGGGGTAGGGGTTGCTACGTCCCTGTTCCTTACTGTTGGGGAGGAGTGTGGGCTGCCAGGTACTCAGAGACTTGTTGAGTTCTTGAACAAAAGTCAGGTAGTAAAGGTCCGTGAAAATGTTCACCATCCGGTTATTTTCCAGCAAGTACTGGGGAAAGAAAAACAGACACACCTAAGGCTAGACTGTAGGTCCTAGAAGAAAGATAATGATGCTGAAGCCCTCAGGTATGGTGTCGTTGATCATTAGGAGACGATGGGAAACAGTTGCTTGATTAGGTGGCCTCGAGTGCTTTCCCCCAGGTATACCCACAGCTCTGCGCCTCAGGCTTTGCTCGAAGAGGAGGAGGCTTGGAGGAGATGTTCTTTAGAAGCCCACACCTCCTTCTCAGGTAATAACATGGTTGACTTCTCCCAGGGGGAACTAAACATTACCCCAGCACTCAAGGATCCCAGCTCCACCCATCCCTCCCCTCCTAGAATGGGCTTAAAGATTACAAAGGGGACCTGGATAGCAATGAAGACTGCTCCTTGGCCAACGGTCCTGGAATGCAGTTTTGATTTTAGAAGAGTATTGATATCTCATGTTCTATTTGGAGTAGGAGATTAATGGCAAGCTGCCTGCTTCAGGTAGGGGACAAGATGAGGAACAGGGAGTGCAACAGAATAACTGCTTTTTTTTTTTCATTAAAAAAATATTTTTTGGGTAGATGGGTATCACTTTGTTGCCCAGGCTGGTCTCAAACTCCTGGCTTGAAGCGATCCTCCTGCCTCAACCTCCCAAAGTGTTGGGATTACAGGCGTGAGCCACCGTGCCTAACCCAGAATCATTTCTGTTTAGACCCTGCCTGCTGTGTTAAGAGTGACAGGAAGTGAGGTGGTGCACAAGAGGTACCTGCTGGATGCCAAGACACAAATAGTAGATACTGTCAGGTTCATATCGTTCACCATT
The DNA here is from genome assembly GCF_028858775.2 of Pan troglodytes. NCBI lineage: Eukaryota > Metazoa > Chordata > Mammalia > Primates > Hominidae > Pan > Pan troglodytes. The sequence goes on from NC_072421.2 coordinate 69,037,523, forward strand.
GGGCCGAGTGATTTCTCTCACAAACTGGGCCAGACCGTAGTTGAGCTCAGCAGCTGAGCAGGCGAGAATATCCTCTTTGATACGCATGGGTTTGGCTGCAGTGATATGTTGTGCAGGGACAGGATTAAGAAAAACTCTACATGGAGATTTTCACTTAGCTCCATCACCATTAACCCCTTCATCCCTTAGTCATGCCTAGCTCCTGAACAATTACAGAAAGAGCCCCTAACCTGGAACCTAGACAGCATTTCCCTTTAATCTACAACTCCTCCCCATCTTCACAGGGCATCCTTAAGTGATCACACCCTTATCACTTCTAGACATCTTCAGCTGAATCACAGGCCCAGCCCCTTCTCCCCTTTCCCCTCCTCCTCCCTGTCCCTGCCTCCCCACACCCCCCATCCCCAAGTACTTACGGCCAAAGCGCAGCTCATCACCCTTGCTGGTTTCTCCATTGGCATATTTTGACTGCACCCAGCACTTCCAAGCATTGACACCATATGAATAGTTGAGCCCGGTACAACTAGGCTGACTGCTCATGGAGTCCCGGGAGCAGCTTTCGGAAAGCACCAGCCGCTTTTGACCCTGGAGGGGAAGAGAAAGCAGGGGCATGGCAGAGGTAAGGCCAGAGGCAAGGTGAAAGCTAGTCAGCACCATATTTACTGCTGGCCGGGGCAGGGGCTGATGTAAGCACACAGCAAGCTTCCATAGCACAGAGCCCCAGGAACAGCTTTGATGACCTTGTGAGATGGGGGGAGAGCAAAGTTTGGCTTTATCTCAGTACTTCTAGTGTTGGAGAAAGGAGGTTAGGGAAGGTCAAACTATGGTTGCTGGCTTGGCTCTCGCATCATCTCCCCTTTGGGCCTCCATTCTTCTTTTGTACATACAGTAGCCCCAGCCCTACCTTCCTCATGGTTCGGGGAAGGTCTTGTTCAGTAGACACATCCTCAGGCCCTACCAGGCCACAATCAAAGAGGAAGTCTACACTGGGATTAATGTCCAGAGGATCTAATGAAAAGGAAAGAAAGAAGAAATCAATTTCTTAAGATCTCAACCCTGCAGCCCTCCTGCCCCACCCCTGCTACTTGCCCACTTGACACTAGATGAGCCAAAGGAACCAGTAAAGCTATACCAAAAAGCATGCTCAGAGGCACAGAAACGCAAAACACAGCAATGTGAACTACTGAACCATAAACATGTTGAACATGGTAAAATTTTATGTTTTTTTTCAGCTTAAAAATTAAAAAAAAAAAAAAAAGCATGACTCAGAAGTCTAAAAGAGTGCACCTGTCCTGGTGCCTCTGGCACTGCTCCCTGTGAGAACCTTCCGTCTTAGAATCACAATGAACACTTTTCAGGGTCATGCTCAGGGACACAAGGGACACTCCCTTCCTGATGGCACAAATGCTACCATACTCAGTGGGCATGGCTCCAATCTTACTCACTCTTAGGGAAGTCTGCCTCCAAGTCTTGCCCAGGCTCATCCAAGACATTGGCCATCTTGACTGCCATGGCCAGGACATCATCTCGAGCAGGCCCAAACAGGTCACAGTCTTCCAGGAGTCCCTCTGCACTCTGGTTGCTCACAAGATCTGGGAAGCAGAGAAGTTGGCTCAGTGGTTACAAGCTCCTGCTAGCACCCTCACAAGCTTTCAGGGACTGATCCCAACTATCCTCCCATTCTCCTAGGCACCAAGATCACCAATACCACCCCCTCGGGCAGAGACATGCTGGTAGCACCCTGTCTCCCTCGTCACCACCATCTATGGCATACCACAAAGGTCAGATGAGGCCTTGTCTAACTCCTCAGCCTCTGCAATCATTTCTGCCATAGCCAAGATGTCGGCCTCCAAGGGGTTGGAAGGGATCTTCACCTTCAGCTCCTCAATGGTCTCTACAATCTTGTCTGTGCTCTCCAAGGTAGTGGGCAAGAACATGGGCACAGGAACCTGGAGGCACGAATCCCAACTAAATGCCAAGAACCACACCAGCAGTTGGGGGGAAGTTGGGGGGACAGATGATGAGAGTGAAGGGGGACAGTTGATGAGAGTAAGGGGAAAGGAGGACCCAGCCAGGAAGGGCAGGGAAACTCACCGGGATAGGCATCGAGAAAGGCACCGGGACTTTCTGGCAGTACAGATGCATAGGCACTGGCACGAAGATGGGCACTGGGATGGGCAGCACGATCACCTGTGGCTTCCACTCTTCTGTGGATAAGAAAGGGGTCTTCTCAGAGACCCTGCTGGACTGGTCACATCTGACCCACCAAAAGCTCTAACATGCTCAGTGTCACAAAACTGCCCTTGAATCAAAGGCTGAAAGACACCTCTATGATTCTAGGACAACCATATGAATGAGGCTTCAGCTACCTAAGAAATCCCCTTGTCCAGCTCACGGACATAGGGCTGGCAGGCCTAGGACTCTGGAATACAGCCTGTGGCATCGAGGTACCCTGGCTCACCTGTCTGACTTCCTTTGGACTTCATCTCCACCTTGCAGGAGACGCCCCGATTCTGCATCAGTGGCTTACACATGGCAGCCTTGTTTTTGCGGGGTGTTGCTGGGGGTGGTGGGGGTGGAGGGGTGGGAGCAGTGGGAGCTGATCGGGTCTTCACAGGGATCTGCAAAGACAAAGGAACATTTGTGCCGCCAACCGCCATACCCTCCTCTGAGATTATCCTCCCCCTTGGCTTTTGCCCCGACCTTGCCCAAATTCCCATTTTCCTCTGGGGTCCTCACTGTGTTGCTGTTCTCCACTTTGGTTTGAGAGGGTGTCTGGGGTTTTGACTCAGGAGACTGACCTGTAGATCAAAACAAATGAATGCTCTCATCCAAGGGACTAGCTCTCCATTTTCCTTACCCCTGTTCCAGGACAGCTTCATTAACAGGTACACCAAATACAGATGGGAACTTCTAGGATTTGACCCCCTTGCCATCCCAGATCTAGTCTCCTCTATGCCCCAGCAATAGCAGCCTAAAAGATTCTTTGTTCCTGGAGAATGAAACATTACATTTTCCCCCAAAACCCACATTTGAGACCTTCCACTTAGATAGCCTGAAGAGTCTGTTATCCCTGGAGTTGTGGAGGGGCAGGGGTAACATTCTAGAAATAGCAGTCTTCAGTCTCACTAAATGTAGAGTTTATGCTGAGATTTCCTTATCTCAGAAACGTAACCATAACCCCTATATGCTCCATCCTACCAGGAAAGGCACCCACTCCCTAACAATATACATTTCATAGACAATCAGTAGATGCTAACTCCAAGAAGCTTTGAATAAGACTCCCCTGGTACCTGCAGGGTTCGGAAGCTAAAAGAGAATACAGTTCACAGTACTAGCACCCTATCTGGCCAGGGATGAGCTGAACGCAAGAGGAAGGAGAAAGGGGCTAGGCTTAGGATTAGGAGGGTCCAGGCCCCCTCTAACAGAGTGTACCCCCTGCCTGGGACTCACTGTTCAGGAGGCTCTCGGGCCCACTCTGGGTATCCAGGTTGGGTTGGTTCTGCTGGCTATAGAAGCGCAGAAGACACTGCTGGTTGCAGAAATGACGGATCTGCCCACGCCAGTGGATGGTCTCCAGCAGCTTCCCCTGGCGCTTACACGCATGGCACCGGGCAGCCTGAGGACGTCAAAAGGATGGTCAGACCTGCCTCCCTAAAATGCGTTGGGCCCTTTCTTTCCCCCAGGATAAGCCATGCTCCTCCCCTTGGAGATCGGGCCAGCTTAGAGATGGAAGGCTGGCTGCCCTCCCTGGAGATCTGTCCACACCCCGAGCTCAGTACCACAGCCCGTGCTCCCCGCTGCCCTCTTTCCCGCCTCGCTCGCATGCTGACCCTCCTTACCTTGCAGTACCACAGCAGGTACTTGCTCTTACAGTCCTCACTGCAGAAGTCCCAGGTACTGCCATCCAGTTGCTCGGTGACTCCGCGCTGGCAGGTCTGGGAGCAGTAAGTACAAGTGATACAGCACAAGCCCAGCTTCTTAGTGAAGTCCTGTTTGTACAGCAGCACACAGCCTGGAAAGAGGAGAAGAGGAAAGAGAGTCCAGAGACACAGATACCCAAGGGCAAGAGACCCAACCTTTTCAAGGTGCTATACCTGAAACCTCTCTCTAAGCAGCCCCTTGTGCCCAAAACTTTAGGGGAGATGGGGGTAGAACATCCCGGGCAGAAGGCCCTGCCTCATGGACCACTTTCCCGGCCTCCCTCCCTTCTCCTCCATTCTCCCTGGCTGGGAGTTATAGTGTCTTCTGCCCTTCCCCATCTCCTTACCTTCGCTGCAGAAGCTTTTCTCCACTCCGCTGAATCGGAGTTTCTCATGCAAGAGTTTCTCCTGCCGACAGTGCTCACACTGGGACACCACACCCCGAAGCCGCTTGAAGTCCTCACAGCAATCACGGCAGCAGAACTGGAACACTTGATCCTGAGGTGGGGGCACAGGGCAGGGAGGACAAGCTGTAACATCTGGCCCCAGCAGGGGCCAAGTGGAAGGACCCCTTCAGACAGTCTGGTCGTGTGGCAAGATGTGGGTGGGGGTGGGGCTCTTACCTGCCAGTCCAAGACCTCAGGCTTGCCACTGAAGAGGCTGTGACAGTAGTGACAGCTCAGGTGAATGCCCCCCTCAGGGCTTGTGCGCTGGAGGGAAGGAAGACAAGTAAGGGAGGGGCAAGATGTGTGCAGCGGTGGGGAAGGGGAGTCAGGCTTGTTCTTTGCTCTGCCCAGGCCTGCCTACCCCAATTCTCCAACCCTCTTTATGTTGCCAAACCCTTCTATCCCTGGTCCAGGGTCTGGAGTACCTGGAACTTGGTCCAGCAGCTGGGGCTGCAGAACTGGTAGACTGTGCGGTCAACCTTGTTGTAGTAACAGGGGTCAGAGAGGCTGCGGCGGCAGAAGCTGCAGGGTCGGGGAGGGCCTGGGGCATAGAGAGAAAGAGAGAGAGGAAAAGAGAAAGAGAGAGGGACAGAGAGAGCACACAGAAGGTGTAAGGCAGTGTAAGAGACGAACAGAAAATCCACGGGGAGATGTGGTTGGGACTGAGGTCGGGCAGCAAGGATTACTCTGGAAGAGGGGAGTATGGGAGGTAGAGAGAAGGCCAGCAGGGGACTCAGAGAAGAGGGCTTTGCACCTACCAGTGAGCCCTGCCTGCTTCACTTTGTAAGAAGTGGTACAGCACAGGGAACAGAACAAGCTGGTCTTGCCATTACGATCCACATTTGATAGCATCTCAAAGTTCTTACACAGGGTCTTGCACCAGACACATGGGTACACACGTGTGTTTTTCTGTGAGGATGGGGAAGGAGAGGCTGAGGCTGGATTTGTCCCTTCACTTTTATTTTTTAAATGTTTTAAACATGAAATATTTCAGGCATACAAAAAAAGTATAGATGATGATGTAACAAAGACCTGTGTATCCACCAGCCAGCTTCAAAAATAAAACATAACAGATACAATTGAAACCCCCTTTATTTGTTTTATTTCTCCCAGCCCTTGACCCGTCAGCCACCTTTATTTATAACCCAAGAACCACACCCCCTTCCACAGCCCTCTAATGCACTACTCCCTCGGCCCCACCTTCTTGTACGCCCCCAAGCAGGTTGTGTTGCAGAACCGCTTTTGTTGGCCCTCGTGGAAGAGGAGCTCAGGGCCAGGACTCCCGGTCTTGGTGTAGATGTAAGCCCCACACTGGTCACAACAGTTGGTTTTCAGTCCCTTGTTGGCCCGGAATTTGGAGAAGCAAGAATCGCTGCAGAGCCGGTGCACCACGCTGCCATTGCTGACCTCGTGCAGGACCTGCCACACACATACACGCACCCTGAGCTAGGGCCTGGCCACCACCGCCCACCCCAATGCGAGGTCAGCCCCCCACCTCACCCTAGACCTTCACAGCAGACAGTGGGCCCAGGGACCCCCCAACCTGCGCCGCAGGCTGCCGACTTGATGGTGAGGTCCTGGGAGGTAAGGAAGGCCAGCTGTGCACATCCTGGAGAAGCTCTGTCCTTGAATACGCTCCCTCATGATGGCCGCCTTTCCTCCCCACTCCCCTTTCCACAGGGCCTGGACCCTGCAGCCCCAGGATGGGAGGGGCAGGTCAGGGCTGGCCAGGCTCTGTAAATCAGCCCCCACTGAGTGTCCTCACCTCTCCAGTCTTTTGGCATATGCTGCAGCGAGTAGCGTCGGCGGGATCCCCAGACTGGGGGATCGGGCGCTGCTGCTGGGCCTCATACAGGGAGAGACAGACGGATGTGCAGAACTCATGGAAGGAGCCTCCAGAACCAGTCTGCGCCACAACCGAGTCCTTGGTGTTCCAGATCTCCCTAGAGGTGGGAACAGGTTTGAATATTCACTCAAGACCACCCTCTCATTTCCTCAGCTTCCGCCCCTCCTCCAGGATCAATGACCACAGAGCCAAATACTCTGACTCTCTCCCTACATCACTCTCTCGCCCAGCTCCATCCTGCTAGGTTCTTACCAACAGTCTCTGTCTTACTCATACTCCTGCCCAGATCCCTGCCCTCTGCATAGCCCCCAAGACCCTCACGCACTTCTTGCAGAAGGTACAGGTCTTTTTGCCCGAGGGCTTCTTGGAGAAAGTGGTGAGGCAGGATGACGAGCAGAAGAGCTGAGGCAGCCCCTTGCGCTGATAGGCAGTCTGCCCCTTCTGCAGTGGTGTCCGGCAATGTGCACAAGTCATCTTGGTGCCCACTGCAGAGCGCCCGGCCCTTTGTGACACACTTGAGCGTAGGGACATGCGAGGAGAGCGCCGGGGCCGGAATGGCACAAAGTCCTCATCATTGGGGTCATCTACCATGGCATCAGAATCCTCATCTGACACTGGAACTGAGAAAGTGGGGGGATGGACATGAGAAAGGCCACCAAACCAGGTCTCCAACCATCCCCTGACCAACAGTTCAGTCCCTCTCCTGGGATCCCTGTTGTTCCGGCCTTTACACCCTGGCCCTTGTTACATCAGTACCTTAAGACCTTGGTGTCTCTCTCCCTTGGTTACTCTGTAACCTCCCAGGGAGGGAAAGGGAGAGGCTCTAAATGAGAAGATTCGGAGACAGAGATGGCATAGCTGAAACAGGAAACTCGCCATTCTCACTGCTCTTGTTTTCAATTTCCCCCACTGCCCCTGGTTCCCATGCCAACCCATAGCAGAGACAGGCACTTCATGCGCTTCATGGAGCAGGACGGCAGGAGCTAGAAGATCCATGCCCTGCCGCATGCCACTTTCGGACCTTTTCCACACCCAGAACTCCCAGGTCACACTTCCTCAAATCCTACTTACTGCTCTCAGTGGAATCTACAACCTCAGGTTTTGGAGGTTCTGCTCTCCTAACGCGCTCGCTTCTCTTCTGTACCTCGGAAAGATGGGAGGGGAGGAAAACTGACACCCTGGCCAGGCTAACACTAGTACAGGGTTTGGGGGGGGATAGAAGATGGGAGGGGGAAGGGAGAGTGGGGACCCTTGGCCCAGCCCTTAGGAGGAGGGAAGAAAAGGAGGCTGGACTTTCTCCCCAACAAGCAGTAGACACTAGTGCTCCCTCCCTCCTCCTAACTCTCCTTACACACACTCTCTACAGAACAACATCTGGGAGGGAAAATGAAGGGTCTGTCCTTCCCAGAGCTAAGGGGGAACCAGACTCCTTCCAATCCCCTCCCCCTCACCCGTTCAGGCGGCTTCTCACTCGCCTTCGCAGTCAGGCCATCTCCTGCAAAGGAAGCAGAAGGCAGCCTAAATGTTGAGCCTGCCCTCACCACCCTCTCCCCGGCCCAACCCCCGCCTCCATTCCTGGGGAAGAACTTACTCAAAACTGAAAGGGAAAACTCGAGTGCCTGTGGCTTCTTGGGGCCCCTCTCAGGGTTACCTCAGGCTCTGTACTAAGGGTGGGGGGGTGCACGTGCAGCTATTCCATGAAAAAAAAAAATCTATCCTTCCCACCAGCTTTCTGTCCCAATCCTTGGGGGTTAAGGAAACACAGGTAATATACCTTTCATTAAGAATTTATATTTTACCAATGAAAAACACACACAACCACCCAAAGGTAGCAAAAGGAAAAGGAAGCATCAGTGTATGGGTAGCTTCCCCTGGATTCGGGTGGTTATATAAGCCCTAAGACCCTCGTCACAGCCTGATAGAGGCACACCACTAGGCAGAAGAGGGGAGACACTAGAGCCTCTCAAGTCAAGGTTGTCCCTCCCCTATCAGAGACGCAGTCCTAGACCCTGCATTTCTATCGCTCTGCTGAAATCCTTATGCTGTTAGGGGCTCCAGAACCTAGTTACCATTCATCAAACCCAGAAATCCCACTCCCATCTAGAACCAAAAAGCTGTAAAGGTCTTAGAACCAAGAAGCCTGGTGTACTCCCCCAAATCCTGAAGGAAGGACTCTGGCACCAAAAGCCCACTGGGGTAGGAAAAAGGGAACCCTTCCCACCAAATTCACTCCTCCCAACCTACGCTCCCTGAAACCTTACCCCATTCCTCCCCCACAGCCTGTGCCCACCCCTACTTTCCTTAATCTTCCTCTACACACCACCCCACTCCTCCCTCGTAAACCCCAAGTCCTTCCCCACACACGTCCCTACACTTATCTCTCCACCCTCCTCCTCCCCACTACTTCCCAAAGCACATAGCCACCCCTCCTTACCACCACCCTCTCCCAGCCCTGATTCTCCAGATAATTAGGCAACCTACCTGGCAAGGAAGGATGTGCAGGGGGGCTAGAGCCCCCAGGTTTGGTCTGAGAACTGTTGATTCCATCCCCCAGAGTCTCTCCCACTGAAGGGCTAGGGGGGGCATTTGGGCTCTGTGGCTGCCCTTGGGGAAGCTCCTCCTCCTGCCCAGGGGAGCCCCTTCTTGCAGTAGCTATGGAGGTGGTCTCCTCCTCTTCAATATGTGGGGACTGCAGTGTTATTGGAGAATCTGGAGCCAAAGGCTCTAGTAGCCCCTCAGGTGAACAGGAATTTGCCCCAGCCCCTGGATCAGGTGGTACCACCTCAGGGGTCTGGCCCCCTGGTCCAGGCTCTAGGGTCTGATCTCCTGCATCCCATGCCAGGGTTCCCTCAGGACCGTGGTCCACCTCCGGGGGAGAGGGGGCTTTATAGAGCAGCCCCCCCAGCCCCAGCAACTCAGTGGCTCCATCCAGGACTCCAGGGTCTTTTTCCAGGCCAGCAGGGGTATCAAGCAGGTCCAGGGCTCCCGAGGATGGAGAAGGGCCAGGAGGGGCCCATCCTCGAGTTGGGGCAGTCTGGGATTCCAGTAGATCCTCTCCAAATTCCATGTCTACTGGTAGGTCTCCAGCCAGGGGCTTCTCTGGCAGGGTCAATGGGTCAAATGGACTGGGGAAATCACTGGGGTCCATGAGTATGGCTGGATATGTACTGCAGATTAGGAGTAGAAGAGGGGGCAGTAGAGATGGTCTTAGCCAGAATTCCTTCTTATATAGGCTCTGAGACACACCCCATCATCCACTTGGATTTCTCATGAGCAGCCCCCACCACCACAATCTACAAGCATTTCCGAAGGCTTTAGTCCTAATGACCACTCCCCCCAATACAGCGCCCCCAGTGGGGAGAGGCGTTCCCCGCCCTGGCCCCGTGCCCACACTGGCCAGGCAGTCGGTCGTTCTACCCGCCCACCCCCCTACTCGACTGCAACTCCCATTCCCTTCCCCCCTTACCTTTCACCCCCCGCAACTCAGGCTGAACGCCCCCTTAGAGTCTCCTAAGGCCGTCGCCACCAGGAGCCTTTCCCGCCCCCGCGATCTCAGTTTCTACTCCCTCCCCACTCTGCAGGAGCCCCCCAGCTCCCCAGTCTTTACCCACCCTGTCTGGCCCCACCCCCCGTCCCCGCGTTGCTAGGTCCTCCCTCGGCCCTTCCCCCGCCCCCACAAACTGCCCTTCGCAACCCCTTCCCCCCAGTTACCTTTCAGGTCGCCCACTTCCTCAGCCCCGTCCCCCTTTCCCATTGCTCCTCCAGTCCTCCCTTCTCCTGTTGCCCACCCCCAACCTCAGGCATTTACAGGAAGACATTTTGGAGCTACGGTCTCTCCTTAGACCCCCCCCCCCCACCACCGCCTCCCGGCTACTGCAAGATCCCGCTTGCAGGTTCGGTTCGGCTTGAGCAGGCCCGACCCCTACCTGCGGCAGGGTTAGTGCAAAGGCTACAAGCCTAGAACTGCAGACAGCGACGGCCCCGCGCTCCTTCTCCACCTCCCTCCCTAGCAGCCGGGACAGGGGTCGCGGCCCCTTTAAATGGCAGCGCCGCTCGCAGCGCCCAGCGCTCTGCACCAGGCGGGCGGGCGGTGCCAGCAACCAACCCCATTGGCTGGCTCGAGGAGGGGGCTCGCGAGACAGCGCCGGCCCCCGGCGCGAGACTCCCAGTCCAGTGGCCGCCTGGAAATTGCGGAGTGGAATACAGCCACTAGAGACGGCGCCTGAGCCCCCGCCCGGGGCCCCGTTAGTTGAGAAGGAAAAGATAGCCTCTGGAGCTTTGAAGCCGGCCCCCCGGGAAAGGCGGCGTCCCCTTTCCACCCAAGGGCCGAGTGCGCTCACCCACAAAAAGCACAGATCTACGCACCTGCTCCCCTTACCTGGCTCAAGAGTCTGGCCCCCGTCACACCCTGCTCGCCCTACCTCCTGGAGCCCACTCTACCCGTGATCCCCTCCTCTCATTCAAATGGTTCCCGGTCCCCTCCCCCTCCCCGTGTCTCTCTTCGCTTCCCACTCGTGTTCACCCCCTCGGCGTCCGCCCCCCTCAATAGTCCCTACCTACGCCATGCAGCAGGCGCCTGCCAAGATTACCCTCCCCCATCCCCACCTCTCCGGGGCCCGCCCCCTGGGCGACTGTTGGGGTAGTGAGTGACAGCGGAGGATGGGGGGAGGCAGGGACCCAGCCCTCACGTGCCCCTCCTTCCCTTGTCTGCAGCCACGGGGCCCCCAAAACAGTCTGAGAGTCAGAGTTATGGGGTATCTGAAGCTTGATCCCCAGCCACACAGGTCGGGTTAAATGGCTCTGGCTCAGTGGCAACGCCTGTGCAGTAACCGTTACTGCTTGATGACCCCCAAACCACGTCCTGCAAAGCTACCCCCTACTCTCTCAACAGTCTTAGGGTAAGTTCTGGGATCTTGTCCCTGAGTCTTCCTGCGGGAGCTCCCTTATCTATGGAGTTTTCCTCCCTCACCAGGGCTGATCTCTCTCTCTCTCTCTCTCTCTCTCTCTCTCTTTCTCTCTCTCTCTCTCTCTCTCTCTGTATCTCTGTATCTCTCTCTCTCTTTCTCCTCCAGCCCCCTTTCTGTCCTTGTCTGTCTCTCTCTTCTCGCTCTCTCTTTCTCTCTCTCCCCCTATCTCTTTTTGTCTCCGTCTCTGCCTCTCTGCTTCTCGTGCGCACGAGCACGCAGGCGCGCTACACGCTCCCCCCTCCTGGATGGTCCTTAGCATGTGGGTGTGGCTGAGGTTAGGCTAGAGAAGTGGAGTAGGGGTAGGTGGCACTAGCGTTAAGCCTACTGCCTTTAAAAAATTGTGCCAGCATCCATTCTCAGTCCGCATTATATTAATAGTTAGAGCACTTTACAATCCCCGCTCCCCACTTCCCACCACAGCCCCTAAGGGCTGAGAGCATTTAGTAGCCGAACTACTAGAGGAGGCTCAGGCTGGAAGGAAGTCTCCTTAGGAACAGGAAGGTTTGGTATCCAGTGCCTATTCTAGCCTGCCTCGTTGACTTCTGGCCTCTCCTCCTGGCCACACAAAGCCTCTCCTGCTCTTGTAGTCCTCGGGAGTTTACCCTCCCTTTTCTCATTCCTTTTCCCAGAAACCTTATCCTTCCTAGCTCCCCACATGGCCTTGAGGTTATCTTTGCTCCCTCCTACATACAGAGATAAAAGCCAGAGTTTCTTACTTTTAGATTTCCCAAATCCAGCTTTCTCTTTATCTTAACCAGCATTCTGTGTACCCATCTCCTACCTCCTGTTTATTTCTATTCCTGGACCTCCCCTTTGCATTTTCTGCTTGTTCCATCTCAGTTGAGCCACCTAGTTTTTTCTGTATTGCCTGCCTTCCTCAACATATACTTGAATCCTTGGCTGCTCTGCTTGTGGAGGTGCCTGGTCACTATCTTTCAAGTTGAGGGGAGCTGATCTAACGGGGTTAAGTGGTGTGTTATTAATTCTAGACGCAGTGTGGTGGCCTAAGAATGGGTTCTGGAGTCAGACCAGATTTCTAATATCAGTTCTGCCTACTTTTTAGCCAGGTGACTTTGGACAAGTGACTTGTCAAGTGAAGGGCCTTAGTTTTCTCCTCTTTAAAACAGATAAGGAAACAATCTAAATGCCCAATAATAGGGGATTTTGGTTATGCAACAGACGTAGTCATTAACAACCACATTTTAAGTCTGGCGCAGTGACTCACGCCTGTAATCCTGGCACTTTGGGATGCCAAGACGGTTGGATCCTTTGACCCCGGGAGTTCCAAACCAGCCTGAGCAACATGGTGAAACCCCTTCTCTACAAAAAATACAAAAAATTAGCAAGGTGTGCTGGTGTGCACCTGTAGTCCCAGCTACTCAGGAGGCGGAGGTGTGAGGATCACTTGAGCTGGGAGGCAGAAATTGCAGCGAGCTCAGATGGCGCCACTGCACTCCAGCCCGGGGCGACAGACGAGGGCTCTGTCTCAAACCAAACAAAACAAAACCCCACATTAAAAAAACAAAAACAAAAAACAACTAATGGCAGACAGCACAGAGGATTTTTACGGTAGCGAAAATACTCTCATGATACTGTAATAGTGGATACTTGTAAGTATACATTTGTTCAAAGATACAGAATGTAAACACCAAGGGTGAACTAACTCTAATGTAAACCGCAGGCTTTGGTTAGTAATGATGTGTTAATGTAGGTTCATCGATTTTAACAAATTTACCACTCTGATACGGATGTTGGTAGTCAGGGGAGCCGTGACTGCATGGGGGAAGGAGGTATATGGGACTCTCGGGACCTACCTGTCAGTTTTGCTGTGAAACTAAAATTGCTCTTAAAAAATAAAATCTTTATTTAAAAAAATTAAAACCCATAGAATGTACAACACCAAAAGGAAGCCCTTATGTAAACTATGGCCTTTGGTTGATAATGTGTCACTGTATATTCATCACTGCAAGAAATTTACCACTCTGGACAGGATGTTGATAGGGAGGCTGTGTCTGTGTGTGGAGAGGGGTACAAAGGACTCTTGATACTTTCAGCTCAATTTTGCAGTGATGCCAAAACTGCTCTAAAAAATAAAGTGGGCCTGGTGCAGTAACTCCTGTAATCCCAGCACTTTGGGAGTCAGGAGAATCGCTTGAACCCGGGAGGCGGAGGTTGTGGTGAGCTGAGACTGAGCCACTGCACTCCAGCCTGGGCCACAGAGCGAGACTTCATCTCTCAAATATATATATATATATATATGTTTTTTTTTTTTTTGAGACGGAGTCTTGCTCTGTCGCCCAGGCTGGAGTGCAGTGGCCCAATCTCAGCTCACCGCAAGCTCCACCTCCCGGGTTCACGTCATTCTCCTGCCTCAGGCTCCCGAGTAGCTGGGACTACAGGCGCCCGCCACCACGCCCGGCTAACTTTTTGTATTTTTAGTAGAGATGGGGTTTCACCGTGTTAGCCAGGATGGTCTCAATCTCCTGACCTCGTGATCCACCCGCCTCGGCCTCCCAAAGTGCTGGGATCACAGGCGTGAGCCACCGCGCCTGACCGTAAATAAAATTTTTATTTAAAAAAATTTAGGCCGAGCGCAGAGGCTCACGCCTGTGATCCCAGCACTTTGGGAGGTCGAGGTGGGTGGATTGCTTGAGCTCAGGAGTTGGAGACCAGACTGGGCAACACGGTGAAACCCCATCTCTACCAAAAGCACAAAAAATTATCCAGGCGTAGTGGTGCACGCCTGTGGTCCCAGCTACTCAAGAGGGTAAGGCTGGAGGTTGCAGTAAGCCGAGATTGTGCCACTGCCCCCAGCCTGGGCGATAGAGCAAGACTCTGTCTCAAAAAAATAAATAAATATATAAATAAAAATAATTTTCTGCATTTTGTATTTACTAAACTTTTTTTTTTTTTTTTTTTTTTTTTGAGACAGAGTCTCACTCTGTCTCCCAGGCTGGAGTGCAGTGGTATGGTCTCAGCTCACTGCAACCTCTGCTTCTCATGTTCAAGCGATCCTTATGCCTCACCCTCCCAAGTAGCTGGAACTACAGGCGTGTGCCACCACACCAGCTAATTTTTGTATTTTTTTTTAGTACAGATGGGTTCCACCATGTTGGCTATGGTTGGTCTCGAGCTCCTGACCTCAAGTGATCCACCCACCTCGGCCTCCCAAAGTGCTGGGATTGCTAAAGGCGTGAGCCACCACTCCCAGCCTTGTATTTTCTAAACTATTCTACTGAGCACATATTGTTTTTATAATCATGAAAAAATGTTAGCACCTAAAAATAAGGGCTGGCCAGGCACGGTGGCTCGTGCCTGAAATCCCCGCACTTTGGGAGGCCGAGGCGGATGGATCATTTGAGGTCAGGACTTCAAGACCAGCTTGACCAACGTGGTGAAACCCGTCTCTACTAAAAAATACAAAAATTAGCTGGCGTGGTGGCAGCTCAGGAGTTCGAGACAAGCCTGGGCAACATGGTGAAACCCTGTCTCTACCAAAAATACAAAAAATTATCTGAGGGCAGTGGTGCATGCCTGTGGTCCCAGCTACTTGGGAGGGTAAGGCTGGAGGTTGCAGTGAGCCAAGATTGTGCCACTGCCCTCCAGCCTGGGTGATAGAGCAAGACCCTGTCTCAAAAAATATATATATATAAATAAAAATAACTTTCTGCATTTTGTATTTCCTTTTTTTTTTTTTTTTTTTTTGAGATGGAGTCTCGCTCTTGTTGCCCAGGCTGGAGTGCAGTGGCGCAATCTTGGCTCACTACAACCTCCACCTCCCAGGTTCAAGCGACTCTCCTGACAGGCTTAATTTTTTTGTTTTTGTTTTTGTTTTTGTTTTTGTTTTTGAGACGGAGTCTCGCTCTGTTGCTCAGGCTAGAGTGCAGTGGCACAATCTTGGCTCACTGCAAGCTCCGCCTCCCAGGTTCACACCATTCTCCTGCCTCAGCCTCCCTAGTAGCTGGGACTACAGGCGCCCGCCACCATGCCCAGCTAATTTTTTGTATTTTTAGTAGAAACGGGGTTTCACCGTGTTAGCCAGGATGGTCTCGATCTCCTGACCTCATGATCTGCCCGCCTCAGCCTCCCAAAGTGCTGGGATTATAGGCGTGAGCCACCGTGCCCTGCCAACATTTTGTTTTTTAAGGAGTCGATGTGCATAGAAAGAGGCTGGCTTTTACAGTCAGAAAGATGAGGATCCAAATCCTGATTCTACCATTGAGTATTTATACAGCCACTTTGAACCTCAGTGTCCACAAATGTAAAATGGAGATAATACCTCATAGAGATGCTATTAAGTGAAATGTACACCTGCCTGACCACAGGTGCTCAATAGATACTGGTTATTGTTATTATTTTATTTTATTATTATTATTTTGAGATGAAATTTCGCTTTTGTCTCCCAGTCTGGAGTACAATGGCGTGATCTTGGCTCACTGCAACCTCTGCCACCCAGGTTCAAGCGACTCGCCTGCCTCAGCCTCCCAAGTAGCTGGGATTACAGGCATGGTCCACCATGCCCAGCTAATTTTTGTATTTTTAATAGAGATGGGATTTCACCATGTTGGCCAGGCTGGTTTTGAACTCCTGACCTCGGATGATCCACCTGCCTTGGCCTCCCAAAGTGCTGGGATTACACACGTGAGCCACTGCACCCAGCCTCGTTACTGTTATTATAAGAGAAATACATCTGGTTCCATGGAAGGTCTAGGATTTCCCAAACTGGAGCTTTTGTATCCTTAAAATGAATATATATTTTGTCTTTGACTAGGCCAAGAGTGGCCACAGTTGGTAAGTTTGAGTATGTATCTGCCACATGTGAAAGGCTCTAACATAGAATGGGCTAATATTTCGGGGGAAGAGGATAGCCTGCAATTCATCTCTCATTTTCAGCCTTGTTACAGTTATCATATACTTCAGCCTTGTTACAGTTTATACTCAGTGGTAGTATACTACTGTACTCAATTCTTTTATTTTATTTTTTATTTTTTTTAAGACGGAGTCTTGCTCTGTTGCCAGGCTGGAGTGCAGTGGTGCGATATTGGCTCACTGCAATCTCCACCTCCTGGGTTCAAGCGATTCTCATGCCTCAGCCTCCCGAGTAGCTGGGATTACAGGCACACGCCACCACACGCAGCTAATTTTTGTATTTTTAGTAGAGACAGAGTTTCACCATGTTGGCCAGGATGGTCTTGATCTCCTGACCTCGTGATCCACCCACCTCGGCCTCCCAAGGTGCTGGGATTACAGGCGTGAGCCACCATGCCCAGCCTACTCAATTCTACTACTTGTTATTTACCATTTATAAATCACTCTTAAAGTGCTGTAAGCACTATAAAACATGTAAAAATGCAGTACTGGCCAGGCGCGGTGGCTCACGCCTGCAATCCCAACACTTTGGGAAGCCGAGGTGCAAATCACCTGAGGCCAGGAGTTTGAGATCAGCCTGGCCAACACGGTGAAACCCCGTCTCTACTAAAAATACCAAAAATTAGCCAGGTGTAGTGGTGGGCACCTGTAATCCCAGCTACTCAGGAGGCTGAGGCAGGAGAATCGCTTGAATCCGGGAGGTGGAGGCTGTAGTGAGCCGAGATAGCGCCATTGCACTCCAGCCTGGGCAAAAAGAGTGAAACTCTGTCTCAAAAAAAAAAAAAAAAAATTGCAGTCCCTGTGCTTATGAGGACTCTTTCATTTTAAGTGTACATTATTTTGTTTCTGATTACAAAAATATAAATAAATGTTTACTGTAAAAATTTTGGAATGCACAGAAAGTCTGACAAAGTAAGCAATAATTGTTTATATTCTACCACAGGGAGTTTTTTTTTTTTTTTTTTTTTTTGAGACTGAGTCTCACTCTGTTGCCCAGGCTGGAGTGCAGTGGCATGATCTTGGCTTACTGCAATCCCTGACTTCCGGGTTCAAGTGACTTTCATGCCTCAGCCTCCTGAGTAGCTGGGATTACAGGCGAGTACCACCACACCTGGCTAATTTGTATATTTTTAGTAGAGACAGGGTTTCACCAGGTTGGCCAGGCTGGTCTCGAACTCCTGACCTCAGGTGATCTGCCTGCCTCAGCCTCGGCCTCCAAAAGTGCTGGGATCACAGGTGTGAGCCACTTCGCCCAGCCACCACTGTACTTTTTGATGTATATCATTCCAGTCCTTTTTTTCAATGCATATACATTTTTACGAAATTGGAATAATCTTGTACCACATGTTTTACAACATAATTGTAATGGCTGTGTATTATTCCATTATTTGGATGTGCCATGCTTTATTTAACTAATTACTGATGGATGTCAAACTTTATTACTATTATTATTATTATTATTACTATTATTATTATTTTTGTGGAGTCTCGCACTGTTGCCCAGGCTGGAGTGCAGTGGTGCAATCTCAGCTCACTGCAACCTCCGCCTCCCGGGTTCACTAGATTCTTGTGCCTCAGCCTCCCTGGTAGCTGGAATTATAGGTGCACACGACCATGCCTGGCTAATTTCTTTTTGTATTTTTAGTAGAGAAGGGTTTCACTATGTTGGCCAGGCTGGTCTCGAACTCCTGACCTCGTGATCTGCCCACCTCGGCCTCCCAAAGTGCTGGGATTACAGGCATGAGGCACCGTGCCAGGCCCAAACTTTATTTTTTCACAACAGGCAAACTCACATATAATTTGATCAAACAAATGGAGGTATAATGTTTTCTGAATTCAAGGATTTCCATGGACATCAACAGGAACTCTGTAAAACCCCAAGTAAACATCTGAATGGGAATGGTTAACTCTGAAGAAGCATTACACTGCAGACTCTTTAGTGGTCATTTGATTAGGGTGAAGTTCACTCTGTAGAACCAACTATGGAACCACATGGATTCTGTTGTGTTTTTTGTTTGCTTGTTTTTTGTTTGTTTTTGTTGTTGTTGTTGTTTGTTTTGAGACAGGGTCTCGCTCCATCCTCTGTCGCCCAGGCTGGAGTGCAGTGGCGCGATCTCAGCTCACTGCAACCTCCGCCTCCCAGGTTCAAGCGATTCTCCTACCTCAGCCTCCCAGGTAGCTGGGACTACAGGCACACGCCACCATGCCATGCAAATTTTTGCATTTTTAGTGGAGATGGTGTTTCACCATGTTGGTCAGGCTGGTTTCAAATACCTGACCTCAAGTGATCCACCAGCCTCAGCTTCCCAGAGTGCTGGGATTACAGGAGTGAGCCACCGCACCTGGCCCTGTTTGTTTTTGAGACAGGGTCTCACTCTGTCACCCAGGCTGGAATGCAGTGGCATGATCATGTCTGACTTCAGCCTTGACCTCCCATGCTCAAGCCATCCTCTCACCTCAGCCTTCTAAGTAGTTGGGAGGACAGGTACATGTTACTATTCCAAGCTAATTTTTGTTTTTTATTTTGTAGAGACAGAGTCACTATATCCTGCCTCGGCCTCCCAAGGATTTGGGATTACAGGTGTGAGCCACTGCTCCTGGCCATGGATTCTTTTTTTTTTTTTTTTTTGAGATGGAGTCTTGCTCTGTCACCCAGGCTGGAGTGCAGTGGCACCATCTCGGCTCACTGCAAACTCAGCCTCCCAGGTTCAAGCAATTCTCCAGCCTTAGCCTCCCGAGTGCCTGGATTACAGGCGTGCACAACTATGCCCGGGTAATTTTTGTATTTTTTGTAGAGACAGTGTTTCACTATGTTGGCCAGGCTGGTCTTGAACTCCTGACCTCAGGTTATCTGCCCACCTTGGCCTCCCAAAGTGCTGGGATTATAGGCATGAGCCACCGTGCCCATCTGTATTCTTACTCTTATCCTTTTTAATTTTTTTTTTTTTTGAGACAGAATTTCAATCTTGTTGCCCAGGCTGGAGTGCAATGGCGTGATGTCGGCTCACTGCAACCTGTTACTCCCAGGTTCAAGCAATTCTCCTGCCTCAGCCTCCCTAGTAGTTGGGATTACAGCCATGTGCCACTATGCCCAGCTAATTTTGTATTTTTAGTAGAGATGGGGGTCTCTCTATGTTGGTCAGGCTGGTCTCGATCTTCTGACCTCACGTGATCTGCCTGCCTGGGCCTCCCAAAGTGCTGGGATTACAGGCGTGAGCCACAGCGCCCAACCATTCTTATTCTCATTGTTAGTGTTTTGTAGCATTCTAAAGTACCCAGTGGGGGCTGGGCATGGTGGCTCACACCTGTAATCCTTGCTCTTTGGGCCGCTGAGGCAGGCGGATTGCCTGAGCTCAGGAGTTCGAGACCAGCCTGGGCATCATGGTGAAACCCCGTCTCTACTAAAAATACAAAAATTAGTCCAGGTGTGGTGGCTCACGCCTGTAATCCCAGCACTTTGGGAGGCCGAGGCAGGCAGATCATGAGGTCAGGAGATGGAGACCATCCTGGCTAACATGTGAAACCCGGTCTCTACTAAAAATACAAAAAAATTAGCCGGGCGTGGTGGCGGGCACCTGTAGTCCCAGCTACTCAGAAGGCTGAGGCAGGAGAATGGCGTGAACCCAGGAGGCAGAGCTTGCAGTGAGCCGAGATCGCACCACTGCACTCGAGCCTGAGCAATAGAGCAAGACTCTGTCTCCAAAAAAAAAAAAAAAATACAAAAATTAGTTGGGCATGGTGGTGCTTGCCCATAGTCCCAGCTACTTGGGAAGCTGAGGCAGGAGAATTGGTTGAACCCAAGAGGCGGAGGTTGCAGTGTGCCGAGATCACGCCACTGCACTCCAGCCTGGGCAACAGAGCAAGACTCTTGTCTCAAAAAAAAAAAAAAGGATAAATAAAATGATGAAATGTAATGAAAAGATACTTCATTCTCCTTATCATCAGTAAGTTCAATGGTGGTAGTCAGGTTTCATGGTGTGCTTCTAACTATACTCCACTCATTAACGTTTACTCTGTACTGTTTCAAACATCTCTCCCAACTTTGGAGGCAACATTTCCTAGCTTATTCCCAGAAAGTCTACTGATTTTCCTGGGGATTTTGTGGGTCCCAACGTCCCTACAGGATTTTCTGCTATGGCACTGTCCCTTGGGAAATCAAGTTAGGTTAATATTATTTCTTCAATTCATACTTATGGTTATTTACTTAAAATAAAAGCTTTATTGAGATAGAATTCATATACCATGCAACTTGCCCATTTAAAGTATACAATTCTGCCAGCACAGTGGCTCATGCCTGTAATCCCAGCACTTTGGCCAAGGCAGGAGGATCACTTGAGCCCAGGAGTTCGAGACCATCCTGGCCAACATAGGGAGACCTCATCTCTATTTAAAAAACAAAAAAAATGCTGGGCTTGGTGGCTCACATGTGTAATCCCAGCACTTTGGGAGGCCAAGGTGGGCGGATCACTTGAGGTCAGTGTCAGGCCTCTGAGCCCAAGCTAAGCCATCATATCCCCTGTGACCTGCACGTATACATCCATATGGCCTGAAGCAACTGAAGATCCACAAAAGAAGTGAAAATAGCTAATTCCTGCCTTAACTGATGACATCCCACCATTCCTGCCCCACCCTAACTAATCAATTGACTTTGTGACAATACAACCTCCCCACCCTTGTGATAATGTACTTTGTGATATTCCCCCACCCTTGTGAATGTACTTTGTACGATATACCCTCCCCACCCTTGAGAAGGTACTTTGTAATATGCTCCCCCGCCCTTAAGAAGGTACTTTGTAATATTCTCCCCACCCTTGAGAATGTACTTTGTAAGATCCACCCCCTACCTGCAAAAAATTGCTCCTAACTCCACTGCCTATCCCAAACCTATAAGAACTAATGATAATCCCACCACCCTTTGCTGACTCCTTTTTCCGACTCAGCCCACCTGCACCCAGGTGAAATAAACAGCCTTGTTGCTCACACAAAGCGTGTTGGTGGACTCTCTTCATATGGACGTGCGTGACATTTGGTGCCGAAACCTGGGACAGGAGGACTCCTTCGGGAGACCAGTCCCCTGTCCTCACCCTCTGTGAGGAGATCCACCTATGACCTCAGGTCCTCAGACCAACTAACCCAAGGAACATCTCACCAAATTCAAATCGGGTAAGCGGTCTTTTCACTCTCTTCTCCAACCTCTCTTGCTATCCCTCCACCCTTCAATCTCTCCCTTCCTTAATTTCGGTTCCTTTCCCTTTCTGGTAGAGACAGGAGATGCGTTTTATCCATGAACTCAAAACTCCGGCGCCGGTCACGGACTCGGGAAGACAGTCTTCCCTTGGTGTTTAATCACTGTGGGGATGCCTGCCTGATTATTCACCCACATTTCAGAGGTGTCTGATCACTGCAGGGATGCCTGCCTTGATCCTCCACCTTGGTGGCAAGCACCACCTCCCCTGGGTGGCAAGTACCACCCCCCCACTCTGTGTCTCTACCCTCTCTTTTCTCTCGGCTTGCTGCCTTCACTATGGGCAACCTTCCACCCTCCATTCCTCCTTCTTCTCCCTTAGCCTGTGTTCTTAAAAACTTAAAACCTCTTCAACTCACACCTGACCTAAAACCTAAATGCCTTATTTTATTCTGCAATACTGCTTGACCCCAATACAAACTCAACAACGGTTCCAAATAGCCAGAAAACAGCACTTTCGATTTCTCCATCCCACAAGATCTAGATAATGCTTGTTGTAATATGGGCAAATGGTCTGAGGTGTCTGATGTCCAGGCATTCTTTTGCACATCAGTCCCTCCCTAGTCTCTGCTCCCAATGCGACTCGTCCCAAATCTTTCTTTTTTCTCTCCTGTCTGTTCCTTCAGTCTCCACCCCAAGCTCTGAGTCCTTTGAATCCTCCTTTTCTATGAACCCGTCTGACCTCTCCCCTCCTCCCCAGGCTGCTCCTTGCCAGGCCGAGCCAGGTCCCAATTCTCCCTCAGCCTCCACTCCTCTACCCTATAACCCTTCTGTCACCTCCCCTCCTCACACCCAGTCCAGCTTACAGTTTTGTTCCACTACTAGCCCTCCCCCATCTGCCCAACAATCTCCTCTTAGAGAGGTGGCTGGAGCTGAAGGCATAGTCAAGGTTAATGCTCCTTTTTCTTTATCTGACCTCTCCCAAATCAGTTAGGGTTTAGGCTCTTTTTCATTAAATATAAAAACTCAGCCCAGTCCATGGCCCGTTTGGCAACAACCCTTAGACAGTTTACCACCCTAGACCCAGAGGGGCCAGAAGGCCGTATTATTCTTGATATGCATTTTATTACCCAATCTGCTCCCCCAACATTAGAAAAAGCTCCAAAAATTAGATTCTGGCCCTCAAACCCCACAACAGGACTTAATTAACCTCGCCGTCAAGGTGTACAATAATAGAAAAGAGTTGCAATTACTTGCCTCCACTGTGAGAAAAACCCAAGCCACATCTCCGGTACACAAGAACTTCAAAATGCCTGAACCGCAGCGGCCAGGAGTTCCTCCAGGACTTCCTCCCCCAGAATCTTGCTTCATGTGCTGAAAACCTGGCCACTGGACCAAGGAATGCCAGCAGACTAGGATTCCTCCTAAGCCATGTCCCATCTGTGCAGGACCCCACTGGAAATCGGACTGTCCAACTTGCCTGGCAGCCACCCCTAGAGTCCCTGGAACTCTGGCCCAAGGCTGTCTGACTGACTTCTTTCCAGATCTTCTCGGCTTAGCGGCTGAAGACTGACGCTGTCCGATCGCCTCAAAAACCTCCTGGACCATCCCGGATGCTTTGGGTAACTCTTACAGTGGAGGGTAAGTTCGTCCCCTTCTTAATCAATACAGAGGCTACCCACTCCACATTACCTTCTTTTCAAGGGCCTGTTTCCCTTGCCTCCATAACTGTTGTGGGTAGTGACAGCCAGGCTCCTAAACCTCTTAAAACTCCCCAACTCTGGTGCCAACTTGGACAACATTTTTTTTTTTTTTTGAGATGGAGTCTTGCTCTGTTGCCCAGGCTGGAGTGCAGTGGCGTGATCTCAGTGCACTGCAAGCTCTGCCTCCCGGGTTCACACTATTCTCCTGCCTCAGCATCCCGTGTAGCTGGGACTACAGGCATCTGCCACCGCGCCCGGCTAATTTTTTGTATTTTTAGTAGAGACGGGGGTTTCACTGTGTTAGCCAGGATGGTCTCGATCTCCTGACCTCGTGATCCACCTGCCTTGGCCTCCCAAAGTGCTGGGATTACAGGCGTGAGCCACTGCGCCCAGCTGACAACATTCTTTTATGCACTCTTTTTAGTTATCCCCACCTGCCCAGTTCCCTTATTAGGTCGAGGCATTTTAACTAAATTACCTGCTTCCCTGACTATTCCCAGGCTACAGCCACACTTCATTGCAGCCCTTTTCCCCAGTTCAAAGCCTCCTTCGCATCCTCCCCTTGTATCTCCTCACCTTAATCCACAAGTATGGAACACCTCTACTCCCTCCTTGGTGACCTATCATGCACCCCTTACCATCCCATTAAAACCTAATCACCCTTACCCCACTCAATGCCAATATCCCATCCCACAGCATGCTTTAAAAGGATTAAAGCCTGTTATCATTCGCCTGCTACAGCATGGCCTTCTAAAGCCTATAAACTCTCCTTACAATTCCCCCATTTTACCTGTCCAAAAACCAGACAAGTCTTACAGGTTAGTTCAGGATCTGCATCTTATCAACCAAATTGTCTTGCCTATTCACCCCGTGGTTCTAAACCCATATACTCTCCTATCCTCAGTACTTCCCTCCACAACTCCTCCACAACCCATTATTCTGTTCTAGATCTCAAACTTGCTTTATTTACTATTAATTTGCACCCTTCATCCCAGCCTCTCTTCACTTTCACTTGGACTGACCCTGACACCCATCAGTCTCGGCAACTTACCTAGAGTGTACTGCCGCAAGGCTTCATAGACAGTCCCCATTACTTCAGTCAAGCTCTTTCTCATAATTTACTTTCTTTCCATCCATCTGCTTCTCAACTTATTAAATATTTTGATGACCTTCTACTTTATAGCCCCTCCTACAAATCTTCCCAACAGAACACCCTCCTGCTCCTCCAACATCTATTCTCAAAAGGACATCGCACATCCCCCTCCAAAGCTCAAATTTCTTCCCCATCTGTTACCTACCTGGGCATAACTCTTCATGAAAATTTCCGTGCTCTCCCTGCCAATCATGTCCAGCTGATCTCTCAAGCCCCAACCCCTTCTACAAAACAACAACTCCTTTCCTTCCTAGGCATGATTGGATACTTTCACCTTTGGATACCTGGTTTTGCCATCCTGACCAAACTCACAAAAGGAAACCTAGCTGACCCCATAGATCCTAAATCCTTTCCCCACTCCTCTTTCCATTCCTTAAAAACAGCCTGAGAAGCTGCTCCCACACTAGCTCTCCCTAACTCATCCCAACCCTTTTTCATTAGACACAGCCAAAGTGCAGGGCTGTGCAGTTGGAATTCTTACACAAGAGCCAGGACAATGCCCTGTAGCCTTTCTGTCCAAACAACTTGACCTTACTGTTTTAGGCTGGCCCCCACATTATTCCTGATACCACACCTGACCCCCATGACTGTATCTCTCTGATCCACCCGGCATTCACTGCATTTCCCCATATTTCCTTCTTTCCTGTTCCTCACCCTGATCACACTTGGTTTATTGATGGTAGTTCTTCCAGGCCCAATCACCAATCACCATCAAAGGCAGGCTATGCTATAGTGTCTTCCACATCTATCACTGAGACTACTGCTCTGCCCCCCTCCACTACCTCTCAGCAAGCCAAACTCATTGCCTTAACTCAGGCCCTCACTCTTGCAAAGGGACTACATGTCAATATTTATACTGACTCTAAATATGTCTTCCATATCCTGCACCACCATGCTGTTATATGGGCTGAAAGAGGTTTCCTTGCTATGCAAGGGTCCTCCATCATTAATGCCTCTTTAATAAAAACTCTTCTCAAGGCCACTTTACTTCCAAAGGAAGCTAGAGTCATTCACTGCAAAGGCCATCAAAGGGCCTCAGACCCCATTGCTCAAGGCAACAATTATGCTGATAAGACAGCTAAAGAAGCAGCCAGTATACCTACTTCTGTCCCTCACTGCCAGGTTTTCTCTTTCTCATCAGTCACTCCTACTTACTCTCCCACTGAAGTTTCCACCTATCAATCCCTCCCCACTCAAGGCAAATGGTTCTTGGACCAAGGAAAATATCTCCTTCCAGCCTCACAGGCCCATTCTATTCTGTCGTCATTTCATAACCTCCATGTAGGTTACAAGCCACTAACCCGTCTCTTAGAAACTCTCATTTCCTTTCCATCGTGCAAATCTATTCTCAAGGAAATCACTTCTCAGTATTCCATCTGCTATTCTACTACTCCTCAGGGATGTCTCAGGCCCCCTCCCTTTCCTACACATCAAGCTCGGGGATTTGCCCCTGCCCAGGACTGGCAAATTGACTTTACTCACATGCCCTGAGTCAGGAAACTAAAATACTTCTTTGTCTGGGTAGACACTTTCACTGGATGGGTAGAGGCCTTTCCCACAGGGTCTGAGAAGGCCACCACAGTCATTTCTTCCCTTCTGTCAGACATAATTCCTTGGTTTGGCCTTCCCACCTCTATACAGTCCAATAACGGACCGGCCTTTTCTTTTTTCCTCCAATTTAAAACCTTTAATTGAAAAGTAAACTTTAATATCGAAAATGCAAACATGGGGAAGGCAGAAAGATCACACACAAGGCTGTCACTTCACACTTGGAAGGTTGCACAGTGGACAGGCAGAGGCACTCCTCACTTCCCAGATGGTGGGCAGCCAGGCAGAGGTGCTCCTCACTTCCCAGTCAGTTGGGTGGCCGGGCAGATGGGCTCCTAGCTTCCCAGAAAGTTGGCGGCCAGGAAGAGGTGCTCCTCTCTTCCCAGACAGGGCGGCGACCAGAGAGAGGCGCTCCTCACTTGCCAGACAGTGTGGTAGCCAGGCAAAGGCGCTCCTCACATCCCAGACGGTGGGGGTGGGGAGCCTGGGCAGAGGCGCTCCTCATTTGCTAGACAGGGCAGCAGCCGGGCAGAGGTGCTCCTCACTTTCCAGATGGGTGGCAGCTGGGCAGAGGTGCTCCTCACTTCCCAGACAGTGGGGCAGCTGGGCAGAGGTGCTCCGCCCTTCCCAGACGGTGGGCAGCCGGGCAGAGGCGCTTCTCACATCCTAGACAGGGCGGTGGCTGGGCAGAGGCACTCCTCACTTGCCAGATGGCGGGCAGCTGGGCAGAGGTGCTTCTCATATCCCAGACGGTGGGCAGCCCGGACCGGCCTTTATTAGTCAACTCAACCAAGCAGTTTGCCAGGCTCTTGGTATTCGGTGGAACCTTCATACCCCTTACCATCCTCAATCTTCAGAAAAGGTAGAACAGACTAATGGTCTTCTAAAGACACACCTCACCAAACTCAGCCTTCAACTTAAAAAGGACTGGACAGTACTTTCACTACTTGCCCTTCTCAGAATTCAGGCCTGTCCTCGGGATGCTGCAGGGTGCAGCCCATTTGAGCTCCTGTATGGATGCTCCTTTTTATTAGGCCCCAGTCTCATTCTAGACACCAGCCCTCTAGTTGATTATCTTCCAGTCCTCCAGCAGACTAGACAGGAAATTTGCCAGGCTGCTAATCTTCTCTTGCCTACTCCAGATTCCCAGCCATATGAAGACACCCTAGCTGGACGATCAGTTCTTGTTAAGAATCTGACCCCTTAAACTCTACAACCTTGATGGACTGGACCCTATTTAGTCATCTATAGTACCCCAACTGCCGTCCACCTGCAGGACCCTCCCCATTGGGTTCACTGTTCCAGAATAAAGCTGTGTCCGTTGGACAGCCTGATCTCTCCTCTTCCTCCTGGAAGTTGCAAGTACTCTCCTCTACTTCCATTAAACTCACATTTCTGAAGAACAGTAATAACCCTGATAAGCCTAATACATCCTTTCATTTTTATTAGGTCTCTTCTTCCTTACCCTACTCTTTACAATAGGGCTTTACGCAGTCACCCCCCACTAATTGGACTGCACCACAAAAACTTGTCATCCCTACTATCTTCTGGCTAGTCATACTCCTATTCACCATTCTAAACTACTCCTAAATGCCCTGCCCTTGTTTACACTGCCAGTTTACACTTTTCCTCCAAACCATCGTAGCGGATATCTCCTGGTACTATCCCCAATCCTCCACTCTTGACTCCCTCTTGGAGTGGATGGATGATCTTTGCTGACAGGGCACACTCCAATACTTCCACCCTGATGAAGTCCTATTCTTTACTTTTATACTCACTCTTTTTTTTTTTTTTTTTGAGACGGAGTCTCGCTCTGTTGCCCAGGCTGGAGTGCAGTGGTGCGATCTTGGCTCACTGCAAGCTCTGCCTCCCGGGTTCATGCCATTCTCCTGCCTGAGCCTCCTGAGTAGCTGGGACTATAGGCGCCTGCCACCACGCCTGGCTAATTCTTTGTATTTTTTTAGTAGAGATGGGGTTTCATCATGTTAGCCAGGATAGTCTTGATCTCCTGACCTCGTGATCCACCCACCTCAGCCTCCCAAAGTGCTGGGATTACAGGCATGAGCCACCGCGCCCAGCCTACTTTTATACTCACTTATTCTCATTCCTGTTCTTATGCCACCCTCTACTCTCCCCAGCTATCTCCACCACACTATCAATATCACTCACTCTCTCCTAGCCGTTTCTAATCCTTCTTTAACAAACAATTGCTGGCTTTGCCTTTCTCTTTCCTCCAAAATCACCGAGGCCTCGACTTACTCATTGCTAAAAAAAGGGGACTCTGTATATTTTTAAATGAAGAGTGTTGTTTTTACCTAAATCAATCTGGCCTGGTGTATGACAACATAAAAAAACTCAAGGATAGAGCCCAAAAACTCACCAACCAAGCAAATAATTACACTGAACCCCCTTGGGCACTCTCTAATTGGATGTCCTGGGCCCTCCCAATTCTTAGTCCTTTAATACCTGTTTTTCTCCTTCTCTTATTCAGACCTTGTGTCTTCTGTTTAGTTTCTCAGTTCATACAAAATTGCATCCAGGCCATCACCAATCATTCTTTTTTTTTTTTTTTTTTTTTTTGAGACGGAGTCTCGCTCTGTCGCCCAGGCTGGAGTGCAGTGGCGCGATCTCGGCTCACTGCAAGCTCCGCCTCCCGGGTTCACGCCATTCTCCTGCCTCAGCCTCCCTAGTAGCTGGGACTACAGGCGCCCGCTACCACGCCCGGCTAATTTTTTTTTGTATTTTTAGTAGAGACGGGGTTTCACCTTGTTAGCCAGGATGGTCTCGATCTCCTGACCTCGTGATCCGCCCGCCTCGGCCTCCCAAAGTGCTGGGATTACAGGCGTGAGCCACCGCGCCCGGCCACCAATCATTCTATATGACAAATGCTCCTTCCAACAACCCCACAATATCACCCCTTACCCCAAAATCTTTCTTCAGTTTAATCTCTCCCACTCTAGGTTCCCATGCCGCCCCAATCCCATTCGAAGCAGCCCTGAGAAACATTGCCCATTATCTCTCCATACCACCCCCAAAAAACGTTCGCCACCCCAACACTTCAACACCATTTTGTTTTGTTTTTCTTATTAATATAAGAAGACAGGAATGTCAGGCCTCTGAGCCCAACTAAGCCATCATATCCCCTGTGACCTGCACGTATACATCCATATGGCCTGAAGCAACTGAAGATCCACAAAAGAAGTGAAAATAGCCAATTCCTGCCTTAACTGATGACATTCCACCATTCCTGCCCCACCCTAACTGATCAATTGACTTTGTGACAATACACCCTCCCCGCCCTTGTGATAATGTACTTTGTGATATTCCCCCACCCTTGTGAATGTACTTTGTACAATACACCCTCCCCACCCTTGAGAAGGTACTTTGTAATATGCTCCCCCACCCTTAAGAAGGTACTTTGTAATGTTCTCCCCACCCTTTGTACTTTGTAAGATCCACCCCCTGCCTGCAAAAAATTGCTCCTAACTCCACTGCCTATCCCAAACCTATAAGAATTAATGATAATCCCACCACCCTTTGCTGACTGCCTTTTGGACTCAGCTTGCCTACACCCAGGTGAAATAAACAGCCTTGTTGCTCACACAAAGCCTGTTTGTGGACTCTCTTCACACGGATACATGTGACAGTCAAGAGTTTGAGACTAGCCTGGCCAACATGGTGAAACCCCCTCTCTACTAAAATACAAAAATTAGCCGGGCGTAGTGGCATGTGCCTGTAATCCCAGCTACCTGGGAGGCTGAGGCAGGAAAATCACTGGAACCTGGGAGGCAGGGGCTGCAGTGAGCCAGGGTCGCACCACTGCACTCCAGCCTCAGAGACAGAGCAAGACTCCAGCCTCAGTGACAGAGCAAGACTCCATCTCAAAAAAACAAAAAACAAAAAAAAAAAAAAACAAGAGAGAGAGAAAATATATCATTTTTCTTGGGATGACAGTAATAGTACTAACATGATCATATTAACTTTTCAGGCCAGGTGCGGTGGCTCACGCCTGTAATCCCAGCACTTTGGGAGTCCGAAGTGGGCAGATCACGAGATCAATAGATTGAGACCATCCTGGCTAACACGGTGAAACCCCATCTCTACTAAAAATACAGAAAATTAGCCGGGCGTGGTGGCAGACGCCTGTATTCCCAGCTACTCTGGAGGTTGAGGCAGGAGAATCTCTTGAACCTAGGAGGCGGAGGTTGCAGTGAGCTGAGATCACGCCACTGCACCCCAGCCTGGGCAGCCTGGGTGACAGAGTGAGACTCCTTCTCAAAAAAAAAAAAAAAAAAAAAAAAAAAAAGCCGGGCACGGTGGCTCATGCCTGTAATCCCATCACTTCGGGAGGCCGAGGTGGGTGGGTGGCTTGAAACCAGGAATTCGAAACCAGCCCGGCCAACATGGTGTAACCCCGTCTCTACAAAAAATACAAAAATCAGCCAGGTGTGGTCATGCACGCCTGTAATCCCGGCTACTTGGGAGGCTGGGGCAGAGAATCACTTGAACCTGGTAGGCGGAGGTTGCAGTTAGCAATTGTGCCACTGCACTCCAGCCTGGGTGACAGAGCAAGATTCTGCCTCAAAAAAAACCGGGCTGGGCACAGTGGCTCACGCCTGTAATCTCAGCACTTTGAGAGGCCGAGGCGGGCAAATCACGAGGTCAGGAGTTCAAGACCAGCCTGGCTAACATGGTGAAACCCCTGTCTACAAAAATACAAAAAAAAAAAAAAAAATTAGCTGGGCATGGTGGCCCGCGCCTGTAGTCCCAGCTTCTCGGAGGGCTGAGGTAGGAAAGTCACTTGAACCCGGGAGGCAGAGGTTGCCGTGAGCCGAGACGGCACCACTGCACTCCAGCCAGGTGACAGAGCGAGACTCCATCTCAAAAAAGAAAAAAAAATCACCTGAGAAGAGGATAATATTTATTTTAGAAAAAAGAAATTAAAAAATAGGCCAGGTGCAGTGGCTTACACCTGTAATCCCAGCACGTTGGGAGGCCAAGGCAGGCGGCTCACGAGGTCAGGAGTTCGAGACCAGCCTGACCAACATCGTGAAACCCCATCTCTACTAAAAATACAAAAATTAGCCAGGTGTGGTGGCCTGCACCTGTAATCCCAGCTACTCAGGAGGCTGAGGCAGGAGAATTGCTTGAACCCGGGAGCCACAGGTTGCAGTGAGCCAAGATCATGCCATTGCACTCCAGCCTGGGCGACAGCGAGACTCCATCTCAAAAAAAAAGAAATTAAAAAATAATAACGTGTACAATTCAGTGGATTTTAGTATATTCACAAATATATGTATACAATTCAGTGGATTTTAGTATATTCACAGATATGTTTAACCATTACCAGTCAATGCTACATTTTCATTACCTCAGAAAGAAGCCCTGTACCCTTTAGCTATCACCCCCATTTCCCATCCTCCCAGCCTTTTTCTTTTCTTTTTTGTTTTTTGTTTGTTTGTTTGTTTTGCCAATTGGGGAGCCTTTCGAGTCACAGTAGGCTCAGATACTTATTTTTATTTATTTTTAAAATTTCACGTATTTATTTATTTTCCTCCCAGCCTTAAACAACCACCATGCTACTTTTTATCTCCATAGATTTGCTTATTTGGGACATTTCATATAAATAGAATCATATAATATGTGGTCTTTTGTGGTTGCCTTTGTTCACTTAGCATATTTTCAAGGTTCATCCACATTGTAGACTGTACCATTAGTTCATTCTTTTTGTGGCTGAATTATAGTGCATTGTATGGATAGACCATATTTTATTTATGCATTTATCAGTTGTACATCTGGGTTGTTTCCACCTTTTGGCTATTATTAATAATGCTGCTATAAACATTTGTGTACAAGTTTTTGTGTGAACATATATTTTCAGTTTTCTTGGGTAGACAACTGAGAGTGGAAATGCTGGGTCACATGCTATATTTAATTGTTTGAGGAACCGCCAGACTGTCTTCCAAAATAGCTGTACCATTTTACATTCCCACTAGGAAGGTTTCAATTTCTTCACATCCTCGTCCACACTTGTCATTATCTGACTTTGATTCTAGCCATCCTAGTGGTTGTGAAGTAGTATCTCATTGTAGGTTTGATTTGCATTTCTCTGATGACTAATAATGTTGAGCATCTTTTCATGTACCTTGAACCTTTTGTATATCTTCCTTGGAAAAATGTATATTTAAAATTTTGTCCATTTTTGAATTGGGCTAGTTGTCCTTTTTTTTTGAGATGGAGTTTCACTCGTCACCCAGGCTGGAGTGCAATGGCGCAATCTCGGCTCACCGCAACCTCCACCTCCCAGGTTTGAGCGATTCTCCTGCCTCAGCCTCCCAAGTAGCTGGGACTACAGGTGCACGCCACCATGCCCGGCTAATTTTTGTGTTTTTAGTAGAGACGGGGTTTCACCATGTTGGCCAGGCTAGTCTCGAACTCCTGACCTCAGGTGATCCGCCCGCCTTGGCCTCCCAAAGTGCTGGGATTACAGGCATGAGCCACCAGGCCCAGTTTATTTGTCTTTTTATTATTGAGTTGTAAGAGTTCTTTGTATATCCTGGATAC
Organism: Pan troglodytes; assembly: GCF_028858775.2. Lineage (NCBI taxonomy): Eukaryota > Metazoa > Chordata > Mammalia > Primates > Hominidae > Pan > Pan troglodytes. The sequence continues at coordinate 69,069,727 of NC_072421.2, forward strand.
AAGCCCCTTATCAGATGTATGATTTACAAATATTTTTTCCCATTCAGTGTTGAAATTTTCATTTTCTTAATAATGTAATTTGAAGCATAAAAGTTTTAATTTTTTAGGACACCCCCCCCAAAAGTTTTCATTTTGATGTGGTCCAAGTTATCTATTTTTTCTTTTGATGTCTTTGCTTTGGGTGTTATATTTAAGAATTCATTGCCAAATTCAAGGTCATGAAGATTTATCTTTATGTTTTCTTCTAACAGTTTTATAGTCCAGGCACAGTGGCTCACGCCTGTAATCCCAGCACTTTGGGAGGCAGAGGTGGGTGGATCACTTGAGGTCAAGAGTTCGAGACCAGCCTGGCCAACATGGTGAAACCCCATCTCTACTAAAAATACAAAAATTAGCCGGGCGTTGTGGTGCATGCCTGTAATCCCAGCTACTCAGGACTCCATCTCAAAAAAAAAAAAAATTAGAAAATGTGAGTCCTCGGCCTGACAAGAGCTTGTTAAAAAAAAAAAAGAGAGAGAGAGAGCGAAAGAGAAAAAAAAAAGAAGTGTGAGTCCTCCAATTTTGCTCTTGTTTTATCAAAGTTGTTTTGGCTAATCTAGGTCCCTGGGAATTCCATATGAATTTTAGAATCAGCTTGTCAAATTCTACAAATAACTTAGGATTCTGATAGGGATTGCATTGAATTTGTTGGTTAACTTGGGGAATATTGTCATTTTAACAACATTAGGCCTTTTGATCCACAATCATCAGGTGTTCTCCCTTTTACTTAGATCCTTTTTTTTTTTTTTTTTTTTTTTTGAGACGGAGTTTTGCTACCCAGGCTGGAGTGCAATGGCGCGATCTCAACTCACTGCAAGCTCCATTTCCCGGGTTCAAGTAATTCTCCGGCCTCAGGCTCCTGAGCAGCTGGGATTACAGGCATCTGCCACCACGCCCAGCTAATTTTTTGTATTTTTAGTAGAGATGGGGTTTCACCATGTTGGCCAAGCTGGTCTCAAACTCCTGACATCAGGTAGTCCACCCGCCTCGGCAAAACCTGGCCAACATGGTGCAACCCTGTCTCTACTAAAAATACAAAAAAAAAAAAAAAAAAAATTAGCCAGGCGTGGTGGTTTGTGCCTATAATTCTAGCTACTTCAGAGGCTGAGGCAGGAGAATCACTTGAACCTGGGAGGCGGAGGTTGCAGTGAGCCGAGATCAAGCCACTGCACTCTAGCCTGGGTAACACAGTGAGACCGTCTCAACAACTAAACAAAACAAAACGATATTTTGTAGTATTCAGAGTATAAGTTTTGTACTTCTGCTGTTACATTTATTTCTAAGCATTTTATTCTTTCTGATGCTATTATAAATGGAACAGTTTCCTTGTTTTTTTTCTTTTTTTCTTTTTGTAGTACATGTCGTGGCTGTGGTGTTTCCTTAATTTCATTTTCAAATTGTTCATTGCAAGTGTACAGAAATATACTTGATTGTCATATATTGACTTTTGTATATCCTGCAGCTTTGCTGAATTCATTTCTTTGTTCTAATAGGTTTTTTTTTTTTAGTAGATTCCCTAGGATTTTCTATATACAACATCATGTCATCTGCAAATAGATACAGTTTGACTTCCTTTACATTCTGGATACCTTTTCTTTTTCTTGCCAATTGCTCTGGCTAGAATCTCTAAGTACAATATTGAATACAAGTGTCATTCACTTATAGTCCTTAAAGCAGAGTGTTGCAGACTGGGCCATTCACTTTTTCTTGATTGATATTTCTTATGTATCTAGTTACTCATTATTTATTGAGGACAGAAATCCTTAGTATTGATAAAACCCAATTATCATGTTCGAAAGTATTCAAATAGTATGTAATTGATAATGATACTTAGAAAAAAATGGCCTCTTGGCCAGGCGTGGTGGCTCATGCCTGTAATCCCAGCACTTTGGGAGGCTGAGGCGGGTGGATCACGAGGTCAAGAGTTCAAAACCAGCCTGGCCAATATGGTGAAACCCCGTCTCTACTAAAAATACAAAAATTAGCCGAGCATGGTGGCATGCACCTGTAGTCCCAGCTACTATGGGGGCTGAGGCAGAAGAATCGCTTGAACCCGGGAGGCGGAGGTTGCAGTGAGCCGAGATCACGCCACTGCACTCCAGCCTGGGCGACAGAGTGATACTCTGTCTCAAAACACACAAACAAACACACAAACAAACAAAATTAGTCAGGTGTGGTGGCAGACGCCTGTAATCCCAGCTACTTGGGAGGCTGAGATGAGAGAATGGCTTCAACCCGGGAGGTGGAGGTTGCAGTGAGCCAAGATCGTGCCATTGCACTCCAGCCTGGGTGACAGAGCCAGTTTCTTGAGACTCTGTCTCAAAAAAAAAAAAAAAAAAAAAGACCGGGCGCGGTGGCTCACGCCTGTAATCCCAGCACTTTGGGAGGCCAAGGGGGCAGATCACAAGGTCAGGAGTTCAAGACCAGCCTGGCCAACATCGTGAAACCTTGTCTCTACTAAAATTACAAAAATTAGCTGGGCGTGGTGGTGCATGCCTGTAATCCCAGCTACTTGGGAGGCTGAGGCAGGAGAATTGCTTGAACCCGGGAGGTGGAGGTTGCAGGGAGGTGGAGGTTGCAGTGAGCTGAGATTACGCCACTGCTCTCTAGCCTGGGCAACAGAGCAAGACTCTGACTCCGGCGGAAAATTAAAGAAAAGAAAAAAATGGCCTCTCAAAGCCTTGCTCGGACCTTCTTTCTCTGTTGCTTTGGCTGGCTCCTCTCCATCACCTGCC